>NC_135150.1:25045942-25740056 GCF_050948215.1 Halictus rubicundus
ACAAAAATTCATTATGCTTTGAAAGAAAGTATATAAATATAGGTACAGCAATTGGCACCCCCACAATAATTGGGTCTCTCCAAGTAATAAAATTGGGAAACTCGCTAAAAGTGAATAGGGTAAAATGATCTTGAAATTGTCAATGCTCCATCTCCCAGTAAATAAATTTATGGAAGCAATAATAAAATCCTCTGCTTCTAAAAAGCAGAATACCTAGTACCTCTTCAACTAATAAAATTGAGAAATTCGGTAAAAGTGAATAGGACAAAAGGACCTCGAAATAGTCAATGCTCCATCTCCCAGTAAATAAATTTATGGAAGCAATAACAAAATCCTCTGCTTCTAAAAAGCAGAATACCTAGTCCGCCTTCGTCTAATAAAGCTGACAAATAAATTCATCGAATCAAATCCGTAGCTTTCAACACGAACCTTACCGGCACTAAAAATGGCTGCTACGAGCTGCCGTATAAAAATGTCACAATCGAATTTATCCTATTTTGTGCGATTTTACAATGCACGCTTAC
Organism: Halictus rubicundus; assembly: GCF_050948215.1. Taxonomy (NCBI): domain Eukaryota; kingdom Metazoa; phylum Arthropoda; class Insecta; order Hymenoptera; family Halictidae; genus Halictus; species Halictus rubicundus. The sequence continues at coordinate 25,046,467 of NC_135150.1, forward strand.
GCAAAGAGTATAATCTGCGAGTTAAGTAATAATAATTGTAAAACAGAAAATCTGGAAGCGGTCATTTGACCGGTAATGGTAGGTCCAGTGTTAAAAAGCCTGTATCCGCTTAACAAAACCGAAAAATTCGCAAAAACAGTCGGTCGGGTTCGGCTGGTCGGTGTCCCGATTTACGAGGTATCGTTTTTAACAGTCGACGAAAGAATTCGCCGTCGAATTCGTCGACTTGAACGACTCCGAGGGAGGAGGGTGTGGGTGTGTGTCGTTGTGTCGACCCTCTTCTGTTTGAGTAACCCAGATCTCGTTCACGAAAATAGAATAAGATACCGATGAACGGTTCGCCGGCGTGGTTACGTGCGTTTTATTGCATCGTGTTATTAGTCGGTCGAACCGACGCGACGGCGGCCCTTTTCTTTCGTCAAACGACGACCGGTCCCTCCGTTACGTCGCGTTTCCCTTCTGCCAGATCCGTTTCACCCCCGTAACGTCCACCCAGCCAGATCGTGATGAGAGAGACCTAGTCCCACATTCGGAGACGGTGTCAAGGTTGGCTCGCGGCATTATTCGGAATCAAGATCATCTCACGTTACGCTCGTTGCGGGGATGTTCGCACGTCTAATTCAGACTTGGAGAATTCGACGCGCTTTAGTCACCTGGCGAGAGCGAGCGCGATTTTTCGACGGTCCACGATTTATGGCTTCCCTCTTGCAACCCGCGTCATCGTTGACGTCACTAGTCCCTTGTATAATGACGCAGAGATTGATTGCCGCCGCGAGATTACGCTGTGATGCGTTAATGTCAGATGTTGATGAGCTTTTGAAAAGAGGAATTCGATAGGGTTGTAGTTTCTGCAAATAGACTGTGGACGTTTATACAAGCTGCAATTTTTATCGATCGTTTTGTGGACGTCGGAATCAGAGACGAATTTTGTTGGAAGCCTTATGTTTGCGTATGAGATCGTTAGAATTAATAATCAGACTGTGGATGTTTGTACAAGCCCCAATTTTTGTAGATCATTTTGTGGACGTCGGAATCGGAGACGAATTTTGTTGGAAGCCTTATGTTTGCGTATGAGATCATTAGAATTAATAATCAGACTGTGGATGTTTGTACAAGCCCCAATTTTTGTAGATCATTTTGTGGACGTCGGAATCGGAGACGAATTTTGTTGGAAGGCTTATGTTTGCGTATGAGGTCGTTAGAATTAATAATCAGACTGTGGATGTTTGTACAAGCTCCAATTTTTGTACATCATTTTGTGGACGTCGGAATCGGAGACGAATTTTGTTGGAACCCTTATGTTTGCGTATCAGATAATTAGGATTAATAGTCAGACTGTGGATGTTTGTACAAGCTCCAGTTTTTGTAGACGATTTTACGAAAATCGGGAACTTTCGTTGGAAGGAAACGATTTTGATTTCAATGTACAATGTAAAAGAAAAAAATTTCTATGGTACACGAAAGGAACAGAAAAATATTTATCATATGTCTTCAGTTACTCCACTACTTAAAGATAAATAATAGAGAAGTACAATTTTACTGAAATTTAAATGAACCGACCAACATTTGTGCTTCATATGGCAAAGAATTACACGGTGTTGATTTTTGTTAATGTACTCGCTGTAGTTTATGAATTCACAGATCCTGTAAATGTTCAAATATCCACAGTCAACTAATAATTATAATTGCATTAAATTTTATTCAGCTTGTATCTTAATGTTTCTGGAATCCACGGTCTGTATTAAATAAACAGCACGTATTAAACTGCGAATTCTATTCATTTCATCACTAAAGAGTGAAACTATAATCTTGCAAAACTGTAAAAAAGATTCAAGGCTGTCGATACTTTGGGTCCAATTAATCAAAATCCTTCTAAAATGAAGGAAGATGTTCTAACTTTTCCAACCCGCCTCGCATGATTCGCGAGAAGACTCGAGTCGAGACTTGAGTTGAGAATCCGCAAGGATTCCCAGTCTAATCATAATATTATTCAAGTTCCATTGCGCAACCCGCCCTTGATCTTAGCAATGATCCACAACCGAACAATCCGCGAAACGCACCGGCGAGTGTACCTTCCATTATTAGAAGTCCCTGATCTTAACAATGATCCCCAAACCCGCACGGCATTTTCTTCGATCGAAAATCCTGTAACATCAATGAATCAGAACGGCGATCAATGAATCACTAACGGCGATCTATTTTCCGCAGGAACAGTCACAATAGCAGTCCACCCCTCCACAGGGATCCCCGTGTCATCCTTCGAAAATAATCGTGGTGGGGTGGACGGCTGTTGTAACGCCAATGGTAAGCACGTCAGAAATCTTGAAAAACAAGCTAGAATGAAGTATTGCACAACGGTGGACAAAGAGGTCACCGAAATAATTCTGAAGCTACGCCGCGCCGCCTCGAAAACAAAGTTGTGGAAACTGCAAAAGAATAAACAAGCAAAGCACACGCAACTACGAACTTTCAGGCCAGAGGACGTCCGCAGCTTGAAGAGATCTCCGGAATCTCGAGGAACCCTGAAGACAAACGATGAGAACAGATCGCTTTGAAGATTGATCCACCGAAGCGATCAAGAAACTCGGAAGGAAAAATCCTAGCTGAATTCGTAGGGTTTTGCAGAAGGATGTGGTATCACCCAGAAAACAACTTGAAGAGTTCTTCAAAATCTCACGAGCTCCAGGAAACTGAAGACAAACCGCGAGAACAGATTGCCCTAAACTGATCTATTCGAACGGCGAAGGAACTCGGAAGGAAAAATCCCAGCTGAAGCGAATTTGCAGATTTTTGAGGCGCATCTTGCGGAATTGATTTGATGGGTGATCACTGATCGAAGAATAGCAAATTTTCACGTCCCGTACCCAGAAGACGACTTGAAGAGGTGTTGAAAATCTCACAATCTCTAGGTACCCGAAAACAAACCGCGAGGACAGATCGCCGATAAATTGATCTATCTAAGGGGTGAGGAAACTCGAAAGGAAAAATCCTAGCTGAAGCGAATTTGCAGATTTTTGAGGCAGATCTTGCCCAATTGATTTGATGGGTGATCACTGATCGAAGGATAGCAAATTTTCGCGTTCCGACAACTTGAAGAGGCCTTGAAAATCTCACGAGCTCTAGGTTCCCGAAAACAAACCGCGAGGGCAGATCGCCGATAAATTGATCTAAGCGGTGGGGAAACTCGAAAGGAAAAATCCCAGCTGAAGAGAATATGCAGATTTCTGAGACAGGTCTTGCCGAATTGATTCGAGAGATGATCACTGATAAGGCAGGAAATTTTCGCGTCCCGACAACTTGAAGAGGCCTTCAAAATCTCACGAGGTCTAGGTACCCGAAAACAAACCGTAGGGCAGATCGCCGATAAATTGATCTAAGCGGTGGGGAAACTCGAAAGGAAAAATCCCAGCTGAAGAGAATATGCAGATTTTTGAGACAGATCTTGCGGAATTGATTCGAGAGATGATCACTGACAGGGCAGGAAATTTTCGCGGCTCGTACCCAGTAGACGGCAGCCTCCTCATCCTTGGGATGATGGTCGATGGTCTGACGATAAACGGTGGTGTAGGCCGGCATCCTTTTGCTGAACGAATCTGGTGATCCTGTACTCCGGCGGACGTTGGTCCGAGAACCGAGACACCTTTTTCCTCCTAAGATCCCTCTCCTACGAATATTCTCTAACGCACTGGCTCGTTGCGCGGGCGGCACTAACTCTGGTCTTTTCCACGCGACTCCTCTCGCGCTCTCTTTCTTCTCCTCTCCCGTATTACCGACGTATCTCGATCACTCCTACGTTCTTCACCCTCTTGATCGTTCTAGACGATCGTTTCGCCTTCTCTCCGGTGACTCTCTGCCCCTCTTCTCGCGAACTATATCGCATCGACGATTCCAATGCTCGCTTAATAATTGTATCCTGCTCCTTTAATTTTACTCGGCCTTGGTTTTATTCTCCCTTGAACACATCTCCGTTGCCAGAGAATTGTCCCACCGTACGTCTGCTGCCAAAGCCTCTTCAATTTGAACTTTACATTGAATTTTAGTTTATTCGAGTTCGCTCAATGCGTTAATGACTGTGTCTCGGTCCTTCGAGCTTTTAACGTTGGCGCCAGTTGTACCCTAATGATTTATGTTGCTGATGACGAGGATACTGTAGACAGCTCTTCCGGTATTAATTAGACGAGCTTTCTCATTTAAATTGTACAAGATTGTTTGCGATCTTCTCTTTGAATTAAACTGTGCTGGCAATGTCGACATTTTATCTGCCGGTGATTATCCCGTAATTTTTGGGAGCCATGGCTGAGGATTTTTTTAAGAAAATCTTGTAATTTCGTTTAGGATTGTTACGTAACGGCTGGCTTTGAAGCTTGCTTTCAGCACAGCGTAATTATTGGAGATCCGATTAATAGGCTTCCGGCGGACGAAATGTTAAGAAATTATGTGTGAAATTGTTGCTACGAAGAGAATGTTGTAGACTATTTTTCATACAAGTGTAGAGAAGTTGTAGAGAATTGTACGCGTGTTTTGGATGTTTTCAGTGAATTCAATTGTGTTAGCAACGTTAAGAAAATTGTTGGTACCAAGGAAGATGATGTAACTCGTTTGTTCTTTGTAAAACAACTTTCTAGAACACTTGTGTGTAGGAAAAATGTTCTAGTATTCTTCAGCATCCAATGGGATACATTAATTCTGACCATCCTCTAAAGTGTCCACATGTTGTATGATTTTCCTTATTTTTTGAGACTCTTTAGTTCCATTAGACTTGCTGTTCTTCTCAAGTCAAACAGTTCCTCATTGTTCAAAGGAAACGCGTCTTGTTGGATCACAGTTCTTTGATCCTCCTGCAACAAACGATCCGTGTACCAGGAGTCAATTTAGGATTTCGTGGAGAATGTTTACGCTCCTCTCGCTGTCACATGAGAGACTCATTGTCGGTAGAATCGGTGTCACAGAATTGGCAGTTCAATCCCTCGTGCAGACCTCTCCTCAGTGTTGTCTGAACGCATTGGTGAAACTCCGAAGAACTATTTTGATTAGAGGATCGTTTCGATTAAAAAGATTGCTGGTTTAACACCTCGCCAAGAGTGTTTCCCTTGGCACTGTCTTCGGTGGAGCTCGCTGAAGTTATTGAATCGGCAGCGTGACTCCTGGTGGAGAGTATTACCCTTTGAAGAAGCTCAGGAGAGATTTATGTTGCCGGCTACTTGTTCCGCGATGAATGTAACGCTCGATCCAACAGTTGCTAGTTTACTGCCTCGTGGAGAGTGTTTCCCTTGGCAGCAACCCTTCCCATGCTAAAGTCAAGGGCATCCGCTCTCATGAACGAAAAACCTTCCTCGCGAACTCCTCGATGACGCTGCAGACTTTCGTCGAACGTTTTGCAACGTTGAAAACATTTGTTATCATCTGCAAAGACATTTACAATCGACTTCTGTGAGGCGACGAAGCGTGAGCACCGCTTAGAATTATGGCAGAGTAAACTACACCATTCTTGTTCCATTCTCAAATTTTATTTTATTTTCACGATTTCATAGCAGCCATAAATAGTCACCGACGAGTATTGTTTGGACCAAATTTTTCAGACCAACGTTAACACTCTCAACGAGTTCAACATGAAAATAATTTAACCCTTTGCACTCGAGTGGCGACTCTGAGGCCACACAAAAATTGCTATATCGTTTATTCAAAATATCTTTTACATTAGGGTAAGAGACCCAATTACTGTAGACTCTAGAGTGACATTTATATTTATATTTTCATTCATTTATTTACATTATGGTAATTCTTTTAAAATTTAATTTTATCTTGAAATTCTTCTGAAATTCAAATTTAAATTTAAATAATGTAAAAGTTTCCATTAAAAACTGTACCTCTACAGTGTAGAGGTGCCAATTACTATGCCTATTAATATTAAATTTTGTTCATTAAAATCAGTAAATATGTGTATGTTATATATCGGTTTTTTAAATATTCATTATGCTTTAAAAATAAGTACAATTAATATAGGCACAGTAATTGGGTACTTTAGCCTATTACATTTGTTTTAATAAATTACTAAACATTTATCGAAATATTTTAGGTCGGAAGAAATGTTTAATTCTCCATTTACAGTAGTTCCGAGTGCAAAGGGTTAACATGGCTAATTTACCTAGCTGATAAAAATGTAATTCAGCTAAACTAGAATTCAGATGGAACTTTTCCATTTCCGGGTCTGAATGGACCCAACTCTCGTCTTCCAAGGATTAACACTAAACCTACTGAGCGTTTACACTTTATTTACCGGAAGCCTGTCAATAAAATTTTTAATAATTGCGCCGCACCAAAACGAAGCTTAAAAATTTTATAGAAGAATTCTAAACGAAATTATTATTATTGGTTCACAATAATTTATTGTTACTGCTCCATGAAAAATTTCGAAATAATCGCCGGTACATAATGCGTACCAATTAAGTAATTATAATAATTAACTAATTCTTATTATACGTGTTCTACTAAAAATATTTATTCGATTATTTCCTATGGAAGCTTCTTTACAACTTCAACCCTCTGTACACTATGCCAGTGTTATTCAATATGTACAATTTTATTCCGATATAAGACGACGCTTTTTACTTCGAAATAAAAAAATCGCCTCTTCTTCTTCTTCATCCGAAATACGGCGAAAGCCGGTCCCGAGCCGTCGCCTTGTATCGAAAGAAAACTGTAGTGAAAGAATCCGGGGGTTAACGAGCGCAAAATACAATAAAAAATCTGGAACCGGTAATTAGTGTGGTGGTACGTTTAGCTTTAACACTGAACCTACCACCGCCGGTAAAAATTACCGTTCCAGATTTTTTATTTTACAATTACTCAAATTGTAAAAGTGCTTTCGTGGGAAATGATTAAATAAATATATTTAGGAGAGAATCCAAATAAATTCAATATCGTCATTTTTATAAGACAACACGTATTAGTTACTTTTAAGGATCGGTAGGTTTAGCGTTAAAAGCGTTTCCGGTCGCACGATCAAGTCGGAATGGAGTGTAGAGAAGCAGAACCAGGATCGAACGATCCAAAAGATCGTCCTGAATCGCTGAGCATTGGATCGTGGTAGTGGTTTCGATGCAGAAGCGATATTTATAGCTAGCCGACTGGTTCTACGCGGACTTTCCGGCATCGTGGCGGGCCAACAAAAATATATTCGCACTTCGGATGTCCCGCGGACGCGAACCAACGCGTTTTCGTTTTTGTTTTCCGTTTTTCTCCTCGGGCGAGATTACGCCATTCATTTCTCGGTTGTTCGGTTGGTCCCGAGCCCGGACAATAGACTATATCACGTACAAAGAGCCAAGCATGCGAAACGATTCCGATACACTGTGGCTCGTGAAACCTGTGACACAATCAATGCCAATATTGGCACATTTTCATGCTAATTTCTCTCGTCAAAGTCTTGACAGTTGAAATGCTTAGTGTTGTTTCTTTGGCAAGCGGATGTGTTGATCAGCTCTGGCTGCGATGCTTTAAACAATATTCTCTTGATTTTCCACACGGACCTTTAGTTCGGAGCAACAACGTGGACGTACAATTATTACAAAGTTTCTCCTCTCTGGTCACTTCAAACCAGGAATTTGTTAATTTTCTTTATAATTTTTATTGCGTCAGTCGTATAACATACATTGTGTGCTGTGTATGGTATTATGCTAACGTTTCGTGTGCATTTGGTCCTCTGAATTGCACAAGTTTCTCTCTTCTCTTTCACTGTAAGAGTCACTAGATCGTGCCTAGATGACATGTACAAAGTATGCAGACTAATGCAGATCATGAAGATGATGAAAAGTTTCGCACGGGTCAAAAGCGACCCAGCACTACACTGCTGTTTCCACTGGACATGAATATACAATTACAATTTCTTTCTATACTTACAGTACTTTCAACGCAATTGCATAAATCTGGACCAGCAGTTAAAATCTTGAACGCCAAAGATAAATATGCCTGTCCAAAAAAAGGGAGTGCCTATTAAGAAACATAATTGCTCACTCGTGAGTCTCTGCCGTACCGTGGCTAAAAATAGACAGTCTCGATTAAAACAGTTCTAACGTCAATTAAATTTAGACCAATGCGCCAAGGTGAACGAAAAGAAAATCGTTCAGAGTCATCTGTTAGGTGTGCAAATTAATTCACTCTCACAGCGAGTAAATTATTATTGTATTTTCCATTCTTTCGTCCGTTATATTGGAAAATCGGTTGTGCGATAGAGTAGGAAAGTGATGACGAGAGTGCATTCGAGCCGTTTGTAAATAATAATAATTTACGAAGAGGGCGTACAAATTAATTGGCAAACGTAATGAACGAACGCCAGGCGTCTCGGCGCCGGTTGGCAGGTCGATCGAGGATCTCCATGGACAAATGAACGGTGCGTCAAAGTTAATGGCGCAGCGTCATTTCGCGTAGTTAACGGTCAACACCTGAGACGAGCGACGTGTCCAACAAAAAGGACAGCGAAACGAGACAACCGTGCAAACGGATGGATTTACAACCGGACCGAAAGCAAAGACACGGTCGAACAAATAGTTTCCGTCGCCTAAACGAACCCTGCAAACTTGTAACTGAACGACTGCGCACGCGAAACCGCGATAACTGCTGCCATAACGGCTCGTGCGGAGAGATCGTGCCATTTTCTCGGCGCTTCCTGTGCTCGTCTTTATTATCCTGTTTTCCGCGGAAATAAATAGACCGTGCAACCTCGCGCAAGCTTCTATCCCAATGAAAATCACAAGCTTTCAACCTCTTCCACTGTAATGCTGTATTAAACTCCAGGTAAAAAAAAAAACCGTGGATCTTTGTGCAAAATACAAACGAAGGACTTGGAAATGTAAACATTTCTGTAAAATTAATTGTAAATTTACAATTAATTGTAAAATGCAGGAGCTACATGGGCAATAATTCTTGTGGCGAGTCCAAAATAAGAAAAAAGTATCTTTAATTTCTGTATACTAACCAGTTGACTGTGGAATTTAATTTGAAATATTCCTCACGGCGCGGGAGTAAAATCAAGCAACGACGAATATACACGTCGAACGCAGCCTAAATGCGGCTGTTATAAATTTTACGGAAAAAGTAAAGCTAAATGAGAAGGAATTACATTTTTAGTCGATAAGAAATTAACAATTCATTAACCGCGCCGCAATAGAGTTTTGGATTGACGTGTGTACACGTGAAATGCTTCGACTGTTTTGTAATTGATCTACTCATTTTTGGTATGAACGCGTAAAAATCTGCAGTCTGTTAATAATTATAGAATAGTGTATCTTTGAATTGGATATTGTACAGGGTGTTCGTTTTAGGTCACCGTACCTAATAGAATGGGAAATTATGAAAATTGAAAATTCCTTTGTGGAGAACGGGGAATATGCTTTTAAGATAATCACTTCGGTCCGACAGGAAACAAATAGGGGTTGAAATTGCACGCTGTTACGTCGCCCGATTTTTCGCGACGCTCGACGTTGACGAGACGCTGTATTTACGGATCAACGAACTCGCCGGGAAGCCTAGGCGAACCAGGCCACGTTTACAAATTCGATTTCGGAAAGTAAATTCTCCGTCCGCTTCCTCGAGCCGGGTCTGTTAATAGAATATATCCCTGTGCGTTCAAAAATTCCACCAATCAGCCTCAAACTCGTGGAAAATAATAACTGTGAAAATCGGGTAAAATTCTAGTGCAACGATTATTTCGCAAATATTCGACATTCTAAAAATTGTAAAAAAGTCCTGAGTGAATTGTAAAAAAGTCCTGACTTCACAGGGGATGAAGACAATTGTGAAAATGGGGGTTGAAAACGCATTTCGAGAAATATCTTGGAAACCGGTGGAAAAATATTATCGATACCAAAGATGGGTATTTTTTAATAAGAAATCTAGCAATGTAAATAGATTGCAAAACAAAACACCATTTGTTTGGTGCATTGAAAAACTACTCGAATATTAATTTTCCTTCTGTGATTATGTTGTTCTAGCTCCGGTAGTTTTCAAGATCTCCAAGTAATTGTGTTCTCATCGTCTCGTTAAGGGTTGTTTCCACCCCTGCATGTACACAATTTAAGATAGAGAAGGAAATTCTACGCGCCACAATTGAAAACGGAGAAACTACACTCCGTACACTTCCGTGCGATCAGAAAATTGTTTAAAAAAACGGAATATATATTTTATGTGGCAGTACGATAAATATATAAAGAATTGTTTGAGAAGCTTACTGCCGCAGAAGACACGTGCAAACAATTATTCTTTTAATCTCTGGATCGCGTTGTACGAGACTCTACAATGTGTCAATTTTCGAGATACAATGAATTCTCGATATATGTCAACAGTATTTCTTGTCAGCGTCATGTATCGTGCAGGAGACATGCCCGAGCCATGTTATGTTTACGATCCTGTGTGTCCGAGGCATCTCGAGCTTCCTGGCCCCCCACGCGGTAGTGGGGATAATTCCGCGACGTTTATCCTGCAGGTCTTGGCGACATATATAGAGAAATTCGCTGTACTGTCTCGCGATCGGGATTTCGAACATTCGACCGTAACTTTGTACCTGTGACAAATTCACTCTCTCCTGTCGAACCTCGTCGAGATGATCATGTGGCAGAACCGAGAATGGTTCCGCCGGTGTCCCGGGCCGACTATACTCGTCGAAGCAAGGAGGTGGAACCGGGCTCTTCGGCAATTCTCCCGGTATCTTCGGCGGTCTTGGTCTGCGACGGAACAGTAAAGCATCTTATTAACGAGTTTACGCTCGAGCGACAAGCTCCAGAAAATGCTTCGATGATGCTCGACAACCACTTTCTTGATCGCGGACCATGCGCGTGTGCAATATGCGTTCAGCGTGTTGCATCGCGAGCGCACGTACAGCCCCGAAAATACGGCCGTGTTTCAAATTAAGTCACGCGTTAGAGGCGCACGAGCTGTTAGGCTTGCTCCCGGCTGCGAGTTAGGCGAAATCGGCGAGCGGAAACCGATCGAAAATCAACGCTTACGTTAACATCCGGAGTGGTTCTGAACGAGACTACTTCGGTCTGGCACGATTTGATGGTGTTTGTTAAAGTTTGTTTTATTCGACGAAATTGCTTATTCGAACGGAAAAACTCCGTTCCGTATAAAACGTACAAATATGAAACTCAACGATGCTCAAACGAAGATACCAGTGAAATTATAAATATTCTTCTTTTACCGGGTCTGATGTAATACCGTCGCGTACGAATTTTTGGAAAGAATTTAAGCAGCCTCGCAAATCATTGTACTGCCTAAAAATTGATTCATGCTCTCATTTCTTTCGAGTGCGGACTTTATGCGTTTATAGCAGTGAGTAGGTGCATTCTAAGAACACCAATGTATTATTTTCGACTAGTTGAATAAAGTAAGAATAAAATGTTTATGTGGCTCCTATCTCTTGCGATAGACGCGGACAATTTTTGTTTCGCATAAGAATCCGCAGTCTACACTCACAAAGAAGAGCAAAGCTGTATCTATATGTCACATGTACGCAGGCAGAGTAAACGAATGGTTTCTTTGATCGAATATTTTTCATGTTAACGTTTCAATGCCTCCATCAAAGATTGTCGTGACAGAGGCAAAAGTGGTTGCCGAGCCTAAATGACTGTTAATGAGGCGCTGCGATTAGTGCGATGAAGAAGTGTGCGAGAGAGAAAGAGGGTAGGAGAAAGGCAGGGTTTTAGTATGAGGAATTAATAGTGTTGTCACGTGAAGAGAGAGAGAGAGAGAGAGAGAGCGGCAGTAGCGTGGCGGTTAGGCGACACGACAAACGGTGCGCATAATAGAAATGTATAAAGGTGGAGAATGGCATTCTGACAGACTAGTGACCGCAGCCCTGTTGCCAATGCTCGGCTTGATAATCGGAGGTGACGTGGTAATGTTGATACGAGGTGCACTCGACGGCTCAGACCTTTCGACTACAAGCTTTATAGAATCAGAGGTTTGGAGAAGTTTCTGGGCGTCTACATGCCTCACGTCTCGCACGTCGTACTCGTCGATTTTCTTGATCACATCACCCCTCTGGAGCGCCTCGTTCTCCGACTGAAACCAGAACAGAATTCCCTCCGTTAGAGCTCGCGATATCTCCTCTTTTAACGCTGGAACTGTCAAACAAACTTCCTAATTCCTGTCAACCCTCTCCCGGTCTCTATTAACTAATTTCTATTCATTCTACGTTCCCTTCTCGCAGAGAACAGGCATTTACTTCTGTAAAAAGAACTGCGTTTATACTATGATTTTATGCCATTTTGATTACACCCTGGATAATTAAATTCAATGATTGCGGACCTTGATGCAAGGACAGAGCTGCATTTGCTCTGATTTTGTGGAATTTTGATTGTACTGTGAGCCAAGGTCGCTTAAAATCAATAATTGTGGACCTTGGTGCAAGAACAGGGCAGATTTTGGGAGGGGGCCCAAATATTGTTATATATTACTGATTGTTCGAAATACAAGTAGAATAATCTGTCTAGATCTGGATTTACCCAGTTATTGCAGCAAAGTCTTGTAATTTTAATAATTCCAATATGAAAGGTACTAATCATTTTTACTGGTCTGATAATTCTACTGTTATATCACTGATCATCTAGCTCTAAATTTTCTATTTTTCGTAATCAGCGTAGTGTTATGTATAAGTTAACAGAAGCATTGTTTTCTCTTAGTCGACACTCGATACTCTGATGCTTTGTGAAGTATTACAGACTGTGACAATTAAAACAGTAATCACGAGAAGATAAAGTTGACGAAACTGTGAGAATATTCAAAGGAGAACACTCAAGGATGTCACTATGATATTTTCGACTAGTGAAAATTGTTAAACGAAGCAACACATTTGCTTCGACCTTCTATTTTTACAACTACATTTGCGCACGTTCATTTTGCATAAAGATACGCGATCTAGCGATAACGCAAAAGCCGAGTCACTTAATAGTTCCCTCGAGGACTGTGCAGAAATTGTTATGCAAGTAACAAGCTAAACCATGGTTTTACACAATAGTCGTCTACGTAATGACCTAGTAATCGAGGCACAATCGAAAATGTAATAATTTCGCACTATATTTCCAATTTATGATCAATGAATTCACCCGGAATTAAATCTCGCATTGACCTGTCTGACCATTGCGCACCAAATCTACTTATTGCACTCGCGACTAGAAATTTATACATATATCCGAGACATTTTCAATGTTGATTCTGTCTCGTACGAAGTCTTGTATGATGGAATTTTATTCCACAATTACTATAATTTTATAAACAGGAGCTGAACAGTTAAGAAAAATTACATTTGATTAATCTAGACTCTCACGCGACTTCAGATAAGACAGTCCTCTCTAAATACGAGATAATGTTCCAATCATTATTAAATCGTAGATCTCGAATTATAAACTCTAAAAACCAAACTTTCTTCGTCATGTGTGACTTTTTTAAGTCCAAGAGAGTGATTCAAAACGTTAAATTAACTTTCTAATTATTTCTTCCCGAAGAATCTTCAATTATCTGTAACTGTTGACTAGGTTCTAACGAATGTTAGAAACGCATCGAGAGATCGGGTAACACCGCGGACTATTTAAACATGACTATTAGAAAACAAACGGTCGAAGGGGTATTAGAAAAAGGCGAGGACTGATAGATGCGGTAATGCACGATTATGCGTTAACGATCAACAGCTTCTGGACCGGTTCCAAACGTGTTTATGGCCCCTCCTTTCTGCCTTCGGCGATCGTGCCAGAAAGAATTCCGCCGAGACGATCGTGAAGATGCACGAGATTAGGGCGCACGTGACAGGTGGATGCGAGAGACATATTAAACAGGGAGAATCGTTTAACAAGGAACGGAACTGTCGCCTGTAATTTAATCGCTATCTATATGCTGCCGAACGAATAAATTTGTTTCAATTGCTTTCTTTCCTCGAGCGATTTCTCCATCCAGTTTTGATTCTTTTAGCAATTTACCTATGCTTAGGCGAATGTCTCTTTAAACAAATTTTTCTTAACAATTTATGTGGATGCTTAACACTGAATACTTATTCTCTCGAAAATCAGGAACTAACGGTCAACGATTTTTTTAATGAAACAGTTTACAGTAGCGAAGCAATTCGAAATCGTTTGGATTGAAGCAATAATTTATCTCGAGCAGTAGATACTAATAACTTCTCGCGAGACCATTATTCAAGAGAAACTTGTAGAGCACATAACATCGGCATCGGAAAGCGTATTAATAGACTTCCGGCAATCAAACTGTTACTTATTGTTCGCCAATAATTCAGCTCTCCGTCGTAGTATAGATCCATTCAAATAATTTCGAGCTTTCCTGCGCCCCTGAGAATGCTGCCATCTCGCAGCGCGATATTTTAGCAATCTAGCACGGCAAAATTATTGCCTCGATGGAATATTCATCTTTTCTTGGTTCGTCTGCTAATAAAAGTCATAATCACATACCTTCCAGAAATGATTTAATTTACGTTGCACATAAAAATTCTTGACAAGTTTCAATCCCCGATTCATTCGACAAATTATCGAAACACTTTAATTCCCGACTGGTTGTACAAATTCTTGTCATTCTTAACTAATTCGAAACTTTATTGTCGGATTTTAACACTAGAACGACCGGACCAGTCAAAATGGTTGGTTCCTCATTATTTCTTTCACAAGTACTGAAATTGTAAAAATGTTTTCGTCGGAAATTTTGTAATGAACCTCTTCATTGAAGCACATATTACAATCAAAGTTGTATGAAGTCTTGTCACTGTTACAAAGCAATACAAGTCAGTCGCATTTATTGCTCGGTAGTTCCAGCGTTAATTCTTAATTCTAACATTTTTATTCGAGTTTGAGCCAGTTGATGGTTCTTCTAATAATCTCAATTATTCATAACAACTCTATTTTGTGCTACGATTAGACTTTCAACGCGTTATAACAATTTACACAGTGCCCGTGCTCTCTGCGTTCGGAACCATAATCACTGGGCAGTGCAAAATTTCGTAAGGTGCAGTGGGGTAAATTCTAGGCCCTTATTTATTCGAATATACGTTGCATTGTACCAACTGTAAGGCAGAAATCACAATTGCATGAACTGGGTTTGCGGAAACTGCAACAAAGGATCAAAAAAGAAAAAACAATATGAATGTGAGAGATGTCTTGACTAATAATTCGCTAAGTCCTAAATCCTCGACGATAATTCCGCTTTCGCCCCATAATATAAGGAAATAAGCAGCACTCTCTTTAATTTATTAAGAAAATCATAAGTTTCAGAAGATATTTTTAATCCAAATTAATGCAACTTCAAGAATAAACCACGCGCTAAATAAAAACACTAAGATTATTAGGTTTTAGTGGAATAGATAGAAAATGCATCGGTTTAAAGTAAACTTTACAATTTCCGAGTCGGTTTTACCCCACTCCACCTTATGTGTGTTCGTATGTATCGCGAGTAGTATTGATGTGTCAATCAAAATATTATTCGAGACGATTATGAGAATTCGATTTTGTCTTGCTAGATGGAGAAAATGCCGCAAAGTGTAAGCTCTCTGAACCGTGTGCCCCGCAATTCTAGATCGCCCGAACCAGCGAATGATCTCGCAGAACCGTGATTGACGATCGAGGGTCTTTAACGCGTCGGATGTTGCGGCGCAGACAGGAGGTGGTCCTCGTTAGAAAATAATCCGGATCCCCCGGTGTTCGGTTCGCAGTACATCCAATAATAACTGTGCGCGTGCGGACGTCGTTCGCGGAGGAATCTGCGCGAACGATCGCCGGCGATCGGCATCGATTAAAAAATCGCGGGAAAATTCGGTGGGTAGGAACTCACGCGGGTGACGACGATCGGCGTGCCCAAATCAGCGCCTCCGGCGATACGTATTCCCCAGGGTTTGCCGGTGTTGGATCTCTTAAGCTTCACGATCAACGTTTGCTTCCTCGTCATGCTCTTACTCGTTGTCTGTCACGACGACGCAGCCGCGCGTTCGTGCAGAGATCGTCGGAAGTGCGGGAGAGCCTAGAGCCCTGGGAGAGACCGGCACACGACACCCAATAAAAACTCGTGAAAACGCGAACGAACGATCGAGCGACGACAGAAGGAGCCGAGAGAGAGAGAGAGAGAGAGAGAGAGAGAGAGAGAGAGAGAGATCGTAGGGACGGCGCAACGTAGATCTTCAGGCTTGGGACGCGACAACGCGAATATCGAACGGTGCGTGATCGAAAGCCGCAGAGCTCGGCTTCTACTACTACTACGGCTCTCCTTACTGGCAAACGAGAACTACTGGGCTGCGCTCTGCCACTTGATTTTGACAGGCTTTGCTTCAGCGAGCTTAGTTACCCAACTAACCGGCCCGCCGCTTCTGCTATTCTGGCCCCATTTCGAATTGGCATACCGTGTGTGTATTGTTCTGGCCCGACCTGCACTCATTTCGCTGGCATCCCCGGCCTCTTCCCCGGACGGCTTTATTCGTCGTTTGAACCGTGGGACCGAAACGCGGGAAAATCTTTCGAATTATTTACGACTTGCCGAACCCGGCAGTGTCGCGCCGCGAGCTGAAACGCCGGGACCAGCTTTGTAATTCGCGTACGACGAAGGACAGGCGGTCTCTTCGCCAGGGAGAACTAGATGCGAACTGCGCGGTTGCTATTCTTTGCGGACGTTCTTTGTTCTCGTCCGGCCTCGCGGATCATTTGTCTTGGAGGAAGGTCCTGGATACGGGTGACCTCGTTGTTTCATTACTTCAACAATTTTGTATGTTCTCGGGATCTTTTTTTAATTGGAATTATTTGAATTTACTGGAGAAGATATCGGCGTGCTTACCAAACCAAGTCAAAGCTGTGCGAGTCGGAAGCAATCGTTCATCCTAAACCTCCATAGCTACAATTAGTGCTGGATTAACGAACACCCCACATTGCGTTGAAGTGATCCCCCATAGGGGGCCCTCAAAATCTTTGTTTGGGGCCTTTAGATGTATTAATCCGGCATTGGTTACAATGTTCCATTAAATGCAATGTATGTAAAGTATGGAAAACTTGTCTCCTTTATTCATGACTTAATTGACTTACTTGACGTCCTCTACCTTCATCCTATACCTCCATAGCTACAATTAGTGCTGGATTAACGAACACCCCACATTGCGTCGAAGTGATCCCCCCTGGGGGGCCCTCAAAATCTTTGTTTGGGGCCTTTAGATGTATTAATCCGGCATTGGTTACAATGTTCCATTAAATGCAATGTATGTAAAGTATGGAAAACTTGTCTCCTTTATTCATGACTTAATTGACTTACTTGACGTCCTCTACCTTCATCCTATACTTCCATAGCTACAATTAGTGCTGGATTAACGAACACCCCACATTGCGTTGAAGTGATCCCCCCATAGGGGGCCCTCAAAATCTTTGTTTGGGGCCTTTAGATGTATTAATCCGGCATTGGTTACAATGTTCCATTAAATGCAATGTATGTAAAATATGAAAAAGTTGCGTCCTTTATTTATGACTTAATTGTCAGTTCGATAGCTAGCCATTAGCTATCACAAAAGCTTCTGATTGCGCCTTCAACTGTATAGGGTAAGGGAGCCAATTACTGTGGGGGTGACAATTACTCTGTCTATATTAATTATATTTATTTTTAAAGCGTGATGAACATTAAAAGAGAGATAACATATATATATTGACTGATTTTAATGAAAAGAATTTAATATCTCTTTTTTGATATTCATTATGCTTTGAAAATAAGTATAATTAATATAGGCAGAGTAATTGGATCCTAGTCTTTTCATCGCACAATCTTTTCTGAGGAAACGAGACGATGCTCCTTAAAAGAGATACACAGCGAAATTTCGACAGAAACACCGTTAGATACATATCGTGTACACAAAGTATGACAACGAACAACGCGATTTATGGGGTGATTTATAATTCCACAGAGGGTTGAGAAATTGGAGAAGCGTTCGACGGATCGAAAAACTCACCTTTCGCTGATGGATCACCGGGAGGAGCAGCTACACCGCAACGGATCTACAGTTCAAGAGGGACGACTGTAATGTTCAGACAAGTATCAAGAGGGATTAGAGTCACGGGGGTAGGAGGGTGTGTAAGAAAACGATTTTGGCAAAATGTAAGGGTGGTCGCTCGATCGATCCAATACTCACGTAGGTCTCGTAGTAGTTGGCTATGGTGAACTTGAGTGCCATGTTGGCGATCGAGGAACCCGGTCGGCTGAAAAGTGGTGTCCTGTTTCGTTCGCGGACGCGCTTCCTCCGAGTGACGTCTGCGAACGATAACGCAGGCTCCTCTCACCCCTGTCGCCGATCTAATTCGTCCCGCGGCACCGTGATTAATGAGACTCGATTCGGGTGGAAAGAGAAAGCGATAGAGTAAAAAGAGAGTGTTGCCGCGGCAGGAGAACGGCCGAGAGAAAGAGAGTGCACGTAAGTTTGACTTAAATTAGCAACCTATAGCGCGAAAGGTTAGTCAATCATAGTCCCCGAGACTGGACCGTTCTAGTGACTCATTTATCTCGATTTACACCTAATCCTAAAGAAAGTGTACGAGCACCGTTCTGCCGATTGGCAATACCAATGACCCATTAATCGCCACGTCGATATGCCGTCCCGATGATACGGCCCGTGAACGATCGCTAAGAATGGCACCCGCGGTGCGATGCACCTTGGGAAAGGAAGTTGCAGTGTGCATGTAGTTGCATGCGGGTCGAGCGATACGACGCGTTAAGTAATTAAATATATACATCTTTATTCCCGAAATTGGTAAAAAAGAAAGTAAAAAAAGAAGGACTCGAAGAGGCGTCTTGCGTGAGTCGCTGAAGATAATGAAATCTTTGGGAATTTTTTTCTTTTTTAGAGATACTGTACGCTGTATTTTTTTTTTTAACTTTCTGGAAACGTTTTCGTATACCGTAGGAAGTAGAGAATATTTTTGTTTAAGAGATACGGCGCGCATAGCAATCTTGCAGAATTAATTGAAGCACAACCTCGTTGTTCGAGCTATTGAACTATGCAACGCAGGTTGTACTGTTAAATCGCGCTCATAATTAAAAATTTCAGATATTTTAGCATTACTAACAAAATTACGAACTTTGAGAACCTAATTTTACAGATTAAAATTCAAAATGAACGAAGCAGTCGAATCACTGCACGGTCGCCAACAATAAACGTTTTCTTCGAAGGTTAATTGTTGTAACTTCGAAGAAAATGATCACTACTGCTTAGAAAAATGTGTGTAGATTCTTCAAATATTGGTTAATAATCGTACCAAGTTTGGAATTTCAGTAGGCAACATCTTTCTTTTAAAAAATTCCCTAAGATTGCCTTACCGGACCGTCAAGAGACCCGTAAAAATTCAAAGGCGCGTGTGTGCAATATCAATGGACGAAGAAACAAAAGAAAGAGACAACGAAACAATGACTCTTTTCACGAGTAGTCCTCGCTGACAGCTCTGCTAATCACCATTCGTCGGACCTCACTTGTACCAGCGCCAATTTCATACAATTTCGCGTCCCGCAAGAGTCTTCCGGTTGGATAATCGTTTATGTACCCGTTTCCGCCTGAAAACGATTGAAAGATGTTTGAAGGACTTTCATAGATGAGATCGTACACTTGTTAAACTAATTTACCAAGTATTTGGATAGCGTTTAGAGCAGCTTCCGTGGCTCGTTCCGAGATGAAAAGTATCACCGCTGCGCAATCTTTGCGGTTCACGTGTCCTGCGTTGCAGGATCTTGCCACGGAATATAAATAACTCCTGCAGGCGCTAAGACTGGTGTACATGTCCGCAATTTTCCCCTGAAACAGTATTTCAACATATAATATTTATTTCATAATTTTTTAGATTAACATAACAGTGTTTCTTTTATAGTAGTTTACCTGGATGAGCTGGAACTCTGCAATGCGTTTACCAAACTGTTTTCTGGTGTGTGCATAATCGAACGCCGCGTCGCAACATGCTTGCAGTATTCTAATACAAAAATTATATTAAATAAATTATCTCTAATTACATAGTCTAACAATTTCTTTCAGAATTATGATTTAAAGGAAGATCTTCTTTTAAACAGTACAGTAATTAAAAAATCTATTAATAAATTAGCAGTAGCTAAAATGTTAAGAATCTATGAGTCACAGCTGAGGATTCCTTAACAAATTTTTCTGCATCAATAACAACTCTATTTTTAACCATCACACTACCTCAGTCTTGCAACAGCTTCTTTTAGAATCATCATTTAAAAGAAGATCTTCAAACTTTAAACATCTTGATGTAGCTCGATCACTGAGAATCTTATTAATAGGACTATATTAATAACTGAAGTGTTGAGAAGGGTTTTTACCCTAAAGGACCAGCTGCCAATACCAATCGCTCCAGGTCAAGGCCGCTGAAGAGGACGTATACGCCTTTATTCACTTCTCCGAGAACATTCTTCGCTACAATTGATAATTAACTATTTACGGTAACCCAGATACTCTGTATAATTTACGTTAGTATCTTTATGCAAATTACCAGGGACTTTGCAGTCTTGGAAAATGAGTTCGCCAGTGTTAGACCCTCGCATTCCAAGTTTATCTAACTTCTGAGCAGTACTGAAGCCTTCGAAATCTTTTTCCACGATAAAAGCCGTGACACCGTGTTGCGGTTTGTCAGCGTTTGGGTTTGTCTTCGCATAAACAACCAGCGTTTCAGCGTCGGGGCCGTTTGTTATCCAGAATTTGTTCCCGTTTAAGATGTAATAGTCTCCCTTTTTCTCTGCTCGCAGTCTCATCGAGACCACGTCTGATCCGGATCCTGGTTCTGACATTGCCAGTGCTCCTATGTGTTCTCCGCTGCATAACTGTTAGTATCATAATTGTTATGTTACATATATTACTGTTTTGTAAATGTATTAATTACTGGACTGAGGATTTCATGCATTTATGATAAAAATGAATAGATAAAACACAAAAATGAAGAATGAAGACATTGTGGGATGTTGTTACACATTGCACATTGTATAGCTCAAGGTTATATTTAGTCTACCGTGTAAATTATGCAATTTTTACATTGAATATATTTTTGCATAATGTACAATTTACAATATACATTGAGTATATCATTGAGTTGTACAATGTACAATCTACATGTCTAAATCGTTAAATTCAGCTTGAAGATTGTCTTCATTTGTTACCTTTGGCAAATATTTGTGCTTCTGCTCCTCTGTGCCATTTCTGTGAATTTGATTGACACACAAATTTGAATGCGCGCCATAACTGAGCGCTATAGATCCTGATGCTCTGCTCATTTCTTCCATAATAATGACATGATCGAGGTATGTGCCCCCTGTACCACCATATTCGGGTTTCGCCGTGATCCCTAATAAACCTAAGTCTCCCAGCTTCTTCCAGAACGACTAAAATTCATAGAAATAATTTGTACAGAAATTATTTAAATTCAACTTAGTTCGATATTTGTTTCTCGTTACTCACTCTGAGATCGTTGAAATCATTCTTTTTGTCGATCTCTGCAGCCTTTGGTGCAAGCTCCTTTTGAACGAAATTGAAAACCAAGTTTCGCAGCTGTTAAAAACAAAATATTAATTAATCTCCAAACTTCGAATATATATTTTTATTTTCATGAAAGATTTGTACTATTTCCAATTTGGATATCCTCTGCCTTCATAATAAATTTATTGTATGTAAGATTGTATAATCGACAATATATACACATGGGACAAAATAGACCCTAAATTTTACAAGGCAGAAGTTAAAAATATTGCCATTCGATAAAACACATTCAATACTTCGTTACAATTTTTCAAATTTCCCGGAAAACTTGAGCGTCACACTATGGCGGAAAAATTGAATTTGAATTTCGAAAAGTATCGATCTTCGATCGATCGTACGATTATGGAGCGACATCAGTCAACTTCAGTAGTTTAGGTTTACACAATTACGATATACCGATTGAAATAAATCGTTTTATTTAATTTGTACCATGTTACAATATTTAACAGTATGAACAAATGTTTAATTTTTATCTATGCTCGTATAAATATCGGCAAATCATCTTCACTCGCATTTATGACTGCATAAAGTTCCACAGTCTATTGATAACCTTTTTGATACGACCTAATTTTGTTACCAATTTACTAACCTGTTTCTGTTCATCATTTAGGCCAAAAATGTTCTCATCTATCTTGTAATATTGCGAAGAACATCTTACGTTGAATTTGTTACTCGATTTGAAGAGACTCCGGAAAAGGGGTCCCGAAAATTTCTGCGTGCAAAGTTTCATATTTTTAAAGTTCTGGCTCACGTTTTTCAAAATACACAAACTCCAAATACGTTCGATGAAACAGTAAGTTGATAGGAAATTAAATATTCGAAGCCTTGTAATGAATACTTTTCACAAACAGTACACGGAACAGCATTACTAAATACTGGTCAGTGTTGCGAAATGTCTAAATACACTTCGTATCTCTCATTTCTTATCATTACACTGTGGATGTTTATATAAATTCCCATTTGCATTTCACAAACACATTTGTAGAAATCAAAATTAGGTTTAATTTTCTCGTTGATAGCAATAGATTTCGTAGATCGAAGATAAGATACGGCTGTATTAAATCAATTTAAAAACGATTGAATGTTAAAAATCCATAAAAGTCTACATTCTTATCAATTATTTTTATTTTCCCCAACAAATATTCAAGCAACCAGAAAACATTTTTATCAATGTTTATCTATAGAACAGTACAGAAAATATAAAAATATTTATAAACAGGCACACAGATTGCTGGACAATTAAATGATAAATAAAATATGTTTCACATGCATAGTGTGCGCTCGTAAAACTTTGAACAGATAAACAAATACAATAGACCGTATATCAAATTTATTAATTCTAATATATGATTTCTCTAGCTATTCGATTCATAAATCATTTTCTTCAATTGGATTCTTGGGCCGTTGTCAACTTCTTTCATGTTTGTATGATCACTACATACATACATATATGTACATATTTATGTACATTGTAGATCCACGTTGATGGAAACCGGACACTTGGGAGGTTAAAACGATGTGTGACTGAAAAAACGATTGTTTACAAAGGTTTTAACTGATTGTCCACTAACCGACATTGTCTCAAGTGTGAGTGACAAAATGGGTGAAATGAAATTCAGTGCCCACGATGGAATCAAATCAGAACAAAAATATAATAAAGTAGTGAAACATATACAGGTAAGATATAGGTTAGGATACCAATGTTTTGTCTCCTAATGCCTTCGCGGCAATTATTTTCGAGATATTTATTTGTAGGATAAATGGAAACTTGTACCCGCTTTCCTGAAAGGAAAAGGTCTCGTAAAGCAGCACATCGATTCCTTCAATTATTTTATAAATGTAGAAATAAAAAAGATAGTAAAAGCGAATGAGAAGGTTTTGAGCGATGCCGATCCTCTATTCTATGTCAAGTGCGTATTGTACTATTTTTACATCTGTTTACGCTGTCATTTTATTCAATATATATTCTTCTGATAGGTATTTAAATGTTCATGTGGGTACGCCAGATGTAGAAGAAGGTTTCAACGTAACTCGCTCTACGACTCCACACGAATGTCGTTTGAGGGATTTAAATTATTCAGCCCCGATTACCGTAGACATTGAATACATCAGGGGACATCAACCGATAATTAGGAATAATTTATTGATTGGAAGGTATACAGTTTAATTGGTTTGTCCCGTTTACTGTGATTATATTGAACATTATTTTTCAGAATGCCCATTATGTTAAGAAGTTCAAATTGTGTATTAAATGGAAAGTCCCATTTTGAATTAGCAAAAATGAACGAGTGTCCCCACGATCCTGGTGGTTATTTTGTAATCAATGGACAGGAAAAGGTGATTCTTATACAAGAACAAATGTTGAGAAACAGGATTATTTTAGAAGAGGATAACAAGAACTGCATCGTAGCATCCTGTAACAGTTCTACTCACGAAAGGAAGACGAAAACGAATATTGTGGGCAGAGCAGGGAGATATTACATGAGACATAATATTTTTCAGGATGTAAGTAATAATTATTTTCATGAAGGGACTTATTCTAGATGTATTAGTTAGGACACCGTGTATATAATTTCTGAACGTTTATTTTCAATCTAAGGACATACCGGTAACAATAATTTTTAAAGCAATGGGAATTGTAAGTGATCAAGAGATTATGCAACTGATTGGTACCGAGGAAGAATTTATGAAGAAGTTTGCACCCAGTTTGGAAGAGTGCCACGTTTTAAATGTCTTTGCACAGAATCAGGCGCTAAGGTAAAATCTCCTTTCGTCAATAATCTTATTACCAGACAGCAGATCTTTATGCAAAATAAAAATTGTCTATCTGCATTACAACAAACTAGACTGAATAGAAATTTATTTTTTCTTTTTTTTTCTTTTTCTCGTGTGTATATTGTATATTTATTACAAATACTAATGGCACGTAACATTTCAGATACCTCAGTAACAAAAGAAAACAGAAAAGGTACTCGTTAATCAAATCTAGCGTCACCGACGAAATGAAGGACATACTAGCGACTAATGTTTTATCACACGTTCCTGTTAGTAATTTGAAAACGATTGTCACAAAACATCGACGAAAAATGTTACTACAGCATTCTCTGTTATAGGTAGTAGATTTTAATTTTAAAATGAAAGCAACCTATATTGCATTGATGATTCGTAAAGTCATGAAGGCGCAAACTGATGGCAAGCTTATAGACGACAGAGATTATTATGGTAATAAGCGTCTGGAATTAGCTGGTTCTTTATTGTCTTTGATGTTCGAGGATTTGTTTAAAAGGTTCAATTGGGAGGTAATGAATTAATAATATCAAATGATTTTTTAGTACTCGTGAATTTAGTTACGGGAATAGCGTTGTGTTTTTCTAGTTGAAACAAATCGCTGACAAGAACATCCCGAAGATAAAAGCTGCACAATTTGACATTGTAAAGCACATGAGACAGGACCAAATCACAAACGGATTGGCCTTCGCCATATCTTCTGTGAGTAAACTCGAAAATGTCAAGTCGGGGTGGGGTGAAAATTTTATTCGGTATCGGGATGGGTTCTCACAAATTTTCGGGATTATTCCTTAGCATATTTTGGATTCCCGATGTATCCGAGATTTCCAAAATTTTCGAGAACCAGACTCAATTTTCACACACCTGCACCAAAGATATTTCTAAATATCAGTTTACGTGAGAAAGCTATTATCTTCTAGGGCAATTGGACCATCAAACGGTTCAGAATGGAACGTCACGGCGTGACTCAAGTGTTGTCCAGACTCTCCTACATTTCTGCGCTCGGTATGATGACGAGAGTGAATTCCCAATTCGAGAAAACGAGAAAAGTGTCTGGTCCACGATCTTTGCAGCCATCGCAATGGGGAATGCTATGTCCCAGCGACACTCCTGAAGGCGAAGGTTGTGGTTTAGTGAAAAACTTAGCTCTCATGACGCACATTACCACGGAGATCGACGAGGAGCCGATCGTGAGACTGGCGTTCAACCTAGGGGTGGAAAACGTTAACATCCTCGGAGGGGAAGAGATCAATAACAAGCACGTCTACATGGTTTTCCTGAACGGTAACATTTTGGGGATAGTCAAGAATTATCAGAGGCTGGTGCATGTTTTCCGGTTGCTGCGCAGAAACGGTCTCATAAACGGCTTCGTCTCGATATACACGCAACATCAGCACAGATGCATTCAGATCAGTTCCGATGGCGGACGATTATGTAGACCGTACATTATCGTAAACAACATGCAACCTCTTGTACAAGAAGAACACTTAAAATTACTTGAACAGGGTGTTCATAGCTTCGAGGATTTTTTGCAAGACGGTTTGATCGAGTACTTGGACGTGAACGAAGAGAACGACAGTTCCATCGCATTCAACGAAGCGCACATTAACCACAAGACTACTCATTTAGAAATCGAACCGTTCACGTTGCTCGGGGTTTGTGCTGGTTTGGTACCGTACCCCCATCACAATCAGAGTCCTCGAAATACGTACCAGTGCGCTATGGGTAAACAGGCGATGGGAACCATCGCTTATAATCAGCGCAACCGTATCGACACATTGATGTACAATTTAGTGTATCCTCAAGCACCCATGGTGAAGTCTAGGACGATAGAGTTGATCAATTTCGATAAACTACCCGCTGGTCAGAACGCAACGGTAGCTGTTATGTCCTACAGCGGTTACGATATCGAGGACGCCCTTATCCTGAATAAGGCGTCCATTGACAGAGGATTCGGAAGATGTTTGATATACCGGAACGCTAAATGCACCTTGAAAAGGTACGCCAATCAAACGTACGATCGAATAATGGGTCCGTTGCTAGACTCAACCACAAAGAAGCCTGTTTGGAAACACGACGTTATCGATAGCGACGGAATTGCTGCACCCGGTGAAATGGTGGAGAACAGGAAGGTTCGTGGATTAATGTGGAGCACGAAATTTTTGTATTTCATAAGCATTTAACAACAGAGGGTATTAGCAACGAGGTGCAATTTTAACTATTGTGAATTTCTTCTAGAACCTGGATCATATTTTTTGATACAGATTTGTCATTTTTAGAAATTAAATAGGCGTTCGTCAGGTAATGTTTTACGTCCTTTCTCTTTTCCACAGGTGATGGTAAACAAATCGTCGCCCTCTGCGAACATCGGCCCAGTAAATCCCGGCAATGTACCAGCGCAGACAGAGTACAAAGACGTTCCAGCTGTTTACAAAGCACCAGTGCCTGCCTACGTTGAGAAAGTGATGATCTCCAGCAACGCGGAAGATGCGTTCTTAATTAAATTGTTGTTGAGGCAAACTCGAAGGCCGGAGATCGGCGATAAATTCAGTAGTCGACATGGACAGAAGGGTGTAACCGGTACGCGTCGCAATTCGCAGCAGAGCTAGGCAAAAGTTATTTTGAATAACGAATGAATCAGTTTATGAAATTTCATTCGAATAATGCCCAACTCTGATTTGCGTTCGTAGCGTGGATAAATTAACCAATGCTTGTATCTATGTATAGGTTTGATAGTGGAACAAGAGGATATGCCGTTCAACGATTACGGTATATGTCCTGACATGATCATGAACCCGCATGGTTTCCCTTCTCGTATGACGGTCGGCAAACTGATAGAATTACTTGCTGGGAAAGCTGGTGTTGTGAAAGGACAATTCCATTATGGCACAGGTACGTCTGTAATACATTTATACCGTCAAACACCGTCCATCCAAACGGTATAGCCGGATAAGGCAATCAAAAATGCGCTTGGATAGGCCATCGAGATAATACATAAGATTTTAACCCTATATTTCTTCCGTGGGAAAAACGTTGAAAAAAGTGGTTTTTATTTTTTTAACACGGTGCACCTCACCAAAAAATTGAAATAATTCATGAACAATGCTTAAATGTATATACTGATACTGTAAAAATATCAATGATGTCATTCTGAAAATTCAATGCAAAATTTACATATAGAGTTAAAATTATACACATGTTTTTTCCAAGAGCATTTTTTACCACCTTATCCGGCCATACCCTTTGTTGGATAGTGTAATCATTGCAACAGTGATTTATAATCGTGTGATTCACAGCCTTTGGGGGCTCGAAAGTGGAGGATGTGTGCGAGGAATTGGTTAAACACGGGTACAATTACTTGGGCAAAGATTTCTTTTACTCTGGGATCACAGGGGAGCCGTTGCAAGCGTATATTTATTCCGGACCGGTGAGTTGATGATTCACATTGATGATTCATTTAATAAAATTCACGATCTAATAATGTCACTTGAAAATACAGGTATATTATCAGAAATTGAAGCACATGGTGCAAGACAAGATGCACGCCAGAGCTCGAGGTCCGAGAGCCGTGCTAACGCGACAGCCAACCGAGGGTCGCGCGAAAGAGGGAGGTTTGCGATTAGGTGAAATGGAGCGCGATTGTTTGATCGGATACGGTGCGAGCATGATGCTGATTGAGAGGCTTATGATATCCAGCGATGCGTTCGACGTGGACGTATGCAACAAGTGCGGCCTGATGGCGTACAGCGGCTGGTGTCACAGCTGTCGTTCCAGTTCGTGCGTCTCCACGATCTCTATGCCTTACGCCTGCAAGTTGCTCTTCCAAGAACTGCAGTCGATGAACATTGTCCCTCGTTTGACATTAAAAAATTACTGCGAGTAATTTTGATACACCGTCTCGACCTCAGTTTAGAGATTCCAACTATTCGTACGTGTAAATATATTTTTTTCTATTTGTAACAACGATATTTATTCATTTTTTGTTTACAAACAGACACAATATATTGTCTACCCACAGTATTTGGTATGCTGCATCGTTTGTCCCAAGCATAAAAATAATTTACGTCCACGGAAGAGCCAGTGGAGAGTCGATTACAGTGGTTCAGCAAGTAAACGCACCTCAGGGCTTTCAATGCACGTTTTACTTTGTATTAAGCGCAATTCGATCTTCTGTGCGGGCACTGATTCCTCGTCATTGCACTCTAATGAATATGTACAAATCATCAACTACAAAGTAGTTGTTAGTTTTTTTTATATTAGATCAGTGCAAAAGTTCGTGTCCAATTCCTTGTTGTATTTGAGTACGAACTCGGGCACTGGCCTAATGCTTTTTTTACAGAAGTAATTCAGATACTTGGAGTAAAACAATACCTTTAGAATATTCATAAGTCTTGAGTAAGACGTTGTGCAACGAGTTCACGGTCTTCTCGATAGTGTCCTTCACGTTATCTTGCAGATATGTGTGAGCCAGAAACAGTGCAGCGAAAAGATCCCCCGATCCCGTGAAGCTGGCTGGTATCTTTGGAATGTCGATCTTTATCACTTTATTGTCTGAAATGAAATTCAATCTGTTTGTAGACGTTCTATATAGATAGGAAACTTTTATACGCTTTCAAGATTGCTTCTATTAATCTATTACCCTTTACGGTGCTACATATTGCCGTCAATTTATTGCCTATTTCTGCTGATGATACAGCTACTGTATGGGGACCCTCTTTATGTAAGACTTTTATAGCAGTTCGTACTTCTTCAATTGTGTTAGTCTTGATGTCAGTCAGCAACCTAAAATTATTAAAAAAATTTTACTGCTGCCTCAGTTTTCGTTCTGATAAAATTACAATATTTGTTCAATGTACTCTAATTCATATTGATTCGGTACTATAATATCCGCCAGCGGTACTATCTCCGTTTTATAAATCTCCTTTAACTCTTCAGGAACATACATTTGTCCATTATCGCCCATAACAGGATCACAAACTTGAATAAAAATATTAGTCGTTAGTATGAATTGAAAATCTAGGTATGCAGGGTGTCTTAAAATTTCTGCCATGCAGAAGAACCACTAAACGGTAGATGATACGATCAAATATAATTACTCGAAAATCGTTTCTCATTTTTGTGAATTTTAAATTTATAAAAAACGATAAAAAACACATTTTAACATTTTTTCGTATCGTCTACCGTTCGGCAATGATTTTAAACAGTAGAAATGTGCAGGCTGCTTGTACAAACGTAAACGTATGCTATAATTTTTTACCATAAATAAGATTAGGATTTTTCTGCTTTAAAGCACGAACCACTCCTGCTATTCTTTTTAAAAAGGAAGCAGAGCCAACATATCCAGTAAGTAAATAAGTATAATTATCTAAATTATTTTGTGCCAAGCCATCCATCAGAGTCCCTGAAAAGTAACTGTAAACATTGGAAATTTTTTCTATATTTCTGTTTTCTATATTTAAACATAACTTTAGTGTTCTTACCCAAGTCTGCGTCATTTAATACTTGACCCTTGAAGACTTTGTATCCAGTATGATTAGACAGCTGAACAGAATTAATTGCATCCACCTCGAAACCTAGCAACTGAACAGAGAAAATGTTTAAATGATCAGCATATGCACATTATTTGGAAATAATAATTTAATCATTGTATCGCTTACACGAGCAAAATATAATATTTGAAATTATCAATGAACATACAATAGGTGAGAATAGATTGTTAAATTCAAAGTAATCGGAAAGACGACAATCATCCCCCATAAATCCCAATGATGTTCGATACAAGCAACTCTATTATGAACAAAATTAATTTGTAAATGTACACAAAGAATTGTGTCACCTGTGCATGAACGACGCAATAGTCACCGTGTTAATAGTAGACGATGTCATAAGTAACCCGATGATCGCTCTGATAACGCGTTCTAAAATGTTAACCAAATTTACAAAGCAATTAGTTTACCTGCAGTGGAAATATTGCACTTTTGTTACCCACGTAACCGGACACTACATGACTTTGTATCGAAAGTATCCGCGGTGTTTTTTTGGAGCACATGATGACCAGTTGATGTGCAGACCTTGTGCATAAATGTCTCAAATACCAATGATAACTACACACTAAACTAGAGCTTTGCGCCAGCAGATTGAAAAATACAATTTATTTCTGATTATTTCTTATCTATCATAGGATGACATCATAGCTCATAAATTCGAGCTCCTCGCCAAGAGTCAAAACAGTTATCTGCTGCTATCCGCGCATGATCGTGCCAAAGACTGTAGGAATATAACAAATAACAAGAGGCAATACTCCGGACAGTGATAAGATATTGGACGGTTTTTCTCGCGCATGCGCGACGAATGGCTAAAATGGGGTGACTTGGTCACCCCGCATAATTTCGCAAAATTTGTTATGATATGATTTTGAAAAATGAATATATAACATGTGTATATATTACATTTAATATTATATACACAAACACACATAACATACAATATATCGTCCTGGACTCTTCCGGCACTTTCACGCCAACAACACTTCCCCAATACTATCTCCACAACATAGATACGGTACTGGTTTTGGCCGCGCATGCGCGAGATCCCCACGCTTCTGCTGCGGGCCGGTCACATGACGTGTTCCATCTCTGTCATGCATACTCCGGTACTGGCTGAGATAGGGCAAGCGGGAAGTTTAAATCAACTGAATTTAATATTCTTATTTCGTGTCACTGTTTGAAAAGTAGAAATCTATTTGTGTTAATGTATAATGTAATATTTATCAATATTGGTTTTCGAAGTATTTACATATATGTATATGTTTATAATTTTAGCCTCTTAAAACATAGAATGGGACTTGGTAACAAATTTCTTATCCATTCATACTATCATTCTTTCACATCGTTACTTTCTCATACAAATATTTCTAACTATTCTTACAATTAATTTCTTACAATAAAATCTATAACTAATAGTATAAATATATACAGGGTGTCCTCTTTTCTTTACGAAAGTGCTCTCCGCGGAGTTATTCAAGAAAAACACGGACCAATCAGAGCCCGGCTACAGTGGACACTGGCGTTGCTATTTGCCGGGCCGGAATCCGTTTGATCGTACAGCGAACGGACTATCCTGTCTGTCCAAGTTAGGATCATGCCAAATTATGCAATACTTGATGTTCGTGACCCTAAATTGAATAACCTAGACATCCTATACATGCAGCACTGCCGCTCCTTTAAATTGATATTTCCATCCCTTTTTCAAGACTATTGAATGAAAGAGGACGGCGAGAGTGCGAACAAGAAATTGGAAACTCTAAAAAGCGCGGCAATATTTGAAATGTAATAAGGATTGTAAACGATATTTAACGCGTATACACAATTTGACGCACTAAATATTATTGGAAAAATCTTTTCTTCGTGTTATATGCGTTAGTGAACATTCTCGCACGTTCTAGACGAATTTTGTGTCTATTGTGTACAAATTTCAAGCATAAGGGCGGCCGTCGCGATTTGAATAGAAATTTGTGTACACATGCGCTGTGGACGCAGACATTTCTAAGGCTATATTCATGATGGACCAACTTACGGACGCATGCACACTGGAAGTCGGTTCTCTCTGGAATTTCCAAAGTTCGTAGTCACTTGTATTTTATATACTGTCGATACAATCTCTAATTTATCGATAATGTCGATTGTGCGAATGGTGTAAATAAATTAAATGCAATGCACCGATCGAACGTCAGTTAGAAACTGCTATGGAGAGTTGGTGGCGCGTCTATATCGCGTTATCTCGTGATTTGTTTTGTGCAGTCAGAAAAAAGTATGGCGACGTGGGAAGGCGAAAAATTTCAGGAATACGAGAACACCGACGATATTGAAGGAAACTTTGATAATATCCTTGTGACGCATGATCTACAGGACTGCCTCGACGATAGCTTAGATTTAACAAATTTCGGCAGAGTTTACGATCAAGGTGTGGTGTTCGATTACGAGAAGTATTCCGACGATGATACCCCTATCGATGAAAGGCTACCTAGTGACAACACTACCGAGTAAGATCGCTTGAGCCTTCTGTATTTCGTTGTCTATATTAAATTAAACAAATGTCCCCGCTATCGATCGCTTAAGAATAGAAGGAATCAATGAAAAATCACGAGCGATTCATAATCTATCCATTTAATGGCAAGCGGTAGTTTTATCCCAACCTTATAAGGGTATAACGCATTTTGAAATTAGAGCCACAAATTTTCCCTGTACGTTTCGTACGCTTCAATTGAATTCAAAACAAAAGTTTTCGGTACATTCCTAACATGCTATTCCCATTCATTCAGTCGAGCAAAATTTGTGCAATACATATGGAATTGTGTTTTCTTCGAACCTGTATTAAATGTAAATTTTATTAGCGTTGTAAATATTGTCGTCTCGTGGTAAATATTTACGATCAATGTGACAGTCTGTAACTGATGCTAAAGAAATTTTTATCTCACATATTGCATGTGTGTTCTATTTGTATATTATTTTGTTAGTTGTTTGTTATATGTTACATTGTGTATAAAACATAAGAGCACAGTGTTGGAATATAAATTTAGCTTAGGATTAGTCAGAAACAACAATACGTTCAGCCAGAAGTTAGTCACATATGGCACTTATATATTGTTTACATTGTCAGAAATTAGTATGTTTACCAGATACATAGACATAATATAAACGCACGTGTATGTGTTGCCTGCATATAATGAATTTTTGGTTACAGGTCAATACATCATACAATTAGCCCTCATGAGATTTATATGCGAATTCATTCTGACCACGACGATTTATTATCGAATGAATCCGTTCATGAGACTATTGCTATCGAGAGCAAAATTTCGAACAACAGCCAAAAGCATATTGGCCGGTATACCTGTGAATACAATGGTTGTAATAGAACGTATAGCACAGTTGGGAATTTGAGAACTCACATGAAAACTCATAAAGGTAAGGCATCTGTATTAATACAACTCGTTGGAGCTAAACACATTTCATCTTGTAGTACAGAATCTAAAGAAAGTGTTGAGTATTTGTAACATTAACATAGAAACATCGGAATGAACTGAAACAATAATATCTTTCTACGATTCTCTCAATAATCATTCAATTAGTGCGGTTGAAAATAACATTATGTGCTTTGCATTATACGCTTACTTGTCTAGAATAACACATGTTTGTCTGTCTGTTTGTGCTTCCCAAGAATGAAGGAAAGAAGGTGAGTTCATTTCAATTTCGCTCTTACTTTCGCCGAATATCGGTACACGGAATGTGCTTGTGCTTTATGAAAGATTTTTACATATAGTTTTACTCGTTATGAAGTCATCACTGCTGGTATAAAGGGATCGCTTCGACCTGCATGGCTTTCAGATACTGCAAGCGATAGATAGTCGTCCAGCAAACTTTTTATGTGGAGGGAATTCTCAAAACTTTCAGGCGAGTATCGATTTAAATGCGCAGAACCGAGTTGCGGCAAGGCCTTTCTCACGTCGTACAGCCTAAAGATTCACATTAGAGTACACACTAAAGTAAAACCCTTCGAATGCAATCACAAAGGCTGCGAGAAAGCATTCAATACCCTTTACAGACTGAGAGCTCACCAAAGACTTCACAGCGGCGACACGTTCAACTGCGAAGAGACTGGATGCGTTAAATTCTTCACTACTCTAAGTGATCTCAAGAAACATATTCGTACTCATAC
This sequence comes from Halictus rubicundus, assembly GCF_050948215.1. NCBI lineage: Eukaryota > Metazoa > Arthropoda > Insecta > Hymenoptera > Halictidae > Halictus > Halictus rubicundus. The sequence goes on from NC_135150.1 coordinate 25,080,512, forward strand.
TCAAGAAAGACCTTACAAGTATGTTATCCGATATACAATAGATTGTATAATATTGCGTCGGTAGTTTATTGTAGAATTACCTTTACGAATCTACACTCGATACAATTACGAAATAATATACATGAACACATCCTTGCTATCTCGTCACACTTCATCGTTTACATAATTTGAATTCGAGTACTATACGGAATTAAAGAATGTTTTTTTTTTCAGGTGTCGAGAGAAGGGATGTGGTAAAGCTTTCACAGCATCGCATCATTTAAAAACGCATAAAAGAACGCACACGGGAGAACGGCCTTATGTGTGTACTTATGAAAACTGTAAACGATCCTTTACTACACCTCACAGCTTGAAAAGTCATTTAAAAACTCATAAAAGAATGAATAACGATGAAATGGTATGAATTATGATTTTACAAAGTAGCATTAATTGCCGGCATATTTTACCGCATGATTTTCTTACAGAAACAGGAGGGAAATCAAGACGACAACGGAAACCAAAGAAACACCGACCTATTAAAGTCGGAAATCAATGTCGCAGAAGTATCTTCTAAGAATCCAAGCGTGCCATCTTACTCTCTTATCCCAATAGCCTCAAGGAGTTCGCAAGCCAACGAAAGTATAAGCTACTTATCCAATGAAAACGCGAACGATCATTCGACGCCTACGAACGATATGATCGACATATTAAGTCAAAAAGGGCTCGAGAAAGACCTCGAATACAATATTACCGCTAAAGGGCTGAATAGTCCGAGCGAGACTGCCGCAGTTACCATTCTTGCGTCAGAGAGCATTATTCTGAATAACTTTAACGAACATGAGATTGATAATTTTAATAACAACGAGAGCTACGATAAATTTAAGATATTCACAGAAATAAATAGTTCAAATTTACCAGGGGAGCAAAACCAACAATATACATCGGACTCTCCGACGATAGAGATAGACAATAAAACGAGCAACGTGAAGAACTCCATAAGTTTGGAGCAGAAAATTATACAGGATGGTTTGCAGAACGCCATAGCTCATATATCGGAGGGCGCTGACTTTACCAGCGACGTTCAGCAATACGAGAGCCGGAGGATCAGCGATGTATCGAATGTGGAATCAGTGATTGACAACAGCGGCGCAACATTGTATAGTGATAGTCCTATTGCTAGTCATGTATCGAATATAATTAATTCCTCCAGCGAGACTCAGCTGTTTGACAGCGGGATAGACAACTTATCATTCATTAACACCTTGCAAACTGGAGCTTCGAACGAAGTGGACCAGACATTGGATTCTAAAAGCGTTGTAAATACGCCATCGGAAGCCATCGAGTTGGCCATAGCGTCCGAAGAGGAAATACCTTCTCCCTGGATAGACGTTATGACCTTGGCGACTCCGTCCGCTTTGCGGAGACAATCCTGGTCGGAATTAAATGCTCTTCCAACCGCGGTTCACTCGCTGGTCGATTTAGTTGAGCCAGAACCCTATCCGTTGCAAGTCGAGAATCAGCTGGAGTCTCTGCAACATTTGGACAACGTCGACTTGGTAGAGAGCATCGCTACCAATACAGAGACCACTGATCGCAACGAGAGAATCAATAGGGAAGATAGTACAAAGCTAAGAAAGAGCAGGAACATTTTGCAGGAGATGGCGGCCGAGGCGGAAATATGCAAGTGTGTCGAATGCAGGTGCGATCACGTGCAATGTTGTCCGAATTGCTCAAACAGTACGACACTGGCCACCAAACACGAAAGAAAGAACACGGCTAAAGTAGTGGAGGACGTCGCGAGTTGTTTGCAAAGGGACCGGCTGTGCAATAACGAGCCCGGCGGTTGCTGCGTTGTTATCTGTTTCAAAACGTTGCAACAACTGCAAAAAGTATTTAGCCGCGATTGCTGCAAGACCACTAGCAACATGACCTGCAGGGAAAAATTGTTACCGTCGTTAATGAAATGCCAACTGACGAGGAATCAATGAGACGAGTATAGGTCTATCGTGCAGTACTAGTCATGCCAAAAGAAACATATATTTTTTCGCAGAAACTTTCAGCGCCGCGATTCATTATTAATCGTGATGTATAGATTAGTTCGCTTAGCTTTAAACCGCGATATTTTTTTTTCCTTTTTTTTCTCTCTCTCGTGAATGTTAACTTCGTGAAATGTTACCTAGAGCGAGAATCGAGAGTATAGGGTTGTCTACACATACCTGTACCATATTTCAAGAGACTTTAATATTGTAGATGCAATACGTAGGTGTTACGATACATTTTCTCATGTGCCAACAAATATTTGTAAATTTTTTACTTAAGGAGCCCTAAGCCTCCGACATTGCTGTCGCGTAGTTTATAAACGTGGAAAGCTCGGTTGCTTTAACACACTGAACAAAACGGAACCAGTGTCCTTTGCCCTGAAAAGTCTACTTCAAAGTACGTTATACAAATGTTATATCAGATTTGATACTTGAACATTTTATAGATTGGTAGAACATACTTTCAATGTACAAACGTCATGTACATAACATTTTTTTTTATGTATGATAATGGTTATAAAAAGATTTAAAGTTATAAATTTTTATAATGCAATAATATTGATTAACTTATATGCTATTTATATACAAATGTATGAAAAAAAAGCATCGCTGATGTGTGTGAAGTGTACTAAATGTTTTAGTATTAGTTCAAAGCAAAGAGTAACATATTTATTATGTTTCCTAGTGCACGGTGTTCCGAAAACCCACGCAATTATTTTAAGATATTTAATTACGGGAAAACATCGCGTAAGAAATGTTAGATAAAATTCAAGCAATATCCTTTGAAATATTTATAAGCGCAAATCGGTATGATAGAACGAGAAAATTTTATAATCTCAACGCATTCAATTCATTTTCTGTGGCTGTTACGCGTATGTACTTGTTAAATGCAACAAAATCACTGTACCTAAATAGTTCTTAGAGAAAGTAAAATTTTATTGTTATTCGTTAAGTAAAATTTAACTAACATATAATAAATTATAATACAAAGATATGTACTGTTATTATTCTTTCTGTGATAAAATTAATTTCTATATGACTTAGTTATAGACTTTTTATTATTACTACAATTTTATACAATACCATGACAGAAGTGTGGTGAATATGTCCTAAGATTCGATAACAGAGAACATTTTTACATTAACATGACAATGTAATGTTTAATGGGTGCCAGCAGCCGCTACCAGGGCTTCTGCAACTTCAACTGCAATTTGTGCCTCGGCTTTGTCTTTTTCAGATGACGCCGATGATAGTTGTCTCTGGGCTTCACTGAGGACGTCTCTGGCTGCTGAACCATCGAGATTTTCTACAGGATGAGCTTCTTCCGCTAAAATCTGTAAAAACGACTTGTTCGATAGTTGTCCACATTTTCTTGTCTTACAATGTATTTAGTGGGAGGTATACCTGTACACTGTTATCCTCATTTATAGTAACTGTTCCAGAAGAAACAAATATTTTCTTGGTCGCCCCATCGCCTTCATATACTGTGACTACTCCAGGCTTTAGCACAGCTAACGTGGGAACGTGTTTTGGCAGTATACCAAAGGCACCGGAGAAAGATGGTACATCAACCTGTCTGACCACTGTTTGATCGTAAAATACCTGTGAATATGACATAAAAATTTCGTAAAAATTATTCCGGAGAAATGTTAGATACTTATACACGTATATTGTGTCACGTAATATTGTTACCTGATTAGCTCCAGCGAACGTAAACTTCATTTCATTACTGGAAGGAGCGTCGGCATAAGTTCTCCTTTGACCGCGAACATACCTCAAATAGGGACGCAAGTTACGAGCGAGTGTAGACATTTTAATGTTCTACGGGAAACAATTTAATTAATTTTATATGGGTTTCCGTGAAAAATGAAATGTACCCGAATGATAGATGGAACTGTTACATCACAAGATCGACGTACAGGCATAACCCATCATTTGCAACCATGCACATTAAAAATACATTTATGAATGGTCTTATATTAGATTCCTTTTTTAATTACCGGTTCAATGAACTTACCGTATGTTCGATCAATTGTGTCACACAGCAGTTAAATTATAGCGAATATCACAGATATAATAGCGGTTCGTTTTTACAGGTCAGAAGAAGTCAGATGCGAGTACGACGACTGCGCTTTGTATCGCAGACGACGAAAGGTTTCAATTGTCGCCATCTACATACACACTGCGGTTTATTTGAATTGGTGTTTTAAATAAATGGAAAAACAGCTATTTCAGGAGATATTTTCAGAACAGTTCAAATTATAAGACAGATGAGGTCTACAGAAATTATATTTTGCGTTATCCATTCTTATATTTAATTCAAATCATTCTAATAACAATTCTAGGGTTCTGTTCCCTGCTATAAGCTGCTCGGTTCTGTTCCCTACTAGAAGCTGCTCGGTTTCGTTCCCTGCTACAAGCTGCTTGGTTCTGTTCCAGGCTAAAAGCTGCTCGGTTCTGTTCCATGCTAAAAGCTGCTCAAAATGTTACGAAAGTGGGAACGCTGAAACCCCGGGCGTGAGCACTCTCCTATCCTCTCTGGCATTTCATATCGTGCTACACGAAGCAGCATAAGGTGACTGGCGTACTCTTACATCTCGTCTGTGATATTAGTTCCGACCGATACAGTAGGTTGTGACACAGAAATGGTAAGGGGGCTCTTGAGGCTCGCAGCGTGAGCAGAGAGGATAGACTGTCCTCTCTGACGTGAGACAAACAAATACATTGGGTGATTGGTCTACTCTTATTCCTCGTCTGTGGTACTACGAACATGTGACAGAAAACTGCAATTAGTGATTGGTCTACACCTACAACTCGTCTGTGTGTAAACTGCATTATACACATTAAAGACAGAATTCTTATTTCAGCTAGTGACTTTCCGATTGCCAGAGTGGGATGGACAATGACTCTGATTGTCGGTACATTTAATATTAACTCGATTCGCGGAACGCCATCTGGTTCGGTGTGTCACCTATCTTCGTTTCTATTCGTCAGACATCGTTATGAGAGAAATTGTAATGACTAATACCTGTGCGATCTGTACTGGAAGAACATTTTTCTTTCCATTGTAAACCGTTTCGCTCGCAACAGATCTAGATCACACGGGATTTTGTACATTCACCCGTCTTGTCCGGGTGGTTTTTATATGTATTTTATAAGTAGTACTTATTGAATAGCTGTGATAACGACACACAAGTCATCTGCGTCACTGGTTGGGTTCTTAATTATTTGTAGATTTGTTTTAAATCGTGATACGGCTGCGATGAGACAAACGTTTCATTAATTCAGTAAGTTCGAGGAGTGTCTTTGTCATAATTCACATTATAAAACAGAAGAGCACTGTAAACATCCGAGCGTTGCTATCAGTAGACGTTGATAACAACGACTGTGTTACGATCTATCGGGATGTAGGATGTTATGATGTTTTTTGTAACAATATGTACCGTTGAATCTCATTTTTCGGACAGGTGAAAACATTTGTTAAAGCTATTTTTAGATTCTGTACCGTGCACGCATATGTTCTGAAATTCTTGAGGAATAAATGGATTGCTCCTAAAAAAAAACGCTCGCCGTGATTCCTTTATTTATTGAACAGTTTCAGTTGTCAAATTCCGTCGAGTTCTGATTCTTTTGTTTCGTATTTATACGTTCGTTCCTATACGACCTTTATTTTTGGCCGTCGGGAAATTAAATATGCCTGTGTATGTATTTCAATTAGGTGACAATTAACAAGTACACCGGAAAGCGTCAGTGTTAATATAACGTGTCTCTTTTTTAGGAATGGTAGCTGCTGGAGCTGCAGTTTTAATGGCAGCCAGCGGAGAGAGCTCTTCGAATGGTACAGAGAATAATTCTACACGATATGAAAATCAAAATGTCTGTTCAAGGAACGAAACGCAGAGCAAACAGCAGAGCTCAGAGTCTCCGGTTAAGAAGTGCATGACACCTTGTCCTATGAGTAGTAAGTTCTCCTGAGAACTATTAATTAATTTCTATGTGTGTATTTATTTATATAAATTTCTAATGTTATAACTCAATTGAAACAATTGCTAAACAATATATAGATTTTTAGAGTACATGCAACGTACTTCACTTTGATACAAATATTTCTGAATGCCTTTATAACAGAGAATAAGACTCGTACCTCCATGTTGGAAAAGAACAGTCGTTTAATTTCAAGATCAGAGAATAAAGAGAGTGGTAAAATTCTTTCGTTGCATAAAACAACACCGATTCGCGAGACCAAAGCTTCCAGATTGAGGGCTGCCTCGATTATATCGCCTAATGGTAGGTCGTACTCGAAATGAAATTTAAAATTCAACACATTATTCTATACATTGTAATATTTCTTTTATTTTCATAGGTGGAACATTGGTTTCAAGGAGATTAGGTATGTCTGAAACATCTGCCCCTTTAGGTCTCCAGCCTAGGACCAGTTCATCTATGAAGGACGTAAGCATTTGTTGGTACCTTTTTTTTCTTAGCGTGTGCATTAATAGCAGCAAACTAATGTTTAGAAATGTATACAGGAAAATTCAATATTAGGTAACAGTAGCACTATAAATCCTGTAAGAAAAAGGGACAAGAGCTACAAGAGAAAATCGTATTTAAATCAGTCACATAGCATGGAAACAACAACAACAGGAGATCGTTTAACTCAGTGTATGTAATCTAGTAACGCAATTGTTAATTTTATTAACACTTTTACGTCCGGGCCGGTAGACTAAGGACCTTAATTGTTCCTGTCTTGGCAAACTGTATCAAGAAAATGTTGTACTGCATAAAGATCACAGTCTAACAATCGATGCACAGTAAATGATTAACGTACGCAATTGTTTTCAGCTGAATGTAATGATAGACGAACCAGAAGACAATCAACTAAACAAAGTTACATATCCGATACAATATCTACTTCGAATTCTAGTAATCAACGTCAGCTAACGACTAATTTAAGTAAAAAGCTGGTTGAGTTGAAAACGGCTTATCCGAAAGTTAGTACTCAATATGTTACAAATCATCCAAAAACCTCTACAACGCCTTCTGTTAATCCTCTTGCAAGCACTAAATATTCAAATATACAACGAACTAGGTAATTTTATTTGTTCACCATTTGAGAACGTTTATTTGTATGTAATTGTGACTTATGTCCTGCATACTGTTTCCGTTACTCTATATTTATTTTCTCTACGTTCTTTCACCGTTCTGTCGCTGGTGGCAAAATGACTAACATCCGGTTGAATTTTACAGTAGCGGCGGCCACAGTGATTCAGAGGTCTCACGGAGGGTCGACGTGTTAACGGCGTTGACCAAGTCAACGATCGAGCGCGTCGAGAGACTCGCGTCGCAAGCAAACTTGTCTTCAAATTATGGACCACAATCGGAGAATCATTCTAGCACGTCGACGCAGTGTAACTCCGCTAGTAATACAGAAAGTAATACGAACAACGCGCACGTCTCGCAATCGTCGCCACGGAAGTGTTCCATTTTAAAGAAATCGAACGACGAACATTCCCAAGACGGACCCGTGAACCACCCGCACGCGCCGGTCTCGATTTTGAAACATAAGATGTCCGACAGCGAGGGTGTTCAAGCTCTGTCGAACCTCACTCACACAGTATTGCCACCGGTAACATTCTCGCCGTCTGTGGTGGAGCCTACTCACAAGAGGCACGGTATTTTGAAGAAACGAAGTAGTCTGGACGAAAGCGAAATTCTTCGTCGCCGCAGCTGTTCACCAGACATCTCTTTCACCGATAATCCTTACTCCGAGTTCCGGCCGATCCTGAAAAATCAGAGACGATCGTCTCTGGACGAGATCATCAAACGAGATCAGAGCCTGGATCCTCAGCCTACCTCCATATTGAAACGGAAATCGTCCCGGGAGGACGACAGAGAGGACCGGCAAGTCGGTTCTTCGGAGCCGCAGGGTATACTCAAGAGAAAATCTACAAATAGCCTACGCACGAATAATGTTAATCACCACGTGACCATTACAACGGATTCAACAAGTGCGACCGGTCCGGAAATACTCGACGGCTCCGAGGTGAGGCCGATACTGAAGAAAAAGCACAGTAGAGAGGAATCGTTTGGTAGCGATCCACCGTCTCTAGAGCCGCGGCCGATACTGAAGAAGAAGTCGAGCACCGAGTCCGACGAGCACGACGACAAACCGAAGAAGACTATACTGAAGTGTTCACGAAAGAACTCGCAGGACGACTGCGCTTACGAGACCGAGCTCACGTCGCCGAAGAAGCTGTCGATGCTTCGAAACCGTTCCGCGCAGGGTAGAACCACCGGACAGACGACCGAGAACGATTCCTCCGTGCGACCTATATTGAAGCAGACCGGTACAAAAGACAACGAATCACGGGTCCGTTTGAACTTGCATGACGAGATCGCCGCTTCTGATGAGGCGTGCAACGAACCTGCCGATTTATTTTTACGAAAAAGGGCACAATCCGTGGGCCATGTACAGCCTTCCACTATCCCTAACGAGTTCACCGGTGTACTTAACAAACGACGCTCGCTCGAGTTAACGTCCATGAGCGATGTGTTACAAGATAAGTTACAAGCAAGATTAACGACCAATAGTAACTATTTAAAGACAGACCTTTTCCTGGGTGGCGAGAGTGCCAATGTGTCTGCTATTTTTTCTGACACGTTAAACAGGTATGTAACGCGAGCTTTCTACGGGGTGTCGCTGCTGAATCGAACCACCTCAATATTTATCTTATCTATTGTATGAGCAAACTTTTATGGACGTCCAAATCTTCTAAAAACATCATCCCGAGAAGAGATTCTTTGAACTAGCTTAACTTCTGAGACGAGTTTTTTCGTACAGGAATGAATATGGTAAATTTTTAGGCGATTTAGCTGAGACGGCCTGTGTATTTTCCAAAACATGTACACACGTGAAAAATGTATTAATAACACGTAACAATAACAACGCTGATACTGTGCAAATCTATGCTCCACCTGTTCAAACATAATTCAGTAAAACATAAAATTAATGTTTCTCAAATCAGTAGTCCAAATACAACAAGGAATATGGCCTGAACTTTTGCGTTGACCCAATATATCATAAAATATATATAATATAATATATTATATATATACACATAATATACTTTTATTTACTTCTAAAGTAAAGATTGTTACTGCTGATTTGAGAAACCTTAATTTTAGTACAGTTCAATTTGTACAAAGTCGGTGATGTTATTGTTACGCGTCATTAATTTTGTTATAGTAGTAATATTCATTTAAACAGTTTGCAGCTAGCCGTCCCTATTACCAATTTCCGATATTCTAAATTGATATTTGTTTACACATTTACTTGATATAGTAATATGTAAGTTTGGTAAGGCTTTGAATCTGTGCCAAGTTTAATTATAGACCACCTAGCAATTCTGAAAGCTACCAGAAAACAGAGAATCGGAACGTACACACAACCTGTACACCTATTCGAAAGTTAATTCAGGCTCACGAGGTAGTGCTTTTGTGATTCTTCTCTTTTTTTACCTGTGCCAAAGCGTCACGCATTTTATTCGGCGAAAAATGCGCTTATTTTCTCGACACGTAACGCTGAATGTATGTATCATCGGAATTGATCAAATTTTAGGAGTACACGCTAAGTTGTCACCTCGACTGTTGCAACACCACTAGCACGGTTCAAGTAAAAAAAAAAGAAAAATGCTCGAGTCCCTGAAATTAGTGGTCATTAAGTATGCTTGTGTGCATATATTTAGATTAGGAAATACAAGCTCTTGCACTGTGAGACTAACGCTGGTAACATGCTGTTAAACTTAAAACAATAGATCGTACAAGCTACAGCTATGCTCGATAAATCGGAACAAATAATCTAACAAGTTATTGTTTCGCCTAATTATAGCGCTGCGAAGGAAAAGGAGAAGCAGTCGTCAGTGCTCGGGGAAAAGGCCGAGGATCAAGCGACCGTACACGAACTTCCCGTAAATAATAGTGTCGAGAAAAGTGCTAGCAAAATGACTGACAGCAAGGAACACGTGATGAACAATGAAGTGTTGGCTTCGCCGAGGAAGCAGGACGACACGGATTTTCAAGAGAGCAACGGCGTGCATCGCAGCAACAGTGTCTCCAAGATGGCACAGCATTTCAAAGCGTTGCAGGAGAAAGCGAAGGAGAAGGAGAAGGAGAACTTGTCCCAGAGGACGCCGAGCAAAGGCTCGCGGGGGATACAGCGTTACAGAGACCGTAAGCTTCAGGGGAACGACAGGTTCAGCACTCAACCGGTCACTTTCCAAGAAGTACAGGAGGCGGTTTTGCAAAATCAACGTAATTCGAACATAAAATCGACGGAAGGTAATGCCGACGACGAGTATGATCCTTCCAAGTTGAGCCTGGCGGATCGAGTGCGCCTTTTCAATCAGAAAATTGATACCGAGAAGAGTGTACAATCCGAGATAATGTCAGTGGAACGACTTTCGCGAAGACGACCGGCTACTCGTTATAAGACGCAACCGGTCACTTCCGAAGAAGTCGAAGTAGCATCTCGGATATCTCCTTTAAATTCTATTCACCAATATTCGTTGGATAACAGTGAGTATCTGGGACGGTGCCACAGTGGGCCGTTTCTATAAAGTAGATGGAATTAATTAAAAAATGTTCACATCCCGTAAGCTAATACTCGACTGAGATAGACTGAAAAGGACACAGACTTATATGTGATCTGATTTGTTAAATAAATAGTCAAGTTCAAGTCTTTGGAAACACCCACTATAAGCATAGATTTATACAGTTTCTCATTCTAGCAAATAAGCAATTACAGAATGACATTCTACGACCCTAAAAGCTCCTAAAACCGTTCTGTTTGTAATTAATAATGTATAATTAATTGAGACGCAAATTGTGTTCAACTTTTTTCGATTCTGGCCTACTGTGAGTGATAGCGTAGAAAATTCTGAGAAAGGTTACAAGGTGTGAATAATTAATTAAATGTTACAGATGTTGCCCCGGAGCTTCGCGAGCCAGTTTCTCAGGTTGACTTACCAAAAAGTACTTCGAAACCGCAGAGCGTGTTTAGAACAAAGAGCCCTGAACTCGAGGGCTTAAAACTAATCAAATCTGTACTTAAAAAGGAATCCGAGGAGCATGAACAGCAAACGCTTGAAAACCGAACTGAGATCTCCACGTCCAAAAAGGATGAGAGAATTTCTCGCACACAAACAGACAACGAGATTTCTTCGGTAGATCACGAGAGTAGCATAAAGAATGAAGGTGTACTTCGTCACTCTATTTTTTCAAAGCAGACCAGGTGAGACAGATTTGAGAGCAGTCGCCTAATATGATGGGTTGGTGCATAGACTGCGGGTTTTAGGCATTCACGATAAAAATGAATAATTGCAAGTTAGAACAGCCAAAACATTACAAGAATTTAGGATCGCCAATGTATCATTTTCAACTTAATAAGATTATTGAAGAAAGAACTTTATATTTAGCTCCTGTTTGTCCCAATCGATCCAGACAATGTTTATGTCGCATAAAGATCTGCAATCTACTTATGAATGATGACAGTGAACAACGAGAAAATTCAATTTCCACCATAACGCAACCAAGAAACTTGAATACATTGAATGGAATGGTGTCCACTTTGATAGATAAGTTCTACTTAGAGAAAAGTTCATGTTTCCTCACCATTACTGTTAAAAATCGAACATTTCCTATGCAACAACCTGATATACTTCTCCTGTAGAATACATTGTGAAGTGTCGCTTCTCGATGACGTAAAATTTTTTTAATCGTGCTTATAAGTGCAGATAAGATTAGGTTGAGTAGTGTGCGGCGGTGTCTGCACGTGTATTGCAATTAACTGCTTGTAGGTACGCTTCGTTGTTGAAGAGCGCTAGTCACCACTCGATTGGCAACAAAAAGCTCGAGAGTGAGACGTCCAGTGGAACAGTACAGAAACAACATGGAGTAGCGTTGCCAGGATTGTATCGCAGCGCGACACAGGCAATTCCATCGGTGGATACCAACGATGGTCCTAGCATGAGTATCGCGGATCGTTTGGCAGCACTTCAACGAAGTGGTAACACGAACTGGAAGCGACGCATAGCGCCGGAGTCGGCCGTCTTATCGGTGTGTACCTTCTTCCGTTTATTATCGGTAGAATTGATAACGAAGTTCTCACTTTACGGTATAATCTGATTCACGCCTGTCCAACCTCTTCTTCGTCGCGGGCTACACGGTCCCCACCATCAATTTGTCCGTTCCCCCACAAGCTCCTTATGTTATAATATACGATAGTAATAGGTCCGCGATAAAAACAAATGCCATGCGTTTCTGGTGATACGACCGTGTCAAATAGTGGGTTGGACAAGCTTGATCTAGTTAATTTCAACATTAATACATTCAGGGACACTAATTTTGTAATAATCATTTGTAAGTAGTTCCATAGTGACCACCAAAAATTGTTAGCAAGAAATAAATACCAACTGCAAGATACAGTAACCATATGGAACTTTCTTTTCGTTAACAATTTTCATAGGTTGGAAACAATATATTGACGTCCTTGAATTCTTATAATGTATCTACGGTTTTAAACTGCACGAACCTGTCTTTGTCGTAAATTCATAAAATCGGCAGACTATTAATCGTTCGTCGATGGTTGATTAGGACGGAACGAGTAACAGTTCGTCGACCAAAGAAGAGCCGAGCATCAAGCAAGGAGTTCTCGCCGACTGTCTTGGCAAGTTAGAGTCCGCCACAGAGGGATGGAAGAAGAGAGTAGCCGCGTCGGACGCGATGAAGTTCACGGTGGCTGGAAGAATGAAGGTAGAGCTACCGGAGAAGTTGGAAACCGCTCCACGTTCACCGCTCGTCGAAGTTACGACGGATAGGAAGAAGAAGACGCCGAGACCGGAACGATTCAGAGCCAAGAGGGGTAAATGTTTGCCAAAGAGATTGTTGAACCTCCTTTAGATATAGCAGAGTCATTAAAGAGGCTATTATTAGGTGTGCGAGCAAATTCGGTGCCTTCTTTACCGATATTTAGCATTTATTCATAAAGGAAGTATACAAGATACAAGTTATTGAAGCATTTTTTGAGCTCTTCGATGGAGTTGTAAAGTTCCTTGGATAAATTGTGTTAGTAAAACCTGAACAGATGATGGGGTCATGCCTGTCCTGTCATGAGAGTTCCTCATCCTTTGTGTGAAATGTAACCGAGCATTGTCGTATTGCGGGATTACATGTCTACTCTGCTGGTCGGTGAAACATAGTTTTTTCTTGAATTCATTGTATACTTTCATTAATCGTTGTAGTAATCTATAGTAATTGTTTAGCCAGGTTGAAGCTGCTCATAATATATGATGCCCTTAAAATCCCACCAAAATGACAGCAAAAATGTTTTCTTGTGAATGGCTTTGCCATGGGTGGATTGTCATATGGGATCCATTTTCATCGCACGTTATGATTTCGTGCAGGAAACTCTTCCTTCTGAACCGAGAAAGCAAATCCACCGCTGTATCAATTCTGTGTCATTTGATTTCTTCACTCGGTTCATGATCCAACAACCTAGATATCGAATTTGACCTAACTTTTTAAGCCGAAGAGATATCGATTGCATGCACTTCAAAACGCCACCAGGAACCGGAACAAAGTACAATTTAAATAAAGTTACGACAGATTGAATGAAAAGGCATCGGAACTTATTTGCACGCCTAATAATACACTTTTGATAGCTAAAGCGTTAAGAATAGACAGAGATAAGATACTGAATGTACACATTGTTTCCAGGGTACACGAAAGATGCTGTGTCCACGCCGACTAGTCCGAGCAAGGATTCATATAGTAAATTGCGGATGAGCTTTTCGGAGCCTACGAGCGATGACAGTGGTTAGTGAATGCTTTTTACAAGTACGATATAGAAGATCATATTTTTACTGTACTCATTTATGTCTAATTGATGCGTTTTGCAGGAGAAGATAATAAATCCGAAAAAACTGTCTCGCCGACGGTGTCAGTGCCCAAGATAGACGATGAGACGTTCACTTCCTTCTATTCTGGAATCTCCTTGGATAAGTGCGAAGCTGAATCTGTTGATTTGAGTGAGAGTGATTTTGATATAATCACATCGCAATCAGAACTGTAAGTTTTTCTGTTATTCGTTGTAGACATTTTAGTTTCCGGGTTTCACAGATTTTTATTTTTACAGACTAGTCCAGAGACGTGATATACGATTGCAAAGGCGACGTGTTATATCCAGGAATCCTCTGAAGGCGCTCGCAGCGAGAACTGACCTAAGACAAGAGTATACCGAGGTGCGGACTGATATTGCGGAGAAAGTAATGAGACAACTAAATGTCGAAAAATGTAAGCTCTCAACACTCGACATCTCTTTAAATTGTATTGTAATATGTAGACTGCAGATTTTATGCATTTATGGCAAAAATAGTTCAAATACAAAATTGAAAAGACATTAGAAGAACATTGTTGTACTATTTTCGACTTTTTAAAACGATCAAAAGAGAGAATACGTTCATTCAACTTCGGTTTCTTACAATTGACTTGGACAATTTTTATTTTGCATAAAAACCCGCAGTCTGGTAATATGCAATGTGTGCAATTTTCTTAATTAATATTACAGTGGCTAAGAATTCGTCTTTGGCTATGGAGGCTCTAGCTGGTCTGGCATCCACCGAAGACTTCAGCAATGTAACGCTGAGGAACGTGGCAGAGTCGAACGTATCGACAAACAAGCTGCAACCATACAAAGATTTGATGCTGATTTTGATCAAAGGAAGACGTCACGTGCAAGTGAAATTGATCGAACCGATCGCAGAGAACATTAACAGCGGCGATAATTTTGTACTAGTGACGAGAACAGAGGTAATTAAGAGCGTAATTTTTCAATATTAATATTAACTTGCCAAATGATTAAAAAATATTGTTACCAATTCATTTAATTTCTTCCAGGTATACAATTACGTTGGAAAGTACTGTAACGTTATCGAAAAGGTTCGCGGTGCGAAAATCGCGATGACCATTCAGCAGCACAAGGATCTCGGCAGTCAGGCGTCCCAAGTGATCACTATCAACGAAGACAAGGTTACGTGTACGAAGAGTCAGTTGCAGAAATTCTGGAGCTACCTTGGCGCCGAGAGTGAAAATATAGATGGTGAGATACCTTCCAGCCAGTTTTTAGTTATATTGTTTTAGCGTCTAATTTGCCGTGGCGAAGGACAAAAGAAAACAATTTTTATTTGTGTGTTCTTATTTTTATATTTATATATATTTCTGTGTTCACATAAATAACTTAAATGCAATAGATGGCAATGTAAAAAAAAGTTACCCTTCAATCCAGGTGAACAATTCAATAAATAATTGATTGTATCGATTACAGTTTTCGATGCTGGCCATCCCGATGAAGACGAGCTCTACGAGACAGCAATGATACATACTAACATGATCTATGAGATTAAAGGTGAAGAACTGGTGCCTCTCGAGAAGTATTGGGGTGCTATACCAAAAATCGAAATGCTCGATCCGAACAAAGTTTTAGTATTCGATTTTGGCAGCGAAATGTACATATGGAGCGGCAAGGTGGCGTCTGTTGATAAAAAGAAAATCGCAACGAATCTTGCAACAGAAATGTGGAAAGAGGGATACGATTATGCTGAATGCGACGTGTGCCCGATTAACGCCGCATCCATGATCGGCAGACGTAATGCGTCTCAGATCGACTCGAAATCTGCCAAAGTCAGACCTAAATGGTGCTTGCTCGCCAAGTTGACGCAACACGTGGAAACGGTACTCTTCAGAGAGAAGTTCCTCGATTGGCCGAACGCCTCTGGAATTATTCGAGTTCGCGGCAACGCGAGCAAAGAGCAGGTCGATGGAACCATAGTTATAGAACCGTGCAATATTAATAATTTATTAGAGGAAAATACCGCACCCGTTGACTTGGTTCTCGAGGGAAGCCATTTGGGTCGGGGTACCGGTTGGTACGATGACGAGGTAATTAGCTCGGTATTTTAATCACTAGACAGCGGATTTTATGCAATTATGATATAAATCTGTAGGAGTAATTTAAAACAGTAAAAACGTTAGAAGAATTTTAAAATACTGGTTTGTGCCGATGACCTGCGTTGTGGAATTACCTAAGCATGATTATCGTAAAATGAATGCCACTGAATATCAATTTATTAATAGTAAGGTGAGAACTCCATTAGCAAACGACTAACCATTGTTGTTAACAACGCTGATCGTTTCTGTGAATGAAATATTATTTTCAATCTATTAAACGTATTAAGAAATAAAATACATTTCTATTTTACTCCAGTTTGTTCAGGTAGATCATTTTTGCATGAAGATCCGGTGCCTATTAATTACTATGTCATAGATGAGGAATGTATGAGCCAGGAGATTTTAATTTATTTTGTAGTTAATGAAGCAGTACGTCGTTACAACGACGAGCGTGAAAGTGTGGCACATTGACGAATTCTCTCACACCCTTTTGGACGATTCATCTATTGGTCAATTTTACTCCGGAGATAGTTATATTGTACATTGGATGTATTCAGTTACTATTACTGGTAAATATCGACAATAGGTATACATTGTTACAGTTCATTTTCAGTGAATTTTAAATATGTTTTCTTTTGTAATAGGACGCGAATTGAGTGGTATGCCTTCGAAGCATTCCGCAAAGGGTCGTGATCGTTCCGTCTACTTCATATGGCAAGGGCAGAGCGCGTCCTTGAACGAGCAGGGTGCGGCAGCGTTACTAACTATCCAATTAGACAGCGACCAAGCACCTCAGGTAATTAGAGTCTGAGGAATAAATTTATTTCTTTGGGTATACATTATAGGGAAAAATTGCTAAATATTTGGACAAACATATTCTCGTTATTTTTATGTTAAGTAATGTAAAATAGTCTCCTTTAGTGCTCCGTAAACCTAGTATTGTGAAAATAAATACGCTGTAATTTACTTATGTTTCTTACAGCTCCGTGTAGTTCAAGGACACGAGCCAGCCGCGTTTCTTAATCTATTCTCTGGAGGGATGATTGTACACTCTGGCAAGAAGAACGATAAGAAGGACGAACGGTGGCGATTATACATATGTCGGGGTACCTTAGAGTCAGAGGTGTCTTTGATCGAGATTCCTTGTAGCACTCGTCAATTAAGAAGCAGAGGTTCTCTTGTACTGCTGGACACGAAAAATGACAAGATTTACGTGTGGCATGGATCTAACGCGTTACCTCATATTAAACAGGTACGCTTCGTCCTACATAATCAATTGACAAATAAATATAATACAGTCAGGTTAATATCTGAGAATTTTTGTACGGTTTTATAATGTAATAGTAGTATATTATTGCATGTATAATTATTATTTGCAGAATGCAATTAACGCGGCGAAGAAATTGCAAGAAAACCGACCTCAGGAAATCCACTTGTCGCCCGAAGGTGATATAGAAATTTTAGAAATTAATGAAGGAACTGAACCGGAGGAATTCTTTAATGGTAAGTAGCAGTTGACTATAAATAGACTGTGGATTTTATGCGTTTATGACAAAAATGAATCGATCAGTGAAGACATTAAACGAATTTAACGTAGAAGATTTCGAATATTATCTACTAAATATGTATGTCATTAATTTTCTACAAACCGAAATAATTCTTCTTCCAAGAATTTACGAACGACAAAGAAATTCGAATCATTGTAACCGTAAAATAAATCGTAGTGCAAGGGGTTAAGAGTGTCATTAAATTATATTTGTCGTATTACAATGATCAAAAGAAGGAATAGATTTTAATTTATCTTCTGTTTCTTACAATTTGGAAACATTTCGTTTACAGCATTGGGAGGAATGAACAAGTCTCTCTACGCATCGTTGAAGGAAGATCAATTACAGGAACATACTCCAAGACTGTTTCACTTATCGAGTATTTCAAAAGAATTTATGCCTGTGGAAATACTATGTCCTCATCGTGCTTCTTTGGCAACGGCGTTCCCTTTTCTACAAGAGGATTTGTATCAAGTAAATCAACCAGGTAATTAAATACTACTTAATTGCAAATTATGAACGAGCACTTATTAGGTAAGTATACTATACAGGTTATTATTGTTGCAGCGCTATTTTTGCTGGATAACAAAAACGAATTGTGGATATGGCAAGGCTGGTGGCCTGACACCGGAACGGAAGATCAAACCGGAAGTAAAGCGGTTAGGTGGCAGGCGGAGAGAAGAGCTGCCATGACGACAGCTATGCAATATTGGCAGAGCTTGCATCCAGAAACTACCAAGTATCCGATTTATCTAGTCTGGGCTGGTCTCGAACCGTTGCAGTTCATTAGTTTGTTCCCTACGTGGACATATCGGGATGATATCGCAGAAATAAACGTTGAGGTACATTTGATACAGTGATTATTAAGACAATAAGTGATCCCAGCAGATTTTTAATGCATCGAAACTTATAACTAGACTGCGGATTTTATACATTTATGACAACAATGTGTACGTGAAATTGAAACAGTGAAAATATTCTAAGAATTTAACAATACAACTGAAATGAATGTTTCAGGACGGTCGCAATCCGGGAGAAGTATTGACAGTGGAGAACGAATTAGCGCGACTAACGAAAAGCACGTATCCCCCCGCTCAATTATTACAACGACCTTTACCGGAAGGAGTGGATCCCACGCACTTGGAATTGTATTTATCTCAACAACACTTTGAAGTTAGTTCCGCTCATCGAGTTATTTTTAAATAAAGAAATTTATTATCAAGTACGTCTGTTTTAATTTAAAACTTTCTGTAATTAACACGTTTTCTTTTTTTCTTCCAGGAGCTACTAGGAATGAGCAAAGAAGAATTTCAAGACCTTCCAGTTTGGAAACAAGTGAATCTCAAAAAAGAAATCGGGCTTTTCTGATGAAACGCCCCTACTGCCGATCCTACGAATAATAGCTGCCCCTGTAAAGCGTTTAATAAAGTTTTTGTTAATTGTTTTACGATGTTTATAACATTCAACTTTTTTAACTTCTCAATATATATAGATATATATGTATATGGATTCGCGTTTGAAAAAAAATACGATTAAAAGTTGCCTATCGACCGGAAAAAGAACTAATATTATAATGCAGTTGAAGATGTTTACTATTGTCTCAAATATAATATATATACTATACTTATACATACGTATACATATATACATACATATATATAAATATATATATATATAAATATTATATATATATTTATATATAGATAGGTAATTATATATTTTTAATACATATTAAACATAAATTGGCTTGTGAATATTTCCTTTATATTTGTATGGGCTTTATATTCATTGATAATACAATATGTTTTAGAATGGCTTATTCTTACATGTGTAACATTTGTACAAGAGCGACTGTATTCTTTACAACATACTCTGTGTTTTTGAACAGTATTCAATGAAATTTCTCAATGTTGCCTTGAGTCTTATTTCACGAGTCCTTTTTACGAATCCTTGTAAGTTTCATTTTGAAACGACTTGTTCTCTTGTACTATCATCAAAACACATACGTGACACGTAATTTCAAAATAACTTTATCTTACACTTTTTTCCGTACATATAATTCGCAATGATATCGCAGGGCTGTACAACGTTCACATCGTTAAATAATTTAATTTATTCGTATTCGATGATAAATGCATTAACAAAATCAGAACTTCATACACGGTAAATGACGATTTTGCATATGTTGACATTTATAACTCTACAAACAGTCGTATAAGTAGTTGTTCTTTCAAACAAATTTATAATAACTCACAATTAAAAAACAATTGCTACGACAAAACAATTTAGGTAAAGATCTAATTATTTATAATAATTGATCAAATATACTTGTACTTTTTGTTCCTCCTCCACAGTGAAAATTACAAATTTCATCCTTCTACATCTAGTGGTCTTCATTGTTTTTTTTTTACAAATTCACCAAGGCACGATAGTACACCGAGTATAAAAGAAAAACTATTTTGTTTTATCCACGATCGATTAAAGTATACATGCAAAGAACACAAGATCAACCGTAGTGCTTACGATGGTCGTTTTATTTTACTTAAACAAGAATAACATGTTTGCGAAAAGTATAGGCGCCTAAACGGTCTAATATTAAAATAGTCCATCTGATCGAATGATTCGACAATCATTACTTGTTTTATCTTAAAAATAATCGTGCATCAATGCCGTTTAACAACACCAGAATCACAATTCCTTTTTCTCACTTTAATGTCTCCCGAATTAATTATCTTGTTATTATATTCTTCGCACCCAATTTACAATACTAGTTGCAGTATTGGAATATGTGGCTAGTACTTCCATTCAAATCGTTGGGCATCTGTAGCACATAATTGGATTTTCGTTACGTCTCTTCTCAATTATTCTCGAAGTTATAGTTTGCAATATCGTAATGATTTTACATTATGTGTTTCGTATACTGCACGAGCATTAATTGAATACATTTTGTGCCATTATTAGTATGAGAACTAACTGCAAGACA
Source organism: Halictus rubicundus (assembly GCF_050948215.1). Taxonomy (NCBI): domain Eukaryota; kingdom Metazoa; phylum Arthropoda; class Insecta; order Hymenoptera; family Halictidae; genus Halictus; species Halictus rubicundus. The sequence continues at coordinate 25,101,061 of NC_135150.1, forward strand.
ATCGTTTTAGTAAGAAATAATATATTGTACAGCATCATATACAAATTATATATAACAAATGACAAATATGTATTTACATTTTGCTATATTGCTATACACGTTATAAAATGTTTACCACTATACGTAATACTCCATCAAAATTATTTCCCACTTATTAGTATTATTAATATTATTATTATTAATATTATCTTCAGTATTCTTTCTATACGTATAGGTAAAGTACAAATAATTCAAGACAAATTTACAGAGAAAACGTACGTGTGATTACCATTTGAATGTTCACTGGACTTTGCCATCAATGTAAGCCTTCATAGCAGTTTGACACTCTGCGGAACACCAATGCTGGATCAGTAAATATGTTTCTGACTCCAATGCTGCGTCCAATTTTTTTCTCAAGCTGTGACGTAGCAGAGCCTTCGTGGCTTCCATGGACTGAAAAATTAATAAACCGATAGAAGAGTCAGCAACAGTTTTCAACTGAAACGTACAGTATAAATATTCATCAGTTTCCCACATTACTAATGTACTAGGTTCACTCTAATGTCTTCAGTGACACGATTCCTAAGCGTTTCAACATTCTAAGATACACCTGTGCCATGAAAACATTTATTTCAATCTATTTCCTACTAGTCTCAACAACCAGTTTCGGTTCTTATGTTATAATCAACAGCAAATTAAGCAATGTTACTTTCAAGTACATGGACGGAGTATATAATTATAAAATGTGTGCATTAACTGTGCGTTAAAGTGCAGCAATTAATGTGTATTGATAATACAGGTGGATGGAGAGAGTGATTTACATTATTGCGCATCTAACGAAGCCTGTAGTGTGATTCACGACCGGTTTTGGATGTCTAGCTTGACCGAGAGACTGTGTCGTTGTCCTAATGGAAAGGAATGTCCGTGGCAATGGAACGTGCAATTCGGAAATTCGTCTCAATCGCTGAATAATAAATCGCGCATGGAGGTAAACGCTTTATATAGGATGTCTTATGTAGTATTATAGACCATTGGATTTGCCTTGACGGTAATAAAAATATACGACTCGATATAAAAAATTCCTGTCACTTTTGTTCGGATATTTTGAATCCTCGAACGGCAGACTATTCTATTAACTACATAATTTCTAATATTTAGGACGATTCATTGCTTATATTTATCAATTTTTGAAACCTATTAATTTGTACCATAAACACATAAAACCCGCAGTCTAATGATAATTGATAATTTACAGTTTTGCAGTCCAACGACAGACATGGACGTATGCACGCACAAGAAAGACGCTGTCAACGTTTATGGCAAAAGTGATAGCTCTAATTCGTATCTAATACCGTACAATGTAACGTTTAAATGTGTTTGCCCAAAATCGCATTACTGGAGGCTGCAAAAATACACGTACGAGGATGATGATCTTATCACGCAAACATTTAAATGCGTCAAGGTATGTTCTCACATTTAGAAATTTATATTCTGAATTATGATGGTGTATTTCCACCCAGTTAATAAGTTCCATTAATATTATTATAGAAAAGAATGTGCGAAACCGACGATTTTTGCGGCCATATACGATCCGATTTGCACTCAACGCACTACAGATGTTCTTGCCCAGAGAAACATTTATGCATTTACAAAAATAGAACCACGGAGAACGTTCAGGAGCTACTTTACTCCGGACCAGCCTACAGAGCATATTGTCTTCGGTTTACAAATCTGTAATAAAGTGGTACGCATACCTGCGAAGATTGCTCGCTCATGGCTCTCAAAGTGGGTAATAGTTCTACTTGAAATCTGTCAGGCCACAACACTCTTGTAACCAGGCCAGCCCTTAGCGCTTCGCTAGCAGTCAGTGTTCTGCCACCCAAAAGTAATTCGCTCGTCTGCAAATAATAAATCGTTAATAAATTGTTCTTAAATACAGCAAGTCGTAGGTCAGTGAAAAAGTTCGTGCCTGATTCCTTATTGTATTTTAATACCAAGTCGGGCACGAACTTTTTCACTGATCTAATATTTAATGCACATACAATTGCACTCCCCAATATATGCGATAACGTGAACACAGCAGCGCCTTCAGCGATTTGCCCTAATTTTCCGTACGGAGTACTAAAAGTTGCTTTGTCGCTTGCTATCACAAGGTCGAATAAAGGCAGCATCGTTACTCCAAGACCAATAGCAGCGCCCTGAACTCCAGCAACAATTGGCTTGTTAAATGTTGCTAAACTTTTGATGAAGTCTCTGCACAAAAGAAGTTAGCCGTTTGATATTATTTTTTTATATAATGAATACAACGAAAACTCAAGGAACAACATATCAAAACACATATTGACGACAGCATTTTGTGATGTTTGGTCAAAATGTGGTAATTAATTGACATACTATTCGTTGATTGTGAAAAAATTGTGTTTATTTAACGTTACTGTTAAGAATCATTTTATACGCAACAATCTAGTATAATTGTAGGGACTACATACTTAACAGCGTCCGCCATTTCCTGAGCCCGAAGCCGTCGTTCTTCCTTGTTTGTGTGTAGCAACATAGAAAGTTCAAGACCTTCGCAAAAACTGCTGCCGGTGGATGTTAACAGAACAACCCTGCAATCATCATCTCTTTTCAGGATTGATAACGTATCGCGGAACTCTTGCATCATCTAGAAACATAAATGAAACATTGTATCACTAAAATCTAAGAAACTCGTAAGAGTAAACTTCGGAATGCTTTTACCTGCAACGTAAGAGCGTTTTTAAGTTTCGTTGATGACGACGGTGTGAGTATTAGTTGCACAAGATTGCCATGCCGTCGTACATTGATCTCTTTATTACTGAATGGACTTCTCGTCTCCGATTTCGTCTTGCTATTATCCAACTCTAATGTCTTGGTTATATTCGCGGCTACTGAAAAACATTTTTTCGTTCAGTACTCTATTCGTTATAACTTATTCGTGTAAACATACATATACTTGAAAGAACATAATAAGTTTCTCAATAAGAACAAAAAAAAAAGATTATTACAGAAAAAAAAATACAAAACATTTCAAGCAATTCGAAATCATAGATTTCACCTTTGCTTTTACGATTAGCTGTAGAACTTCCAGATCGATTTCCAGCACTGACTACTGACAGAGCACTTACAGCTTCTGCAAGGCAGACTGAAAGTTCATCTTCTCCTTTGGAGAATTCTTCATTGTTATCTGACTCACTTGTTTTAGCAAATGTAACTTTGTTCTTCGCGGTTTTTTTGGTTTTCGATGTTACCTTACCTGTGGTTGTACCGTTCGATCGTGTTATAACTTTGCCAGAACTGGCATCCTCTACTATTGTAGCATCGACCTGCTTGGAATTCTTATCACCTTTTTTGGAATCGGACTTCTTCGGACGAAGTGTTTTGTCCTCCACGTTATTCGCAACCACGGCTTCCACGTCGACTCTTTGGACAGCCTTCTTTTTACTTTTTCTCGCTCCCTCGCTCGAGAGTCTCCTTTTCATTGATCTCAACGAATGAGAACCACCTTCATCGTTCCTAGCTCCGTCAAGCTTCTCTGGACTGTCGATGCTGACTCTGGGGCTTCCAGATGCACTGGAAAAAGAACTGGACGAATGCCTTCTAATTATAACAGACGCGTCTGCCGCGTTCCTTATTTTCCCGGGCAAAATAAAATCCTGTTGAGACGCGGCACTCGATTTTCCCGTGGCAGCTTGTTCCCCGACCTTCTTCTCTGTTTGCACTTCACTCGAGTGTATAGAAGTTCTTTTCGACCGTGACGAAACTTTCGACACACCCGTTGTTGCAGTGCGCAATCTTAAAACAGCATTACGCACCAATTTCTTCCGGAAGTTCAGTTCACGTTGTACTTTTTGAATGTCCATGACTTTCGCCTGGGACTTGGTGATAGGAATTAAACGTTTCTTGTCCGGTTGTTCCACGTCGTACAATAAATTTACAACACCCTCGTCTTGCAGCAATCTATCTATCTCGTTGATGATCTTCTTCTTTGGCTTCGGATCCCCAGAACTGCTCTGCACCGATTGCTTGCTCTTTGAAGTCACTTTCGAGCCAGATTTCTTCGATGCTGTGCTGAGCTTTGCCTTTAAAGCCACCTTCTTACTGGGAGACATGTTTTGCTTCAGTATTTTCTTCACGACTATGTTCCTTTTGGGTAGAGACTGAGATCCTTTCTTGTTAAAACTCTGCTTCGGACGTCTCACAGGTGTAATCTCTAATTTATCCGATGTCGAATTAGTTTTATTCGTAAGCTCCTTGTTTACCATTTCTTTCATGGTCGAACTATCGTCTTCTTCAACTATGACAACAGTAGTGTTTCCCTCTTTAGACTCATGATTCTCAGTTACCGCGAGTGATGCCTCAGCTTGTACTTCCTTCGGTTGTACTTCAACATCCTGAGACTGCTTCTTGCTCACTGGGACTTTACTTTTGTACACTTTCTGCCGTTTCACAATACTCAGTTGCTCCTCGTGCTCTCTAGCTTTCTCTGTAAGTTTTCGTTTTCTACCTGACCTTGACTCGTCCACACGTACTTCTTTTCCAGACGATTCTATATTCTTCTCTGGAGTAGACTCAATCATCACAAGAGTTGTTTCAATATCTGGCGTTGTATCCTTTGGAATTGAATCTACAGAATCATTAGACAAGTCAATACTGAGGATTTCCTTTTCTGCTGCAAGAACCGACTTTTCTTCTGCATCCTTCATAACCTTGACAGGCGCAGGTTTAAACGTTTTCTTCTTTCTGGGGGGAGCCTTTTTCACAGGATAAACAGGTAGTTCCAGAAGTTGTTTTAACGCCAACTCTCTTTCAACTAGAGGATCGAGTTTCGGCGGTGTATTGTGACCACTTTCTTCAAGATCTACCGGACCTTTTCCTTCTTCTGTTAAGGTTGGTGGCTTCAAATTTGACCAGTCAAGGTCTACATCACCCTCCAATATAGCCAGCAATTCCTTATTATCAGAGCTGCTTTCTTTACTAGTCTCTTTGCTTGTCTCGGTGCTAATTTCTTTATTAGAGTCTGTGCTGTCTATGCTCTTCTTGTCTACGGATGGAACAGTTGGTTGAGGCAGAGGTATAAGCGCAGGTAGAGTACCTATCGGGCTACCGCCTAGTTTACTAGATAATCTCTGTGTGAGCTTCTTGACGAAAAATATGTCAGGCCCAGGAGGTGTTTCTACCAATTTTTGCTTCTCGCGAAATCGTTCCTTCAAGGCTTCCGTCACTTCAGCTTGTGTGGACAGAAGGCGGCTGCGATTGGAGAGAGATTTCGTTTGCGGTATTTGAGATTTAGAATTTAATGATTCCTTTTTCAGTGATTTAACAGCGCTATGTTGCTTTCGCGCATTTTGATTATTATCCGACTGTTCCTTTGATATTTTCGCCTCTTTGTTTTCCTTTTTTATTATAGTCTTTCCGCCACTTGCAACCTCTTTCTCTATATATGCAATTTCTTCTTTAACGATCGCGATCGTCTCTTCTTCGACAACTGTCGTCTTTGGGTCATCCAACAGGCTTTTCAATTCTATCTCCACGGTATCCGGTTCTTTAGAGGCTGACTGATTATCCTCCTCTGCGTTCTCATCGCCCCAGTCGTCAAAAATATCCTGAAGTACACTTCTCTTTTTAGACGGCAAAGTAGGTTTGTCTATTTCATTTACCTTAGCTTCTTCTTGTAAATTATCCACGGTTGGCGAGGCGATATTGGTCTCGTCGTTAACATGTTCTTCTTTTGCATTATTCCTTTTAGTGCTATCACAAGTTTCAGTCTGTGTTTCAGGAGATGACTGCACTTCTGTTTGTTCTGTGTCTTCTTTTTGATCGACATCGTTACTTTTCTTCTCTATTTTATCCTCGTTAATACTAATAGTATGTACAATTCCTGGTTTGCAGGTGACTTCCGAAATTGTTGAAGTTACAGGATCAATGTCAGTTGACGCATGCTTTGAAATCTCTTTTTCCCCTTCTTTGACCGTCGTTTCGGAGTTTTCTGATAGTACTACTTCCGTGGAGATCACTTCAATGATAGTTTCCTCTGGTTCTTGATTGTAGTCGATCAAATCGAATTCTTTGTTCACAATTTCATCTTTTTTCGTTTCTTTATCCAATACCGAAGAGTTAGTTACAACGATATGATCTTGTACGATTGTATTCGATGCATTAAGGGTGACAGACTCTACAGTCACCACCATAACATCCGAGTCACCATCAACCAGTTTAGTCAAATCTGTCTCTGCGTCTGTAACATGCATAGAGTGGTCCTTCTTTTCAACTGTCTGGTTGGGAGACTTATTTAATACTTGATTCTGAGCATCAGTATCCGTTGGGTTTGTATCTTTTGCTATACAAACATCGTCTTCCTTACGATTTTGTGAATCGTGTTTTTTCTCTGTAGTGTGTTCTTGATCGTCGTTTAAAACATCTATACTTTCTTCATTTAACTGTTTATCCTCTGCACATTTTTCGTTGTCTTTAACATCACTCAATTCTATTACCTCTTTTTGGTTCTCTTCAGTAGCTACTATACTCTTTGTACCCTGCTTATCATCTTCTTCTGTATTCTTGCTAACTGCCTCTGATGGACTGCTTTCGATTACTTCTCGCGAGTCGTTAGTAATTGTCTCTCGATTCAGCTTATCAATTTCGTCTGCATTAACATTCTTTACGAGTTTGTCTTCCTTGATTTCATCTTCCTTGATTTCATCTTCCTTAATTTCAACTTCCTCGACCGCGATACTTAGCTCACATTCGTCTGCAGTTAAAGATGCTTCATTGTCCGTGTAATTCTGGGAAGAGTTCTCCTGACTCTCAGGAATGTTTCCTATAATCGTCACATCTTCGCTTGAATGTGATTCCAATGAAGAAGAAATATCTACTACCGGTATTGATTGCACTTCAACAGTATCACGCTGTACTTCATCTGCTTGTTCCATGGTAAAATATTAAGACCATTACACTTATCTAGTAAACCATGGACTGACCTGTTAACGAAAAAGAGTGATTACTACATCATTGGTGATCGGAATACGATAAATAAACTTGTTAAATACTCGTAAATAACAATCAAATTGTTCTTGATACTAATAGAACTTGTACAAAGAATTCTGTTTCAGCAAGAGACGAAGGAAAAAATGTTTCAAGCATACCATAACCTCACACAGATATCTAACATCAAGCGCACACGGTTTCTATCCCACTGGTTTTTGGGCCGACACGATTTCAATGATTAACTCGTTCGCAAGATAACGTTTCGATGATTGTACCGAGAAATTCTCAACGGAGAAATACAGTAATATGTTTCAACGATTCAATGTTTCGACGTTTCATGAAGTCATATTAAATGATAGTACACTAATCTATAATCAAGTTATTCGGCCCTCGCACTAGAAAATGTGTTAATCTAGAACTTGTTAATTAAAGGAGTTTCGTTAACGTTATCATATTATTTAGCAACGGTTTCGTCGAATCTATATCGAAAATGATTTCAATGGCAGTGTGAAAAACTTACCAACCAAGACTGCTGTATCCATACTCTGTCGATTCCAAAGATAATCACATATTATTCAATCGTTCATGGAACTGTTTCATGGGAAATCGTCACTGTTAAACAAATACTTTCGATAATTCATATATAGGAACCGATTTCGTATGAAAAAACAATGACTCCCTTAAAATCCGAACGCAATGTTTACAAGAACGAAATCTGGAATACGCGTATTAACTATAGTTATGCATAGTACACTGCTGTCATCAATCTACCGCAAATTATTTACAACCATTTTCCACCAGATTTTTGAAAACCAAATTTAAAATATTAAAAAGCAACATACATATTGTTCATAACAATTTTTAATTCTTAGCTTCGAAAACTAAAATATAAGCTTTAAATACGAAAATTAATTTATAAGTGGGCCTGTGGCATACATTTTTTTTTGCATAAATGGTACTTAAACATGACTACGAAACAACAAGAATAAAATAAAGAAATAAATTTTAGTAATAATATTTTCAAAGATATTACTCTTTCAAAAATATTCTGATTACTATATATACGCACATATCTATATATTGTAGCTTGAGAGATTTATTAATATTCTGTAAAATTATATCTTGAAAGATTGACTCTGGTAATTGAAATTTTATTTATAATTCGTTTGAAAGTATTTACATAAATTGATAAATAATTATCTCATTAAAACGAAAAAGATTTCGTTAAGGTAAATTAACTTTAATTTGCAGGTTTGCCCGTCTTCCCACAGATAGCAGCAGGCGCTCTTTTAAATCATTTGCCACTTTATTTATATTCAATTTTAAATGCCGTTTGCATATCGATGTTTACTTATGCATTTTTTTTTCTGCATTGAACTCTGTTATTATTTTTCACGATTGGATTCAAGATTGCAAGTTTTAAAGTGCAAAAGTTTCTTTTAATCTCTTGTGTTACACGTGCGAGCTGATAACACGTTCACGCATGTAATGTAAGTATTCAGCTGTGCGAGTGTATTGAAATAAAAATGACAGAGAATAAAAATACATTTTGCAATATTAACTGTATATTAATTCCTCGATCTGTGTCACTGTTAACCTACTGCATTACACATTCAGCGTTGACCTTCTTCTTCTATCCTGTAACACATATCGTATGTCGTAGGTTATGTTTCCAGTAAACAAATCATTTATCAGTTGCGGGATTTATTGGTCCATGCGATAATTGTGATAAAACTCGATAGGAAGCTTTAATCGTTTATATAAACCGAGTAATTCGTGTGTCTCCACTACAAGAAACAGTTACACCGTGAAAGTTGCTCGCATAACCGCCCGAATATTTTACACCTCCAATTTCACAATAAGTGTTTCAATATTTTATTTTAAAAAAATGTCTCCGAAAATCGTTGTCGTTGGTTCCTGCATGATCGATTTCACTTGGTAAGTCGGCACACTTGTGATAAGAAAAATTTGTTTCGTAACTTTTGTAAAGCCCTGTAGATACATTTTTCTTTTTGATTTAACTGTGCAATACTTTAGTCCCTATCTTATGTTTCTGCAATAATGTTCTATAAATTACAGGTATTTTTTTACTCCATTTAAAATTCTTAACACTTAGTATTACAGTTCTTTTGATGAAATTAGATACCAAGATGATAATATTTAATATAGGAAGAACACACTTCTGTTTTAGCTTCTCTCCGCGCTTACCAAAATCCGGCGAGACTATAATCGGTAAAAATTTTGAGATAAACTATGGTGGCAAAGGTGCCAATCAGTGCATAGCTGCAGCAAAGCTCGGTGCATCTACAGCGATTGTTGCTTGCGTATGATCTCACTTCCTTATCCACAGAAATTCAATTAACCCTTGCACTGTCAATTAGATAATTATTTAATCCCGGAGCAGTGTTACGCAAACACAAAATGTGAGCATACTTCTGGAAGATACATGTTATTCTTTAAATTTGAATGACGATAGGCAGATTTGATTATCTATGGGAGAAATAAATAGATTGAAAGGTCCTGTTTCTTGCAATCAATGCAGATTATTTTTATTTTAAAGCAATTTGTAATGTAACGATACCTTATTCTTTAGGATAGACGTTACTGAAATCTTGGTGGTGCATGTGTTAAATTTCAATACATTCAGAATTTCATAAGAATTATGGTTTCCTCCATTAAAGTTAATTTTTCATACAGTTAGGCTCAGACACATATGCTCAGGAATACTTAAAAATATTTGAGAAGGAGAATGTGGATACCTCACACATTCAAATACAGGAGAACCAGCACAGTGGCATAGCTCATATCACCGTTGCCGATAACGGTAGGAAAACACTGCCAATCGTTTCAGATTGCTGCACAAAAACGTGCCTTCAGATAATAAATCTTAGATCGCGTCTCCATTTGTACATAGTGCATTCGAAAAGTTCCAGAGCTAAGGATCAGGCTCCTTCCATAGCCATCCTTTATTAGACTATTTATTACTGACACATTATTTACCGGCGATTATTTCATAATTTTTGTATGCCTATGGTCCATGGCTAAAGATTTTTATTGGATCTTTCAACAGCAATTGCAATTTCAATCGTGAACCAACCTCTGTAACGTAATCTAATTATTTCGTTTGGGATTATTATGTAAAACGAGACCGATGTATATTCCTTTATAATAGTAACAGGATTGAATTTATTCAGATTTCATAGGATTTTTATGGTAACATGTACTTGAATGAAGAAGTATACTACAAAATTTCTCAAGAAAATATTTCCACAACTTCACGAATTGCGATAGAAAAAATCTGAAATCCATCATTTTGACGGACTCGGTGGTTCTAGTGTTAATAGGCTCCCGGTAGATCAAGTGCTAATTAGTAATATTAAACAATTTACTAAACGTAATATAAATTTGTCTAATTCGTCTTCCCGACATAGGCATTTAATATTTATATTTTGAGGTGCTGTAAATAAATGGTTGCACAGAAATTAAGATAATTAATACAGGGGGTAGCAAAAGGTTCACACTAACTGGATCAATAGTTAAAATAAAGATCATATCACTGATACGTTTCAGAAAAAATTTAGGAACTTTTGAATGCACCATGTATCGTATTCCGTCGCACAGTCGCCCGTGAAAAATTCATTTTTCAGGGGAGAACAGCATAGTGGTCGTGTTAGGATCGAACGCGTTGCTGAGCGCGAAACAGGTGGACAACGCGTCGGAGATAGTCAAAGACGCTGCCGTTTTATTATGTCAATTCGAGACGTCCCTGGAAGTTACGCGACACGCTTTAAAGCTCCATAAAGGTCACGGTTAGTTGAGTCTCGTAACGCCTCGTTGTTCTCCCATTCAATGACTATGACGACTCTGTAAAATGTAATGCGATAGGTGTGTCGATCGTGAACGGGGCGCCTGCGATGGAACACGTAGACGAAGAGCTTCTGTCCCTCTGCGATATATTCTGCGTCAACGAGACTGAGGTACTGTGGTCACCGACAAATTAAGTCTTTAGAACTGGAGAAAATGATTTGCACTATTGTAAAGAATGTCTCTGAAATCATGCTAAAATCGTTGTGAACAGCTGATTCCTAGATTGGGATCACTGTGCTGGCGCTCGTGCGGCCCGTGGGCCGCTGCAAGCTCGTCACCATTACTGTATACATATTAACCCTTTGCATTCGAAGCTATTTTAATAGAAGAACTTTCTTGACCTAGCACATGTTCATTCTATTAGGTCAGTGTAAAAACATGCCGAAGATACCTCGCGATCGCGGTCGCTATCTCGACAGCGGACATTAAGGTATCGCAGTAAGGTATCTTCGGCATGTAGGTTTTCAGTCTTACACGTACGAAGTCTACCTACTGAAATATATTAAAATCCAACAGATTGTCTAAATAATGGTACAGTAGTTTTTAATGGCACTTCAAAGTTGCTGTTCGACTGCAAAGGTTTAAAAGCAACTAAATGATTGAATTTAACGAAGTGGTTACGACTTTAGGCGGAAGTGATGACTGGGGTGCAGTTATTGGGGCTGTCAAATGTTCAAAAAGCTATTGATAAGTTGTTGGACATCGGCTGCAACACGGTTGTTCTCACTTTGGGAGAGCTAGGAGCTGCGTTCGCGTCCAAGGAGAATAGGACAGCCACTATAATCGCTACTTCCAAACGAGTGCAACCCGTGGATACAACCGTAAGTTTTCTCTTCGATATAATCTATGGCCCCTCGCGCACGATAAAATACAAGTTCATATTTTTATTACTTTGAATTTTATTGCGCGAGGGATCCAGTGCCAGATAACAGTTGCTCAAAAATGTCTCCCATCCTCGGTTCAGTTTTGTCATTCCTTTCCCAAATTGTCGAGTTCACTTTCATTTTTCCTAATTCTAGAATTTTTAATCGCCTAGCCATACATTTGTACACGCGCAGTTATTACGAAATTTCTTTAGCCTCGTTGACAGTTCCTTCTTCGCCTGGGACTGTCCTGGGGTTTCCATGGGGGCTAACGACTGACGTGCGTGAGTCATAGTGAAAGACTCTCATGCTCGTGATTGTCGGTAGTGGCGGAAGACAACGCATGTATTCCGGTCCTTCTCTGTGCTAGTGCACTCGCTAACACGTTGACCACCGACTAGCAACCACAAAGATTAGATAAAATCGAAGCGACTAATTGAGTTCATGTTAAGTGTACAAATTAATTCAAGGCTTTCACAAACAATGGGTCGCAACTTTATTTTAGATTTATATCAGAGAGAAAATGAGAGTGCTCACGTTCGGGGTTTTAGTGTCCCCACTTTCCTGCATCATCTTTTTAGCCTGGAACAGAACCTGCATCATCTTTTTAGCCAGGAACAGAACCTCCATAGATTTTTTAGCCTGGACCAGAACCTGCATCATATTTTTAGCCTGTATTACAACCTGCATCATCTTTTAGGCTGGATCAGAGCCTACATAGAAGAGCCTCTTTTAATATAGAAGTAGTATCACCTCTGGCATTATTTGGAATCTGCTGCTAATGATGCAGGTAAGATGATGCAGGTTCTGGTCCAGGCTAAAAATTGGACTAGGGGGCAGCACTACATCGGGGAGACTAAAATCCCGGGCGTGAGAACTCTCATTACCTCACTGTTGATATCTTTCATTATTTTTACATAATATTACAAAAAGTTTTGTAATATTTACTCACTTCTGACAGCATTGAATGCTTGACTGTAACTGAAAATACTGCATCGTTCCTTCGTAATACAGTTCTGTGATTCGATTGTAGTTCGGGGATTATTTGTTATTGTTTGAAGATAAAAGGACCATCGGGGTCCGCTCGCGTCATTGTCGCTGTACTGACGCGTCGCGGTGCGTAGTCTGGTTTTTCCTTTCTAAGCACTGTAATTTTTCCCTATAGCAACGGGGACTTCTGAATGTTAGACTTAAATGCACAAACGACAATAAAGAATTTTCTGAGAATTTTTCACCGACGAAAGATAGTCCTAATTGGGACTATCCCAATTGGGAGTGCTAGGGTTAAATCTCTGGTGGACGAGCGAGACAGTATAAGATATAGTGATTATTAAAGCCCAATGTAATATGTAAATGAAAGTTGACGACACATCATTTTGTAATTGGTACCATTCTCCCTTGTTTTGTAAATGGTGGATGATGATGTGTATTATTTTGATCAAAATTAGACTTGTTTTATCACCGACTATAACTTCATTAAAGAATTTTCAGTTTGTTGTATTCTTTTGTCCATCCACCAGAGAAGTATTAGAATAACAAAATCATTGTAGCGCCCTAAAGGGCAAGGTGTTTGCCCTTCTCCCCTTTCATCCCTCGCAAATCCGTCTGACCACAGCCGGTTCCACTTTGTTCGGACTGCTTACTTTTTGCGGAACTTTCACGTTAAAGAAGAAACCATCCTCCATGATAGTATTACGGGAGAGTTTTATTTTTGGAAATTATATGCTTCTTCTTGACTAGAAAGTGATCTGCGATGCGTCAGCCGACGAAACGAATCCACGGCCATCGATTGATTTATGGCTGGACAATGGACAGTTCGCTAATTCTCATTACATATGCGCAGGGTGCCGGAGATGCCTTTCTGGGTGCTTTTGCATATTTCAAAGCGTACCATCCAGCGCTTCCGATGAATGAGTGCATCCGAAGAGCCTGCACAGTCGCCACTGAATCCGTCCTGAAGCTCGGCGCTCACGCCAGCTTTCCGACCAGGGGAATCTTATCGCCGGAATTGTTTCTATGAGTCAATAAAAAACGATTCTTTGTACCATTAGCGTGGCCAAGCGTCGTTCTCTGTCGCGCAAACAATTTTTGTTCGACGTCCTTGCACTGTGACGATTACGCTGCGGTGAAATAAAATGGTTCATGTAAAATACAATTTTTTAGCATAAAATAGCAAGTTACAGGAGCAAAGTACACATTTATTTACCTCGTTAACACGTCGAGTGACGCGCCAATGCCCCCATAAGTCACGCAAAATCAAAACAACTTATTTTATCAAATATTATTATATGTATAGTATGTATTATACTACACTACATACTATATAGTATACATATACTACACTACATACTATATAGTATACATATACTACACTACATATTATGTAGTATACATATACTACACTACATACTATATAGTATACATATACTACACTACATACTATATAGTATACATATACTACACTACATACTATATAGTATACATATACTACACTACATACTATATAGTATACATATACTACACTACATACTATGTAGTATACTGCACACTACACCGAGCGGGTCTACATACCAATGAAAATAAGAAGAGTTGACATTCAAATGAAGCTAATTTTGAAAATAGGATAGTTGAATTTCAACTTTCCTTTTCATCGCAGAGCGATGAGTTCTGACTGTAGGGAGGGTGTTCCGGTATAGTCTAGGTCAAATCCTTAACATTTTGTTGCGTTAGTGTAGCTGTACGGAGCCGGGCGTTCACGTGAAGTAGAATAACGTCTCGAATTGGAAATTCGCGTCTTTTCTGCCGATATGCAAATGTCAGTGATGATTGTTTGAGCACTGTTATTCGATGGTCACCCTTGAGGAGGCTCCCCTGTCACGCTGATCCTCGGGCGACATTGGTGGTTTTCACACTATCTCGTTCTTCTAAAAATTGTTTATGCCACGCGTACAGCTGAGCTTTTTTAAGGGCGTTGTCACCGAACTGTGGCTCAAGCCTTCTCAAAATTTCGGACGGTTTTACGCCATCTTTCCTGAGAAATTTGATAATAATCCGTTGGCCAACGGACGCGGGTGCCGCTTGCTATAACACCTTACCACTGACTGAAGCCGCGGTAGGATGCGGCACTTTCGCGGGAAATCCCATACACACATACCAACCAACACCTCTACAAAGCCGCGTCCCTCTCCGTTCGTCCCACAGCCCGTAAAAAAGTAATTCCAGTTTATAGTCCGGTATTCCGGTTCATCAACCCACGTATGTGTCACGTTTTACGCGGTTTATTAAAAGTACCAATTCTTTTAGTCGTGTTCTCATATTAATTCATAAAGTAGAGAAATTAACGTTCGACACGAATATGTTATTAATCAAAGCATAATATTTTTACCTGGATGCGGTGAATATCAGGATACGTTCTTCCATATTGTAATTAGGCTTGCACTGCGTTTTGTCTAGATTCGCAGCAGACGATCATAATATCACATTTTTTACCGATCGAATAGGACATTTCGAAACTGGGACTGAAATCGTACTGATAGAATACGACACGAAGTATTGCACGAAGTTAGTGTAAACAAGAGACGTCTTTTGACAATGTTTCAGTGTTTACATCAACGGAACCCTAGTAGAGTACGATAAGCATGAACATGGTCTTCGCACGTTAAGTTTTGCTTTTTGAAGAATAACTCCTTCGATGGTCATTTGAAGGTCAACATATTATACATGGTTGAATTTGTCTTTTCATTAGCTACAATGAAAAGCAAAGCTAATCAAAGCTTGATAGCTTGATAGCTTTTAGCTAATCAAAATACGTCGTTCCATTAAAAAAAGAAGAGGATGACCTTGAAATATCGGAAAATATGACCTAGAGAAAAGACACTTCTCCGTCATAATAATTGCCCCACCGAACCGAACATTTTCTTCCTAAAACATTTGTTCGTATTACTAAGAACAACGGAGATATTTTCGGTGAAAGGCTTGGGTGCATAAATTGATCTAATAATGGAATATATGTTTCTTTTCAAAGTTTCAAAATAATATTTCAATTCGCAGTAAACCACGTTAAAAAGACCTGTTCGACGGTTCGTTTCTGATAATGATATTCAAGCATTCGATTGAATTAAAATTATGGATATTAGATGAGGTGTAGCGTCGAGTGACTTACGTGCGCAAATTAATCTTCATTCGAGAAAGACGCCGATTTTTTCGTCCTTTCGCCACTTCAAGGAACCTGTTGAAGTCGGAACGTATTCTGATACTGAGCTGTCAGTGATTCACATCGATGCAAAAACGTGCAATTTATGTCTTCACACCATCACTACAGGTGGTCCAAAACAGCAGCATCGTGATAACCGAATATACTAAGAAAGTCGGAATGCTGCAAAAAAATCGATTCAACCAAACGACGTCAATAATCTCATTAAATTCTGCATCCCATTCGCATATATTAGAACCATTCTAAACGATCGTGAAAAGTTAGCCCTAACCCTCGTCCACGCTTTGGAAATAGTTGCACAAAATAACCTAGGACAATATTTCTCCCCTTTCTCTTCCATACTTTAAATCAACAAGTTGTGCTCTTCATTTATAAAGTCACATCTTAACACGTTGACTGACATGTCACCCGTATATGGGTGACGGAATTATTTGGTTACGTTCAAACATGAATTCTTACGCTAATTCACGTTAACAAGTTTAGTTAACATTTGGAAAACGAAGAAGAAATCTTCTATTTTTATTTCATCGAATCGTTGGTATGGAACTTTTTACGGTGTTGATTTGGCAGTCAAAATGTAAAACAAAGTACATCTTACTACGCAGACAGAAAGAAATTAATCGTTTCCGATATACAAGAAAAAGAAATGGGTAAGTTTTCATCCTGAGGAACGCGTACAAGGGTTAAAGTCAATAGGAATACAGCGAATCATGCATTGAAATCTAGTGTCAAAGCTCGTGCCCGACTTCGTATTCAAATACAATACAAATGTAATCCCTTAAGATACTGAAACCAAACAATTTTCCCATAAAATCGAACGCAATGCTCGCAATTGTCCACTTATTTTCCCGACCGGTTTCACCGTGTAGCAGCGTAAAAAAGTACAGTGTATCATATGCTAAATTGAACTCTCTTGAAGAGTAAGATGCACCAGTTAAATTAATGTGATTAAACAATTTTCCCACGAAGTCGAACAAAACGTGCTCAATTGTCCACTTATTTTTCAGACGGGTTCCACCGAAGTGTAGCGACGAAAAACTCATCAATTCCTGTAAATTTCCTGCAAGCTCCCTGGGCCCGTTCAAAGCTACCAAGTTCACGCAAATCGTCTGCGCCCGCGTTTTCTCGAAGAAGGGAAAAGGACGATCGGAGATGCTGCGTTGCGTAAAGCTCGCGTGGGTAGCTTCCGCCAGATATCTCTATGACGCGATAAGAATGCAATCTCCGAGCGCATTATATGCGTCCAATGCGTAAGAATTCCGCGGTTAAGACGACGGTCGTGCGTAAATGCCGGCAGGATAAACCATAAACTGTTCGTGCGCGTTCGCGGGTGAACGGACTATCACGCGGCGATCTGTGCCGTCTCATTTTACTTCGAGAACCCATGCGGCGTGTCGTCGTTTCACCCGATTTTTCCGGGAAACGATTCTTCAGGGCTTTTTCTAACGAACATTTCTCCGGGACTCTCTCTCCCGCACGAGCGCAAAACTGGGATTGGGGGGGAGGCGATGACGTCCGTTTACTTCGGCCGGTCGCGGGACTCTCGCAAGAGGAAAGGTGCCGGTCGTCGTCTAGGGCCCCTCCTCGAGGAGGAGGACCCGTACCAGGCATGAATGAGACGTTAATCATCAGTGCGTGTTCCTCCGCTTCTGGAAGTCCCGGCCGGGGCGAAAGTGGGAGAGGAGAGTATAAAAAGGCGAGGTTCCTTTGGACCTCATTGATAGTTTTCAACAAACCACCGGCAATTCGAGGCATCCTCTTCAGCCGACAACTAGCTTCGGTGCACCTGGCCTGCAAACTGCTGGGAACTGATCCCTGATCTTGCCATTTGCACTGGTGTCAGGACAGAAGTCCTCTTCGTCCACCGTCTTCGATCTTCAACTGGGTGCCCCTGGTCTGCAAAGTTCTAGGTGATCTCTGCCTTTGCAATTTGGTAACGGAACAGAAGACCCCCTCATTCACCGTCTTCGATCTTCAACTGGGTGCCCCTGGTCTGAACCGTGCTAGGTGATCTCTGACATTGCAATTTGGTAACGGAACAGAAGACCCCCCTCATCCACCGTCTTCGATCTTCAACTGGGTACCCCTGGTCTGCAAAGTGCTAGCTGATCTCCTACTCTCTGCCTTTGCAATTTGGTAACGGAACAGAAGACGACCCCCCCATCCACCGTCTTCGATCTTCAACTGGGTACCCCTGGTCTGCAAAGTGCTAGCTGATCTCCTACTCTCTGCCTTTGCAATTTGGTAACGGAACAGAAGACGACCCCCCCATCCACCGTCTTCGATCTTCAACTGGGTGCCCCTGGTCTGCAAGGTGGATCTTGCTTCCTGATCTTGCGATTGTGACTGGTCTCAGGACAGAAATCCGAGGAACAACCCTTCTCGATCGTGAAAGCAACGATTCCTCGGTAATTACCGTTTGCGGCCTCCCTCGATCCCGATTGCGCCGGGTGTCTTGAGATCTTCGGAAGCCGGACAATCATCTTTGTGTCGGCCGGTTTAGAGGACCAAACGACCGAGAACAGGGCGAAGAAGGGCAAAGAAAAGGAACTGAAAGTTGGTCCATCGTTGAAGCAACAGAGAAGATGTCGCAGTACGGTATCATCCTGATCCTGCTGCCCATCTCCATGGCTGGCGTGCTGGCAAGGCCTCACAATGAACATCGTCACCACCACGAAGAGTCCCATGCTAAGTACCACAAGACAAGCAAGAGGAGCGACGACCGCATCGATCACGTTCTCGATTACACGTGGGAGGAGATCGACATCATTAATTACTATACACCAAAGTGCGACTTCGATGTGGAGTTGGTCCCCTGCAAAGGAAACGGTTGCGCGGAACAGTATTTGAAGCACATCAAGTGCAAGCCACACGCCCTTACCTTGTTAGACAACGGCGAATTCTGCCTACAGATGTACAGGACCGTGAATTGCACAGGTGAGAATCCTCCGAGACCCATGAAATTGTTCACCGGCTGTGTTTTGGTCACGCACAAGCAGATGGACAAAATGGCCGTTGACACGTTATCGTAGTCTAACGAACGGACAGATCAATCCTTGAGTCCTTAGCTCGATTTTTTCAAAGTTTGCCTCACCTGAACTCTCTTCGCCTTAGCTCTCAGTGTCTCCTAAATGTCTCCGTATTTATTTTATTTATTTCTCGTCCTCCGTAATTGTTTTATTTATTTTCCTTCGCGAAACTGTGTTCACAGAACTTGTGATACATCGGGCACGGACTCTGACGTTAGGCGTATCTGATTTTTGCTCAAACCGAAACAACAATTGTTCCTCTGTCGCAATAACATGTATATTCCTTCAATTTTTTACGTCACTTTACATTTTTAGCGTCCAGGCATTTGTTGTTTGTAACCTTTTAATCAGCCAGGAACGAAGTATTTTCGCAAATGTATTTTCGACTTGTCGCGTGCGGTTTTGAATCACGCGCCGTTGGAATAGACGGTGCTACGCTCATTACAACCGTGAATGCATCAATTAACAACGATAACTTGTTTGCCGGATGACGTCCGTGCGCGGAATCTCGATTTGCTCAAACACTATTATTATGCAATAAGCAAACATAGCGTACTATTTATAGAATGTCTTCGTGTTGTCGATAAACGTGACGCGCGGAGATCAAATTATTGTTTACAAGGTTACCAGGCTTGTTTTAGAATCGTTTCGGATAATCCAGGATTTAAGATATCCCCCGAAAAATATTTTGGAAGAACTACCACGGAAAAGTTCAATACTTTTCACTGGGCCAATTGTTCTGACCAAGGTGTACGGTATTTTTGGGTATTTTTGTGTAAATTCGTCTTTCATTTGTTTATTAATGTACCTGGATTGTCTTACTCGGAGGATGGAACTCGAAATATTTGTTCGCTCACATGTTCCTAGTTAGTATGTTAATAGATTAATCAATAGTATTGCATTTTGTAAATAATATCCAACTTCGACTTTTCTACTCTGCAAACGATCAAATATAATCGATCGTTTTGTAAGCAACCAAGCCGTGGGTAACGAACAAATCATTTTATATTGTAATATTTATTAAATAGTATCCTACTTCCATTTTCGTACTGTACAAACTATTAAATAAAATCGTATGTTTTGTAAGCAGCCGAGCTGTGCGTAAGAAATACATCATTTTATAATGTTCTATTTATTAAAAAGTGTTCTACTTCGACTTTTGTACTGAACAAGCAAGAAAATAAAACAACTTGTTTTATAAACAATCTGTTTCTTTACCTCGTCTCAACCATCGCGTCTGTCCTAATTCCCAATTCCTTGAAAAACAAATACCACAATTGTAATGGTACTTGCTAAACTTCATTTCGACTTTCGTACAAGCAAGAAAATAAAACAACAATTTTTGACAGCAACCTGTTCTGTTCTTTTCGCTGTAGCCTAATCGACACCGAATGAGGTGCCATAAACACTATGGCAGACTACATAGTATAGAAACGCTAAGTTAGCCTGATCCTCACCGAACATAAACTGATCTAATGGTTCATTCTTTATAGCGCCCGCGAGACGTGACCGGAATATCAATTAGCTATCGTGAACTTGAGGGTTCTTTCGCGATTCCGTCCCTGTCGGTCACCCGTTAAATTGGAAATAAAATGTTCATCGTATTTGCAACTATCTAAGACCACTGAGAGCTACGCGAAACGCAAACAATTCTTTCTCGCAGTGGATGCTGAAAAATCGTCTGAGCATGAAACAGAAGCTCGAAAGGTTCTGCTTAAAATTCGCGAGAGATTCGAGGATAAGAAGGATGATAGTGATCGCAGGTGTCGAAACGCTCGGACATTGAAAACCCAACGCCTGGGGGCAGTGTTCTGTCAGCGGATAATTTCGTTAGCGGTTCACTTTCGACATAGGAAAAACCTGGGAACCGTGCTACAGCTTGTCTCTATAAAAGTCAATGAGGAAATTGTGCAACGGAAATTCAAAACGGTTTCACAAACTCGTCCCCTGTAATAGACAAATTGGTTCCGGATTGGCGCGCGACGCGGCGCCGTGTGTGCCGCGTGCCGCACACGCCGACTGTGTATTGCGTATCCAAGATTTCGCTAATTACGGATCAAGGTGTAATCTCGCCGCGGAGGATTTCCCACATTGTAGACATTTCGTTCCCGCATGAAATCCGACCGTGTCCCGGGCAAATGTCCCGGCACGCGAATGCGAAAGGTGCCGAAGCAAAGCCACGGTGACACGGTGTGTCTGAGAATGCGAATTTGCGTGAGCATTGCCTGTTATTTTTAACTCCAGGTGCAATTACACTTGTACACTCAGATATCGTGGAACGCGTTCGACCAAGTAAAATTTAGAAACGGAATCTCCGAGCGAAAGAAGCTATAGGAAAAACTGCATTTCGGAGCATATTAGATCTGGGGCTGTTGAAATTTCGACATATTTTGTCCATTTTCTAGCAAATCTTCTGATATTCCAGTACAAGATACGCAACAAGACTTGTGAATACAGATAACAAAGACATTTCGACCGAAGGATACGCTGAACGTAAAATTTGAGAAGGGACTTGAAAGAAACTATTGAAATGGTACTTCAAGGTGTAACAGATTTAGGGGCGTTGAAATTTCGACATATTTCGTTCATTTTCTATCCAACCTTCTGATATTCCAGTACAAGATACGCAACAAGACTTGTGAATACAGATAACAAAGACATTTCGACCGAAGAACACGCTGAACGTAAAATTTGAAAAGGGACTTGAAAGAAACTATTGAAATGGTACTTCAAGGCTTAACAGAACTGGAAGCGTAGAATTTTCGAAAAAATTTCGTCCATTTTCTATCCAATCTCCTTTGAACAAAAGTAAAATTAGAAAAAGGACTTGAAAGAAACTATTGAAATGGTACTTCAAGGCCTAACAGATTTAGGGCCGTTGAAATTTCGTCCATTTTCTAGCCAATCTTCTGATATTCCAGTACAAGATACGCAACAAGACATTTGAATCCAGATAACAAAGACATTTCGACCGAAGAACACGCTGAACGTAAAATTTGAAAAGGGACTTGAAAGAAACTATTGAAATGGTACTTCAAGGCTTAACAGAACTGGAGGCGTAGAATTTTCGAAAAAATGTCGTCTATTTTCTATCCAATCTTCTTTGAACAAAAGTAAAATTTGAAAAGGGATTTGAAAGAAACTATTGAAATGGTACTTCAAGGCCTAACAGATTTAGGGCCGTTGAAATTTCGTCCATTTTCTATCGAATCTTCTGATATTCCAGTACAAGATACGCAATAAGACATTTGAATCCAGATAACAAAGACATTTCGACCGAAGAACAGGCTGAACGTAAAATTTGAAAAGGGACTTGAAAGAAACTATTGAAATGGTACTTCAAGGCTTAACAGAACTGGAAGCGTAGAATTTTCGAAAAAATTTCGTCCATTTTCTATCCAATCTTCTTTGAACAAAAGTAAAATTTGAAAAGGGACTTGAAAGAAACTATTGAAATGGTACTTCAAGGCCTGACAAATCTGGGGCCGTTGAAATTTCGACATATTTCGTCCATTTTCTAGCCAATCTTCTGATATTCGAGTACAAGATACGCAACAAGACATTTGAATCCAGATAACAGACATTTCGACCGAAGAACACGCTGAACGTAAAATTTGAAAAGGGACTTGAAAGAAACTATTGAAATGGTACTTCAAAGCCTAACAGATCTGGGGGCGTTGAAATTTCGACAAATTTCGTCCATTTTGTATCCAATCTATCCAAGATTGGATTTTCTATCCAAGAAAGTAAAATTTGAAAAAGCGATTTGAATATTGAAATGGTACTTCAAGGCCAGCAGATCTGTGGGCGTCGAAATTTCAATTTGTTTCCTCCACTTTCTATCTATAATCTTCTAAAATTCAAGTACCTACAAGGTACGCAACGATATTTGTTAATCAAGATGACAAAGATACTTCGTCCAAAAATACACACCGATCGAATGCAAACATTGGAAAATGGCATTGCAAGTGGAACAAAGCTTGAAAATAGTGTTTCAGTGTTTAGCAGACTTGAGTGCGTGAAAATGTCAACGAACAAATCACAAGGGCGGAACAAAACCTACAACCTCAGCTAACAAAGACAAAATGGGTGAAAGATGGGTCATGTACAAAAATCAAAGTGGGTGACCAAGATCGTAAATCCATGGATCGGATGCAGCCCTACAACCAGGACCACAGACAGTGCAGTGAAGAAACAAGGCCGGCGAATGCGGTTGTATCAAGGAAAAAAGCGCCGTTACTGGAGGTGCAGTGAATATACGTCAAAAACGGTTACAGCATCGGAATTGAACGTCACCAACGTTTCATACAATCGTTAATTCGATCGGGGATCTCTCGATGTCACGATGTTGCGTTGTTTGACGTAACGGTCTAATGCCGTGGGGAATCCGGCGTCGCGAGGACATTTTCCTAAGAGGAAGGAGGGAAACGGCACCCAGGAACCGCAAACGCAACAGAGAAAAATCGGAAGAGGGAAGCGTGCGTGTCGTGTGGCTTTCTCCCCACTGGCCCCCGGAGACAGTGTATAGAATTGACTCGAATCGAGGGGAAAAAGTTAGCCCCTTTCTTCTCGTACCGTATTAGAGTCGCGTGACACATGCACGACACAGACGAAACACGTACGGTGTCTGGACAGTGGCGGAAGCGTGGGGAAATAGCGTCAAAGGAAGGGAAGACCTTATTTCTTTTTTTACCAAAAAACTTTTTAGTCTCATCCCGCATGATTGTGACACGTGTTGGGAAAATGACCTGGAAAAAATTTGAAGAGTTGAAGAAAGTTGAGACAAACGATCAGTTGCATGACACTAAACCTACCGAGCCTTAAAAGTGACTAATACATGTTATAAAAATGACGAGATTGAATTTATTTAGATTTTGTGCGATTCGTATTATAATACACGCTCTCCTATATATATTTATTTAATCATTTCCCACGAAAGCACCTTTACAATTTCAGTAATCGTAAAATAAAAAATCTGGAACGGTCATTTTGACCGGCGGTGGTAGGTTTAGTGATAAAGTTTGTTTTAACAACCTTTGAACTTGAATAGTTACCATTTCTCACGGAATAATATTTATTCGATAAAATTAGGTCAAGCTTTGATCAAACTTTGTCAATATTGGACTATACCACTTGAATTTTGTTGAGAAGTTAGAACAATTGGATCACTACATAACGCGAGAAAAATGTTTGACCAAAATTGCAATTGGTCGAAATTACAGAGAAAGTACTAAAAGTTGTATTTTGCAACTTTTTTATGCGGGCTTATATTAAAAATGTAAAAAGTACGTTTTGTACATCTGTATCAATTATACATATTCTGAATATTTTATCTAAATCGGTCAAGAAAAAAAATTCAAGTAGTATAGTCCAATATTGACAAAGTAATGCGATTTTTAAGAGCGTACGAATATTAGTGGGAGTCACTGTAAGTGATGAATAGAGGCCGAATTTGATGGGAAAAATTATTTTCAAGCAATTAAAAATATTTGCGCCGAAAATGAATTCGCGTCTAGCCGAATTGCCTTGCAAATAATATATCTTTTGCATGGAGATGCGCAGTCTAGCGACGAAAAATTGAATAATGTTGTTTCCGGGAGCTATCCCACAAATGCCTAAATCGATTCAAGAAGCGAAACTAATTTCCTTAACAAACCGACGATGAATCAACACATATTTTATATAGAATTTCATGAATACTTAAGCGATGACTACCGACTACTACGTAAACCGGGGCTACGTGCAGCTCGCGACTCCTCCCCCTACTCCTGGGTCTCCGTACCGACTACTATAGAGTGTAGATGCACATGCGTGCATTCGCGGTCACGCGAGGACGCGAGGCATAGTAATAGAAATAGATAGTGGACCGGTGCACTGGCAGTGGGAGTCATTGCAGCGACAGAGGGGAGGAAGTTGCTCGGGATTGACATAAACGATGGCACGCGTACACTGACCGCCGTCCACGTCTGACGCGTGCCCTTCCCCGGTCATCCTCACTAGGACCTTTTTTTTTATTGTACACTTGCAACCTCTGATAAGAGGTTATTCTGCAATCTGTAATAATCTGTATTACATACACTACCGTCCATAAGTATTTGGACACCTTTTCAAGCGGAATAACTTTTTAGAAATTGGTCCAAATGACTTGAATCTTTTGTAGATGTTAGACCAACTAGTAGATAAAATAGTTGAAAAATCATCATTTTTTCATTTGTTTTAGTTTTAGCATTCCAACCAATTGCAATCTAGAAAAATGTTTGTTTACTCATTCTCTAGCAAACTAGTTGGTCTAACATCTACAAAAGATGCTAGAGAATGAGTAAACAAACATTTTTCTAGATTGCAATTTTATCTGAGCCTATAACGATAATTTAAAAAATGCGTTTTGTTGATTTCGGTGACTTACATGCGTACTGACAATTTCATCGAAATCGGTCAACGTTGCAATGAGCTGCAAACGTTTCAAGATGAGAGTTTAAGGGTGAAAGTCGCGAGATTTTCGACCTTGCCAGGGAATTTCGCCGTTGTGTGATCATCTTGAAACGTTTGTAGCTCATTGCAACATTGACTGATTTTTATGTAATTTTCTGAAAAAATCTTTGAAAGAATCGTTTCGAATCTGGAGAAATAAGATGTTCCATGGTTTTGTTCATATAATGTTGCTCATTCTTTGGATTGGAAAAGCTGCCGGTTGAAGCTGATGTTCGGTAGATGGTGCGGGGGACGGGCACGCGACAAGCGTGGCCGGCGGTCAGCGCACGCGTGCCATAATCTCTTCTAGGCACAGGCATCCCCTTCCCCTCTGTCGCTTTACGACTCCCACTGCCAGAGCACCGGTTCACTATCACTGTTTCATGCTTTGCCTCGCGTCCTTGCGCGTCCTTGTACTCCACAGGAGTTTGGTTCGGGGACTCAGGAGTAGGGAGAGGAGTCGTCTACGGGTCGCGAGTTGCACGGTGCCCAGGCCTGATTTACATAGTCGTCAGCGGTAGTCAGAAATCCCATACAAAAAATATTGTTTTCGTTTCCTAAAATAGTTAATTTTCCTATATATAGTATGGCGTACTAGTATATAGTACCGACGAATTATACATTCAAATTTTATGGTGACATTTCCGAAGAATAAGAATTAGTAACATATACATTGATTGTTAGCATCGGGAGAAAGGAGATTCGTGTGCGTCAACGTCGCTGTATAGTAGGGCATCAATTATCCGAACTAATTCGGACTGACGTCGTTCGGAAAGTCGAGTTGTTCGGATAATCGAACAGTTTCGAAATTACTTAATAAATACAAGAAATAAATACAAGAATAAGAAAATAAATACTTAATAAATACAAGAAATACAATACTCAATATATATATATACAAATCCAAGTCATATGGTCCAATATTAACAATGTTATACGACTTTTAAAAGCGCCCGAATATTAGTGGGAGTCACTGTATATAGTAATTATAAATATACAGTTAATGTTAGCAACATTTAATTTTCTTTGAACCACCGAAGACTGTCTTTTCGAGATCTCTCATTCGCTGGTTCGGTCAATCGAAGGTTCGCATAATCGAAGTTCGGATAATTGACACCAGGGTACTACTTAGTCGTGCGAAGGCACGCAGACGCTGCAGGACGAGCTTCTGATGACTTTCGTGCTCTTCGGATGAAGAAGAAGCTATGAAGATATCTTCGGGAAAAATAAAATAAAAATCTTGGTAATCCAACGCGCGGTGAATTATCTGTTGAAAGGTCCGACCGGCATTGTGAAGGTCAACGGTCATCACACGAAAAGACCGAGAGTTTTATTTTAATGCGAGCATTTGATGATAGGTCTTGTACACATCTAGTGCCGTGAAAATGTTTTTGTCGTCAGACTGTTCAAGCGGCGGTAATTTCTCCAAATTTCTTTTCGTATAGAACCTGTCCTGCATATACCTGATAACATTTCGATTCTAAATCTGCCAATAATAGAACTCTTCATTAAAGTATCAGTTACTACAAATTGTGCCTTAAGCCATCTTTCTTCATTCACGTAAATGTAAATCAGCGGCGAGATCTTCGTTCCAAGAAATAATGAGTCACACACGTTTCAGCCATTTAAAAGTTCAGAAACTGGAGATCCCACGTCAGGCGACATATAAAAAAACTCTTTTTCGAGTGATCTTCCGCAACTTAGTTTTTTACAGGACATAAAAATCTGAATCTGAAATAGGCAATTATACAGAAACGTTTTTGAAGATACCAACGTAACATCTTACAAAACCAGATAGATAGTTTCTTCGTCATAGAAAATGTGGATCAGATAGAAGAGCTAGCTGTTCATTGGCGCTAAAATCAAACTCCTCATATCGATGTTTAACGAATGTATAATGCTTTTTAAAATATCCATTCGAAAACGATGATATCGATAAAAGTTATTCTCCTTTAAATTAAGCGTTTAAAGAACAAACTTTTTTAGATATTATCAATAAAAAAAATTCCCCTTTTTCGTATTGATGTCCAGGAATACCTATTGAACATTATGTGCCCAACTTTTTTTAATGAATAGTATGTATCAATGTTGAGAACGCAGCTGGAATGAAAAATTGTTCGGTAAGTTGAAGAAAGTCGTCAAAGATTTTGACCTTTGCCGAGGGATAAGTTTAGAAGTGCCCATAATGCGTGTTCTAACAATGTGGAACATTTTTCAGTAACATTTCCTCTAAAAGATCCTGCGAAGTTCACATCCCCCCTCGTCACACGTGACGCACAATTCTGTTTTGGTTTCAAGTCGGACGATAATAGGACTCTTCTTTAATATACAGTCAAAATTTAAATTTGAATTTCAATTTCGGTATCGCCTCGGCGGTCACGTCAAACAATTATAGGCGTTGTTCCAAGAAGAAGCGAATCGCAGACGCGTCGGCAGTCAATAAATTTGGAAACACTGTGAATTCGAAATTCAGATTTTGTGGAAATTTTTTTTAAGGAGTTGAATTATAAGATCCAGCAAAAATAAATCCACAGTTCGTAGAAAGGGGATTCCCGTCGAGGGCGCGTTTTCGTTTGATCGGGCCGCGGCTCTTCGGAGAACAGCTGTTTGCATCCGGCGGAAGACAGATAAAGTTGCACTCTCGCAAAATGATAAAAAGAAGCCGCGAGGACGGCGTGAGTCCGAGCGCTCCTCCACTCTGGAAAACTGATTTTCGCCGGGCGGAAACCCGGCGCGATCTATCCCGGATGAATTAACAAACAACGGGGGGATGATTTTAACGAGAATATAAAACGGGCCAACGTTAATTGCAAATTGTTTCCGGCCCCCGAAGAAATTAAAGCGAAGCACAACATTTATTTACGTCGCGCCGCTCGTCTTTTTTCCGACGTTCGTTTGTGACTGAATAATTGTTTCGACGTGGAATTTCAACCGTAATGATGATATCGTCTTCGATTACAATTTCTCGTGCAACTCCGTTCGCCATACGCGTGTATGTGCTATATACAGTCGTGAGCAAAAGCATCGGCGCAGCTTGATTTTAATTATTACTGTTTTATAGAACTGCAAGAAACGGCAAAATGGTGGTTGTTAGTTTCGTAAAAAATTACGATTGTTATACGCATACCTTTCGAATCCGGATTTTGTCTTGACTAATTGGCAAACTGGAGGAAAATAATGTCGTGTTCTGTACACTTGGTAATCCTTTTTATGAGAATAGAAATATTGATACAGGTAAAAATTGGCAGTACAATGTTAGTGAATTAACGTCTTTAATGTTTTCTGTGTCGTTCGTTGTAGATACAATAATCATAATGAACTTGTATTATTTTATTGTTTACGTTCAATTGCGGCAACACAGATTAAACACAGTGCCAATACTTTTGTTCGTGACTGTGTGAATATATACAAGGCGTGTCGCATTGTTCCTCGCAAACAACGTACTGATTGCTATAATTTATATTCTGTGGTTGCATTTCTGTTGGAGATTTCAAGCTGACTTTCGATTTTGTTAATGCAGTGCTCTAAATTTGTTTACAATGGCGTGGGTTAGATCAGGATTAAATTTCGATTAAATGCTGTTTGAAATCATTTTTAATTTCTTCTCTACTGATTGTTTAGGTTTAGAAGAGTAAATACCATATTATCTCGTGCGGTCAAATTGACCGGCTGCTACATATATTAATTGGACAAAAAAAAAAAAATAAAACGAGAAATAAATACTGAGAAATACATTGTACACATACTTTAAGAAAAGTCGTAATGATAAATAGCCATGTGATAATGTTGTATGTACGAAATTGTACGCAGAAGTCTGAAAAGGTCAGTTTGACCGGCGGTGGTAGGTTTAGTGTTAAAAATACTGTTAGATTATTACCAACTGATTAGAATTATTGTATCAAGAAACGCAGTCCTGTTCGATGCTCGTTTCTCGCGATTGTCGCAGAATGTTCTGCATAAGAATCCTCAATATCCAAGCAAAGAGGCGAATGTAGACATACTATAAACATAACTAACCTATCCTCGCCATTATACTATGAAGAGTGTGTTGGAGGGGGTAAAAAATCAAGTAAGGCCCCGAGCTGTCCAAAGAGATCTCTACGCATCAGTACACCAATTTTCTGTTTACAAAAAACGCGACCACCTTGTACAGACGCGTAATGTATATTTCATTCGGCAGTCCATTTATTAATTGCGAAGTCTGCACGGTGCGCGCAAACCGAAAGAGAGTCGAACGGTGAAATTTCCATCGTATCTACATTGTTGTTTTACGCCGAAAAATATTTTCAATTAACGGACGGAGCGCAGAGGGGAAGATATCGATAGTGGGGGTGGGGGTGGGGGTGGGTGGTGGAAACGAGGGGGGTTCGAGTTTTTCTGGTATCGGATTTCGAAAGAATAATGACCGGTAAAGGTTTCATAACGAGCGGAAACGGGAACTGTGTGTTCCGGGGTTTTTGCGAGATGCTGCACTGAAATTTTATATTTTCCACAGCGCAAATAAGAACACGAAATTTTCGTCTTGTTGCCCCCGTGCTTCCCTCTTTCTCTCTCTCTCTCTCTCTCTCTCTCTCTCTCTCTCTCTCTCTCTCTCTCTCTCTTCTTCCCTGGCCCTCTTTCCTTTTTTCTTTTCCTTCTACTCCTCTGCTCGTTCTTTTTTTACTCCTTTTCTCTCTGTTGCTCTTCTATATCTTTCTCCGTTCTTTTTTCACCGGGCCAGGCTGCGGAAAACTTCGCCGGGTTCCGCGGTACACGCCTCAATTAAAACTCCTGAAATATCGTTTATTATAATTTTCATTTTAACAAAGGAGCTGGCCAGGCATCGACTGGCCCCTGCCCCCCCCTCCCCCCGCCTCCACCCCCTCCTCCCCGTTTACAAACGGCGAAACCTTGTTTTTCTTTAATTATCAGGTTTTCCTTTCAATGAAAAGAGGAGAGAAATAGAGAGAGCGAGAGAGAGAGAGAGAGAGAGAGAGAGAGAGAGAGAAAGAAGGGAAGAGAGACGTTTGCCGGAACATTTTTCGACGTTGCGCCTTATAGAGTGGAAAAGAACACCGGCGGATTTTTTTCATTTAAACGAAACACTCGCGTCGCAGACAATTTTTTTTCTCTTCGGGGGTATTTCCAAGAACTCTATGATTCAGGCGAAAATCACGGTGGAATAGAGAAAGAGAGAGAAAGAGAGAGAGAGAGAGAGAGATATTTGGTTATTTTTAATTCTAAGGTCGCAGTCACAGTGGTTCCGGTATCGGACGATTTGGCAGATGTCCGACGTCAGCACCTGTACATTTGTAAATTTTCAAGGCCTTCTGCGGCGATACAGAATTGACTCCTGTGGTTATAAAAATTTGTGCCAGACACAGAGTAGCACCAAATCGATGTTCATCGGTGAATCGAAAGTCGCGATTCATCGATGTCCCGTTTTATGAAACTAGGTGCATGATGGTGGTGCGATGACAAGAAGGCCCATGGGCCTTGGCAGGAATACGGTGAAGTAGGGTATGGTTGTGCGGCCGATTGGTCAGTTTGGAACGAGCACGCCTAGTCTCCCACGGATTGTCGACTAGAGAATTCTGTTGGCCGGATCCCCGTCATACACGCACATTAATAAAATCGCATGAAGAAAAGAGGGAATGATACGTACCTATGGACAGAGTTGTGCAGAATTACTCCAGAAATTATAATTACAAAGTAATTGAGTTACATTGTAACTCAATCGTATTGTAATATATAATTCAGATCTTCGTTCAATTAAATTACAATGTAATTCGTAATTGCAATGGAGTACGATTACGAAATACTTGATAATTATGTTAGATTAATTACGAATTACGATCAGACTTGTGCATATTTACTGTTAAATTACTCCAGGAATTATAATTACAAAGTAATTGAGTTACATTGTAACTCAATCATATTGTAATATATAATTCAGATCTTCGTTCAATTAAATTACAATGTAATTCGTAATTGCAATGGAGTACGATTACGAAATACTTTATAATTATGTTAGATTAATTACGAATTACGATCAGACTTGTGCATATTTACAATTAAATTACTCCAGGAATTATAATTACAAAGTAATTGAGTTACATTGTAACTCAATCGTATTGTAATATATAATTCAGATCTTCGTTCAATTAAATTACAATGTAATTCGTAATTGCAATGGAGTACGATTACGAAATACTTTATAATTATGTTAGATTAATTACGAATTACGATCAGACTTGTGCATATTTACAATTAAATTACTCCAGGAATTATAATTACAAAGTAATTGAGTTACATTGTAACTCAATCGTATTGTAATATATAATTCAGATCTTCATTCAATTAAATTAATAAATTCGTAAATTCGTAATTCGTAATTGCAATTGGAGCACAATTATAAAATACTTTGCAATTAAACTACATTAATTACGAATTACCATGCAATTAAATTGAAATTATCGATTATGCACTGTACCGTTCATGAATTCTAAAGGCAGTAAACAAATTGTGGTACGTATGAAAATTGTGGTATTGCGTTGAAATATAAGTTCTGTCGCTCTTCTTATGCATGCATTTTATCTCATTTCAAAGTTGCATTCTTCAACTTTCAAACTTGGAACCTTTTAATTTTCCAGCAGGATTTTAATGCTCGAAGCCTTCAGCTTGCAATGGAAGATACCGTTCTTGGGACAGCGAATTAATCAGTTAAGCCATCCGAGGAAATAAGCGATCATGGAGCTGATCAAATCTTCCAAGACCCTACGAGTGTGACGTACGTACCTTTGAAACCTTTACTTTCCGCGAAAAGATCGAGGTGCGTCACCGGGGAAAACAAATTCATTAGCATCTTCAATTGCACATTCCGGTGCGCGCGTACGATCCGGTTTTAAACGTTTCTTTCCGTAATCTCTACACCGAACATGCTCTCTGAAATGCTACTGAGAAACAGTAGTAACATTATTCGAAGAAACATTTTGCTATTTCTTGCAATCTTTGTTAACCGTTCCCGCCTATTGCAAATGCAATTTATTTCTGAGTAATCTAATAATAACAAACTATTGAAGATCTCAAACGAAACCTGTTAACTACGCGAACGTTATTCTTTTCGTTCATGTCGATGAATAAGAATTTGGTTCTTTCGTTATCAATTAATGAACTCTCCCAATCGTGTTAAGCGATACTTATAAGGGCCATTATATATAACCAAGTGTCGCACGTCGATTTTAGTGAAAGTTATACAGGATACATGTAGTTTGTTGAAAAATATTTTACATGTTTCTTTTTATCTGCAATAATTAGGGGGTGAAAATAGTCCTCAAAGTTGGTGGTGAAAACCCTATAGCGGTGCACATAGAAACAAAAATGTAATTTGAATTATGAATTAGTTTAATTTTAAAAAATCGTCCTTTAGGGGACCAAAAAGACTGTAACCATCATAACAATTAAGCGTTCATTTGGACGTGAATTTTTGGACGCACCAATTCTAAAATCCGATCGAATGTTGCGATCGACATTCTAAAACATTGTCTAAGTTTATCAGGATGCTGCCTCAATTTTAAATATAGACAATTAAATTCCCCAGCTTATTCTTTATCTTCATTAATAGGATGGACTGACCACTTCCTAATTCTGCGTCTTACAGAATTTGAGGTTAACAAATAATATTTAGTAAAAATATACTAAAGAAAAAGTAGCTTGTTTGTTCCAGACCTGGGCAAAATTTCGAGAAAAAATATTTAAAATACTATTTTAAATAGTATAATTTAATGTGATTCAAATGAAATACTACTTTAAATAGAACGAAAAATTTCGGCAAATAAGATATTTTTATTTCGACAACCAGATACATAAAATAAAATATTTTACTGTATTTCAAATATCTCCTTACAATGGAAATAAGTTGAGCAAATAGTTAATATTATAAATGATAATTGTTAACATAAGAAGCTATAATATTTAACAAAGTATTATCTGTAGCTTAATTACGAATATTTGTAATAACGTTACACGCAACAAAATATCAGAAAGGCATAACTTACTATTTGAAATACTATTTTACACAGTCCTACAAAATAAGCCTCACTATTTTCAATATTTTCCAAATAAAATACTATTTTAAATAGTATCTCAAAAACATTTTTCTTATCAATAAAATAATTTATTTGCATGACTATGAGTACGCTTTGAAAATAAAATAAACTATTTACTATTTTCTATTGCAAATACTATTTCGCCCAGCACTGGTTTGTTCCTCGTTGCTATCCGTTTCACTATAAACACGCGCCGCCATCGCTTTTCCCACCGTACATCTTTCCTCAACGTTATGCTCACCTTGCCGCTTCACTATAACCACGTACTTGGGAGTGTACGCGGGCCACATTATGGGGGCGAAGTACCTCCCGAAGATCAAAATCAGCAGATCAGGTTAATCGCCTCGAATTGTGGGGAAATGCCGGCGCCGTATTAGTCATGCGACATATATGACGCATCACACAGAAACGAAACTTGACTCGTGGCCGGATCGTGGCGGAAGCGTGCGAAACAGCGGCGTGGAAGGGGAAAGTAGACTGGAGATACCTGTTCAGGATTATCTGTGTGTATGTCCAGGTGATAATCTCATCAATACGGACTGGCCCGTGATTCAATTTTATTCCCGAGTATCGAAAATACAGGGTGTTCAAAAAAGAGCATTCAACATTTATATGTTACATAGGATACACTGTACTGAGTGAAAAAAGTTTTAGTAAACATAGGACGAAAGGTCAACCGTTTCTGAGATTTAAACATTTTCGCTTGCTAACTTGACGATTCATTTACTACTGGCCTTTTGATACAGGGTGTAAAAAAACCATTCAATATTTATATGTTACATAGGATACACTGTACTGAGTGAAAAAGTTTTAGTAAACATAGGACGAAAGGTCAACCGTTTCTGAGATCTAAACATTTTCGCTTGCTAACTTCACGATTCATTTACTACTGGCCTTTTGATACAGGGTGTAAAAAAACCATTAATATTTCTATGGTATATAGTACACACTGTGCCGATTAAAAAAGTCTCAGTATACATACGTCAAAACGTCAACCGTTTCTGAGATATTGACACTAGATTTACGGAGTACTAAAATTGAATATTTTACATTACTTTATAAAAATCAGAAGAATGAGTCTATCCAAGTTTTTAGCTATTTTTTAAATAACACATACCCAAAGAAATAAATTTGTTGAGTAACTCCACGTAGATGGATCTTCACGATCTCAATAATCTCAATAAATTAAAAATATTAGAACCCGTCATTTTGACGGGTCCCGTAAACCTGGTGTTAACATTATCGTTTGCTAGCATTACGATCAACTTACTTCAGTGTTCACAAACCGCGTTCTGAATGTCCTCCTTCAAGTGCCGACAGGAAAATCGCAACACGTGGACAATTTTCTACAAATATCAAGAAGCCAGTAGTAAATGAATCATGATGTCGGCAAACAAAAATGTCCATATCTCGGAAACGGTTGACCTTTCGACCTATGTTTACCAAAGCTTGTTTACTCGGTACAATGTATCCTACATACCATATAAATATTGAATGCATTTTTTTTTTTTTTTGAAAACCCTGTATACAGCTTTTACTTCGCAAACCCGACTTGCCTTCGAGCAATCTTACCTTCGAGCAATTTTGAATTGCTCAAAATTCGTCGAATCTCAAGAAGAACCGTGACCCCTATCGCAAATGTCATCGTTTAAAATCCTGAAGCCCGCCGCGATCGTAATTACGATACGCCTCCGATCGAATTCCGCGAGGGACAGGTATTTCCGGCGCCGCGGGTTTCCTTCGGGCCTGTCTCGGGCCGGCGAAAATTGCAGCGGGGGTGGGAGGTGGGGGCGGGGGGGGGTGGCAACCAGAAGTCTTCCAGGTATCCATATTTATGAACGAGGCTTGTTTACTTTTTATTACGGGGAAACGTGATATCCCGCGGTGGCACGGGACCCCTTTGTTCTTACCGATATTTCTTTTTTTTTTTTTCTCGTTTTCGTTTTTTGCCGCCCCCGTAGGGTCCGGCGGCCAGTCGTATTTCAATCTCCGTCGCACGGTGGATGAATGCAACTTCATAAACATCGAATCGCGCGGTTTTCGATATTAAATTTATCGGCGCGCTGGCATCGGGGGCTTACAATGCCCCGGCGTGTCACCCGGTTTTCAATGGCGAACAGTACAGAGACAACAGCGATGGTCGTCGTCGGCGCAGGAGTGGCCGCTTAATTCCCCGTGTTTTTATCTGCTAAAAAGCACTACGCGATTATTCTCTGTTGTTTCGCCGGTGAACGGAACTTTTCGAGCGTCTTTTTGCATTAGTTCTCTCTCTTTCTCTCTCTCTCTCTCTCTCCCCCCCGATCTCTCTGGCGCGCTCCTCGTCGATGATCGAGAGTATCATCGTGGTGATCTACGCGGAATGTAGATCGGAAAAGCTGACGACGTCATTTCCGCGGATAGTCCGCGGTTCAACGAAGGAGGACATCCACCCGACGGGGAAATCGTTCTTTTTTTCGCGAATCGCTTTCTCGTTGACGTCATGAGGAACAACACCGGCAATTAACGGAATGGAGGAGCGTGCACCCCGGTGACGTCAACCGATCGCGTGCGATGCATGTGTGCTAGTCGTGTCGCGAAAATGAGAGTAACGCGTTCAACAGCCGGCGAATAACGCGCACCGGGACACTGGGACGCAGGGGTGGGCGATTAGCATTGATTTACGCGGGGACTCGTTCGGGAGGATGCGAGAGACACCTGTGCGAAACGAATCGCTGGGACTATCTTTCGCGACTATGCGAAATTGTACGAAGAAACGCGGTCCTGCATTCCACGGCAACCCTTTCTACAGGCTGTAACTGAATTTAGTGTCGTGGTTTTGGCAGATGGTTGTACACCTTCGGATCGGTGGAGATTTGTTCAAAGAAATTGCCGCGAAATTGACTGACCTTGAAGTTTCAAGGTCAAATTTTTTTATGCTTGTATCGCATTCTACTCGCCACGGGGACCAAACTTGTCAAAGGAACCGTAGGTCGCAACTCAACCGTTCTCTTATAAAACAATGTCAAATATTTCAACTCAAATATTAAATGTTAAATATTTTTGCCTTCCGTTCCTCGGGTTTCTCGTTCTTCGCACAACCATCTGCGAAAACCATGACACTAAATTTTGTTACACCCTGTACAAGACTAACGAACTAAAGGCCATTGTATCTTGGTTCTCCACAGTATGAAGAAACTGGTGTGCAGCACACCGCACCTTTTCGGACGATAACCGGCGGATTCGGCGCGAAACAAATAACTATGTTTTCTCCACTTCCGTTTAATTCCAATGACGTCAATTGCCATGGGAGTCGGCGTGCACTCACGCCCACTGAGCTTGCTGAACAGCATTGCAGTAGGGTAGCCTGTTCAATGAATCAACACTTCCCGGTAAAAGAACAGAATTCATGCCAAACGAATTAATATGCAGGATGTTCGGTGTCTGGTGGTACAAGCGAAAAGGGGGTGATTCTACGTGAAAAAATAAGTCGAAAATATAGAACAAAATTTTTTCACGTGAGGCTTTGTTTTCGAGAAAATCGACTTTGAATTTTGGCCGGGTACGCGTGCACTTGATCGAGTCTCGTTATAGCCGATCCCACTGTAGATCATTGTCTCGATTGAAGTTTATGTTGATAAACACTTCCATTGTCACGGAAATGTTTATTTTACATATCTGTTTAAAAGAGAAGATTATTGTTGGCTTTCATACATTATAGCAACGGAATATGTTAGAAAGCGTTGATAGAAATTTAATTAGAAGAGCAGAATTATGTATTCGGCGGAATGGGTAACGTTTTCAACAATTTCTGTAATAATAAACTTTATGGTTACTTCAACGTCCTATTTCATTGTGTGTTCCTAATTTTCCGGTACGATAAAGACAAACTTGTGACGTTCTACTCATGCTGCAATTCGTTACTTGTAGTTTGAGTTAGGTCAATTGATAGACTGCGGGTTCGATGTATTTATGATAAAAATGAATAGATGCGAAATATAAAACACATTTGAAGAATTGAAAAATGCTTATAATTATAATTATTAACAAATCGCACGAATGTCTGTGTGGCTTCCGTGTCTTGCAATTATTGCAGGTTATCTTTATTTTGCAGGAAGATCCGCAGTCTAGAAATGATCATTCGATCCTCTGTTCATTCAGCAGCACAGAAAAAGAGGAAGAAATTCTTTCTCATTACTAGATTGTGGATTTTTATGGAAAATAATTGTCTGCATTGATTGCCAGACACAGACGCCACACAGACATTTATTTCTCTTCTTCATGATTTTAATCAGTTGGAAATAATACAACGGTATTTGAAATGGTATTTCATTAAAATTTTGGTACCAAGACGTCGGAGCAGAATTTGGTCCTTATTTGCTATGAATTTTCCACTAAAACTTGTTGACATATTCCGAGGCTACTGCAGAAACAGATGGCTCGGTATTTGAGTGCAAAGTTTGCAGACGCAAGTCCATGCCAAATCCATGCCAACCCTTGCCCTCGTGAAGAGGGCAGGTCGGTCGCACTGAGACCTTGCTCTGAGAGTAAATACCGGACAAAATCGGAGTAGACCTTGCTGTAGAAGGAAAAACGGAATTTTATTTAATCTTCTAAATCGTATAATTTCAAGTTTCACGTATTTTCAATAATTTAATTCCGTTCTTCCTCTCACAGCAAGGTTTACTTCGATTTTGCCCGATATCCACTCTTAGGTTAGGTTCGCTCTTGGTGCGACTGACCTGCCCCCTTCACGAGGGCAAAGTTTGGCATGGATTTGGCATGGAATTGCGGAAACAGACGAAGCGGAATTTGTCGACAAGTTTTGGTGGCAAATCCATAGCAAATTGCTTACCGGTAATTTGATACGAACCCCGTTTTTGGCGATTAGATCTCGCCTAAACAGTTCTTGACTCGATACTGACCGAAAATTGTAGCAAGCATCGCCCGCCACGTCTTCCTCCCTTTCATTCCTGCAGAGACACGCTAGCTGAATACGCCCCCTATATAAATACCCTTTATTTTTCCGCGAAGATAACAATATTGTCTTTCGCTTTACCGCGATGGTCCTTCGACGTCACCGGGAACCCTGAAGATGAGAACAAAGGGGTGGCGTGTGAGGGCCGTGGACGGTACTATGCTTTAGGGGATGATTCTTTGCGTGGGAAATATTGCGAGTGGCAGTAGGTGATTTTTTTGGACGAGGCAATGTTTCGTACGTAACTTTTATTACATAATTCCGTGGTGAAATCTATGTTTTTTTTTGTGTTAAGGACGCGTCGTTGTTTACGAGATAAACGGGTTGGTTTCATAGAAAAACTAATATTTACTACTACCTTTTTATTGAATTTTCACAGTATTTTCTTTCATTTAGTTTAACTCATTTTTGCTTCCCACTTTAGCGAACGACGGGAACAACAAATAATAAATACGTTCGTAAACAAATTGTCTTCAATGCCATACTTCATCAACATAAAAATTAATATTAGGTTGTCCCAAAAGTTTCTTTCGCAATGCACGCGTTCAACATTATTAACACTGTTAATGAACACTGTTCATTATTGTTTCATTTTATGACAAGCCACCCATGCCATTTGCCTTTTTAAAAAAACTAGTCTGAATTTGCATTGAGCGCATTAATAGGATACGAAACAAAGTTTTCGGCAAAAACTACTACATAGTAGTAGTTGTTATGGTCATATAAATCAAATGTCATATTATCTAAATTAATAGAATCCGAACAAGCCTAAAAAATGAATAACACACCATTTCAATTTAACGACGATCATCGTAGCAGCGGTTCGACAGGCGGCGGATTAAAAGAAACATTATGAACAGTCTCTCACCTATTGATCAAGTCGTTTAAACGTCTATTACATAATGGACGTCCTGCGGTTCGAGTGTGAACAGAATGAGTTCTTCCTCGCCAGCGCTTCTTCTATTTTGTGTGATGTCAACCGGAATGAAATCCTCGCAGACCCTTATTAATATGCACAAATAAAGTATATCCAGTCAGGTAGGGACTTCTGCAGAAAACGTGGACGCGTGCGTGAAATTGACAGAAGTCAATGACTGAACACTTAATTCGATAAATAAGCCATCCCAATCGGGGGAACTTGGAAACCTAAATACTCCCTTAACACTAGGTTTACGGAGCACTAAAAGTGACTATTTTACATTACTTTATAAAAATAACAAGAGCATGTGTTGCCCAAATTTTTAGCCATTTTTTTAAATAACATATACCCGAAGAAATAAATTTGTTGAATAATTCCTCATGGATGTATCTTTAGAATATTAATAATTGTAAATTAAAAATATTAGAACCCGTCATCCTGACGGGTCCCGTAAACCTAGTGTTAAAATACTAGACCTATAAAAAATCTCTAAAAATGATTGTAAATGACTTTATTAACGAACTTTGTGAACATTAACGTAAATATTTACTTGTGTTAATATAGAATATCGTGCATAGAAGATTAAAGATTCGTATTTATTGCTCTGACATAATTTTCTTTAGAACAAATAGAAACGTACGATTTCGCCGTATTACGGTTCGGAGTTTTCACGTATTGATTTCGATACTTATATCGCTATTAAATGAATTATCATGGGCATAATTAGGCTCAGTAAACATTCCGAAAGAAGAATATACGAATGTAATATCTATTTTCAGTCATGACTTTTCTCCACCTAAAATGGCCATTCGCGACACTGTGTGACGTCCAGAGGGCTCGTACAATGCGTCTAACCATTCAAGAAGCCTGATACCTGAAAAAAATCCACAAAACCCTGCAAATTATAATTGAAAAGGATTTCACGATCGACTGAACCAAGAGATCAAACTGCAGAAAAAGAGTATCGCCTAAAAATTGTTTACAACTTATGGGCAAGAAGCGCACAGTAAACGTACGCATCGGGATTTATGATTTACGATTTTTAACAAAAAATCTTGAACATTCAAGAGAAGTGGATCGCTTCGGCAATCGGTTCACCGCGTTTTCGCGCGAGAAAGATGATTAACACGACCACGGGAAGAGCGTGCGAGGTTCGGCAACGTTAGCGGTCCGTTCGCGGCGCGGGACAGAACGAATTAGTCGCGCAAAGGTATCCACGGTATCCAGTTAACCGTCGTGAATCTTGAAAGCTCATTTCGGGTCTCTGGCTGACCGCCTTGGACGAGTTTGCACCCCGAAGAGCCGAGCCGCCCGTAAATTGCGAAGCAGCCACGTGTAGCGCAATATCCCGCGAATTACCGCGGCGCGTTTCCACGCATGAAAATTGCTGGTTGCCGGCCCCCAGGAGCATCGAACATTGGCGTCCACTTAGGCGAACCGTCATAATCTCATACTAAACTCTGTCGTCCGCGAGAGCCGATCAATCGAGCCGTTTAGCGCAAAAATATTGCGACTCGAAACTGCGAATGACGAGGAATTAAGAAAAAGATTTACAAAGCACGATGTTAACTGGACAGCGAATTTTTATGTAAAACAGAAACTGCCTACGTTAGTCGTAGGACGCGGATGCTATTTATTTCTTTTCTTAATAATTCTAACCAGATGAACATGACGCAACAGCATTTTTAAATTCTGGAAATGTTTTTTTTGTGATTGATATTAAATGCATAAAATCCGCTATGTAATAATAACGGCATATCTCTGTGCCTCAAATAAAAATTAATCTGTGATCATCCAAGAATACAAAAGTCCACAATAATTCTGCTATTTGTCAACGAAAATGTTCAAGAAGCAGTAAAAAGAGATTAAAAGTGGGTACCCATTTATTACCAGAGTTAACTAGTCTTAAAGATGACACCGTCAGCAAAAACCATGTCAAAATCATTCAAGAATACAAAAGTCCACAATAATTCTGCTATTTGTCAACAAAAATATTCAAGCAACAATAAAAAGAGATTAAAAGTGCCCAGTTATTACCAGAGTTAACCAGTCTTAAAGATGACACGGTCAACAAAAACCATGTCAAAATCGTTCAAGAATACAAAAGTCCACAATAATTCTGCTATTTGTCAACAAAAAT
The DNA here is from genome assembly GCF_050948215.1 of Halictus rubicundus. NCBI lineage: Eukaryota > Metazoa > Arthropoda > Insecta > Hymenoptera > Halictidae > Halictus > Halictus rubicundus. The sequence goes on from NC_135150.1 coordinate 25,142,588, forward strand.
ATTCAAGAAGCAATAAAAAGAGATTAAAAGTGCCCACTTATTACGAGAGTTGACCAGTCTTAAAGATGACACCGTCAGCAAAAACCATGTCAAAATCATTCAAGAATACAAAAGTCCACAATAATTCTGCTATTTGTCAACGAAAATGTTCAAGAAGCAGTAAAAAGAGATTAAAAGTGGGTACCCATTTATTACCAGAGTTAACCAGTCTTAAAGATGACACCGTCAGCAAAAACCATGTCAAAATCATTCAAGAATACAAAAGTCCACAATAATTCTGCTATTTGTCAACAAAAATATTCAAGCAACAATAAAAAGAGATTAAAAGTGCCCAGTTATTACCAGAGTTAACCAGTCTTAAAGATGACACCGTCAGCAAAAACCATGTCAAAATCATTCAAGAATACAAAAGTCCACAATAATTCTGCTATTTGCAACAAAAATGTTCAAGCAGCAATAAAAAGAGATTAAAAGTCCCAGTTATTACCAGAGTTAACCAGTCTTAAAGATGACACAGTCAGCAAAAGCCATATTTGTCACTAGTTAGGGGTTGAATAATAGTCTACCCTCAATATCAACGTCACGCTACCCCATACTCAAACTTGCCTAACAGTCACAGTCCCAACTAATCATGTTTGGAAATAGAAACAGCCCCGATACATCAACCGGGGGACTCTTCAGCAATGAATAATATCGTTCGGTGTCTCGTCCAACAGCAACTAATCGCAGCATCCCCTAAGTGCAGAATAGCGATCGAATCGTCCCGGCCAAGCTGAACCTCGTCACCGGGAGCATCGTCGACGATGGTCACCCGAACATCCCCGAAAAAATTCGTCGGATCATCGGCTTGACCGGTTCCTCGGGGTTCGGAGCTGGTTGTCCGTGGGGGTTGGCCCGTACGGGGGTGGACGAAAGAATCGATCGTATTCGTAGCGGTGATCACGGTGGTCGTCGGAGGGTGGTCGATCGGTGCAGCCAAGTGGCGAAGTCCAACAAATCCGGAGCCCTTTTTTCCCCTCAGACACATCGACGATATAGGTAAAAGTAAAGGGTGAGAAAGCCTGTGGGATGGGCCAGAGAGGTGGGAGAAGTTAAGGGAGGATAAGGGTCGGTCGTGACCCGGCCGAGGCTCAGTAGGACGTAATCGCCCCTGAAGGGGATCTCGCATTTATCGTATACATCCACCGGCACGGGCCTTTCTGTCCTCTTCCTATCTCTTTCTCCCTTTCTCTTTGTCCTACTCTCTCTCTCTTTCTTTCTCTGCATCCTCCCCGTCCCCCCTCTACCGTTCACGGTTCGACGTACGAGCTACGAAACCGTACAGTGACTTCCACATACTTACAAGTGGTATTTTCATTTTTAACCCTTTGCACTCCAAGCTATTTCGACTACAGTCAAATTGTTGCAAGCTTTACGAGCTTCCCCCACCACCCGCTTTCTAGAATTTAATACCGTTAACAAATACACGGTGGGACTCTCGCAAAATAAAAATCGTCCAATTGCGGGAAATGGAAGTTAAATAAACGTGCATTTCCTCTTCTAATAATTTGAATAAATCGAGAATAACGTACCAATATAGTTCGATTTTTCTGACGTTTCTTCAGGCTTTCATTCGACCAATCCATTTTTGCGATAAATGCGTAAAATCCGCAGTCTACAAATATAACGTGATCCTAGTACCGCGATCCTACTTTATCCTTCCCGTCGAATCGCGTGGGACTTGTGGAGCAATTTGGGAAGTGGATGGCGTTATACCAGTTAATTGGGAGGGCCTGTGTGACGTAAATTTAATAGCAAGCTTCGTCACGTCACATTTCATATTTAGAAAAATTAATTTATTTCCTTTAATTGTAACACGCAGGAGTGAAACAGAAGTTCGTTTCTGCCTAAAATGATTTTCGTGAGCTGAAATCAATATATTGATGTTCCCTCTAATCTTTCTGCTACTTTAAGTTGCAGCAATTAATCTTTCTGACAAATGCATAAAATCCGCATAATACATTTCAATCTCCGACAATGGGAGTACAGTCACCCACTCCCACACTACATTTCCAAATTCGTTCTTTTAATTCATAGGACACAACGCACGGATTTGTTCCGTGTAGAAAGAGAAAGTTGAAATCAGGTAATGGATATCAACCCTTTACACTGGAATGGCGACTCTGACGCGTCACTGAAAATTACCACACGGTAATCCGACACGATTCACACGATACTGAATTTATTCATAATAAATTGCTAAAAATCTCTGCGTGGTACGGCTACGTGCACACGGGTTCCTGCACATAGAACGATAAAAATCGTGTACGACGAAAGCGTTTTATATCGAACAAAATGTCCGCGTGTCAAAGTTAAAATAACGCGATAACGTACCTAAATAAGGTAAAGAGTTAATGGTCATTGGCGGCTGGTTGCCCGGGTGACGAAGCAAAAATATAATGTGAAATTTGTCGGATCCGAGGAAGATTGTACGATTTACACGTAAGTAAATGGCCGCCGCAGTGCAAAGTCCCGTGATGCACGCGTGCACGTCGGTTTGCCGTTGTGCAGGGATGCCCCGTGGGTATAGGCAGCCGGTTGTACGTGCTGGTGAAAAAGAAAGCCGGCGTACAGGGTGCGCGGGTCGGTTCTCGGGCCGGGTACGGGTAGGGGGTGGGGGCGGGTGGTAAAGGTGGGTAGTGGCGTTGGGTACGTATTTCGAAGACTATCAATCATTGGTAACCTGTAAAGGATCTAATTATCCTGGAGCTGACTGGGCTCCGTTCGCTGCGCCCACCGCTCGTCTTGTCCACCCCCGTCCTGGGGTGCCGGGGTGCCCACCCCCGCCCTCTTCTATGGCTCCCCCGGCCTCCCCCTTGGTCCACCCCCGACTCCACGTCGTCTCTCTCTCTCTCTCTCTCTCTCTCACTCTTTGCCGATCCTCTCCAACGGCCTGTTCTACCCACCCTGGTCCACCCCGGGCCGGAGAGAGGCCACCCTTTTTCGCTCTAGCAACCACCCTTTTTGCAGGATAGAAGTAGAGAACGAGAGAGCGGGAATCGGTGGCGGTCACACGGGGGCGTGGGGTGAGGCCGAGCCTGGTCGAGAGAGAGCCGACGGGGGCAGAAGAGAGAACGACCGAGAAAAAAAAGGAGAGAAAGAGAGAGAGAGAGAGAGAGAGGAGACGAAGACGGGTTACAGGCGAAAAACGGGAAAGAGGAGGCGGAAGGAGGGAAGGGTTGTTCGCGGAGACAGAGGGAGGAGGAAGGAAGCGCCCCCGAGATGAGAGGGACAGAGTGAAAAAGAAAGACAGAAGAGGGCGAACGAGGTGAACCCCCGCCGGGCGGCGTCGGCGGCAGCGTCGGCGGCGGCGTCGGCAGCGGCGGCGGCTGGGGTGAAAAAAAGAGGGAGAGAGAGAAAATTCGGTGTAGGCGCGCGGGTGCTCTCTCGAGCACCGTGCATGTATACTGTACGAACATATATGCATCCGTACATACACACATGTATAGGGGCGCAAAGAGTGGCTCCCACCTCGGCGAGAGAGGTTGGCGTCGGTGTGGTGCCGGCTTTTTTTCGTACACGCCAGCATGTCTACCCGCGTGGCATGGCCCGTGAACGAACTATGTACATGTATGTGTGTGTATGTACCGGAGGGAACGCTGGATGGTGGGTCGAGACCGATGTGTGTGTGTGTGTGTGTACGCGTGTACGTGTGTATGGGTGCGTGCGTGTGGCCAGGTGTATAATAGTGAGTGCGGGTAGTTGGTTAGGTGGCCCGGTCGATATATCAGGGCTCCGCTGCAGCTGTCTGTCAGGCTCGCGAACTCAGCGCGCTAGACGACTCGGGCTCGGGGTCTAGAGAAAAAACGCGCTCGCTCGTGCTCGTCGTTCCTCCTCTTTCGCTCTTTCTATCCCGGCAGCCGCGTCGCGTCGCGTCGCGCCGCGCCGCGCCGCTCCGGTTCGGCCGACGTTCCCCGGACCTTGTCCCTCTCTTTCCCCTCTCGCCCACCCTCTTCCCACCCCCCTTTTTCAACCCTGTCTCTCTTTCGACCAGTCTGTGGAACGGCGTCTCGTCGTCTCTCCCTTCAGCTAGGCACCACCGGCAACGTCCCCCGTCTTCCACCCTCGCGAGACCACCCCCACACCACCAACCAACCACCCAACCACCCCCCATCTCCCTCCCTCCCTCCCTCCCGCCGCTATTTTCCCTCTTTCGCCCTGCTTCTGGGTAATTTTTCATCGTTGCAGCGGACGACAGAAGCGCCGCGACGGCGGAGGCGGCGCTTCCGCATACAGCTGCACCCACGGCGCGCACACAGACACACACACACACACACGCACACACAAACGAACACGAAAGCGTACAAACCCCGTACACGAATACTCCACGAAGCCTTGCACCTACGGATCGCGCGACCGCCGGATCCACCAACCCTCTCTCACCCTCTCTCACCCCCTACCCCTCTGGACTCACCCTCTGCCATCCAAGTAGAACCGAGGCTCTCTCGCGTGCGCCACACACAGCGACACTCGGTCTCAAACACCGAGGGGGCCAGACCGCACACAAGACTCTACACGACCGTACACGCGGCAAGCAGGTTCTCTCTCTCTCTCTCTCTCTCCCTCTCTCTTTGCACGCTCTCGTCGTCGTGTTCGGATATCGTCGGGGATCAGGAAATTTTTGGCTCGCCAAGAAATATACGCGAGACTCCTCGGAGCTTCCTTGCGGGGCCGGCGGGTAAACGGTCTCGAGAAGCTGCATCGGATCGTAACCGTTCCAGGGGGTGGATGATTGTTTCGGTACGGTTGAATGGGACGCGACGAGGATTACGCTCTGCCTTCATCGATGGACTGTTTCTTTTCTTCTGCTTCCTTTCTGCCCTCTCCCTCGCTCCTCGGATCTGTTTTTCCTTGGTCTCACTCTCTCTCTCTCTCTCTCTCTTGGTCTCTCTTCCTCTTTAGCCCTGTTTCTTCCTTTTCCTTCCTGCAGATATGGATCCTCGATCTCCTTGTCCCTCGTCCTCTCTCTCTCTCTGGATCAGTTTTCCACCGTGGTCTCCTACCTCTCCCTCTATCCTCCTCTGTGTAGATCTGCTTCCTCCTAGGTCTCCTTCTTCCTTTCTCTCATTCTTGCTCTCCGTTGATCCGTCTCCCTCGATCTCCTTGCTTTCACTCTTTCTCTTGCTTTTTAGATCTGTTTTCCCTTGGTCTACTTCTTTCTCTCCCCCCTCTCTCTCTCTCCCTCTGTTTTTCTCGTTCTCTTCCACTCTGTAGTACTATTTCCCTTCTGTCTCTGCTTCTGCCCCTGACTCTGTCCATATCTCTCTCTCTCTCTCTCTCTCTCTCTCTCTCTCTCTCTCTCTCTCTCTCTCTCTGTATCTGTCTCTCTCTCGCTCTCTCTCGCTCTCTCTCTCTGTGTATCTGTCTCTCTCTCGGTCTCTCTCTCTCTCGTTCTCCTCCACTCTGTAGTACTATTTCCCTTCTGTCTCTGTTTCTGTCCCTGACTCTGTCCATATCTCTATCTCTGTCTCTCTCTCTCTCTCTCTCTCTCTCTCTCTCTCTCTCTCTCTCCCTTTTTCTCTCTCTCTCTTTCTCTCTCCCTCTCTCTCTTTCTCTCGTTCTCTTCCACGCTGTAGTACTATTTCCCTTCTGTCTCTGTTTCTGCCCCTGCCCCTGTCTATGTCTCTCTCTCTTTCTCTCTCTCTCTCTCTCTCTCTCTCTCTCTCTCTCTCTCTCTGGATTTGTTTCGCGCTGGGTCTCCTTTTGCCCGGCCCGATGAAGACGCCGGGCAAGAAGAAGCTTGTTGAATGGGACGGGCGGCGGGGCGGCTATCGATACCGTTCTTGTGTCTCGAGTCGATTTCCTTTTTTCGGAGAGCCGCGCCGAGTTTAGTATAATATCCTGGAAAGGACGCTGATAAGACACCGGTCCGCGGGAAGCACGATCAACGCCGCGACGCGTTCGCGAACTCCGCTCGAACTTGTTGCGAGTTGCCCGGGCAGCTCGATCCGGCCATCGGAACCGTGCCGAGTTGTTTTCTGATCCGGTGAAGGGGATATTGGAAACGACGGGGAAATGTGAGCGGAATTCGCCCCGGGAAGTTATCGTTTATGTAATTGCGAAGATCGGCTGCTGTAATTAATAGATCGCGCGGCTCCGCGCGATGCTCGTTTCTCTGCGTTCGGCTGACAAATTGCCGATTAATAAGGATTTCTTTGTTTAATCGTCGCGGCGCTCTCCGGCACGTCGTCGGCTGCTTACGACATTTTACACGGTTGAAGCGGATTATTGTTTATCGTCGGTGGCAAATTTCAACATGGCATCCCGGGAACAATCTTTCGAATCGATGCGAATGTGCATTGGTAAAAATATGACAAGTAGACTGTGGGTTTTATATATGAGCCGTTTATTTTGAAAGTGGCCTAAGTCCAATTATACTTACACTGAGATGTCTAAGGGTTTGTGTTTCAATACAATTGAAAATATACGTATAGGATACCAATGTGTCATACCACGTAAGTGTATCTGAAAGAGTTAAAGTTACAGTTCCTATTAAAATAATAGGAATTATTGAGTGAATCGGACTTGGGCCACTATCGAAATGAACGGTTCATATTTATTAGAAGAGTGCTGGTGACGATATTTAAGTCCTTTAAAAATTATATTTAGACATCTTTTGCATAGAAATCTTTTGCATCAAAATCCGGGGTTGGTACTTCACATCGAGTTTCATAGAATTTGTATGTCAAGGGGTCAAGGGAGGTTATGAAATAAACCCGAAAGCCCGACGCAGCCCGAGTCCCGGACTGATCGCAGATTACAAGAAGGTAGAGAAGAATTTGAAGGTAGAGTTAAGGCAAGTTCGCGGGCATTAAACTAATATCAATAAAGCGGCGGGCAAATAATCGCGAAAGTTTAAAAAATGATCGTTGTACCGAGTCGACGGGATGGCCAGCGGATTAATATTCCTTATCGAGTCGAAAGTTGCGTCCCGCGGACGAGAGAGGCGCGGCGCGACGCAACGGGGGGAAGATAAACGATAATTACGGTTAACTGCACGCGAGAGCCAACAGTCATTTACTTCGTCAACGATTTTCAACGGGGTTGCAACCGCGCGCGCACGGCCCACGAAAAATGACAAAGCGGTGTCACCACGTGCCGATCAAAGCGGCTCCGAAACTCGGCCATTTGTTGCTTGCTCGTCACTGAAAACCATTTCATGGGGTTTTCGAGTCCCGACGACCCCGCCGCTACTGCCCCGGAAGTTCAAGATCACGCGTGCTACTAACGAATCATTACACTGCGAAATCTGCGCGACTGTCTCATTTCTGAAATCTTCGTCAACCCCCGTAGAAGAAAAACTCCCGCAATTACATTTCATAAAGTCTTGCTTTACATTTTAAATTGATTATTATTTCATTTAGGATGTCACACTTTAATCCTCGACATGTTTCCCCAGATTGCGTCACACTAGAATTTTTCCAAAAATTCAATAAAAGTTTACCGAGATACTTCGAAGTATCAGGGTTACAAAATAAAACGTTCGAAAGAAGCTAAAGAAGCTTCACAAGAAACATTACCACAGAAAATTTTACTCGGGTCACGAAAGACCCCAGCGTACCATTCGAGGGTTATAGAAATACGTCCCACAACGCAGACAGAAAGAGATCAATTACTAGGTTGTCGCATACGAGATGTCTGATTTCAGAATATTGTTAGATGAATTATAATTAAAAAGTACTCATTTAATCTATAGGTTCGTTATGCAATATTTTAAGGGACGAAGCTAATCTTCAAGATCATCAATATTTATGGAAAAATAACATATTGACTATAGCATTATATTTTACATTACCTGAACAACGTAAATGGATTTTTCCCCTTGAGAAATAAATGAGGGTTAAATAATTGAGGGTTATAAAACATAAGAGAAATTCAATTGTTTTTATAAATACGTTCCTGAAATGTTGCTGCGCGTGCGAATGGTTGATTTGCATTCGAGGCATAAGGATTAAAGCGGCAAAGTGCAACACCATCGAATATCGGCGAGAATTTTGGTTATCGACATAAGGGTTACGTGCGAATACTTTCGTCCGGCGCTGTATGTGTGCACGAACACTGAGTCGTCGCCGACCACCAACGCGATCGTGTACACCTTGGACAGTTTTTTGTCGTGGCCGCGCACCCCCAACCCCCAGCAACCCCCGGCAATCCCCCGCGGCCCGCTGCAACCCGCTGCCACCCCCGCACACGAGGAACCGCGCGTGTGTTCGTCCACGTGGCCGTGTGCGGGTTGCGCGCGCGTACCCTGTACCCCATTGACGCCGGTAAACGCCCCGAACTTTCCCGGTGTCTTCACTTTCCGCGATGTTTATGACGGCGAAACGGTGTCAGCGCGACGAAACTCGCGGAGAAAGCCGTCCCCCTCCCTTCCGCGACTTTGATTCCCTCGAAATTTCTGCTCAACCCCTCCTCCTACCCCTCTCCTCTCTCCCTCTCTTTCTATCTTTCCTTTCTCTCTCTCTCTCTCTCTCTCTCTCTCTCTCTCTCTCTCTTCCGAAGAAGGATCGCGCGTATTGCCATCGTTCACGCGTAACTTTCCGCGTCGAGCCAGCTCGAACTTCTCCGAGGAGAGTCTTCGCACATGGCTTTTCCCTTCGTTTTTCCTGACCACCACATATATTTTCCGAATTTCAACTCCCCCCCGATTTAGTCGCCCGATAGCCCATTATTACGCATCTTTATTGCAACGTACAAATTGCCTGCGTCAATTATAGGAAGCAGGAGTCAAACAGAAATTTGACTGCTCGAATAATTTCAATAACGTGGCGATAACACCCTTGAACATTTCCACTGCTTCAAATCGCCTCCACAAATTTTTGTCATAAATCCGCAGCCATTACCCGTTACGTGCCATGATCCCCATTCGGGATCACGCACATGGATCGCGCTAAGGGGTGGCACAAAAAGAACGAAATACCGCTCCAAGCGCCGCCACCCCGAAATAGGGATATTTTTTAAATGAATGGCAACTAGGGTCTGCATTAACTGCAAACAACATCAGCAAGAAACAGAAATGTCAATCTTCCTTCAATACTTTTAACCCTTTGCACTCGAGTGGTGACTCTGTAGCACCGCTAGAAATTGTTGTGGCATTATTTCGAAGAAATTACAACAAACATTACAGTGTGTTTGTTACATTACAAAGTTTGTATTTAACAGATTACTAAACATTTAAATATTATATGTGGAAATCGGATCAGTTTCGTATGAATAAAATGAAAATATTCTAAGACGGAAGAGAAAAATTTAGTTTTAAAATGAAAATAGCGCCGAGTGCTTAATAGTTCCTAAATTTTTTAAATTGTTTTACCATCTCAAATTCAACCTGCCCACTTCTCTGCTAAATGCTCGTGATAATCTTCATTCTTCCGATGGAATCCGGGTCTACTCTGACCCAGGGGAGTATCCAGATCGTCGTCCGACTACCCGGTTTCCGACGAATCTCTGTGCCGCACTCGAAACGGCAGCAAAGATTCAGTTAGAAGCAGCGTCTCTGGGACTACGGTTTAAAAGATTGATAAACAAAGCAGCCGAACGGTGCCAAAACACCATCAATTATATAGTTGCAAGAACGGTCGGCGGTCCGAGGGTAAAAGGGTAATACTTTTGTCCATTGCTGTATGTACGTGCACACGTGCATACACGGAGGGACGTGTACGGGGGCGACCACCCTCGAAAAAATCCGTTCAATCGGCTGCGCTCGCGAGCGCGGCACACGTACGAACGCGTGTGCAGGGGGCGGCGAGGGGGGTGGGCGAAGGGGGTGGCCGAGAGGGAAGCCGCGCGAGAGAAGTCGCGTACGAGCGCATCGACACGCGCACGAACGCTCACGAAGATTCAGAAACGCGGCTAACACAAAGACAGACAGGCTACGTAGGTAACCCTGCAGCCGCCGCCGCCGCCACCGCTGCCACCCCCTATCCTCTTTTTCCACCCCCTGGCAGCCTGGCAGAGCCTGCTAGCCTTGCCTGCTAGCCTGCCTGCCTGCCTGCCGTCCTGGTGGTCCTCCCCCATCCTCTTTCTCTCTCTCACGGTTGCGAACCTCTCTAGGGGAAAAAGTAGGAAAAGAGTGGGGAGGATCGATTTTTACTGGGGCAACCGCCCTCCTCCTCATGCACCCTCCTGCATCAACTACCCCTCCTCTCACATCCTGTACTTTCCTGAGCTAGCCATGCCATGCCCTGTCCCGGTCGTAATGCACCGTCTCCGCCCCGGCTAACACCCCCTTCGCCACCCACATCTATCCCACACCATCGCCATCACCACCGACCCACCCTCCACCTGCCACCCTCTCTTCCTCCGAGCTACATTCTTTCTCACTCTCTCTCTCTCTCTCTCACTCTCTCACACTTTCAGTCTCTAACGCTCTCTCTCTCTCTCTGTCTCTCTCTCTCTTACTCTTTTGCACCCTCCAGCTCCGCGGCCTCTCCCCACGGCTCCACGGTTTTCCTCCGCTTTTTGCCACGCGAAAATATTCAAAAGAGTTTCGGGGATGATGGTGCACGACGATCCTGCCCCGCGAGCCATGCCAACCGTCCCGCGAATCTTCGCGGACTCCCGTTCCGAAACGATTTAACCACCCCCGAGCACCCTTAACCCTTCAGACCCTTAACCCTACTAATTTCGAGGAATATCTCGTGCGCGGAACACTATTAGATGCGGCCTGTCTTCATGCGTTATCGTTCGCTTTCTGCTTGAAGGTGGAACAGAAAGATTATTGTTACATTTGTAACGTCGTATAACGCCGATCATACTGAAGCAAACTGATGGTCCATCGTCGTTACCGAAGGGGTGAGGCGGTATTCTCTGTTCGGTGACTTTTAGGAGTTTATCGGATTGTTGTAGCACAAAGAGCCTATTTCCGGTTTGTAGAATATATTTCCAGAGACAGTGCAATTTTTATGCATTTATCTATAGTTTTATCCAGGTTGTTAAATGCTCCCCGAAACAGGCAAAGTGGTTTCCATAATTGAAAATATTGTATTCGCCTGGAACGGAAAAATCGGAGACAATTTTAATCTGCGAGTGCGGCTGTAGCCCGTACTAAAATGAAACGGAAGGAACGTGTCCTGACAAAATGGCAGCTAGGTGTTCGAAGCCGAAAAGCCGATTTTATTATAAAAATGTGTGGCCCTTCGAGCCCGGGAAAGAAAAATTATTGTAAACACTGGCATCATGACGTCAACCGAGTCCCCATTTTTCGACCTCGAAATTGAATAAATATATAACACTGTAAATATTGACAATTATGTTAGTACGGATGATAAAGGTAGACCCATTAAATTGAACAAACAGAAGAAATATATAATACTGTAAATGTTAACAATTATGTTAGTACGGATGATAAAGGTAGACCCATTAAATTGAATAAACTGAATAAATATATAATACTGTAAATGTTGACAATTATGTTAGTACGGGTGATAAAGGTAGACCCATTAAATTGAATAAACTGAATAAATATATAATACTGTAAATGTTGACAATTATGTTAGTACGGATGATAAAGGTAGACCCATTAAATTGAATAAACTGAATAAATATATAATACTGTAAATGTTGACAATTATGTTAGTACGGGTGATAAAGGTAGACCCATTAAATTGAATAAACTGAATAAATATATAATACTGTAAATGTTGACAATTATGTTAGTACGGGTGATAAAGGTAGACCCATTAAATTGAATAAACTGAATAAATATATAATACTGTAAATGTTGACAATTATGTTAGTACGGATGATAAAGGTAGACCCATTAAATTGAATAAACTGAATAAATATATAATACTGTAAATGTTGACAATTATGTTAGTACGGGTGATAAAGGTAGACCCATTAAATTGAATAAACTGAATAAATATATAATACTGTAAATATTGACAATAATGCTGGTACGGATGATAAAGTTATACCTACTTTACGCGCATGTGATATTCGAAAGAGGTTAACCCAGTTTTGAGAAATCACGGGAGCCAATATTCATAAAACGTGTTCATAAATTCAATTGTCAATGTCTCTCAATTGTTGCATTCTTCGAACGCCTACAACCACGTGAATTTTATCAATTCGAACAAATTCTTTCGCACGCATATTCTACGGCGCTTATACTTAAAGAAAATGGAAAGGAAAAAAGAAATTCGATTTTTTGAACATGAACAACCAGAATACCCCCTTAAGTGGCATCGACGAGCCACTCCGAGATCCTTTCTTCCGGCGAGCTCTTTGTCCGTTGAACGCGCGCGGATTTCTTGGCCTATCGAGTCCTCGAGCACCTTCTTCCTCGTCTTTTTCTTCCCTCGCTACCTTCACCCCCTTTGCTACCCTCCGGCTCTCGCTCCCACTCTTCCCCTCTCTCTCTCTCTCTCTTTCTGTGTTCGCATCTACCTCGTCTCTTCGTAGCTTTTAATTTTTTTGCTGTTTTTAATTCCACCGCGGAACCGTTTAATTTCGAGTTAACGAGGCCGATGGTTAATTCGTCGCGCAAGGGTTAAACGGATTTTAACGACGATCGTTGCCGGCGCAGTTGGCGGCCAACCCGCCGAAGGATAAGTGGATTTCCTCGCGGATAGGCCCCGCAAACGTGTGCACCCCTCTCTCTCTCTCTCTCTCTCTCTCCCCCTCTCTTTCTCTCCGGCGACGGTTTTTCAGACGTCTCGACGACGAGTACAAGCAGGGTGGTTTTATTTTCGCGGATTGATTTCGCCGTTTCGCGCGCGGAAAATCCGCGTTGTCCCGCTCGAGGTTCTCATCGTTTGCATGCCTAAAACCCAAATTTGCAAAATAAGCGTCCAAGTTGATCAGTGAAGATTGTATCAGGGGGAATTTACACTCCTACCCTTTAAATGTACAGGGTGTATAAAAATTATATGTCACGACCACCGTAGCGTGATTCTCTTCCTCTAGATCGGTGGAAATCTATTAAAAAATGCACCGCAAAATTCACCTTGACCTTGGAAATCGAGGTCAAAGTGTCGAAAGATTTTCTTTTGTTGCATCGTATAGTACTCATCGCTCAAATTTTTCGATACTTTGACCTTAAGTTTCCAGGTCAAAATGAATTTTGCGGTGCATTTTTTTCACAGATCTCCACCGATCCGGAGGTGTAGAATCACGCTATCATGGTCGTGACATATCATTTTTATACACCCTGTACATTCTGGACGATTCGTCCATAATGAAAGGTGTGAAAATGGTTTTCATCCACGTTGCGCCCAAAATTATCATGCAAAGTGATTAGCTAACAAAGTAGGATCAAGGTGAATTTTTTCACTTCGGATGTGCATCTTGGATGATCCATACATAGTGAAACGCGTAAACACGAATTTACACTTCTCGTTAAGGGTGTACATGGTTCAATGCCGAGTGTAGAAAATCAATGTTTAGTCCCGTTTCGTGCAACGAGCGAGGTTCTACTGTACATTGAATTGAATTAAATAATTGGAGAAGCACAAATATCTACTCTGGTTTTCATCTCTCACTACGGTGATTTCTCTATATATGTCGTCAAGGCCTGGATGGTAAACGTCGCCGAATTATCCCCACTCCTCGGACGCCGAGGAGTGTAAATCAGCGTGGATCAAAGAATCTCCTGGACGATATATGTCGTTGGCAAGACCCGTGGTGTTGACATATATCGAGAGTTGTATTGACAATTCATCCACAATGTACATCCACAGTGTACAAGTAGAATATATTATATATATTTTTAATTTACGATTATTGAGATTGTGCAGATGCATTCGTGAGGAATTATTAAACTAATTTATTTCTTTGGATACATATATTATTTAAAAAACGGTTAAAATTAGGATCGATACATTCTCTTTTTATAAAGTAATATAATATTCAGGGTGTCCTAAAAATGTTGTACTTCAATTTTTCCCTCCGCGAAAATCTTCTCTGCGGCTTTGTTACGGAGTTATTACCGAAAAAACACGGACCAATCAGAGCGCGGCTACAGCCGACGGATTCCGGCTCGGCCAATGCCACGTACCCGTTTGCTGTAGCCACGCTCTGATTGGTCCGTGTTTTTCGTTAATAATTCCTCAACGGAGCGGCGGAGAAAATTTTCGCAAAGGAGAAAGTTACTTCAAATGATCCGAGGGATCACGTCCTTCGAGAAAGTTCAAAATTTTTGGGACAATCTGTAATTTCTTTGTCTCTCGGTTCGAATGATGAATGAAGAGCGGGAAGTTCGGAGTTTCGTCGATTTTCCACCGTGGGGCGACTCGAATTTTCGAGTTTGGACGAGCGGGTGATCGATAACCGTGTAAAAGGACGAAGAGGAGGGTGGAAGTGTCGGCGATGGTGATTATAACGGAAAGTTTCCGCGGCCGCGAAATCCCTCACATCTGGCCCCGTGATAATTGGTATGCTGCGGGGGACCGATAAACGACTTAAACTACTTGTGAACTATCATGCTTCCCGGACGGCGAGATTAGACCGAGGCTTCCGGAAGTTCGACTACCGATGGCCCCGCGATTACGCCCCTGAAAAACAACCGAGCGCCGCCGGTTGCCAGCCCCGGTCCTTAAAAATTCCTTTGACGACGTCGATCGGGGATTATGTTGCTCCTTATCGCTGGAGCGAGCACTCGAATGCGATCGAACGACCGGGATTACCCTATTTAGACGACGAGGTAACCCTAACCCTTCGGGCTTCCGTCCGGGTTAGGCCCGAGACGCTACCGGTCCAAGTTAGGCGATCTTCCTTTGTTTTGTTGCGGAACTTGATACCGTGTCGTACAATTCCTCCGAGATCCATGCGGAACTTGATTAGGCTATTTGTTGGGCTGGGCCGAAAGTTCGTGGCGTTAAATAAAAATTTAAAGATAGAATTGTAATATTTATGCATAGGTTTATTCAATAATAAAGTGAAAAATAAAGATGCTCTAAAATATGTCAGTATGTTGTAATGATCAACAATTCAGATTGCTGAATGACAAAGTAATAGAACAGAATGGGAAGTATGTTATGACTATACGGCGGATCTCTGTGCAAAATAAAAACTTTCTATCTGAATTGCAACAAACTGGGATGAAGTAAAAGTTTAATTTCTCTTTGATTATGTTTAACAGAGTGAAAATAGTATAACAGTATCTCTAGTGTTATTACTGTTCTAAATTATACCTACTCATTTTTGTCCTAAATGCATAAAATCCGCAGTCTAGCTATGACCTTGTAACGAGGACTATCGTCTGATAACACATTTATCAATTGTTTGTACAACTATTCTAAAACACGGAAATAAGCCGGATTTTAAAGCGAGTTTGAAAAATCGCATGATACTTACATATGCGCCACATATCTCCAAAGTTTCATAATGTTTATAATTTCTTCCCTTGTAAGTTGATTCCAAGGTCCGTCAGCTACGTAGACATTCTTTCCGATTTTACCGAGTCGAAAATGGTACAACAATACTTTTTGATTCTCCAAATGCTTTCGCTGCATCGCATTCGATCTGCTCGGTTCTGCCAGGAGCGCATAAAATCTGCAGTCTACACGCAAAACTACTTCCATAATTTCAATGAACTGCATTACAGGGGAAATCCGAGACAATTTTGACCGGTGTCTGCGGTTCCAGTGATTAAAACAGCAGGGTCTCGGCCGGGTAATAGCGGCGCACACGGACGCAGGAGTACGTGCACGCGTGGCTGCGTTTAGGGTAGTTCACCCTCGGCGCAGGATCTTGGGAGACGAGCCAGCCGGCTCGAAGACAGGCAGCCCCGATTGTTGAGGTTACGGATCGGTGTCAAGTAGGCACCCTATGCCATGTGCGGCGGCCCATTCAGTCGTTCGTTCATTCAGAAATATCCTGCCTCCTCTCTCTTTCTCTTTCTCTCTCTTCCTCTCTTTCTCTTTTGCGCGCTCTCTCTCTCTCTCTCTCCTCGCCATTCAACAAGTAGATCATCGAGCCTATGCAGCACCCTCTACCGTCGGACCTACGCAACCTCGAAAGGTTACGAGCCGACTCCGGGGGCGGTTGTTACGCAATAAATCCGTGCTCCCCACGGGCCTCCTTCGAGGGATGACGCGTCCTTCGGAGGGGGTGGTTCAAGCTATTCAGGGGCCGAGGGGCGCACGAAGTCGTCGACCCCTGACCCCGGCTCGACGCAGGAATTTTGAGGATTCAATTAATCGCGGAGAGAAATCGTCGAGGGCGCGACGCTACACAGGCCAGGCTAGACGCGTTTCGACGAGGGTGCCTCCTTTGAGGGGGTCCTCGACTTAATGGGGATCCCCCGCGAGCTGATCGATAGCGCCGGACCTGCTTCCGAATCGCTTTGATTACCCCCGATTGCCACGATACACACAACCCTTCGGGAGATTCTTCTGGTTCGGGGCTGCTGGAGGGGTCGCGCTTCTGGTTGTCGATCTGGAGGAAATGCGATTTTTGAAATCTGTCAACGTGCTAAAGGACCGTGCATAGTCGACAATCTGTAGAAAACGTGACCTTCGGCGACGTTTCTTCACGAAATGAACTTCTTCATCAGGGAACTACCTTACCCAATTTTGTCGGCGTCGGAATCTGAAAAACCACCCCCATGACAATCTTAATCTTCGTATTTTCAATTTGTTTATCCTCAGCCATCCAATGACGATCTGTCAACCCCTGCGAAAGACAAAAGAGATATCCCCAAAAGGTGCCCCCGGCCCACCCCAACAGCGTTTAGCTGGGGCACAGAACAGGGTAAACGAAGTTCTTATTAAATTGCGTTGCAGGTTGCAGATCGCCCTGGAATCCCAAGAAATCGTGTTACCCGTGGCGCACAACCTGTTCGCGCGGATATTCCCGCGTGAAAAGGGCCCGCGCAAGGTACCATGGAGCGAAGGGCTTCGCGGAAGGTACCATGGAACGTCGATAACCACCGAAAGGGTTGTTCTAGCATCAAATCCATTTTTCCCGTTCCCCGGTGGTTGCGCGACATCTCCGTCCGGGTGATGACGTTGGCTGCGGGGTTGTGCGAGGGGGGTGTGGGGGTGGGGTGGGGTTGGTCATGGTGTGGGGGTCGGTCGTCGATCGGTATTTTTAGAATTCAGCATTAATTAAATAGCTTAGGAGAGAAGAATGAAGCCAGTGAGCCGCGACTGGCAACCATCCGGCCGATGGACGAACGAACGAACGAACGGGCGATTTCGCGCTAATCACTAATCAGAGCGGCTCATCGGGATAGGAGCCGGCCAGCCAATAGTGCCTCGCCCCCCTTGCTCGCCCCCCGTTGCCCCAACCCCCTATCCGCCAACCCCCCCGGTCGGTTGTAGCCGGCGATCATCTACCCCGCTGTTCCGCGCGCGTTCCTCATCTCTCACCCCCTCTATCCCACCCCTCTTTTAGCACCGATGTCAGCCATGGCCAACGCGACATAGCACCGCATAGCACGGCAGCAGCATCAGCATCATCATAGTGCACGTACAGTATAGTATTATAGGTATAGCTGGCGCGACACACGACACACGATACAACACAACACAACAACATGCCGGTCGGCATGATTATAATAAGTGATCGCTTGGATACTCGATGTGTGCCAAACTGGAAAGCTTTCTGCCAGGTGGAATAATGGGCTGCCGCACAGCCGACCGACGTCATTGTCACTCATCACGGTCTGATCACTGTCACTGTCTACTCGCGACAAAGCCCTTTTGTCCGGCAGCCGATGTAACCGGCTCTCCTGAACCTAACCAGAACCCTACATTCCCCAATAACGAGGCGCGGTGGACGTTGCTTCTAGCTTTCTCTCTCTCTCTCTCTCTCTTACCCTCTGTCTCGCTCTCTCCCTCTCTTGCTTCTCGTTTTTCCATTTTTTTTTCACCTTTCGTTCTTTCTTCTTCTTCTTATTCTACCCCCGTTCCGCCAGCGCTTTTTTCTTACTTTTCTCTGCCAGTCCACTCTCCCACCCCCTCCCCACACCCTCCCAACCCCCAACGTCGAGCTTCCTTTTTTTTTAAATAGAACGCTCTCGCGCACCGTAACGCCGCGGATTATGGTAATTCCCCGCGTCGCGGCTTGCGACTCGATACACCCCCGATCCTTTCGCCGTCAACCCCCATCCGCCCACCCCTTACCGCCCGCACACCCTCGTGCACGCACACATGCCCACCGACAGCGCGCCACGGAACGGTGAAAATCGTGTTAGACGTTTTTCATTTTACCCCGCCGCGCCGTTAAGAGCCGGAACGACGTGGACGCGCGTTTATGCTCGCGAGACACAACCGGAACCCTTTCTTTGAGGGTGCGGGGTCGATCGGGATACCGCGACACCGTCACGCGACAGACTCTGCTCTGGATACTCGGGTATGTTCGTTACCGAATACTGTTCGATGCTATTTTAGCCACCGGTGGTGGACGATCTTCGAGGGATCTTTGGGATTTTTTTTCGGAGATACGTAGCGGGATTTTTTTTCATACGAGGATCTGGGTTTGCAGTATACGTGTCAGGCAACTTGTATGAATTTTTTGGTGGAGTAATTTTGAGCGACTGAGTGAGAATCTTTTTTCCCGGAAGTAGTGTGGGACACATTGAGAAACACAGCAGGGTTAAATTAAGCAGAATGGAGATTTTAGGGTTAGAGAAAAGGAGAACAGGAACGCAGTAAACAAGTTACTACCCTTAAATGATTGCGGATGTGTTAGGCCGTTAACCCTTAAGCGCATAGGTACAC
The DNA here is from genome assembly GCF_050948215.1 of Halictus rubicundus. Classification (NCBI taxonomy): domain Eukaryota; kingdom Metazoa; phylum Arthropoda; class Insecta; order Hymenoptera; family Halictidae; genus Halictus; species Halictus rubicundus. The sequence continues at coordinate 25,161,295 of NC_135150.1, forward strand.
TAAATATTAGGAACATGAATGCATACATGGGGTCCATTGAGGACCCCACTTACCATTGTCATATTTTGAACAGTGAAGTTAATATTGCTTATTTCCATTGCAAATGCAGAGATGACGATTTTCGATGGCCGATAGAGAAGACTCTTTAATGGGTCCATCAACAGCAACAATTTCAATTGCGAACCGACAAGTCACCCCCAGTAACGTCATCTTATGTTAGATGGACCCATAAGTAATCAATTATTTTGAAATCTAAAACAAACTTTGTAGTAAATTCAGGTTTTTGTTTCTTAACCCTTAAGTGCATAGGTAAACTAAATATTAGGAACATGAATGCATACATGGGGTTCGTTGAGGACCCCACTTACCTAATTCCTTGCTAACTTTGATTACAGCAACAATGTATTTCTGTAAACACATTAAACATAACCTAAATATTGACAGAAGCAAATAGCTGAACTCTCAGTTCACAAATCGCGCGGCTAGAAATGTTAACACAAAATCCAACACTGGGGTCCTTTGCGGACCCCACTCATGCATTTAAGGGTTAACCTGTTAAGCGCGTTTGACGTGTGTACACGTCATCCAAAATTCTATCGCGGTGCGGTTAACGTTAATGAATTGTCAATTTATTATCGAATAAAAATGTAATTCTTTCTCATTTTGCTTTCCTTTTTTCATAACATTGCATTCGGGCCTGCATTCGACGTATATATTCGTCATTGCTTGATTTTAATTCCGTGCCGTGAGGGAATTTTAAATTCCACGGTTAACTGGTTAAGGGACAGTGCCTAGTTAACGATTTGAAGAAGGTGCGTCTTCAGCAATTTTTTTTTAAATTAATTGACTCCTTTTTTAAACGAGGACCTAGTTTAAAACTGTATATATATGGTGAGCCCGAAGAAACAGAGCACTTAAATATCTCCGTTACTTTTCGTTGTATAAGAAAACTTCTTAGGACAAAGTTACACTATTCGAGGGGCCACATGTAACGATGTAAGGGAAAAAATTTTCAAACTAATGTTTTTATGAGATTTCAAGGTCATCGACGTTTTTTTAAACGGAATGATATACTTTCGTTAACGTAATGTTGTAGCCGACAAAATAACGAATTCATCCATGTAACAGAATATGACCTACAAATGACCTTCAACCCAGAAAAATGGAATAAATTCAACGTGTAAGATTCATTTGCTTTATTTGTACGCAAAATGTTGTAATATTTAGAGATATTTAGGTGTTCCGTTTCTTCGGACTCGCCCTGTATATTGCTTGTATGCATTTTTTGGTGGCGGAATCTTAAACGATGCCAGATTGACTGCATTTTTTCTGAAAGCGGTGCAGGTCCGACGACGAACACAACAGAGTTGAACAGAAAAGGGGTACAACAATATTGTCGCAGGGATTGATATAAATATTCGTCTTCGAGTGCCCAACTAATTTCATACTGTATCCACAGTTCCCAAGGAGTTCTGATACTTAACGAGCGCCTCGGATACTGTGTCCCGCTCTACTTAGCCTATGCACCGCAAGCACCGTGCACCGACGTCGGAACGGTTGCATCAACGCAGGCGTTCAGGTCTTCGCGTGCACTTTAAACTGGCTGCCAAACGACAGCGTTTAGTCCTGGAAGATAGTTGAAACCCGAGAATGGACTGCGATTTGTGTAGCTCACTTGAGAAACTAGAGACCTGAGATTTTACGGGGTATTCAATGTGTTAAGCGACGATAAAACGTGCGACCGCTTCTGTCAGCGAAACGGGTGACAATAGAACGCGGGAATGTTTGTCAATAAAACCGAATGGATCTTTAAGTGGAATGTTCCGGCCATAATAATACATAAATAAACGTAAGTTAAGTAATTTACTTAACACTAGGTTTACGGGAACCGTCAAAACGACGGGTTCTAATATTTTTAATTTACGATGATTTCATCTCCCGTAATGTAATAAAGTTTATTTTACTACCATATTTGACCTTGCATGACCTTCAATGATAACTCGCTGAATTCGTCTCGACACTGGCTATCACATCGTGATAAAAAAAACATAGCATTCCATTTAAAAAAATAGAGTTGACCTTGAAATCTCCTCTATGCCTCCACCCACGCAGAAAATGTTTGTGTCACAACATGTCCCCCTCTATACCGTGTAAGTTTTCTATATAACAGTTTTTCATATTATTACAAATAACGGTAATATTCAAAGTGGACATAGTTGTTGCCCCACCCTGTATAATGTGAAGATCCATCATTAGGTATATATTATTTAAAAAATGGCTGAAAACTTGGATAGACACATTCTTCCGATTTTTATAAAGTAATGTAAAATACTCACTTTTAATGCTCCGTAAACCTAGTGTTAACGAGCATACTGAGCGCTCATTCAGTCTTTCTAAATTTTGCAGACGGTAATTAAATTTAGTATACTGACTATACATTATCATGACTGACTGCTTATGGGCTTCATAGGCCTAAAGCATACATAATAGATTTATTTTATTATTAGTTCAATTTTATTGGTATTGCTCATTTTACATTAGAGATACAATATTAAAATATGTTGTAGACAACAAGATTAATTACGGGTTAATGGTTGTTCTCTAGGCAGTAACTCAAAAAAAGAAATTATTATTGTGTATTATTTTGACTTGCCTGTCCACGATTCTTTTCGCAGTTGCTTTTTCATCGCAGAATGGAACGATAATCTAAATATGTCCACATTTCAGACAACATTAATAATTGACATTTCCTGAATCGTTAAGCTAATGTGTTACAAGCAGCGCGGTTATTTTTATATTTCGCTGAAAATTAGCATCCAAATAAAACATTAACTTCTCCATATAAAACATTTAGAAAACAGCACACGACAACAATTTTCAAAATGGCCGACTATTGGTCTTAACACTAAACCTACCGAGCCTTAAAAGTAACTGATGCATGTCGTCTTGTAAAAATGAAGAGATTAAATTTCATTGGATTTTGCGCGGTTCGTGTTATAACACAGGCTAAACACGTTTATTTAATCATTTCCCACGAAAGCATCTTTATAATTCCACTAACTGTAAAATAAAAACTCCGGACATTTAGACCGGGGCGGTGGTTTAGTGTTAAATGATCGACCGGAACAACTACGCGTATAGAGATCAACATACCCCAAGCGAATCTCGTAAATTCGGGGAGACGAAACCAGAATACTCGCCTATAACCTGTTCGCGAAAGCATCGTCCCCTGAACAAGCCGACCCGCCTTGCAGCAAACACTCCGCGAAGAGAGCAGAAAGGGGATGGCAGGGTATTCAGTATAAAAGCGAGACGCGCGATAATTGCGGGTCGGCAACGTTATTCCCGTTAACTAAGAAACTCGCGGTACACTTTCGCCGCGACCTCTAATCAAGAAGTATCACCCCGTGTAAATCATCTCATCCCCTGGAGGGGGCCTTGAAGCGGTTCGGAAGTTGCAACCCTCCCCTCCCCGCCCCTCTCCGCTGGCCAGAAGAAAAGCAAACGGCGAAGCGTGGCGCGCGCGAACGATGGATACACAAGTGGGTAGGGAAGAGGGTGGCCCGAGAAGGATGAGGGTGGAACTGGAGTAGGACAGAGGGTTGCGAGCCTCTGGGAACGACCGGGAGAAAGGGTGAAGATACAGAGAGAGAGAGAGAGAGAGAGAGAGACGAAGAAAAACAGAAGAGAAAGGGGACACAGAACAATTGTGGCACTTTGCGAATGCATAGGGAGCAGACACGAAGAAAACGTAGCAGGCGACGGGACTGCGAGGGAGGAAGAAGAAGTCTAGGCCACTGGTGGTGAAAGCAGCCCCTCCCTCTCTCTCTTTCTCCTTCTGTTTTCTCTCTTTCCCCGAGGAGCAGCCGCGTCCCTCGTCCTTCTCGTCCTCTCCCTCCTCCGGCTCCTTCAACTTGTTCCCCTCCCGGTCTCTGATTCATTCAGCACAGTTGCCTCTGTACGCGAGCCTCTCCTTTGCGGAGGTGGAAGCAAAACAACTCGAGTGGCCCTGAACTCCATAATGGCAGCGGTCCATTTTTTTTCTCGGCTATCGCACACTTTTCCGCGCATTGTTCGCTCGGACCAAGGCGGAAGGGAGACGCGAAAGAGATCCTTGCCAGTAGCGGAAGGGGAAGAGAGCAATCTCTCTCTCTCTCTCTCTCTCTCTCTCTCTTTTTCTGCCCCTCCCATGGAAGTCCTAGTGGTCGTCGTAGTCGTCGTCGTCGTCGGCGGCTCCTTCGTTCATCCTGCTGACCAACTTCGACCGAGTTCTTCCCCACCCCATCCTCTCGCTCCTCCGACGCAGACTGTCCGGGGTGATCTTCCCTCTGACCCTCTTAACCCTTTTCAACCCTTCCGCTCGACGAGCCGCGCGATTCTCTTCGAGGGCTTATGAATAACTTCTCCGGCCGCGTTAAATAGGAAAAACGGCCGGCATTGTTTACCGTCTCGTTGATCGTTCCGCCTTTTATTCACGACACGAGAGACCGCCGAAAACCGCGGGACCGTCCCGACGTTCTTTGCCCTCCCACAAAAACCACCCCACCCCCACGGGGTGGGGCTTGCTTTTGTTGTTCTTATCCCGCTCGAGCGTGTTCCCTTTTCGTATCGTTTTTTTTTTGTTTTTTTCGGAAAAATGTTCACCGATGCGGAGGAAGAACAGCGGCGCGCCGCGATTTTCAAAAGCCGCCCCCGTTCCGCGCGCAATCGCCTTCGAAGGTTTCGCGGGAGGGTGGCGGAGAGACTTCTCGAAGGGGAGCTCCTTTGTACCAGTTCCGCGAAGAGGCTAGCCGCACTGGCAACTTTCCCTTTCCCTTGTTATCCCTTTATCAACGTTAGCGTTTGCTCCCTGCTCTCTCCTGCTCGCTCTGCCATTTCCGTGTTTCCGAGCACTTTCACCCGGGCAGAGTTGCCGCTTGCGGATCGACGAGTCGGAAATTTTAAACAAAGTCGCGTTCATCGCGCGGAAACGTGTTCTTCGGGCATTGCCGGCTCGCGGACACCTTGCCGATTCTGTGCCGATCCTGTTCCGAGGCTTTCCGAACACGAGACGTAATTGTTCAACTGGCTCCGGACCTAACCCTCGCGATTTTCTTCTCGATGCTGCGCTCGTTTGTTGGAGTTGAATGCTGCGATCAAATAAAGGAGAGTTTGCGTTGCTCGGAAATATTCTTCAAAAACTTTCCCAGTATTCTTTGCTTTTCCACCAGCCTTTAACTGGTCAAAGCCACCCCTTTATGATTTACTCTTTGCCGGACCGTTCGTTGGAACTATTTTGACGTAAATTGTTAACATTACTACGCGAAAAAGACATTTTATGTTGAAAATATTAACACTAGATTTACGGGACCCGTGAATATGACGGATTCTAATATTTTTAAATTGCGAATATTGAGATTGTAAAAATGCATCCATGAGCAATTATTTAACAAATTGATTTCTTTGGGTATATATTATTAAAAAAATGACTACAAACTTTGATCGATACATTCATGTTATTTTTTTTTTTTATTTATTTATTACGCATTAGGCCAGAACTGGCCTGTCAGCGGACATACGTAAAGTGAACATAGTGCTGATAATAAATAACAGACAATATGCCTCTCGGACATATTCAGGTACTAACATTACCATCATATCACAATATAGGCTGGAAGCTTATCGACTAAAATAATTCCTATTACATCAATTATTCCGCATACATTCAAAACATATTCACCTAAGACTAATTAATTATAAAATTGGAAATGTCACTTGTACATCTAATCAAGTAATTCATATAACATAGTGCAAAACTGCGTACACCCATAAGCGCACGAAAACACATACATACATCCGCATTTGTAAAAACATACTCTTACCAACTAACAAACATGATAAAAAATTAACGACTATAAAGAGACTAACTCAGAGATACTAACTAATACATCCTCTCTGTTAAACATTGATATTGTTAATCATACAGATGTTATTTTTACAAAGTAATGTAAAATAGTCATTTTTACTGCTCCGTAAACCGAGTGTTAAACAGGTTTGGTTCCATTGCTCGGAAAAATTAAAGCTATCACTCTTCGGGACACCTTCAAAATCGCATGATCCAAATTCTGTAAGATTTCTTGTCCTTTTAAATTAACCCTTAGCACTCGAATGGTGACTGTAAGGCATCACTAAAAACTGCTGTATCACTATTCAAAATATTTTTTACATGATTAAATTTGTTTGTATCTAATAAATTACTCAACATTTCGGTATTGTACGAGTAAAATGTACCATTTTCGTATGTATAACATGAAAAAAAATATATAGAAGGGCGATATTCTAGGTGGGAAGAAATTTTTCGTTTTGGATTTAAAATAGCTTCAAAAGGTTAGCCCTTCAACATTTAAAACTCACCCCTTTGTCTGACGACTATTTTTCACTTTGTTACTAATTATTTAATGAAGAGAGGAATAAGGAATGAGAGAAATATATATTCTTTGTCAACGACGAAACTACCCTCTTTCAATTGATGATGAAATCTCACCCCCGAATTACCTGGAACTACCCTCTCCAGAAAAAATACGATTTCATTCCCGTCGGGAAAAATTGAACGATATTTGTGTTTATTAAATACCCGTTTGTATTTGTTACAAGGACAAACAATTCTCCGTAGGTCTACAAACACTCCGAAGGTTTAATATTAACAACCGAGAAATATTATTTCATTTCCGCTCGGAAAAATTGAGTGATATTCATGTTCGGCGAATTCTATTTTCTATTTGCCATAAGAACAAACAATCCTGTGCTCGTTGCAGGTTCGCAAACGTTCCCGGAAGTTCGGTATTAACAACAGGAAAATGTCATTTTACTTCCACTCGGAAGTACCGAACGAATTTCACATTTATTGCATTCTGTTTACTATTTGCTGTAAGAAAAAAGAATTTTACGTTCGTTATCACGGACATGCTTTGATCAAACAATCCATGCACCGAAAGCCTGCAGATTTATTATACTATTCTCAGGCACAGAGCTAATCTTTAAAGTCCTCTCTTCTGTTTCCATTTAGATATCCAATTTGACTTTCACGTAAAGAATACTCTGTGCAATGTCGTTCAATGCGATCGTTTTTTAAGCTTTACGAATGAAAAATAAACATTTTAACGACAGCGTCACACGATGTTTAACACTAGGCTCGCGGAACACTAGTGACTGTTTCACATTATCAAAATAATAAGAACATGTCTATCTAAATTTTTAGCCAATTTTTTAACGATATAAGACCCAAGGAAACAAATTTTCTGAATAATTCCTCAAGGATGCATCTGTACCATATCTCAGTCATCGCAAATTAAGAATATTAGAATCCGCCATTTTGACTGGATCCGTAAACCTAGTGTTAACAAGTTCGCGGACGCGAATGCTATAGCATTCATTTTCATAGTGATGCAAAATGACGTGAATGCCATAGCATTCAAATTTTAAAGCCAATTTTATTCATTTAATTTTACACAACCTTAAGTTTTTGTAATTAATATACGTTTCAAAGTAATGACCAACTGCCATTACTAATGACAGTTAACTTATCATTATTGTTTCACTAGTTTCAAGAAAAATTGCCTGTCTATTTTTGCAGCTCACTGACATTTTTACTGTCCGTGAACGTGTTAAAACATTTGTTGACACTAAACCTACCACGCGCGGTCAAATGACCGTTTTTGAAATTTCGTTTAGAAGTTCTTGTATACAACGTTACTGTATCGCCATTTAACTTATTCACTTTTCCTATAATATACATACAACCCATTTTTCAATATTCACAACTTTCTTTATTGTTTACTTTCCGAAAAAAATTTCATAGCATGTCTTTCTATATTAAGATACATATTTTTTTTTTAAGCGGACCACTCATGGTAGGATTAGGTATACATGAAATGTCGGTAGGTTTAGTGTCAATTCTTAACCTTCCTTATTGGCTTCAATTTGTCAATTTCACGCGTTTCTCGCCCGATTAACACGTTGACTGCCATTATTTGTCCAGGTTTTAAAAATGAATTTTTACGTTAATATATTCATTCTACCAAATTTGGTAAGGATCTGTAAAATGCAAGAAGGTTGGATGATCGCATTTAATTCTTTCAATTATTACTTCATTAAATAACGTACTTTGATTTTATGGAATTTTTTGAGGTTTCTAGTTTGGCAGCCACTAAAAATTGTTCTATCATTATCCAAAATATTTTTCACATTACTAAATTTGTTTGTATCTAGTAAATTACGAAACATTTCGGTATTGTACGAGTAAATTGTACCATTTTCGTACGTAGAACATGAAAAATATATATATATAGAAGGGAAATATTTTAGGTCGGAAGAAATGTTTCGTTTTGGAGTCAATATAACTTCGAGTGCAAAGTGTTAACGTCCCGACGCAACTGTTTCGGCAAACATAATCGAAGACAGAGTGGTCGCGCAAGAACTGTTTGCTTGTCGCATTTATTCGATACGGTCTATGGGGATTCGGGGGTGTCGCAGTCGGATCTTGCGTCGTTAACGAGGGAAGCTTTGAAGGATCGAATTGTAATTAGAAAGCCGGGGCCTCGACCGCGGCTAGACGTCCTCGAAAGTTTGCGGTTCGGTTCCCGGAAGGAAAGTACGGTTTAAGAGATGCGCAAACACTCAGCCGCTTGTAAAATTCGCGGGCCGGGCTGTTGAATCGCGGAGATGGCCCGAGAACTCGCCGGGAAACCTAACCTCTCACTATTTAAGACCCCGCCGTTCTTCCGTTCTGTCCGAAAAATTCGTTAGTGTCTCAACCCCTTGCTCACTCTTCACCCCCGTTCACTCTTCTATCGCACTCATCAAATTCGTCGTCTTCCATAACTCGCAACGAGTATTTTCTGCCGGGGACATTATAATGCACTTCTATTCAATTTTCATTTTTTTATAAGTCTGCCTACTTCTGTTTTACAAGTGAGCAGACTTTCAACATGGCAATTGTTTGCAGTAATTCTTACCATTCTTGCAACTATATGATTAACAATGTTTCAGATCATTCACTGCTTTATTTATTAATTTTTAAAACACATTCTTCAGGGTACTTCTTGTATTAGGTCGTCCCATAAGTTCGTGCCGTTTACTCTTCTACCCTTTAAATTCTAAAAATATTAATTATTTGTAATCACCCTTTCATTCCACAACCTCTTCTGACCTTTTTGGCAAAGACATCACACCGTCAGTATAATATTTCTACGGTTTTTCTTGAAAATACTTCTCAATGGTGAATAATATAAACATATCCACGGCACGAACTTATGGGACGACCTAATACTTTAATATGTTTTATTGTGCCTAATGCAGCAGCTGTTTATTTGAATTAATTCGCTAGAAATAGAGTTATCGAATGAAGAATAATTTCTCTAATACTTTCATCGGATTGTGAGAAATGGTTTAATTAATCTTCCATTTTCTTAAAACAACATCTATTCTTAGACTGAGGACTTTACACGCGTCTGATGGAAATCAAAATATTTAAAGAATTAAAAAATACTATTATATTGCTTCGAGCTCTATCAAATTATTAAGAATAGAAATAAATGTCTAACTCCTGTATCTTGTAATTAATAAGACAGTTATTGTTTTGCACAAAAATCCGCAGTCTATGTCCAGTCTGAGTAATAATCGTGCAACAATTCGAGTGTTTCCGCAGAGTTTCGTAAAATCTTGCTGAACGATGGTTTAGGTAAACGTTGTACTGTTTAAAAGACACGAGCCGCTACGGAGGAAATCTGACATAATTCTCTCTGGCCAGGGCTTGGCATAATCGTTAAAAAGTTGGTTCTCCCAGCGACCGCCCCATCGCGAAAAAAGTTTCGGCCGCGGCGAATTTGCGCGGCCCAGACCCTAAGTTTAAACTAGTTGCGTCGACTTGCCGAAAAGTCGCGCATTTTTCTATCGATCGGCGCCGCGACGCGACGCGTCGAGAAGCGTCGGCGAAGGCTTCGTCGGCCCGACGAGATTCCCCCGTTCACGTCGAAATCGAGCAATTAAGGGATCCACCCTCGCCCCCCTCCTCCCCCCATCTAGCAACCCCCGTAAAACTCCCGGCGAAACACGCGTGCCCGTTTTGCCCCCGGACCAATCGCCGCCGGAATTTAACTAAACAAACAAATATCAATTTTTGTCAAACTGGCTGTTTGCTGTTCCATTCGCGTTTTCTCTTTTTGTTTTGTTTTCGTCCAGCAGTGACAACGATTTTAAAAAAAGTATTTACTTTCCGGCGGGGAACGCAGTTTCGTAAACGGCTGCGACCATGGCAATCCGTTCCGGTGAACCGTGCCCGAGCCCCATATAAAGGAGAGCTCTCTATGGGATTCGCCATTCTCGAACGGATTCTGCAAACCTGACCTAGACACTGCCGCGTATAAATACGCGCGATTTAGACGACGATCTGGAGTGGATCTAGAACCGAACTAAACTAAACAAAGCGAGATCGAGGATGTTTGTGCCATTTTATGGCTGTGGAAACAAACTTCCGAAGTGTGGAGCGGGTAGCATGGGTATGGAAGGTTTTGTTGTATATGATACTCTAGTAAACGTTTCATTTGATTGAGAAGAATATTCTTCAGATTTTTGGGACGTTATAGAACGGTACCCTGGTAAACCATTTATTTGTCGAAGAAGAATATATTGTTCGTACTCTTCGAACTTCTCAGAATGGTACTCCAATATACGTTTTATTTGATGAAGAAGGATGTTCTTCATATATTAGACATATATTCTGGCATTATAGAATGGTACTTCAACAAACGTTTTATTTAATGAAGATGAATATGGTCCGTACTCTTCGAACATTTCAGAATAGTATTTCAATATACATTTTATTTGTTGAAGAAAGATATTCTTCATACTATTCTGGCGTTATAGAATGGTACTTCAACAAACGTTTTATTTAATGAAGATGAATATATGGTCCATAGTCTTCGAACCTTGCAGAATGGTACTGTAATATACATTTTATTTGTTGAAGAAAGATATTCTTCATACTATTCTGGCGTTATAGAATGGTACTTCAACAAACGTTTTATTTAATGAATATGAATATGATCCATACTCTTCGAACATTTCAGAATGGTACTCCAAAATATACATTTTATTTGTTGAAGCAGGATATTCTTCATACTATTCTGACATTATACAATGGTACTTCAACAAACGTTTTATTTAATGAAGATGAACATGATCCATACTTTTCGAACATTTCAGAATGGTACTCCAATATACATTGTATTTGTTGAAGCAGGATATTCTTCATACTATTCTGACATTATAGAATGGTACTTCAATAAACGTTTTATTTAATGAAGATCAATATATGGTCCATAGTCTTCGAACCTTTCAGAATGGTACTGCAATATACCTTTTAAGTGATGAACAAGGATATTCTTCATACTACTCTGACATTATAGAATGGTATTTTAGTAAACGGTTTATTTTGATGCTGAAGAATATTGTTCATACTATGCACACATTATAGAATGGTACTTCGGTAAACATATGATTAGATAGAAAAGAATATCCATCATATTCCACAAACATTGTTAGAACGGCAGTTTGGTGAACGTTTTTATTCGACGAAGAACAATATTGTTCATATTCTACAAACATTTTCAGAGCGTACTTTGTTGAAGGTTTTCATTCGATGAAGAAGTGTACAACTTGTTCGGAACGAGGGTTAAAGCAAGCGGAGAGGTCGCGGCGACTTGAACCCGCCAGAAAATAGAACAATATTGGTTCGAACGTTTACGAAGGCGGGAAATGGAGTCGTCAAAGGAAGTCACCGCCGATTCCCACAATCCCAGAAGTCGCGCGTTGATTCCCGGGACGCGTAGCGTCGCGGCACGTCACGCTCGGCGTCGCGTCTGCGTCGGGGTCGTGGAATCACGGCGAACGCCGTTGGGTTACGAAATTAACACCTCGGTGCTGGCGTCTCGCTTCCGCGTGGCAATGGCGGAATTAACTTCACCCCGCTACCGACCTCTTACATCTCGAGATAAAGGCAACACCGAACTCTCGCTCTCTCTCCGATCTTGTCTTCAAAACTTCGCTTCACTTCAACCTTCAACCGCAACTTACTCCTGCAATTCGGGTTTCAACATTCACTGTTTGGTCCGTGACAGGCTTCTTCAAGTCAGTTTTCAACTCTTTCTCATTCAATTCAATCCTTTATTTGAAATTCTGTGCTTCAATTCTGTCTTCATCCTCAATTTTATCCCACCATTTGATCTTCCACCGTCTGCTTCAATACAGCCTTTAATCGTAGCGCACTTCTTCAGTCCAGTTTTCAATTCTTTTCAATTTCAATTCTTTATTTGAAATCTGTGCTTCAATTCTGACTTCATTCTCAATTTTATCCCACCATATGATCTTCCACCGTCTGCTTCAATACAGGCTTTAATCGTAGCGCACTTCTTCAGTCCAGTTTTCAATTCTTTTCAATTTCAATTCTTTATTTGAAATTCTGTGCTTCAATTCTGTCTTCATCCTCAATTTTATCCCACCATTTGATCTTCCACCGTCTGCTTCAATACAGGCTTTAATCGTAGCGCACTTCTTCAGTCCAGTTTTCAATTCTTTTCAATTTCAATTCTTTATTTGAAATTCTGTGCTTCATTTCTGTCTTCATCCTCAATTTTATCCCACCATTTGATCTTCAACACTCTGCTTCAATACAGGCTTTAATCGTAGCGCACTTCTTCAGTCCAGTTTTCAATTCTTTTCAATTTCAATTCTTTATTTGAAATTCTGTGCTTCAATTCTGTCCTCATCCTCAATTTTATCCCACCATTTGATCTTCCACCGTCTGCTTCAATACAGGCTTTAATCGTAGCGCACTTCTTCAGTCCAGTTTTCAATTCTTTTCAATTTCAATTCTTTATTTGAAATCTGTGCTTCAATTCTGACTTCATTCTCAATTTTATCCCACCATATGATCTTCCACCGTCTGCTTCAATACAGGCTTTAATCGTAGCGCACTTCTTCAGTCCAGTTTTCAATTCTTTTCAATTTCAATTCTTTATTTGAAATTCTGTGCTTCAATTCTGTCTTCATCCTCAATTTTATCCCACCATTTGATCTTCCACCGTCTGCTTCAATACAGGCTTTAATCGTAGCGCACTTCTTCAGTCCAGTTTTCAATTCTTTTCAATTTCAATTCTTTATTTGAAATTCTGTGCTTCATTTCTGTCTTCATCCTCAATTTTATCCCACCATTTGATCTTCAACACTCTGCTTCAATACAGGCTTTAATCGTAGCGCACTTCTTCAGTCCAGTTTTCAATTCTTTTCAATTTCAATTCTTTATTTGAAATTCTGTGCTTCAATTCTGTCTTCATCCTGAATTTTATCCCACCATTTGATCTTCCACCGTCTGCTTCAATACAGCCTTTAATCGTAGCGCACTTCTTCAGTCCAGTTTTCAATTATATGCTTCTTCTGCTATTTAGTGTGCTAATCCAAAATTCTAAGCTTTAATGCTGTCTTCATCCTCAATTTTATCCCACCATTTGACCTTCAACCCTCTGCTTCAATACAGCCTTCAACCGTAGTACACTTCTTCAGTCCAGTTTTCAATTCTGTGTTTCTTCTGCTACTAAATTTGCTAATCCAAAATTCTGTGCTTCAATGTTGTCTTCATCCTCAATTTTATCCCACCATTTGATCTTCAAGACTAACCCCCTGCTTCAATACAGCCTTTAATTGTAGCGCACTTCTTCAGTCCAATTTCAATTCTGTGTTTCTTCTGCTACTTAGTTTGCTAATCCAAAATTCTAAGCTTCAATGTTGTCTTCATTCTCGACTTTCTCTGCTTCAATTTTGTCTTTGAATCTACCACAACTTCACCAATTCAGTCTCCAAGTCTATCCCCTTCAATTAAATGTTGTGGCCCAGCAATAGAAATTCTCTGACGGAAGACATCTATCTCGCTTTCTTAACGCGAAATACTCCAACTGGGCGTGGCGTCGTTTAGCGCCGCTCCCTCCGGGGCCAATGCACGCCCCGCGGGGCCATCAGTTCCATCGAACAGCACGCGCGGTATCCGAAAAATCGCGTCCGTTTTCGTTCGTCCGCAAACGGAAGAGGGAGCGCGCTGGCAATCGAAGGAGGAGAGGAAAGATGTCATCAACCTCCGAACGCGGGACGGGTCTCGCGCTCCGCTGACTAACTGTGCAAAGTTTAACCCTTCTCCAGCAGTTCGTGGAACCCGGGGCGGGTTGTTCCGACGGAGAAATGTCGCGTATGCAAATCGCTGCAACCGGAGAGGTGAATGGTCAGCCGGACGGACACAGAGTCGCAGGGACGCTCGGTTTTTTCGCTCGGCCGGAAACTGGAACGCGCGTGCACCCGAATACGTTCGCCCACCCCCGAAATTCCACCCCCCGAGGACCATCGCGCCGTTGTTACACTGCAACATCCTCCTCCGGGTCCACCAACTTGTCTGTTCGTTGTGCTTGTCTGCTCGATCTGGTCATCGAAGACACGGCCATTTGATGGTGGTTGCGTCGGAACCCGATTCTAATGGACATCGCAACCATAGGATGTCGATCGGGAGCTCGGTGTGGGCTCATCTTAAGAATTCAGAGGCGTGGTTACGCGAGGCCACGCCCTCTTAGTATACTTTGTATGAAGAAAGTGAAACAATTGCCTATTTTTCCAGAATTTCTATTAGCTCGTTCGAAGTAGGATTTATTTGAAACGCGTTGAACATTGAAAAGAAGCTTGATGCTACGTTAGCGTGGATATAGTTCGAGGGTTAGGAGTCAAGGCTAAAAGAAGCCACGCCTACTTAGAATACTGTGCGTTAAGTTAATACTTGCGTATCACTTCACTGTGGATATATAATGCTTCAAGGATTTGGAGGCGGAGCTAAAAGAAGCCACGCCTACTTAAAATAATGTGCGTTAAGTTAATACTTGCGTGTCACTTCTCTGTGGATATATAATACTTCAAGGATTTGGAGGCGGAGCTAAAAGAAGCCACGCCTACTTAGAATACTTTGCGTTAAGTTAATACTTGCGTATCACTTCACTGTGAATGTATTTTAAGGATTTGGAAGCGGAGCTAAACGAAGCCACGCCCACTTAGAATACTGTGCGTTAAGTTAATACTTGCGTATCACTTCACTGTGAATGTACTTTAAGGATTTGGAGGCGGAGCTAAACGAAGCCGCGCCCTATTTGAAGATGTACCAAGAAAGTTACAATATATGTCTGACAATAATGCAAACAAGAAATGCATTCGACGAATATTTTCTACGAAAGTAGGCATAAAGTTTGAACGATTGTAAAATGAAATCGCTCAACCAATAGTGAAAGATTTAGTGTTAAGCAACCGGCAATATACAAGGTGTCAACACAGTCAACACACCAAATGACGCAAAACGGGTACTTTAACCGGACAAAAGGAGACTCCGTGTTCAAAACCGATTCGAAAACGCGCGCACGTTAAAAGCTCTCAGCTTTTTCGAGCGAGGGACGTTCCTCAGCGAAAATGACCGCTAAAAATGGCAGCCGGGGCCGATTGGCCGAGCTTCCGCGGGCAGACCCTTTGGTTCGCCAGTGTCCAAGAGCGGCCGTCGAGATTATTACGCCGTGCTGCGAACAAGTCCGCTCCCTTTTCCGGCTAATTGCCGACGTGTTTCCACAATTAGGCCGAATTTCGCGCGGCGGTCGTGCTTTATTTTCGACGAGGCACCGTCACGCCGCCGACTATGGGAGCTCCGAGGGACGGGGCGCGGCTGTAACAGGGCTGGCCCGTTAAATTTAACTCGTCACGGGCCGGGCTTTTCTCCTGGAGGCCGGCTCGGCCGTGTTAATTGTTGACGGGAAGTTCAGCGTCGCCCGATTATTTGACTTGCGAGATGAAACGACGAACGGCCCGTGTCGAATCGCGTTTCCGAACCTCCAGCCGATTCCTAGACTCTTCGCTGATCTATTTTCGAAAGCTACAGTCACTTGCTGCCGGCTCTGTTTTGCCACCGGGACGAATCCGAGACTAGAACGTCTTTTCTTCTGGTTCGGAAAGTTATCCGTGTCTGCTCTGGCTCTGGCTGGTTCTATGTCAAGTTTAGACATGTTTAAAAGAAGTGCGGCCTGTCTAGAGAAATTACCTAATAAAATACTATTATGATACTGTCTCTTATTTTTCATGCAATTTTGCGGTATTTCTTCGTGTTCGGTAGCTCGAAAGGATTTTCACGTTTTCCGTGTGAAGAATTATCAAAAGACTTTTAAATTATATCGTCCGTATATTTTTATGTTTATACTGTCTTTTCTCTTCAGACTGTTTCAAAGACACATGTACATCCAGTGTTCAATGTCGATGTTACCTTAGTGTAGACGTTCCTTGAGGGCTAGGAGGCGTAGCTAATCGTAGCCACGCCTACTTGGAACACTTTGCATTCAGAGAACACGAAAATTGTCTTTTATTGGAGAAGTTCTATCAGGTCATTTTAAGTAGACTTTATTCAAGACACATAGAATATTGACAAAATGATAGGTGTTACTTTAATGTGCACATAACTTCGGGGTTAGGAGGCGTGGCTAAACGGAGTCACGCCTACTTAGAACACTTTGCATTCAGAGAACAAGAAAACTGTCTTTTATTGGAGAAGTTCTATCAGGCAATTTTAAGTAGAATTTATTCAAGACACATAGAATATTCACAAGATAATAGGTGTTACTTTAATGTGCACATAACTTCGGGGTTAGGAGGCGTAGCTAAACGGAGTCACGCCTACTTATAACACTTTGCATTCAGAGAACAAGAAAACTGTCTTTTATTGGAGAAGTTCTATCAGGCAATTTTAAGTAGAATTTATTCAAGACACATAGAATATTGACAAGATAATAGGTGTTACTTTAATGTGCACGTAACTTCGGGGTTAGGAGGCGTGGCTAAACGGAGTCACGCCTACTTGGAACACTTTGCATTCAGAGAAAGCTGTCTTTTATTGGAGAATTTCTATCAGGTCATTTTAAGTAGAATTTATTCAAGACACATAGAATATTGACAAAATGATAGGTGTTACTTTAATGTGCACATAACTTCGGGGTTAGGAGGCGTGGCCAAACGGAGTCACGCCTACTTAGAACATTATGCATTCAGAGAAAGCTGTCTTTTATTGGAGAATTTCTATTAGGTAATTCTAAATAGAATTTATCCCAGACTCATAGATAATTGACAAGTTGCTTGTTGTTACTTTGGTGTGCACGCATCTTCAGGGTTAGGAGGCGTGGCTAAACGGAGCCTTATCACTCTAAATAGGATTTATTCGAGACACATGGAGGTGCGAAGAAAGAGTTCGGTGTCGTGGAAGTAGAATAAAATACTGAGAGTGAGCAGAGTTGAAAGAACGTTTTGGGAGGAGAGACTGGCCCTCGATAATTGACGAGTTAACAGACGACGAACGAACGAGACCCTGAGGTGCGTAACCCCGAGCCACGACGAAGCTCGAAGAGTCGCAGGAATAATTCACAGCTGCGGACGGTGCAACGTCGCTATAAATTACGATGTACCTCGAATAGACTTCCCGTGTTCCGAAACTTTTCGGACCGGGACTTCTGTGTCCTCTCGCGTGCTCCTTGCGGCGGCCATCTTTCGATTCTTCACATCGAATCACCTGAAGTCATTGGTAATAGAAAAATTCTGTCCGAGTTAACACTGTACCCCATAAAACTGGACAACCGTTGTGAAAATTCTTCGCGAATAGAAACATATTTTTATTAACAGAGACAACGCTGGAAATGATCTATTAAACATACTAAACTCCTCCATGCTTCTATTTTCCATATAGTAATTACACTAGCACAATTCGTTAATTCCTGTTCATATTCCTGATAAAGACAGAAATATTTTCATTAATGAAAACGTGGTGTGATCTGTCGTCAAGATATTTCGACAATAAATATTAGCGACGACTAAATAAATTTACAGGTTATTAAAACGAATAAAGTAAAAGACGCCAGTCCAACGCATTATGATCTTGTTTCTACAATTTTCCTTTAGTTAAATGTCTCACTAAATTCATCACTGAATGAAAGAGAATAAATTCATTATGATCTTGTTTCTACCGTTTCCCCTTAATTAAATGCTTTACTGAATTCATTACTAAACGAATAAAAATGAAAAATACTACTTTAATGCAGCGTGATCCTCTTTGCACTATTCCCCTTTAGTTAATCGTTTTACTAAATGTTTCACTAAATGAAACAAGAGAAATTCATTCGGTAACGCATTACGATCTTGTTTCCACTGTTTCCCTTTAGTAAAACGTCTTACCAAAATTCTTCACTAAACGAAATAAAATGACAGATGCTGCTTTAATGCTTTATGCTCTTCTCTGCACTATTTATCTTAAATTAAGGGACTTATTGAATTACTAAACGAAATAAGAGAAATTCATTCGATAATGCATCACGATCTTGTTTTCATTATTTTTCTTTAGTGAAACGTTTTACCAAAATTCTTGACCAAACGAAATAAAATGACAGATGCTGCTTTAATGCTTTATGCTCTTCTCTGCACTGTTTATCTTTAATTGAGGGATTTATTAAATTACTAAACGAAATAAGGGAAATTCATTCGATAATGCATCACGATCTTGTTTTCATTATTTTTCTTTAGTGAAACGTTTTACCAAAATTCTTGACCAAACGAAATAAAATGACAGATGCTGCTTTAATGCTTTATGCTCTTCTCTGCACTATTTATCTTCAATTAAGGGATTTATTAAATTACTAAACGAAATAAGAGAAATTCATTCGATAATGCATCACGATCTTGTTTTCATTATTTTTCTTTAGTGAAACGTTTTACCAAAATTCTTGACCAAACGAAATAAAATGACAGATGCTGCTTTAATGCTTTATGCTCTTCTCTGCACTATTTATCTTCAATTAAGGGATTTATTAAATTACTAAACGAAATAAGAGAAATTCATTCGATAATGCATCACGATCTTGTTTTCATTATTTTTCTTTAGTGAAACGTTTTACCAAAATTCTTGACCAAACGAAATAAAATGACAGATGCTGCTTTAATGCTTTATGCTCTTCTCTGCACTGTTTATCTTTAATCGAGGGATTTATTGAATTACTAAACGAAATAAGAGAAATTCTTATCTTGTTTTCATTATTTCTCTTTAGTGAAACGTTTTACCAAAATTCTTGACCAAACGAAATAAAATGACAGATGCTGCTTTAATGCTTTATGCTCTTCTCTGCACTATTTATCTTCAATTAAGGGATTTATTAAATTACTAAACGAAATAAGAGAAATTCATTCGATAATGCATCACGATCTTGTTTTCATTATATTTCTTTAGTGAAACGTTTTACCAAAATTCTTGACCAAACGAAATAAAATGACAGATGCTGCTTTAATGCTTTATGCTCTTCTCTGCACTGTTTATCTTTAATCGAGGGATTTATTGAATTACTAAAGGAAATAAGTGAAATTCTTATCTCGTTTCCATTATTTCTCTTTAGTGAAACGTTCAACCGAACTAAACAAAATAAAATAAATTCGTTCGTCGATGCTTTATTATCTCGTAATTTTCCTTGTCGCTAATTTTCTCGTGCGTCAGAAAAGCAACTTGGCAGCTCCTGATACACGTTCTAGCGGAAAGTGCACGTTTGCATTGAACATTTTCCTCGAAGTAGCGGTTGCTATTTACCGTAGCAACTTGATTACAGTAATAATCGCCGGGAGACTTCGCGGGTGTACGGTCGAGCAACAATGTTCGATTGTACGCTTCCCGTTCATTTGCTGCTTCTCCTTCCCTCCCTCTCTCTCTCTCTCTCTCTCACTCTCTCTCTCTCTCTCTCTCGCTCTCTCTCTCTCTCTCTCTCTCTCTCGTCCGGCCGTAGGAAATGCGATTCGCATTCGACGTATCCCGCGCAAAAGTGCAGATAATCGTTCTCGATGACACGCATCGCCGGCCACCGATGATCGGGAACCGCTTTCGCGTTTCCTGTGTGTCTCTATTCACCGCTCGATCACGCTCATTCCGGCCAGGTGTGGTGCGTTTATGAGGCATTGTTGCTTTCCTAGGTGAATGTCACATCTGCCCGACAGAGAAATCATAGCCGCGCCGCGCAAGAAATACCGTACGCCGCGTCGCGATCGCTACTTAACCAATTGTTTCCAGATCAGGATCAGCAAAGTACAGCACATTCAATGAATAGCTGTTCAAAGTGATGCTCTCGGCGAGTCGACTCGTCATTTTACTGAATAAATAATAGCACAACTACGGCTGATACGGAATATTGAATTCGCCTGGAAACGAGTGCAACCTTCGGATTTTTTAATAGCGGAACGGCTTCGTGGAAAATTTTTATTTTTTTACTACACGAAGACAACAGCATGGAGTACGCACATATTCAGTTGCAATCTGGAAAAATTATTTTTTGGGAACGTATGCGTTTACTCGTGCTTTTACCCGATCGCGGCTCTCCACGAGATCAGTCAACTTCCATTCTCTGCAAATAAAAAGTGGATAACGATACCGAAAAACGGTTACATTCCCAACGAAAACAACTAATTAGAAACGTACACGAAAAATTTGAAATTAATTGGCCCACCGTAGCTTGCAGTTTTCAGGGCCCCCATGGAAATCGGCGCGCCAGCTAGGAATTTCGAAGAAACGCGGCCCGGCGGATTCGAGAATATGTTAAATCGATTAAATCGAACGCATCGAGTTACGGGGCGAGTCGATGCTACCGTGAGGCGACACCTTCTTGCATCTCGTCCCGGTTTTGCAAACCCGGCGCAGAAAGACCACTGTGCAAACCTGGACGGCCGGTATCAACTTACCGCGGGCCTTGGTTGCGTTGCGGTGAATGATAAAATTCTGGAAGAATTTGCCGGCTTTAGAACCGGGGGCCGTCCTTCGCGCAATTACTGTTTTGAATAAGACACATTCAGGTGTTCGCCGGTGTTCCCGGGGATTGCTCGCGCGAGAAAAGCTCGCGGGAATAATTCGTGAATGGCGATTCACAGCCGGGCCGCGAAATGTCGCCGCGTGAATTCGCAGCGACGTTAAATGGCTTTGCCTCAAGAAACGTCGCATTTTACATTGAAAAAACCCTTGGTTCCTGGAACGGGAAACTGCGGAGAGAGAGGGAGAGAGAGAGAGAAGGAAACGAAACGGTCTGCCATCAAGGAGAAGAACACTCCGGAAGATTGTAAAACGAGCAGTTCACTCGCCGCTGTTTTACTTCCGCTTATCTTCGACTTCAGACCATCCGTCCTCCTGAAATATTACAACCGGCAAATTTGCTCTCCTCGTGGATTTTTCAGCGAGACGTCGTCGCCTCGTTGCCCCGCTCCCACCGCGAATTCGTAATCGCAAACAACAGCAAGGATTATTTTTATGTGCCGCTAAGAAACATCCTGCTGCGTTATCGTTCGCGATTTGACGTCTGGGATTTGGAGTCAACTTTTAGGTTGAAGGTGGTGAGTTTGTACAGATTTAACAAGATTCTACGTTTGTTTATGAACACCTGATTCAATCCAATTTACCAGATTTTAATTATAGAGAACCACAGTGACTGCGACATATCTGGAAGATTCGCTTATCAGCAGAATCTGCGTTCAGCCACGCAGCATAAAAGGACCTTTCCAAATTAATCTGTAACTCCCCAAAAAATAATTCGGTTGAGATGAAACTTGACTTATATGTACTTTATACTGTCCTCTTTATTTAGTAAAATAATCAAAATTTTCTGTCAAGTTATTATGCTACAAAAAATTCGGAAAGCGTCCTTGGTTTGGGGACCCCTGTGCAAGTACCTAAGCCAAGAGGACCTTCACAAAAATAATCATATCTTCCCAAAAAATAATTCGATTGAGATGAAACTTGACTTACATGTACTCTATACTACCCTCTTCATGTACTAAAATAATAAAAATTTTCTGTCAAGCCATTATGCTACAAAAAATTCGGAAAGCGTCCTTGGTTTGGGGACCCCTGTGCAAGTACCTAAACCAAGAGGACCTTCACAAAAATAATCATAACTTCTGGAAAAGTGATTCCATTGAGCTAAAACTTGACTCACATATACTCTATACTATCCTCTTTATGTAGTAAAATAATCAAAATTTTCTGTCAATACATTATGCTACAAAAAAATCGAAAAGTGTCCCTGGTCTGGGGATCCCAGTGCAAGTACCTAAACCAAGAGGACCTTCACAAAAATAATCATAACTTCTGGAAAAGTGATTCGATAGAGCTGAAACTTGACTCACATGTACTCTATACTACCCTCTTCATGTACTAAAATAATACAAATTTTCTGTCAAGCCATTATGCTACAAAAAAATCGAAAAGTGTCCCTGGTTTGGGGACCCCTGTGCAAGTACCTAAACCAAGAGGACCATTACACAAATAATCATAACTTCTGGAAAAGTGATTCCATTGAGCTAAAACTTGACTCACATATACTCTATACTATCCTCTTTATGTAGTAAAATAATCAAAATTTTCTGTCAATACATTATGCTACAAAAAAATCGAAAAGTGTCCCTGGTCTGGGGATCCCAGTGCAAGTACCTAAACCAAGAGGACCTTCACAAAAATAATCATAACTTCTGGAAAAGTGATTCGATAGAGCTGAAACTTGACTCACATGTACTCTATACTACCCTCTTCATGTACTAAAATAATACAAATTTTCTGTCAAGCCATTATGCTACAAAAAAATCGAAAAGTGTCCCTGGTTTGGGGACCCCTGTGCAAGTACCTAAACCAAGAGGACCATTACACAAATAATCATAACTTCTGGAGAAGTGATTCTATTGCGCTGAAACTTGACACGCATGGGCCTCACACTACGGTCTATACGTAGTAAAAAAATGAAAATTTTCTGCCAAGCCAGAATTGCCGCAATAAAATCCGGAACACGTGTTTATTTTCCAAAATTTTAAGCGATTCGCTCCTTCGAATCTGAAACGCGCACCCGTAATTGGCATAATTGCGGCTGAATGGGGGGACGTGAGATACGTCTCATAGACAGATCTGAGCCATCGCCTCGTTCACCGTTGGGGCCATTCGCTTTGCATTTCAGATTCGCCGCGGAAAAATGAAGCGTTGCTTCGTGCGCGACGTGTCCGGGAACTTTCGAAAAATTACCGGCAACTTTGATCCTGGATCCTTGCCCCTTATCTGGAAACTTTCCGAATGACCTGTATAGGAGATCCTGGGAGGCGAGGGAGGTCAGGACACGGTGGCACCGGGAGGAGGGGAATGATTTAAACAGCGAGGTCTCCTTTTTCCCCGAAGAGGAGAAACGTATTCCTCGAAAGGAATAGAGATTTAACGAAACCAAGAAAAGGACGGTGTCCTTTACACGAGAGTGATAGACTCGCGAGGAACACGTCAAGAAAAAGAGAATCTCGGTGCCAAACGAAGATAAGTTTTCTGGTTGTTGATCAAATTTCAACGTCTACATTTCGATCATTATTCTTCTTGCCGTAAGGATCCGTCGGACACTTGCGCGTCCGCGGCGAACGGGAATCACTTTGGGATCCTATAGATCACGAGAGAAAGGGAACTGCGAGAAGAAGAAGAAGAAGAAGAAGAGGAAGAAGATTGAGGTAAGGGGATCCGGGATAACTCGGACGAAAAAAACCCGGTCGTTTAAAGCCGAAGAAAATCCAAGATGGGAGGAGCCCGCGGTAAATAGAAAACCAAAGGTAGACCCGCATGGTCTACCGGGCGCAAGGAAAAATGTAGAAATTCGAAGAGAAATCGGTGGCTCGCAAGAAACCTGCCCGGATAACGTGGGTGGGTCCTGGGCGCTGCAACTTGGTACTGTAGGCATTTGATTAGTGGCTGCTGGATCTTAGCGAAACGCTTTTATCCTCTATCGAAACGCTTCGAACACTGGTCGTGCAATTAATCTTCAGCTGCTGCCACGTCAATAGAGAATTTTTAGAGTTGTCAATTGAAGCTCAAACTTGTGAAAGTCTCAAAGAAAAATTAAAAACGAAAATTGGATAGAGATCGTTGACATTGTGGTTCCTGTTTCATTTTATTTTATCTTTCGTTGTGCAGTGTTGTCATACAGAAAGATTTTTGGTGTTGAGTTGTAGAATTATCCTAGCAATTTTCTGTACTGATAACACTCTTGTCATAGTAGAAAAGATAGGAGAAAGCTCCAAGAAAAAGATACTTAACCTTTAACCCTCCAAGTGTGCCTCTGAGGCACCACCGATGTGCGACCGATTAATATAAATATTGTAATCAAAATGATATTACTTCTGAGATGAATAAAGATTGTGTTCAATGTAGAAATTAAATCCGACACTTAAAAACTTGCAAGTCGAAGTATGATGAGAATAAGTTGCCGGTATATTCACAATTAAAAGTCGGAGCGTTAAGGGTTGAAGCACCTAGTGGCCAAATTCACTGGTTTTAACTTTATTGTATAAATCACAAAAATGTATCGAGGCTTCAATTGATTTTTGTTCGAGTTTGTGTACAAACGAGTCGATCCACTGAAGTTCTACAGTTTGATTTTCAGGTACTTCTCAACCCCACATCCCCGACGCGAGTACTTATCGAATGCCTCAGGAGAAAATGCATCGCGGGACCAGTAAAGCTCCTTATTCGACGGTGGAATCCTCGAGGGAGGATGCAGAGGTCAGCAGAGGAGGGTAGTCGCGATCCATCGATCCAAGATCCCATCAATCCGCGTTCGTCGACAGTCGCGTTGGCAGGATTCCCTTCGCGGCACGCAGGATCTGGCGCCGATCTCGGAGTTATGGGACGGTCTCCCTGGTGAGGTCGCCTGAAAAATGTTGCCCGTTCCGACCATAAATTAGGGAAGAAGCTTCCGCGTCCGATCTCGCGCCCCGCGGACCCGAAAATCGTTAACGGCGGATCGCTCGTCGCTAAATGGCTCCTGGCACGATTGAAAGTCGTTTCTCCGACCGAAATTATTTTTTGATGACCTACTTACTGGCTCATTCTCCTCTCATATTTCGGAGAAATCTATTTTATCGAGTTGCCTGCGTTATGTTTTTCTTTCTCAATTTTCATGGGGGCCCTGAAAAGTTGGGGCTATGGTTGGTCAATTAACTTCAAATTTTGCGTGTGTGTTCTTAATAGGGTACTGTCGTTGGGAATAAAATCGATTTTCGATATCATCACCCAGTGTTTAGTTATGAAGAGTGAAAGTTGATGTACCTTTTGGACGCGTGTGATCAGGTACGAAAAAGGACCTTCGCGAAGAAATTCATATCTTCGCAAAAAATAATTCGATTGGGATGAAACTTGACTTACATGTGCTCTATACTATCCTCTTCGTGTACTAAAATAATAAAAATTTTCTGTCAAGCCATTATGCTACAAAAAAATCGAAAAGTGTCCCTGGTTTGGGGACCCCTGTCCAAGTACCTAAACCTAGAGGACCATTACACAAATAATCATAACTTCTGAAAAAGTGATTCGATTGAGCTGAAACTTGACTCACATGTACTCTATACTATCCTCTTCGTGTACTAAAATACTAAAAATTTTCTGTCAAGCCATTATGCTACAAAAAAATCGAAAAGTGTCCCGGGTTTCGGGATCCCTATGCAAGTACCTAAACCTAGAGGACCTTTACACAAATAATCATAACTTCTGAAAAAGTGATTCGATTGACTTGAAACTTGACAGGTATCGACCTCATACTATCATCTACGTCTAGTAAAAAAATAAAAATTTCTTGCCAAGTCATTTCGTCAAAAATCTTGTTCATCTGATGGCAGAACCCGTGATCACCCGGTCTTCGAGTATCTAAGGAATTGCCGCAGCTCCCTGAAGGCATCAAAGTATATGGGTCACGGGACCAGTGAGGGTATCAAGCAATGAAGTATAGAGGGCATCGATAAGATGAGGTCCGTGAACCGCTAAGCTGAAAACAGCATACTTTTCGACACGTCGGATCCTCTCCGAGCGACATTAAATTCAGGACAACGATGGCAGGGTTAGGGTAGCTCCGAGAGGGCTGGATAGTCGCAGGGACCTCCGAAAACGTAATAAATGCACCGGGCAGGGAGCATAATGCCCGGTAATGGGTCGGCCGGGAATCATCAGCAGCCGACTAATTCCATCGAACGATGCCCGGTCGCGTGAAATTTACGATATCGCTTGAAATTGCTGCCGGGGACATCCTCACCCTTTCCCACCCTCCAGCGAGTCATTTTCTTTCCCTTATCGCCGTTTCACCGTGTGACGATTCTGCTCCGGGACGCTGATGAATCCAAATTTGTCGATGACCTAATCACCCACGAATTTATATTCCAAGTTAGGCTTGGATTTTTATGGGTTTCAAACAAAATGGATTTTAGCTGAATCTCTGTTTCATCGCTTTAAAATTTCTCTTTGACTCATTCGTTCGGTTTCCTTGGTGTTAATAGTTTGATTGGGAAATTCTATTGCTTCCAGATTTACTGTAAATCTCGCGTAGACCACAGATTAATTTTGAGCGAATTCAATGAAATTTTTAAACACGAACTGTGAAACTTCCCCAACGAAACAGCAACGGAAAGTAATTCTTCAATGAAACATAAGCTCGACGCAAGGCCAGAATGGGAGTGTCAATTACTTAAACAGCACACAGAGTTTCGAAAGGAGAATGGCCGCGAAGAAAAGAGCGTAATTTTACGCGAGCAGCTGCCAGCTATAGCTCGCGGAGGAGCTTGCTTTTATGTTGTCGGGTTGAAAATCTGTTAAACGGGAGTCGAATGAGAGAGTCGGGGCAGAGGTCAACGAACACATCGTCGTCGCACAATTATCCTAGAAATCGTCGAAACGCCGCGCTGTATTGTTGAAAAACTGGAAATTGAAAGGATTCTCGCATTGTTCGCAAAAGATTTAGTCGTCGAGCTAATCTCCGAGCTCGAGAACATTTAAACGAGTTCAAATTTATTCACAGCATAAAGCATACCAGTATGTGCATTACTTATTGTGTATGTGTATGACTTCACACAATTGTTATGATAACAAGTTCTTCAACGAAGAAGTTCGTTCGGAAACATTTTTATAATTTCGGTAATTGTGAAAGAAAAAATTCGGGACTAATGATTTCGACTCTCTTGAAATACCGGGTCAAAATCGACCCAACCATTCGAATGTTATTAAGCGACGTTTAACGAGTTCCGCGAGCTGAAACGAATTATTGGACTTCCCGAGGTAAAGTTACGAGGAATTTCCTTGTCAGGTTTATTAACTGTAGTGACAATACTCACGGCTTCGTTGCGCCATAATCGAACACGTCAACGAAGCGTGCCGTTAGCGAGCTCCTTTTTGTCAGAAGATTTCTTGTAATTGCATACATCGTAATTTTAAACATCGTTCTTTAACTCTTATCAGATTAGATTGTTATTTTTATTGGATTCGAAGCACCTAGTTCTTGATTTGTTATAAAAATTGCAGGTTTTAACGAGATCACGAAATTTTCATTCTAATCTCAGTAATTAGAAGATTTGGACTGGATGTTTTAGTGAACTTCGCTGGTTCTAGAATGTTTACATCCGTACAAAGTTTTCAACACGTTCACGCTTTATTTTTCGCCTTGTTTAATTTCTGTCGATTTCAATTGAACGAAAATCGCTTTTGAAATTTAAGAGTATAATCTGAAACGGTTCATTTTACCAAGTAAGTGGAAAAATAATTGCGTCGAGGTCAACCTCTTGTATGGTACGCGTGTGTGCATATTTTTCAACACGTTCATAACTAGTTTTCATTCTTTTCTGCATTGTTTAACTTTTATACGATACGACTGACCAAGAATTGAGTAGTGATTATTCTCAATAGATCATCCTTAGAGAGGTTTTATCGGGACATTAAAATTGAATTCTGCAACAACAATGGAGGGATCGACCTTAACAATGCAGTGTTCTGTATCGAAAATAAGTTCCCGTATTACGTTACCGGAATAAAAACACAAAGCAGAGCGAGAAAAACCTCCTGCAACAGTGAAAGGTCTAAATAATTAGTCGACTGTGGACTCCCTTAATTACAAAAATAAGTAGTTGAGCCAAACATACAACAGTAGAACAGAATGTACGAGTGTTATTGAACTTATTAAAATCATTAACGGAAGGAACAAATTTTTATTTGGTCTCTGGTCGTTGCAACATTTCTATTTTGCGCAAAGATCCCATTAACGAGTCAAACGCGGCAGTTTCCGCGAAATTAAGTTCGCAGGTTCCAGCGAAAGTGCCGAAGGGTGAGAGACGAATCGCGAAGGGAGCAGTGTTTTCAGCGCGGAGAGAAAATGAGTCGGATTCGAGGGGATGATTATCCTAATATCCCGGCGTCGTGGCAGTATTATCAATCAGGTTTTTGCGAATCGGTGTGGCAACGGTGCGTGCGCAAGGGAGAACTTGGTGCCGCGAGACCACAGGCGATACATCATGCCCTGAAATCGGAAAAACCGTGTTTTTCCCGCGGAAAAGCCCTCGCGGCCGTCGCCGCTGCCGCCGTGTCACGCGTTCCTTTTAATTACTTTTTCTTCCGTGTCACTCGAATCACACCGCGCACGTCCCCTCTCCCCTCTTTCATTCCTCACCCTCTCTCTTTCTCTCTGTTCCTCTCACTCGCCCTCGGCGCGATCTAATTATTTTAATTAAAACGCGCGACGTCGCGGGGGACGCCGCGATTTCGCGACGAGGGCGCGCGAGGGTAATTCGCATGGTCCAGGTGAGTTCATAACGTTGACATCGTATGGGGAAGATTCGGTTGTGAACTGTCTTTAGGTTGCACCCGGGGTATCTTCTTCCTTTGACGTGTCCCTGGTCATGGTGTCCGCTGAGAGGCGAACGAGGGACGATGCTACCCTCGGTCACCCGATTACTGGTCATCCCTATAATTCCTCCGCAAAGATCAAAACCCCAATGTCCCCCACCAACCCTCACTTTCTCTCGCCCAGCGAGTTCACGAGAGCAGAGCAATAGGGGCCACAATCCCCATCCACAACCCCGGCATCCCCTCCAACTCCACCCCAACAAACCCAAACAATTTCCCAACAAACATCAAAACCATCGAAGAGTCCTCCTCTCCCTCTCACTTTCTCCTCTCTCCCTAACCATCCTCCCAGTGTCCAACAGAGGTAGCGAGACAGAGTAACCTCTCTCTCTCCACCGTAGGCTGCCGAACGTACTCGCTCGTCCAAAGACCGTCGCTATCGAGACAGGGAGAGCCTGGAAGAGCAACGGAAAAAACCTATATCGCAGTATGAGGGGCCAAGAGAGACGAGCATAGAACAAAAGCGCGAGCAAGAAAGAATGATCGGGGAGAGGCAGTCCGACGGAAGAGCCCGGTTCGACTCGCCTCGGACTTGTCGGTGCTTCTGGTTGCTGGGTATCGGTGCTGTCGCTGGTATCGTCGTCGCTGGCTGCTCCAGCAACGCATCGTTGCTGCTGCAGGAGCGAGCGGCTACGCGCTCTCCTCCGCTCCGCGCGCGCGGTAAACAAAAACTCAGCGGCGACGTTGTCGGATCTTCCCGCTCGGGGTTCAGGGCCTTCCTCCCATTGGCCACCGTCGGATTTTTGTCCCTCTCCTCCTCTCGCTCGCTCCTTCCTCCCCTCTCTCCTTCTACCCTAAACCGGCCCTCCCCCCATCCTCACACACTCTTCCCCCCCCCCCCGCCGGCGATGTGTCCACGACCTCCGCGTCCCTCTGGTCCACCTGCTGCCATACTCGAAACGGCCCCACGGTCGCTGCCACGACGCGGTGTGGTGGTGCGAGCACGAACGTCGACGTCGACGACGAGAACGTGGGGCGGTGGGGGGCAGGGCGGGGCAGGGGGACGCGAGAGGGGTCGGAGGGGAGGGGGAGGCCGACGCTCGGCGACGCAGCACGAGGAACGGCGAGGGCCGGGGGGCCACAGGAATTCCCTCTCCCCTACTTATTCCCAGCCGGGTTTCGCGGCGCATCGTAGACTCTACGACACGCGCGCGCCGCTGCTGTGTGCACGCGTGCACACCCGTGCACTCGACTTTTTTCTCGACCCTCCTCCTCCTCCTCCTCCTCCTCCTCCTCCTCCCCCCCACCCCATTCTTTCCTCCTACTCCTCCCCGCCCGCCACATCCCCGTTCTCGTCCCACCCTGCGTCCCCGTGGCCGGGGGTTGCACACGAAAATGGAAACACTGCTTAGACGTCGGGTGTTGTGTTTGGAAGATTAGTAGCCATGAAATTGCACGGTGACGAGCCCCTGTGATCCAGATATGGATCGCGTTCGCGAGTTCTTTTTGCGAGCGGCGTCGACTTTGTCTGCCGTTCACTATGAGATATGGGGATCGGTGTTTAACCCTCGTCCAGGGAACGCCGGGACGCTTTTCAGTCGATGGTGTTTTAATAGCACGTCCGTTGGCCGGTACTCGGTTTCGAATTTTTATGGGGCGATCGTCGGTCGAAGCGGTGTTATTATTGACGCTGAATGTAACATGCAGTCGGAGTATTGTATTATAGTCTTATAATAATCGCAAGATTGAATTCACGGTGGCCGTACCAGTCAGGGAAACATGAGCGTTGGGATAAGAGAACGGTTGCTTAACTGCGGTGAACACGGTGGATTCATTTGTTCGATGAACATTGTTGCGTTTGGATCGGTTTAGATCTATTTATACAGGCGAGCTTGTTGCGATGCTGGAGACTACGGGCACGGAAGGTTTGTATAATCGAGGTCTTACTGTACTTACCGTTATTTATGATAAAAAGGACTAAACATACAGGATAAAAATACTCCACTGTGAAGACGGTAGAAGAAATTCAGAATATTATGCGTCACTAGCGAATTATCAAAATCGAGGTCTTACTGTACTTACCGTTATTTATGATAAAAAGGACTAAACATACAGGATAAAAATACTCCACCGTGAAGACGGTAGAAGAAATTCAGAATATTATGCGTCACTAGCAAATTATCAAAATCATAAAAAAAAATACGTTCCAGTTTAACCTGTGTTTTAATAACAACTAATGAATTTCCAGTGAAAGCGTCTTTGCAATTTCGAAAATAGTGGAATGTACAGGGTCCTTCCGTTAAGTTGTGTCACCATTTTTTTGGGCATTTCCGATTGTGCAATTAAAAAATGTTTTAGACAAAAGTTTGACAATGTTTTAGACAAAATATGCTTTTTACGTGAAAAAGTAAAGGTCACCTTGACTTTTTTGAACGGCACCACATGTTGTGGACATCATAGGATCGTTGCTGACGTCGAGACGAATTCAACAGTGTATTATACTATGACCTTGAAATGACCTGAAACTCGAAAATTTTGTGCGAACGTGACTTTAATGAAAAATTATTTCTTACAAAACAAAGTAAATTACATTAGATGTTCGAACTGCGACCCACCTTCTACGACCACCTTATCTTTGGGGATATCTGCATCCGTTGTATTCCACACAAAGGTCAATAATGTTCAAGAACTTCGGAATCGCATAACAACCGCATGTAATAACATAAACCGAGACGCCCTAATTATGGCGACAACGAAAAGGCCAATAGTACAAAGAGCGGAGCTCTGTATGCATAGAAACCGTTATTGTAATATTACGTATGCAATACAGACTGCAGAATAACCTCTTATCGGAGGTTACAACTGTACAATAAAAAAAAAAAAAAATATAGAAACCGTTCATTAGTGTTAAGTAAACTGCGAGATTGTGGACGTCATACGTCTGTAACGAACGTATTAACCCATTGCACTCGAAGCTATTTTAACTCCAAAACAAAACATTTCTTCCGACCTAGAATATTTCCTTTCTATATATTTTTTTTTTTTCATGTTATACATACAAGAACGGTGCAATTTACTTGTACAATACTGAAATGTTCAGTAACTGATTAAATAAAAACAAATGTAATAATGTGAAAAATATTTTGAATAATGATACAGCAATTTTTAGTGGTGCCTTACGGTCACCATTCGTGTGCTAAGGGTTAACCAGTTAAGCGCGTTCGACGTGTATACGCGTCATCCAAAATTCTGCGGTTAACGTTAATGAATTGTCAATTTCTTATCGAATAAAAATGCAATTCTTTCTCATTTTGCCGTCCTTTTTTCGTAAAATTTATAATAGCAGCATTTCGCCTGGATTCGATGTATATACAGTGACTCCCACTAATATTCGGACGCTCTTAAAAATCGCATAACTTCGTCAATATTGGACTATACTACTTGAATTTTTTTGAGAAGTAAGAACAATTGGATCGCTACATAACGTGAGAAAAATGTTCGATTCAAATTGCAATCGGTCGAAATTACAGAGGAAGTACTAAGAATCGTATTTTGCAACGTTTTTATGCGGGCTTATATTAAAAATTTAAAAAGTACGTTTTGCACATCTGCATCAATTATACACATTCCGAATATTTCATCTAAATCGGTCAACTTTGCAATGAGCTACAAACGTTTAACGATGAAAACTGAAGGGCGAAAGTCGCAGAATTTTGGACTTGTCAGGGACTTTCGTCCTTACGTGATCATTTTGGAACATCTGTAGCTCATTGCAATGTCGACCGATTTAGATGAAATATTCGGGATCTGTATAATTCATACAAATCGTACTTTCTAAATTTTCAATGTAAGTCCACGTAAGAAAGTTGCAAAATACAACTTGTAGTATTTTCTCTGCAACTTCGACCAATTGCAATTTTCGTAAAAAATGTTTTTCACTTTATGTAGCAAACCAATTGTGCTAACTTATTTAAAAAAAAAAACCAAATCGTATGGTCCAATATTAACAAAGCTATACAATTTTTAAAAGCGTCCGAATATTAGTGGGAGTCACTGTACATATTCGTCATTGCTTGATTTTCATTCCGCGAGGGATTCTTCAAATTAAATTCCACAGTTAACCGGCGAAAAAATTGTCGAAAGAAACATAGCAAATGGGCACCGGGTGACAGGCACGAGGGGAGGGTTAACTATGACAGATGACGTGCCCTAACAAAGAAAATTCTCAGTGTCTCGAAGTATTTGCATTATTTTGACCACCCCCTAGCAGGCTTGCCAAAAGAGAGATAAAAGACAGAGAGAGAGAGAGAGAGAGGGAGTCACGAGAGACGGATCGAGCCGATATGCTCTTCGAGGCGTGTTCGTGCGAGTTCGATACACACCCCGAATGGGGAATCTTGCCCCGTGCGTGCACGGAGAACGGGTGTGTGCCCGTGTGAGCTCGCGAGCACTCGTGTGCGCTCTTCTGGGGCTGTGCGCGCCCGTGCGCGCTCGTGTGCGCCCGTGAGCGCGCTGGTCACACCAATTCGCGAGCGGTGGGGGTCACCGTAGGTGTGTCCTGTGCACACACGCACACCACACCCCTCGGGGACCAACATTCGCCGAGCAGACCGCGTGCACACCACGTGCACGTTCGCGCACACATGCAACGTCGCCTGGACGATGTTACGGCTACGGTTCTTTTTTTTTCGCACGATGACGTCAGTACGAGCCGAGATCAATTAATGTAATCGATGATTCGGACTTTTCGCAGCTGTTCCCGTTTTCGGAGGTTCCTCGCGGTTTCCGAAACTTTTTGGGAACCGGCCAACAGTAAGTTCAGTTTTTGGAGACTGACTACTCGAAGCTGTGGTTGACCAAGAGGTGATTTTGGAATCATGTTTCTGCATTTATGCGGACAAGGAGCGGTGAAAAATTGTCGTCGGATAACTAAAGGTCGTAACGTTGATACTGTGTTGAATGAAAAAGAAAAATGTTTACAACGTTAAGATTTACAATGTCATGTGACGTCAACCGAACATCCTTGTTCACTTGTCCCAAGGCAGGTGGCTTTCGCATTGGTCCAAAAAAGTTGGATAGACCTCCACAAAGACGCTATACCGAAACTTGCAATAGCGGCTCGAACTAACTGAAAAAAGAAATTCGAGAGAAATGGTCGGAACACGGTTTACATACAGCGAATCGCAGTAACAGTCGGACACTTTTGCAATAACTTTTTTAATATTGGACTCATTGGAATTATTTTATAATTTCGATGACATTTTCCGAATACGTATAATTGATACGGGTCTGCGTAATGTGGTTTTAGTTTTAACGTAGTTAAAGAAGTCGTACCTGACTTCTAGTATTTTCTCTGGTAATTCCGACCAATCGCGATTTTTTCTTCACAATTTCCTTCCCACGTCATCGCAGCAAACTAATTGAGCCGTTTATTTTGAAAGTGGCCTAAGTCCGTTTGTCAATTATTTGTTGTTGCCCGTAATTACGCGTACAACTTCAAGTTAGCTGTCATAAACAACATTTGTAGTTAAGTTTATCAGAGTATAACGATAATTTTGGACACATAAGTTTTCGCAGTTAGTTCAATAATTAAAACCATCACTTTGAAAGTGGCCTAAGTCCAATCCATTATTGATAATGTCCGAAGAACACGATCACAAAAGTAATAATTTAAAAAGAAAAGGTAATAACTTTATTCTAAATGAAATGAAACAAGAGATAAGATTGAGATTGAGATGAGATTTGTTGTCATATCAACAAAATTTTTGGAGTTCGCAGTTTTGAAAAGGGTAAAGAATTCTAACGGAGAAAAAATAAATTCGTGAAAAATATGCTGGATGCGTTTTTTGAGAAATGAACCATATAAAATTTTCTATAAGATATCAATGGATGAGAATGCAAAGTTTTCAATCCTGGATTTAATACCACGTGGGGAAGAAAGTTTGAAAATATTGTATCGACACCACTTTATAAAAATATAAGACGAATTACAACAGCGATATACAAGGACATGATGGACTTACTATACATGCCACCGGAGCACCATGACTTCTTCAAATCCCTCCCTCATACACAAAATGTAGACGAGCAGTGAATTGTTATGTGATCTATGTAGTTAGGAAATGTCCTGAATTGCATAAATTGTGCTTCTGAAGTGTTCTAAAGATATATAAAGTAAATTGAGTATTGTTTTTTCAATTCGAAGCATTTTAAATTATGTCGAACGGACTTGGGCTCTTCCAAATTTTACAACGAATCTGGTTGTTAACTTTGAAAGTGGCTTAACTCCATTTTTGGTAAGAAAATACATATTATTCACTTAATAATTCCTATTATTTTAATAGACACTGTAAATTTAACTCTTTCAGATACACTTAAGCAGTATCACACATTCGCATCCTATACGTATGTTTTTAACTTTATTGAAACACAAACCCTCAAATATCTCAATTTAAGTATAAGTGGACCTAGGCCACTCTAATTGCTGAAACACAATTCTGGTCGAATATTAAAAAAGTTAACCGTCCGTTGAAAAGTGTCCGAATATTACTGCGATTCGCTGCAATCATTCTGAATGGTGTATTGCGGAGAAAGGAGCAGTTCCAAAAAAAAAAAAATGAGCGTTTCCCAAGGACACGAGAGAATCCTGAACTAGCACAGAGACCTATCTCCGGCATGGTCGCATCGAGAATAGCATCGGGATTTCATTAGCGACTGGTTTCTTTTTGCCAAAGGTAGGAAGAAGCGAGTCGATGAATTAATGGTCGGCGAGTGGCGAGTGTGTCTCGGTGCCATATTTCTTCAACACGTGCGTCCAGGATCGAGGCGTGTTCGCGCGGGAATCCGCTCGTACTCGCTCTCGGTCGCTCGCGCGAGCGAGAGGAGACTTCTGGACGCGTGCAGAGACACGCGAGCCGTTTCCATCGGGTGGCATCGGCGTCGCCGTCGGTTTTTCTTCGTTTCTCTCGGTTACCCTCTTCCTCCGATCCTCGCGAACGTCCTTTCCCCTTCGACCCCTTCGTCCCCTTGGACCCTGTTTCACCCCTTGGTCCGAGCACCCCCACCCCCAGTTTTCCGCCCCTCGAGCAGCGAGCGCCTCTCCCTCGCTAACCTACCGTGCACTTTTGTATGTTTAAATTGGGTTGCGTTCTACGCTCGCGCTTCGAGCGTTAACCGAATCCTTAATTACTATTCTGATTGCGTTCCGCCGCCGCGTCCAGATATCTCCGGGCCGCTCTCTTAATATCCAGCACGGCGACCGGGAATTTTCGGATCGTTTCGGACCCGGTGCGCCGCGATTCCGCTTGACCGTGCTCGCTCGACGGTCGCGAGCGTAATTTTAATGACACCGACGTTTCGGGGTCTTTGCGAACATACACGGCCTCCTCGAAGTGTTCTTCGCGCGACCGGAAGTCGAGGAATCATGATATCGCGCGTTGCCGGGCTGATCCGGAGTCAGAGTTGGGCAAAATATTTATCTAAATAAAAATTTCGAATAACGTGTAAAAGATAAGAAAATTTTTATTCGTTATTCGAAGGTTCGAATAAAAAATTTTTATTCGTTATTCGAAGGTTCGAATAAAAAAAGTATCTTTATTCGACGAGTATCGAATAAATAGTTTTATTCGACGAGAATTTATCCGACGAATAAAGATAATTTTTTTTCTTCGAAGCGGATTTATTCGAACTTCGAATAGTTTTTTCATTTTTTATCTGTATCTTTTATTCGAAGGGTTCGAATAAATCTTCGAATAACTTTTGCCGAGCTTCAAAGACCCAGCGACGACAGACGACGTACAATGTAAGCGGATGGAGAATCGCGCACGAATGAAAGTTTGAACTTTTAGATTTGTCAATATATCCTCATAAAATTGTGACGAGCGAATGGAGGGGATTTTCCTGACGAAAATGAGGTCAAATTCGAGCGTAATCGAACAAGTTTCACTGATACGTAATGTTACGATAAAAATTACAATCTCGTTAAAGACAATCCAAATGATGTCGTGTTTGAGCTCATTTTGATCGGGATAAGCTCTACAACTCATTCGTATTAACAATATCGTTCCGATTAGAAACATAAAAGCATAAATTGCCAATAATGTTCGATTCTCATCTCACTTTTTTTATCCGAACCTTCGAATAACGAATAAAGATAAAGTATCTTTTATTCGAATCGTTATTTAAATAATTTTTTATCGGAATAATGCCCAACTCTGTCGAGAGTCTTTAACCTCCTAGGACATTTTTCTCGGTTTTCTCGCTATAACTTAGGAAACAACTAGTAATTTATACAGGGTGTCCCGTAACTGGTGGCTGAGTCGAAAATATAGAATAAAATTTGTTGATACGAGGCTTTGTTTTCCAGAAAAATGAGTGAAAATTTGTCTAGTGCGCGTGCACTCGGCTTGCTTGCGGCTCAACGGACTTTATTCTGGGTTACCTCAACCTTTTTTTCGCAAAGGTTTTCGAGGTTTGTATACGTCGAATAAATCGAAGGTCGAGGTTACAATGTTAGAATTACCTTTGAGGAATTCGTTTAATTCATAAATTGCTGGAAGTGCTGTCCACGTTGTTGTAGACATAATTGTGCTGTTCGTATTAAATTCCTTCCGAACCTCTTGTAATGTGCAATTATTATAACTGATTCTGCAATGCATGATTCTTGCAATTGTTCTTTGCTCGCCCGGAAGCGGAGGAATCGCGCCATTGTGGACTCAATGCGTTGTGGTGAGCAGGACTGCTCAAACCCTTTGGCAATTTTTCTCAAATTTGGTTTTGTTGCTAGGGTATTAGGCACTTCGTGCTTGTACCTTACTGGACAAGTACCATTTTATGGTACAGTGATTTCTCTGTAGAGGGTGTTCATTTCGAAATGTATGAAAGGTATTAAAAGAGTGTAAAACACGTGTCCAAGGATTTCGAGGGGAAAAGAGGGGTGGCAGTATCAGTTTTTTATTTGAGTGGCGTTTTCAAGGACATTTGAAGGTCAACTTTGTTCTTTCAAATGGAAACCTATATTTTTTATTTTGGGATCTTATTGTTCGTGAAAAGACCAGCAATGCCACTAAAACAAATGTTTTTGATTAGATAATTAGTTATAAGTGCATTAAATCCTCCGTGTAATTGCAAGTGTCACAGTGAGAGTCGTATTGATGGATTGTCTAGCAGATGCAAGGAAAATTGAAACATTTTTGGACATTTTCGTTTGGATTAATTGTTCACGTCATTCTTGTGTTTCGCTGTTCTATCGTCTTTGTTCTACACAAACAACGCATCAAGCCTCCGCGAACATGATCCTGGAACCACGAGGGCATGCGTGCGCATAGTGCAGCTTCCAATTAAGTGGAATCGCACTCTTTAAAAAATCGGAACATGGTTCATAGCAGTATTTTAATGGAAATGGTAGTTCGGAGTGCCATTAGTATAACCTAAAAGGTTAATTCTCTTTACGAGTTACTCAAGCAATTTACTTCTTACAAGCAGATATAAAAGGATTTTCTGTTTTCTGATTGCAAATTCCTTATCCAAATGACTTATATCTACATCCAATTAGTATAAGACCACATGTTTATGATAATTGCTCCGTCGACCTGTATGCAAATCTTCATTTTTGCAGACCGTTTCGCAAAAAGCTGGAATAATTTATCTGGTCGTTTAAAAGATTCTTTGCTGGAGGAAAGCAAAGAATGTTATTAACCCTTGGACAACGGAGCTTTTTTTATAATTGCATAGCTGACGATTAAGGTCAGTCGCAGCTTCATTTGACAATATTTTTTAAACATATTTCTGAAGGAATTTCTCGTACATCCATTTGTCTTCCCGCGGATTTTTAATTCAGTCAATTAAATCATCAGAAATTCAGTAATTAAACGACGGTTTTGCCAAAAGTAAAATTTCCGACGATTAAACAGCGAATCTTTCTGCAAATTTCCATTTCCAGAAATTATTTCTCAGAAAGCCAGTTAAAAGAAGAGATAAATTATTTACCAACGGATTCCTAACAAAAAAGAACAAGCTAAAAGCATGTTCACCGTTTCCTGTCATAAACGTTGCTTTTACTTCGCAAACTTTTTCTTCAACAACAAAAACGAATGAGCTGAGAGCATCTGTACTCTTTCTTAACCTGTACGTCGCTTTTTGCTTCGCAGATTTGTTTTCCGACCGAACAAGAACAAACTAAACGCCGCCGTTTCTTAACATAAATATACTTCACGAAAAAGTGTACGAAAATTCCAATTGCAAAACGAGACTAATGACAATTCTCGAAGCCCGGGTAACATACGTTCGTCCCATAAGAGTTTAATTAACCCGTCTGAAAATTAGGGTGCGTCCCCAAACATGAACAGTCCGCTTCGTTCTGCCACAATTTCGGCGTCTCTTAATCAGACGCTATCTTCCACAAGCGAGTTAATATAAACTTAATATCCGTAACTCAGTCTTCGATACGATCATCATCGAACGTTCCCGTTTATGTCACAACTGCTTTTAACCGTGTACCATTATCCCCGGGTACCTAACCGTTGTGGCACAAAGATTGCCAAACGTTTCAATTAACAAATTATCCTGTTTCTCAGAATCTATATTTATCAAGCTCAAATTTTCAGAGCATCTAGCACCATACTAGCTGTGCATTTTAGCCAACAATAATTTAAAAATACCTAATCGCACGAATTCTACAACCGTATAAAGTCGACCTCGTTTTACTCTTACCTAGATGCCACTTATTATGTTGCCGATCAGGCTACGGGTCGAATTTCAAAAAATCCTTCGGTCAAAATACGTGTCACCGTTGGTTGCAAAAGCACACAAAATTGCAAATCGATCGGTCCAGTAGTTACTGAGAAAAATTAACACGAAGTTGGCTTATTCTCCTTACGTGAAGATTTGCCATTATTTTTTCCTGTCATTGAGCTCAGGTATTCGAACAGTGTACGTGTTAATGAATAGGGGTTTACGTAAAGGTAAACGGCATAGTTATCAATGGTCAAAGCAGTCCAGAGCGAAGGATGTCGGATTTTTCATCGAACTTTCCAGCGAGAGCGAGTTAGGATGGTTGAAGGTTCGCGCGCAGAGTGAAAATTCGTCCGGACTCGCATTTTTCAGAATTAATGGCGGACCCGTTGCAGCCGTCGATTACGGTGATTACGATTTCGGGCCGCGGTGGAACCAGTTGTCGGCATAGTAAATCAAAACGGCCGGCGGGTTACGTCATCGATCGCGTGCGATTTTAAGGACCGACGACCGGTTACGTGCGGAGAAATCGGCGAACGCGGTTGTGACACCGCGCCGATACGAAAATTACACATCCTGGCACCACTTTAGCCACAAGTTCCGCGTTATGCGTTGCAAATTATTGCATCCAGCCTGTCGAAACACTGGGGGAGGTGCACGGGTGCACACTGACGCCGCCACTACTGTCTTTCATCCTTCGAAGTCCCTTGAAGTTTGAAAGAGATGAATACCTCCTCGTTATTCTTATCAAATTATGCAACATACTTATTTTATTTTTCAGAAATTTATTTCTTTCGACTAATATTCTTACAAAAATTTTTGAATAGATAGACGCTTATGTTCGTGGTATTCTTATAGGCTGTTGTAAAATAGTCACTTTTAATTGCCAGAAGATTTAACGTTAAAATGAATGACTGATGAGATAAATTTATTTCTTTGGACAAATATTGTAAGAAACATTGTTAAATGGATGAATACCAGTCCTGGCTGTTCATACAAAATTATGTGAAATACTCATTTTTCTAGAATTAATGTTAAGAGTGAACCGAGGCGATCACATAGAGCGTTTAATAAATTTATTTCTTTGGACAAATATTGTAATGCAAATTGTCGAATAGATGGATGAATACCAGTTCTTGTTGTTCATACAAAATTATGTAAAATACTCATTTTTCTAGAATTAATGTTAAGAGTGAACCGGGGCGTTCACATAGAGCGTTTAATAAATTTATTTCTTTGGACAAATATTGTAACACAAATTGTTGAATAGATGCATGAATACCAGTCCTTGTTGTTCCTACAAAATTATGTAAAATACGCATTTTTAATTTTTCTAGAATTAATGTTAAGAGTGAACCGAGGCGTTCACATAGAGCGTTTAATAAATTTATTTCTTTGGACAAATATTGTAATGAAAATTGTTGAATAGATGCATGAATACCAGTTCTTGTTGTTCCTACAAAATTATGTAAAATACGCATTTTTAATTTTTCTAGAATTAATGTTAAGAGTGAACCGAGGCGATCACATAGAGCGTTTAATAAATTTATTTCTTTGGACAAATATTGTAAAGCAAATTGTTGAATAGATGGATGAATACCAGTCCTTGTTGTTCATACAAAATTATGTAAAATACTCATTTTTCTAGAATTAATGTTAAGAGTGAACCGGGGCGTTCGCATAGAGCGTTTAATAAATTTATTTCTTTGGACAAATATTGTAATGAAAATTGTTGAATAGATGGATGAATACCAGTTCTTGTTGTTCATACAAAATTATGTAAAATACTCATTTTTCTAGAATTAATGTTAAGAGTGTACCGAGGCGTTCACATAGAGCGTTTAATAAATTTATTTCTTTGGACAAATATTGTAAAGCAAATTGTTGAATAGATGGATGAATACCAGTTCTTGTTGTTCATACAAAATTATGTGAAATACTCATGTTTCTAGAATTAATGTTAAGAGTGAACCGAGGCGTTCTCATAGAGCGTTTAATAAATTTATATTTTTGGACAAATATTGTAAAGCAAATTGTCGAATAGATGGATGAATACCAGTTCTTGTTGTTCATACAAAATTATGTAAAATACTCATTTTTCTAGAATTAATGTTAAGAGTGTACCGAGGCGATCACATAGAGCGTTTAATAAATTTATTTCTTTGGACAAATATTGTAAAGCAAATTGTTGAATAGATGGATGAATACCAGTCCTTGTTGTTCATACAAAATTATGTAAAATACTCATTTTTCTAGAATTAATGTTAAGAGTGAACCGAGGCGTTCACATATAGCGTTTAATAAATTTATTTCTTTGGACAAATATTGTAATGAAAATTGTTGAATAGATGGATGAAGACCAGTTCTTGTTGTTCATACAAAATTATGTAAAATACTCATTTTTCTAGAATTAATGTTAAGAGTGAACCGAGGCGTTCACATGGAGCGTGTAATAAATTTATTTCTTTGGACAAATATTGTAATGCAAATTGTTGAATAGATGGATGAAGACCAGTTCTTGTTGTTCATACAAAATTATGTAAAATACTCATTTTTCTAGAATTAATGTTAAGAGTGAACCGAGGCGTTCACATATAGCGTTTAATAAATTTATTTCTTTGGACAAATATTGTAATGAAAATTGTTGAATAGATGGATGAAGACCAGTTCTTGTTGTTCATACAAAATTATTTAAAATACTCATTTTTAATTTTTCTAGAATTAATGTTAAGAGTGAACCGAGGCGTTCACATGGAGCGTTTAATAAATTTATTTCTTTTGACAAATATTGTAATGAAAATTATTGAATAGATGAATGAATGCCAGTCCTTGTTGTTCATACAAAATTATGTAAAATACTCATTTTTCTAGAATTAATGTTAAGAGTAAACCGAGGCGTTCGCATAGAGCGTTTAATAAATTTATTTCTTTGGACAAATATTGTAAAGCAAATTGTTGAATAGATGGATGAATACCAGTTCTTGTTGTTCATACAAAATTATGTAAAATACTCATTTTTCTAGAATTAATGTTAAGAGTGAACCGAGGCGATCACATAGAGCGTTTAATAAATTTATTTCTTTGGACAAATATTGTAAAGCAAATTGTTGAATAGATGGATGAATACCAGTCCTTGTTGTTCATACAAAATTATTTAAAATACTCATTTTTAATTTTTCTAGAATTAATGTTAAGAGTGAACCGAGGCGTTCACATGGAGCGTTTAATAAATTGATTTCTTAGGAGAAATATTGCGACAAAAATTGTTAAAGAGATGAATGAATATGTTTGTTTCTTCGAAATGATGCAAAATGGTTGCTTTCAGCTGTCCGTGGATTTAGCACGTGGAAGTAGATTGCCGAGGCGTTCACCAACCATAAGTAGAATGCGCCGTCTTGACCAGGCAGTCTATTGGCAAGTTCGTTCGCGTGCGAGAAAAACTTCTGAGATCTTCTCCGCTCAATTTTGGAACAGCTGGGTACAAGATCCTTCCATGGGCACTCTGTTAAACTTGACTCCGCCCCGAACAAAAGAAACTTTACATTGGCCGTTCCAATTTAAACCTTCGGACCTTGGATTCTTCATTTTTGCCCTCCCTGCTATTATTACTTTCGAAAATGTTCGGTACTTGTATTTTATGGTCTTTTCTGATTTCTTGCGTTACGCTGTTGTTCAACAACATTGTTTCAATTGCACGCCATTATCGAGGGACCAATCAAATAAGATTGGATTGAACTTCATTGCGGGTCTCTCTATGTACCTGAAAATCGACTAATTACACACAGATCAAGTAAAATTTTACAGAAATTGTAAAATGCACACAATTC
Organism: Halictus rubicundus; assembly: GCF_050948215.1. Taxonomy (NCBI): domain Eukaryota; kingdom Metazoa; phylum Arthropoda; class Insecta; order Hymenoptera; family Halictidae; genus Halictus; species Halictus rubicundus. Next base: position 25,204,627 of record NC_135150.1, read on the forward strand.
AACTGCGAATAAATAAATAGAAAACAAACTGGGACAGGATGTAAATGTACGTTTGGGTTGCGACGAAATTCAGTGAAATGTTACAGAAAGTCTGAATCCAATACATACACAAAACCGTGAACATTCATTTGAAATAAAAAAGTTCCACATCAATTAAACGGAACAAGAGTGAAGCAAAAGTTTCTCTCACACCCTGATAACTTCAATAGATTGAAGATGGTACATCGATATTCCTGAGCACGTGCACGTGCCGTACCACTGTCTCAAATTTCACCTGTTCGTTCTTTTCGCGAGCGCATAAATTCCACAGTCTAATAATGAATTATGGTAGCAGCGTTTCACAGATGTCCCACTTGCAGTTGGACGGATCCGAAGTGAAACGAAGAAGCAAATTAAACATGATTGCGCGGGACAAACCGGCGGAAAGATGAAATAGAAAGCAGTGGGGGAGGCGAAGGGGGGGGGGGGGATTCGATCGATCGGGGCGGTTAACGAGAGAAGTCATTCGATGATACCTGGACCGCGAGGACGAGCTAACGAAGTGAATCTCTGTTGTTATCGGAACGAGAGAGAGAGAGGGAGAAAAAAAGGAAAAAAAAAAGAAACGAAGAAAAAAAGGAGCAGAAAACAAAGAAAAAATCGGCGCGCATTCGCGAATGCTAATCGCGGCGTGTACCGGGACAACGACGACGACGATTGCCAAGGAGCGTAGAACGAAAGTTCACCTCGAGTCGATATAACTTCCAGCTCGCAGCACTTTCATGAAACTATTTAGTCCAGCCTCCATCGACGGCCAGGAAAGTGATTGGATAACTTCGTCGTTAAACGAGGAACACAATTAAAGTTACAATTAAGATACTAATCGAACCGGTCTCTCTGCCGCGTCACTCACTCGCCGTGATTCCGAGGAACGAGATTTATCCGTCCGCTGCCCTTCGGGAGAAAGTAGCGTGGTCCTCGAGCTGTCCAGGATGGACCGAAAGGGAGCAACGATTCCAACCGAGAGATACGATTCTTCGCGGTTTGCTACTGTCCGAGATCTGACCTGCTACTGCTTCTCTACGCGAGAGAACGATCTCAAATTCTCTTCTCCGCGAGAGAGCAATTTTTACTTCGTTTCTCCGCGAGAGAGCTATTGTTACTCCTGTTTTCAAGGGGAGAAGAGGAAGAGCTGAGTATACTGACTTATAAACGCGAGAGAGCGACTTTAAATTCTTTCCTCCGCGAGAGAGCAATTTGTACTTCTTTTCTCCGCGAGAGAGCTATTGTTGCTCCCGTTTTTCGTGGGAAGAAGAGGAAGAGCTGAGTATACTGACTTATAAACGCGAGAGAGCAGTTGCTACTTCTTTTCTCCGCGAGAGAGCAATTTTTACTTCGTTTCTCCGCGACAGAGCTATTGTTACTCCCGTTTTTCGTGGGAAGAAGAGGAAGAGCTGAGTATAAACGCGAGAGAGCGACTTTAAATTCTTTCCTCCGCGAGAGAGCAATTTTTACTTCGTTTCTCCGCGAGAGAGCTATTGTTACTTCCCTTTTTCATAAGAAAGAAGGAGAGAGCTAGATATACTGATTTATAACGCGAGAGAGCAGTTGCTAGGTCTTTTCTCCGCGAGAGAGCAATTTTTACTTCGTTTCTCCGCGAGAGAGCTATTGTTGCTCCCGTTTTTCGTGGGAAGAAGAGGAAGAGCTGAATATACTGACTTATAAACGCGAGAGAACGATCTCAAATACTCTTCTCTGCGAAAGAGCAATTTTTACTTCTTTCCTCCTCGAGAGAGCTATTGTTACTCCCGTTTTTCGTGGGAAGAAGAGGAAGAGCTGAGTATACTGATATACAAACGCAAGAGAGCGATTTTAAATTCTTTTCTCCGCGAGAGAGCAAATTTTACTTCTTCTCTCCACGAGAGAGCAATTTGTACTTCGCCTCTCCGCGATAGAGCTATTGTCACTTCCATTTTTCACGAGAACGAGAGGGAGAGCTACACATACTGATTTGTAACGTGGGAGAGTTATGTCTACTGCTTTTTCTCGTGACAGAGCAAATTACTACGAAGCAAATTCTATTTCCTTCATTCGAAAGAGATTTCTACTAATTTCTTCCGTCACGGAGCTAGTTCTATTTACTTGTTAAGCGGAAGAGGGACATTGATGTTTAGTTTCTTCATAAGAGAGTATTTGTTTTCTCTGTGAGAAAGGTAGTTGAGCTGTCATATGCTCTACGGTAGAGCTATTGAGATTTTGTTTGCTTGTCCGATTATGAGGGAGCTATTTCTGCTCTCATGCTTCATAATCAAGCTGCTTGTACCTGTCTACTTTTTTCCTCTGCAATGGAGCAATTTACATACTTGTCGGATCCACAATAGGACTATTTCTACTTGTCTGAGTTATGAAAGAGCCATTTATGCTTCCTTGCTCCATGATAGTCCGTTTCCTGATTTATGAGAGTGCAATTTCTTTATTATGTTGAGCTACAACAGGCAGCACTACCTCCAACAAACATCAACAAACATCAACACCAACCCAGTCACACGAACTCGACACACTCAAAACAGATCACCATCAACCCACTTACCACATTTATCAGAGTCCAATCACGTTGAGCGACAACAGACAGCAACATCTCCATCACACCACAACAAACATCAACATAAACCCGCTCACATTCAATCATCCTATTGAAAATAGGTCGCAATCAACCCACTTACCACATTTATCAGAGTCTAATCACGTTGAGCAATAACAGACAACAACACCTCCAACATGCAACAACAAACATCAACACAAACCCGCTCACACTCAATCATCCCATTGAAAACAGATCGCAATCAACCTATTTACTACATTTACCGGAGTTCAATCATGTTGAGCAACAACACACAACAATATCTACAACACACCATAACAAACATTAACACAAACACGCTCACACTCAATCATCCTATTGAAAACAGATCGCAATCAATCCACTTACCACATTTATCAGAATCTAATCACATTGAGCAACAACAGACAACAACACCTCCAACACACCACAACAAACATCAACACAAACCCGCTCACACTCAATCATCTCATTGAAAACAAATCGCAATAAACACACTTACCACATTTATCAGAGTCTAATCACATTGAGCAACAACAGACAACAACACCTCCAACACACCACAACAAACACCAACACAATCTCGCTCACACTGAATCATCCCATTGAAAACAGATCGCAATCAACCCATTTACCACATTTACCGTAGTTCAGTCACGTTGAACTACACCAGGCAACAACACCACCAACACACCACAACAAACATCAACACAAACGCGCTCACACTCAATCATCCTATTGAAAACAGATCGCAATCAACCCATTTACCACATTTGCCGTTATTCAATCACGTTGAAATACACCAGACAACAACACCACCAACACACCACAACAAACATCAACACAAACGCGCTCACACTGAATCATCCCATTGAAAACAGATCGCAATCAACCCATTTACCACATTTACCGTAGTTCAGTCACGTTGAACTACACCAGGCAACAACACCACCAACACACCACAACAAACATCAACACAAACGCGCTCACACTGAATCATCCCATTGAAAACAGATCGCAATCAACCCATTTACCACATTTACCGTAATTCAGTCACGTTGAACTACACCAGGCAACAACACCACCAACACACCACAACAAACATCAACACAAACGCGCTCACACTCAATCATCCTATTGAAAACAGATCGCAATCAACCCATTTACCACATTTGCCGTTATTCAATCACGTTGAAATACACCAGACAACAACACCACCAACACACCACAACAAACATCAACACAAACGCGCTCACACTCAATCATCCTATTGAAAACAGATCGCAATCAACCCATTTACCACATTTGCCGTTATTCAATCACGTTGAAATACACCAGACAACAACACCACCAACACACCACAACAAACATCAACACAAACGCGCTCACACTGAATCATCCTATTGAAAACAGATCGCAATCAACCCACTTACCACATTCACCACATTCACATTCTAATCGTACCAAGCAACAACGCGCTACCTCCGAGCACACACCATCCAGCCTAAACGCAAACCCATTCGCACACAAACAAACCGGCGCTTGCGGAACACACAATCAGCCCACCGGCTATATTTATCAAGCTCTAATCCCGTTATCTGAACTGACAGCAACACGCAACGACGGACAGGATCGCGGGCCGGCTCGGCTCGGCGTTTCGCGCGCACACTCGCCGAGACACAATCAACGCGGAAGATACATTTCGCGAGGAAGCCCGCCGGAATATTGCGGGTCGATACGGGCGTGCTCGTCGATATTTCCGCGGAAAGAGAGATTACGATCGGGCGCCGGTGCTCGGGGCGACAAGCGAGTCGCATCCGAGGGTGATTGCCGTGCTTTTGGGAATCGTGTTGCATCGATAGCCACCGCCGGCCACCGGGAAAAGGAAGCTGGCGTGGCGGAAAAGTGGACGGAAACGTCTCGTGACGTCTGTCGAGGTGACGATCGCAATTACCGATATAACTGATCCCGTTAAGTCGTACGCGATCATTTCCGAGACCTGAAAACGACGCCGCGCGGGGAATCGCCCGGTTTCCGGTACCCGTTTCTCTTTTAACCCTTTTGCTGCCCCGGGCGTTTGCGCGAGAACTGCCACGTGCTCGTTCAATTCTTCCATGAAAATGCGAAATCTCCACTGGTAGTTCTTTCATGTCCTACCTATTTGAGACTGGCAGCGAGGAAGTTATGCTATAGTACATGCGGTAGGTTGGCTGATTGTGTGCTCTGGTTTGAGCGTGTTGGTTCAGTGGGACTGAGTTTGTGTCGACGTTGGTTGTTGTAGGTTCAAGGTAGCGCCAGTCTGTTGTAGCTCAACGTGATTTAATTCTGATAAATGCAATGAGTTGATTGTGCTCTGGTTTGAGTGGTCTTGGTTCAGTGTGAATGAGTTTGTGTTAGCACTTCGGCGAACTAAACTCTTCCGACGTCATTGTAACAAACAATTTATTGTCATATAACATTCGTTAGATCACGACCGTTTCGTGGACACCTATGAAACTGTAACTTTCGATTGTCCGCGAAATAGATGTAAAGATTTATTGTTTACGCAATTTAATAGTTTCGCGTGCACAAAAGTTTCTCCGATTTACGGTGTAACGAGTGCATTGTCATCAAGATCTTGTCATACCGCAGCATTCATGGAAAAGACAGTGACAATGCAGAACTCTTTGTTAATATCTATACACAAAGTCCTTTGCAGCTACTCAAAGCAACATTCGTTCACCACTTATGTCAACGCGTTACTTCGTCTTAAAAATCTGTTTTATGTTCCGTCGGAGAAACAGCAAGTTCCCTATACTATTCGACTTTCTTGGATAAACTGATTGTGTGTCTGTGACGCAATAGTAGTGAAATTACTAACCTTGACGACTCGCTCTTCAGGTCCCGGCCGCAGGAAATGCGTCACGCGAATAGGCCGCGGCGAAAGTGCGGTGGAAGGGGAAGATAGACAATTTTGGATGTTGACATACGGGTTAAATAATAATGCCTTTAATAATTTACGGCAGTTATTTATTTTATTTATTTTACATAATGTAATATATTAAATGTATTTTATTTTATTTTATTATATTGTATTTATGGCGAGCGTTATGGTCGATTGGTTTTATTTTATTTTATTGTGATATATTGTTATTATTTTATATTTTTAGGTCCGTTTTTATTATGTTATTATACTTATTATATTGAAAAGCGACAGTAGCTCTCTCTCTCTCTCTCTCTCTCTCTATCGGTGTAATTAGTGGTCTGCGATTTTGCGAGTTGAAGGAGATGCGATGTAATGGGATTGTAACCCTGAGGGGAACAATAAATGAATACATAATAATGCCTTTAATTCGCATTCCAAAATATATTTCGGAGAACAGCCCGCGACGAATCGTATACAATCGTTAAAACATACAGAAGACTCATGTTCGCGCATGGTGACGTCGTGTTGTTTAGTAATTGCATTTCGAACGTGCAGTTTATCAATTTACGTCACGACGCAGATAAGAGGCGCGGCTTTTTTTCTCTCCGGCAATGGCGATTTATTCTTCCCCGGGCACGGTGTGACTTCTTCTGTACACACACTTGACAAATCTGTAGCCGACCATACACTCGTCCTCTATATCTGCCACTAAAACGAAAATGTTATTCTCATTTTTTATTTGCAGCTTGGTAGTGAAAGCAATAGAGAAAAACGATTAGGGTAGTTGGTATTCTCGTATTAATTTGGCTTTTGTTCGGTTTCCCTTCTGAATCATGGAAACCGGACCGAATTAATACGAACAGCGTCATAAAACTTTTTGAATGTTTTCCTTTGCATTCATTACACACGAAGGCGATTAGGATAGATACCTTCGTCTTTGCAGAGGCGCGCGGAATTCTTCACCGTTTCTACTGTGTCCTTCAGCTCGGCCATTTGTTCCAAATAGTTGAACACTCCGACGAGTTGTATCTCTTTCCCTACCATCTGTAATTATCGAATAAAAGTTATTGTCACGTTTGTTTGTTTGTTACGGATCCTGTTAAAGGCTAGCACTTACCGTTCCCTGTTTCTGAGCGGCGCAAACCGTTGCGCAACCCGCTGTTCTCATGCTTTTCATATCCGTAGTCTCGCTTTCGTTCTGGTCTACGCTGTCCTCCAGTTTTCTCAAATCCTCTGTAAAACGAAGGAAAAACTTGATTTCATAAACTAAAGTTCAGTAATAATGACACCAAAGTAATTAAAATCTTTACCACTTGTTACTCCTGTTTTTTTGATACACTCGAGAGCTTGCTCCTGGGTGATGTTGAATATTCTGACAAAGCTTTTTGCCAACTTAGTGTTGGACTCCTCGGTCGCCTGGAACGAACAAATTTCGGATCAATCATTTTCAGAGCGAATAGCTGTTAAAACCATCTGTTTCTCGCTTTCTTTCGAATTCGAGCCGAGAAAAGGTTGAGCACTTACCACGGCGACAGCGACGAACATGAACAACAGCAGAAGCTTCATGGTTGGGGTTTCTGATTTCTCGTATCTTGACGACGCGTGATAATTAATCGGATCGACTGGCATCGAACAGATCGACCGCGATACTTATATCCGAGGAGCAGAGGTTAAAGTTGCATGAGTTATGTCACCGAGCGGTTACGCTTACGATAAATCAAAGCGAAATAATCACTCGATATGAAAATGTAAACATATTATTTCCCGTAATCCGTGGTAAGCGAATCGCTCCAAGTTTTGCGGAGATAGACAGAAAATACCGTGATTTCGTATAAAGTTCAATAAGTGTACTATTTGTGTTTATCGTATTCGACATTGAGCGATCGATTTGAAGGTGACTGTGTTACTAATGCTAATGGTAGTTGCATGCTTGTGATGCCAGAGTGAATCGAAGGTGCCAGATTATATTTTCATAAATGTAGCATTTGTGTTGACCTTGTCCGACCTTGTGCGTTCTACTTGAAGGTGAGTGTGTTTATAGTGCTATTGGTTGTTGTATGCTTGTGATGCCAGAGTGAATCGAAGGTGCCAGATTATATTTTCATAAATGTAGCATTTGTGTTGACCTTGTCCGACCTTGTGCGTTCTACTTGAAGGTGAGTGTGTTTATAGTGCTATTGGTTGTTGTATGCTTGTGATGCCAGAGTGAATCGAAGGTGCCAGATTATATTTTCATAAATGTAGCATTTGTGTTGACCTTGTCCGACCTTGTGCGTTGTACTTGAAGGTGAGTGTGTTTATAGTGCTATTGGTTGTTGCATGCTTGTGATGCCAGAGTGAATCGAAGGTACCACGATTATATTTTGATAAATATAGAATTTGTGTTGATCCTGTCCGACCTTGTGCGTTCTACTTGAAGGTCACTGTGTTTATAGTGCTATTGGTCGTTGTGCAGTCCGCGACTACAAGGCATCACTAAAAACGAAATAATTATGGATTCTTTGAAAGAATTTCGTCGTCTTTCATGCAGATTGTTATTATTTACTTCTGTGGACGTCGTTCCACGCACTGTTTTCGTTAGGATTTCTATGAACTTGAAAGCTACACATGCTTGACCTCTTCTTAGCCGCGACAAATCTATAAGACAGTTGCTCGCAAACAGAGAAAGCGAAAAGATCATCAATGAAATATTCTTCTAAATTGTCAGTAATTGACGTAAATAATTGAAGTAAAACCGGAAAAATATTAATCAACTTGCAATATTTGTGTTTATACAAAATGCCACGAGGCAAAAATTCAATGAAACGGAGATTAAAATGATCAATAATTTGCGAAATGAGAATCATTCGGTGGCAAAAATTTCTGAAATTCTTGGAAAAAGCCGTTGTATAGTATATAATTATTTAAAAAATAGTGAAAACTATCGTAAAAAGAATCCAGGAGGCCGTCCAAAGTTGACAAATGCACACGACAGACGGAATATTTGACGACATGCATCGAACTCTACATTAACGGCACGACTAATTGCGACAGAAACTGGCGTAAAAATAAGTGTCAGGACAGTGCAACGAATAATAAAGGCTTCAAATAATTTGAAAGGCGTAAAATATTGAAACGACCGCCTCTAACAGACCGCCATAAAGAAGCCTGATAAGAGTTTGCAGAACAACGCATGCATTGGCGTAAGAAGTGGAGGAAAGTAATTTTGTCTGACGAGAAACGGTTTACTTTAGATGGTCCTGATAATCTAAATTATTATTTTCACGATTTAAGAAAACAGAAATTGACACTGCAAAGGCGACAAATGGATGGGGGAGGAATAATTATTTGGACGACTATAGAATACATAGATGTTTATTGACATTGTAATACATTCTAATGGATAACGTTAGGGTAACGTCACGATAATGGTACTCCGGAACACTTGCCGAGACAGAAGTATTTCCGTGTATTTTTAGTTTCGATAACACCTTAACGAATAAGTTTAGGGCACGAGTATGTTAGTAATTTTATGTAGAGCACAACAAACTGCATCGATTCGTGCAGTCAAAGATGTAGGTTTCCATTAAAAAAAAAGGCCAGCTGTATTTTTGTGATGCAGCGATGCACAAAAGTGCATAAAATTAGTTGAGTATTATGCACCGTTTGATACCATTCAACTTTTTCTTATAACATTTTTCTCTATTTCCAACCGTTTAGGAGGTACAGCCTGTTCCAGTTGCGTGTGACACCCTGTATTTCCGAGAACAATCCGCAACGAATCGTATACAATCGTTAAATCATACAGAAGACTCATGTTCGGCAATGGTGCCGGCGTATTGTTTTGTAATTTCATTTCGAACGTGCACTTTATGAATTTACGTCACGACGCAGATAAGAGGCGCAGCTTTTTTTCTCTCCGGTAATGGTGATTTAATTTTCTCCGAACACGGTGCGACCTCTTACGTACATACACTTGAGAAATCTGTAGCAGACCATACACTCGTCCTCCGTATCTGCCACTGAAACTGAAAGGTTATTCTCATTTTTTATTTGCAGCTTGGTGGTGAAAGCAATAGAGAAAAACGATTAGGGTAGTTGGTATTCTCGTATTAATTTGGCTTTTGTTCGGTTTCCCTTCTTAATCATTGTACTCGGACCGAATTAATACGAACAGCGTCATAAAACTTTTTTAATGTTTTCCTTTGCATTCATTACACACGAAGGCGATTAGGATAGATACCTTCGTCTTTGCAGAGGCGCGCGGAAGTCTTCAATGTTTCTTCTACGTCCTTCGGCGCGCCATATTGTTCGAAATAGTTGAACATTTCGACGAGTTGTATTTCTTTCCCTACCATCTGTAATTATCGATTAAAAGTTATTGTCACGTTTGTTTGTTTGTTACGGATCCTGTTGGAGGCTAGCACTTACTGTTCCCTGTTTCTGAGCGCAGCAAACCGTTGCGCAACTCGCTCTTTTCACGCTTTTCATATCCGTAATCTCGCTTTCGGTCTGCGGCATACTGTCCTCCATTCTTTTCATATCCTCTGTAAAACGAAGGCAGAACATGATTTCATAAACTAAAGTAATGACACGAATACAAAAAGGCTTAGCAGTTCAGTAATAATGATTCCAAAGTAATTAAAATCTTTACCACTTGTTGCTCCTGTTTTTTTGATACACTCGAGAGCTTGCTCCTGGGTGATACGGAATATTCTGACAAAGCTTTTTGCCAACTCAGTGTCGGCCTCCTCGGTCGCCTGGAACAAACAAATTTCGGATAAATCATTTTCAGAGCGAATAGCTGTTAAAACCATCTGTTTCTCGCTTTCTTTCGAATTCGAGCCGAGAAATGGTTGAGCACTTACCACGGCGACAGCGACGAACATGAACAACAGCAGAAGCTTCATGGTTGGGGTTTCTGATTTCTCGTATCTCGACGACGCTTGATAATTAATCGGATCGACTGGCATCGAACAGATCGACCGCGATACTTATATCCGAGGAGCCGAGGTTAAAGTTGCACGAGTTATGTCACCGAGCGGTTACGCTTCCGATAATTCGATGCGAAATATTCATTCGTTGGAGACACATTACTTCCCGGTATCCGCGAATCGCTCCACATTTTGCGGAGATACAAAGAAAATACAGTGATTTCCTATTCAGTTCGATAACTGTAGTATTTGTGTTGGTCGTATTCGACCTTGAGCGACCTATTTGAGTGCGACTGTGTTTACAGTGCTATTGGTAGTTGCATGCTTGTGATGCCAGAGTGAGTCGAAGGTGCCACGATTATATTTTGATAAATGTAGCATTTGTGGCGATCGGATTCGACCTTGAGCGTTCCATTTCAGTGTGACTGTGTTTCTAGTGGCATTCAAGACGCTGCCCCAGCGCACAGCTCAGATAGTTGCCAGACATTTGAAGAAAACTTATGAAGGGAAATGGATTGGTACACGAGGGCCGATCTTATGGCCACCGCGATCCCCGTAATTCACAACCCATGATTTCTTTTTATGGGGATATCTGAAAGATAGGGTGTACACGCGCCCCATCACTAATCTCGAGGAACTCTGACAATGCATACAGCACGAAATATGAAGATTACGGAAAGGGACATAAGGAATGTGTTGCGCACCATCAAGAATCGGATGGAAAAGTGTTTGGAATGCGATGGAGGACCATTCGAACACTTATTGTAACGTAAGTACTTCGGAACGCTTGCCCACCGAACGTAAAAACTGAGGGAACTTTTAGCTTCGATAACATCTCAACGAAGCTAAATTCAACGAATAGGGCATGGGTATGTTAGTACTTTTATGTAGAGCACAACAAACTGCATCGATTGATGGACTCAAAAATGTAGGTTTCCATTAAAAAAAAATTGCAGTTGCATTTTTGTGATGCACCGATGCACAAAAGTGCATAAAATTAGTTGGGTATTATGCACCGTCTGATGCCATTCAACTTTTTATTATAATATTTTCCTGTATTCCCAACCGTTTAGGAGGTACAGTCTGTTCCAGTTGCATTAGAGACCCTGTATTTCGGAGAACACTCTGCGACGAATCGTATAGAATCATTAATACGTTCTCGGACGTGAATGCTATAGCATTCATTTTCATAGTGATACACAATGACATAAATGCTTCTAGCATTCAAATTTTAAAGCCAATTTTTATTAATTTAATTTTATACAACCTTAAGTTTTTGTAATTAATATACATTTCAAAGTAATGACCAACTGTCATTAGTAATGACAGTTAACTTATTATTATTGTTTATATCTAATCCGATTTCGGATAATACAACTAGTTTCAAGAAAAATTGCCTGTCTACTTTTGCACCTCACCGAAATTTTTACTGTCCGTGAGCGTATTAAACCATACAGAAGACACATGTTCACGTAAGGTAACAGCGAATTGTTTAGTAATTCCATTTCGAACGTGCACTGTATGAATTTATGTCACGACGCAGATAAGGGGCGCAGCTTTTTTACTCTCCGGCAATGGCGATTTATTTTTCTCCGAACTTGGTGCGACTTCTTCTGTACATACACTTGAAAAATCTGTAGCCGACCATACACTCGTCCTCCGTATCTGCCACTGAAACGGAAATGTTATTCTCTTATTTATTCGCAGCTTGGTGGTGAAAGCAATAGAGAAAAACGATTAGGGTAGATGGTGTTCTCGTATTAATTTGCCTTTTTTCGGTTTCCCTTCTTAATCATTGTAATCGGACCGAATTAATACGACAGCGTCATAAAACTTTTTCAATGTTTTCTTTTGCATTCATTACACATGAAGGCGATTGGGATAGATACCTTGGTCTTTGCAGAAGCGCGCGTTATTCTTCAACTTTTCTAGGGTGTCCTTCGTCGCGACCGTATCTTCGAAATAGTGGAATACTTCGAGAAGTTGTATCTCTTTTCCTATCATCTATAATCATCGATTAATAGTTATTGTCACGTTTGATTCTTTGTTACGGATAATGTTAGAGGCTAGCACTTACTGCTCCCAGTTTCTGAGCGGCGCAAACCGATGCGCAACTCGCTCTTTTCACGCTTTTCATATCCGTAATCTCGATTTCGCTCAGCTCCATGGTGTCCTCCAGTTTTCTCAAATCCTCTGTAAAACGAAGGTAAAACTTGATTTCATAAACTATAGTTCAGTAATAATGATTCCAAAGTAAGTAAAATCTTCACCAATTGTTACTCCTGTTTTTTGGATACACTCGAGAGCTTGCTCCTGGGTGATGTTGAGTACTCTGGTATAGCTTGTTGCCAACTGAGTGTCGGACTCTTCGATCGCCTTGAAGAAACAAATTTCGGATCAATCATTTTCAAAGCGAATGGCTGTTAAAACCATCTGTTTCTCGCTTTCTTTCGAATTCGGGCCGAGTAAAAGTCGAGCACTTACCACGGCGACAGCGACGAACATGAACAACAGCAGAAGCTTCATGGTTGGGGTTTCTGATTTCTCGTATCTCGACGACGCTTGATAATTAATCGGATCGACTGGCATCGAACAGATCGACCGCGATACTTATATCCGAGGAGCCGAGGTTAAAGTTGCACGAATTATGTCACTGAGCGATTACGCTTCCGATTATTCGAAGCGAAATAATCATTCGTTGGAAATATATTACTTCCCGGGATCCGCGGCACGCGAATTGCTGCACATTTTGCGGAGATAGAAAGAAAATACCGTGATTTTCTATTCAGTTCGATATCTGTAGTATTTGTGTTGATCGTATTCGACCTTGAGCGTTCTATTTGTGTGTGACTGTGTTTATAGTGCTACTGGTTGTTGTATGCTTGTGATGCCAGAGTGAATCGTAGTTGCCACGATTATATTTTGATAAATGTAGCATTTCTGTTGATCATGTCCGACCTTGAGCGTTCTATTTAAAGGTCACTGTGTTTATAGTGCTATTGGTCGTTGTACACTCCGCGAGTATAAGACATCACTTGAAACGAAATAATTATGGTTTCTTTGAAAGAATTTCATCGTCTTTCATGCAGATTGTTATTATTTACTTCTGTGTACGTCGTTCCACGCACTGTTTTCGTTAGGATTTCTATGAACTTGAAAGCTACACATGCTTGACCTCTTCTTAGCCGCGACAAATCTATAAGACAGTTGCTCGCAAACAGAGAAAGCGAAAAGATCATCAATGAAATATTCTTCTAAATTGTCAGTAATTGACGTAAATAATTGAAGTAAAACCGGAAAAATATTCATCAACTTGCAATATTTGTGTTTATACAAAATGCTACGAGGCAAAAATTCAATGAAACGGAGATTAAAATGATCAATAATTTGCGAAATGAGAATCATTCGGTGGCAAAAATTTCTGAAATTCTTGGAAAAAGCCGTTGTATAGTATATAATTATTTAAAAAATAGTGAAAACTATCGTAAAAAGAATCCAGGAGGCCGTCCAAAGTTGACAACTGCACACGACAGATGAAATATTTTACGACAAGTATCGAACTCTACATTAACTGTACAACGAATTGCGACAGAAACTGGCGTAAAAACAAGTGTCAGGGCAGTGCAACGAAGAATAAAGTCTTCAAATAAATTATAAAGGCGTCAAATTTTGAAATGACCGCCTCTAACTAACCGTCATACAGAAGCCTGATTCGAGTTTGCTGAAAAACGCATGCATTGGCGTAAGAAGTGGAGGAAAGTAATTTTTTCTTACAAGAAACGGTATACTTTAGATGGTCCTGATAATCTAAATTATTATTTTCACGATTTAAGGATAGAGGAAATGACACTGCAAAGGCGACAAATGGATGGAGGAGGAATAATTATTTGGGCGACTATAGAATACATAGATGTTTATTGACATTGTAATACATTCTAATGGATAACGTTAGGATAACGTCACGATAATGGTACTCTGGAACACTTGCCGAGACAGAAGTATTTCCGTGAAATTTTAGTTTCGATAACACCTTAACGAATAAGTTTAGGGCACAAGTATGTTAGTACTTTTATGTAGAGCACAATACACTACATAGATTCGCGCCGTCAGACATATAAGTTTCCATTAAAAAAAAATTGCAGTTGCATTTTTGTGATGCACCGATGCACAAAAGTGCATAAAATTATTTTCGTCTTATGCACCGTCTGATACCATTCAACTTTTTATTATAATATTTTCCTGTATTCCCAACCGTTTAGGAGGTACAGTCTGTTCCAGTTGAGTGGGAGACCCTGTATTTCGGAGAACAATCCGCGACGAATCGTGTACAATTATTAACACGTTGGCGGACGTGAATGCTATAGCATTCATTTTCATAGTGATGCAAGATCACATAAATGCTACTAGCATTCAAATTTTAAACCCAATTTTTATTCATTAAATTTTACACAACCTTAAGTTTTTGTAATTAATATGCATTTCAAAGTAATGACCAACTGTCATTAGTAATGACAGTTAACTTATTATTATTGTTTATGTCTAATCCGATTTCGGATAGTACAACTAGTTTCAAGAAAAATTGCCTGTCTATTTTTGAAGCTCACCGAAATTTTTAATATCCGTGAACGTGTTAAATCATACAGAAGACTCATGTTCGCGTAAGGTGACGGCGTATTATTTACTAATTGCATTTCGAACGTGCCATTTATGAATGTACGTCACGACGCAGATAAGAGGCGCAGCTTTTTTGCACACCGGCAATGGCGATTTATTTTTCCCCGAACATGGTGACACTTCTTATGTACATACACTTGATAAATCTGTAGCCGACCATACACTCGTCCTCTATATCTGCCACTGAAACGGAAATGTTATTCTCATTTATTATTTGCAGCTTGGTAGTGAAAGCAATAGAGAAAAACGATTAGGGTAGATGGTATTCTTGTATTAATTTGGCTTCCGTTTGGTTTCCCTTCTTAATCATTGCAATCTGACCGAATTAATACGACAGCGTCATAAAACTTTTTCAATGTTTTCTTTTGCATTCATTACACATGAAGGCGATTAGGATAGATACCTTGGTCTATGCAGAAGCGCGCGTAATCGTTCATCGTTTCTTGTATATCCTTCGGCGCGCCCCATTGTTCGAAATAGTGGAATACTTCGACGAGTTGTATCTCTTTCCCTACCATCTGTAATCATCGATTAAAAGTTATTGTCACGTTTGTCTGTTTGTTACGGATCCTGTTAGAGGCCTAGCACTTACTGTTCCCTGTTTCTGAGCGGCGCAAACCGATGCGCAACTCGCTCTTTTCACGCTTTTCATATCCGTAATCTCGATATCGCTCTGCTCCATACTGTTCTCCAGTTTTTTCAAATCCTCTGTAAAACGAAGGCAAACCTTGATTTCATAAACTAATGTTCAATAATAATGATTCCAAAGTAAATAAAATCTTTACCAATTGTCACTCCTGTTTTTTTGATACACTCGAGAGCTTGCTCCCGGGTGATGTGGAATACACTGGCAAAGTTTTTTGCTATCTCAGTGTCGATCTCCTCGGTCGCCTGGAACAAACCAATCTTGGATCAATCATTTTCAAAGCGAATAGCTGTTAAAACCATCTGTTTCTCGCTTTCTTTCGAATTCGAGCCGAGAAAAGGTTGAGAAATGGTTGAGCACTTACCACGGCGACAGCGACGTACATGAACAACAGCAGAAGCTTCATGGTTGTGATTTCTGATTTCTCGTATCTTGACGACGCTTGATAATTAATCGGATCGACTGGCGTCGAACAGATCGACCGCGATACTTATATCCGAGGAGCCGAGGTTAGAGTTGCACGAGTTATGTCACTGAGCGGTTACGCTTCCGATCATTACTTCCCGGGATCCGCGAATCGCTCCATATTTTGCGGAGATACAAAGAAAACACCGTGATTTCCTATTCAGTTCGATAACTGTAGTATTTGTGTTGATCGTTTTCGATCTTGAGCGATCTATTTTAGTGTGACTGCGTTTATAGTGCTATTGGTTGTTGTATGCTTGTGATGCCATAATGAATCGAAGGTGCAACGATTGTATTTTCATAAATGTAGCATTTGTGGTGATCGTATTCGACCTTGAGCGTTCCGTTTCAGTGTGACTGTGTTTCTAGTGCCATTGATTGTTGTATGTTTGTGATACTAGACTCAGTAGAAGGTACCACGAGTGAATATGAATTAATTTGTGCAAACATTGCGGCCTGGGGACGAAGACCGGAGAATGAATTGTTGCCGATATTTTTTACGGCGTATTCAGGGAAATGAAGATTTTATGTTTCAGATCTTGTGGAGAGACGAGGCAACATTCACAAACAATGGAATGTTCAATCGACATAATGAACATAGGTGGTCCGTTGGAAATCCGCGTCTCAGGAGGCACACAAATAACCAGATACGATACAGCGTGAACGTTTGATGCGGAATTTTCGATAAATGGATTATCGTCCCACATTTTTTTAACGGAACATTCATCGGTCAAAAGTACTTGAACTTTCTGCAATCCGACCTACCAGTTCTGTTACACAATACAGATATTCCTCTAAGTAAACGACAAAACATGTACTTCCAACAAGACGGTGCGCCAGCACACAACTCGCAGAAGGTTGCTACACATTTGAACAAAACTTATGAAGGGAAATGGATTGGTACACGAGGGCCGATCTTATGGCAACCGCGATAACCGGAAATCACACCGCTTGACCTGTTTTTATGGGGATATCTGAAAGATTGGGTGTATTCGCGCCCCAACAGTAATCTGGAGGAACTCCGACAATGCATACAGCACGAAATATCCAAGAGTACGGAAAAGGACATAAGGAGTGTGTTGAAACGGATGGCAAAGTGTTTGGACTGCGATGGAGGACTATTCGAACACTTATTGTAACGTAAGTACTTCGGAACGCTTGCCGAGCGACCGCATAAACTGAGGGAACTTTTAGCTTCGATAACTTCTTAATGAATAAGTTTAGGGCACAAGTATGTTAGTACTTTTATGTAGAGCATAACAAACTGCACCTATTGGTGCAGTCAAAAACGTAGGTTTCCATTTTCTTAAAAAGTGCAGTTGCATTTTCCTGATGCACCGATGCACAAAAGTGCATAAAATTAGTTGGGTATTATGCACCGTCTGATACCATTCAACTTTTTCTTATAACATTTTCCTCTATTCCCAACCGTTTAGGATGTACAGCCTGTTCCAGTTGCATGGGACACTTTGTATTTCGGAGAACAGTCCGCGACGAATCGTATATAATCGTTAAATCATACAGAAGACTCATGTTCGCGCATGGTGCCGGTGTATTGTTTAGTAATTGTATTTCGAACGTACACTTGATGAATTTACGCCACGACGCAGATAAGAGGCGCAGCTTTTTTCCTCTCCGGCAATGGCGATTTATTTTTCCCCGAACATGGTGCGAATTCTTATGTGCATACACTTGAAATATCCGTAGGCGACCATACACTCGTCCTCTATATCTGCCACTGAAACGAAAATGTTATTCTCTTTTTTATTTGCAGCTTGGTGGTGAAAGCAATAGAGAAAAACGACTAGGTTGGATGGTATTCTCGTATTAATTTGGTTTCACTTCTTGATCATTGTAATCGGACCGAACGAATACGACAGCGTCATAAAACTTTTTCAATGTTTTCTTTTGCATTCATTACACATGAAGGCGATTAGGATAGATACCTAGGTCTTTGCAGAAGCGCGCGCAATCCTTCAACGTTTCCAGTAGGTCCTTCGGCACGCCCGTTTGTTCGAAATAGTTGAACATTTCGACGAGTTGTATCTCTTTCCCTGCCATCTGTAATCATCGATTAAAAGTTATTGTCACGTTTGTTTGTTTGTTACGGATCCTGTTAGATGCTAGCACTTACTATTCCCTGTTTCTGAGCGCCGCAAACCGTTGCGCAACTCGCTGTTTTCTGGCTTTTCATATCCGTAATCTCGATTTCGCTAGGCTCTACGCTCTCCCGCATTCTTTTCATATCCTCTGTAAAACCAAGGCAAATGATGATTTCATAAATTAAAGGATTGACGGGAATACAAAAAGGTTTAGCAGTTCAGTAATAATGATTCGAAAGTAATTAAAATCTTTACCACTTGTTACTCCTGTTTTTTGGATACACTCGAGAGCTTGCTCCCGGGTGATGTTGAAACTTGTGGCAAAGCTTCTTGCAAAGTCAGCGTCGGACTCTTCGGTCGCCTGGAGCAAACAAATTTCGGATCAATCATTTTCAAAGCGAATAGCTGTTAAAACCCTTTGTTTCTCGCTTTCTTTCGAATTCGAGCCGAGTAAAAGTTGAGCACTTACCACGGTAACAGCTACGAACATGAAGAACAGCAGAAGCTTCATGGTTGGGGTTTCTGATTTCTCGTATCTCGACGACGCTTGATAATTAATCGGATCGACTGGCATCGAACAGATCGACCGCGATACTTATATCCGAGGAGCCGAGGTTAAAGTTGCTCGAGTCATGTCACTGAGCGGTTACGCTTCCGATAATTCGAAGCGAAATAATCACTCGTTATGAAAATGTAAACATATTACTTCCCGGGATTCGTTGCACGAGAATCGCTCCAAGTTTTGCGGAGATAGAAAGAAAATACCGGGATTTCCTATTCAGTCCGATAACTGCAGTATTTATGTTGGTCGTATTCGACCTTGAGCGTTCTATTTGAGTGTGACTGTGTTTCTAGTGCTATTAGTTGTTGTACTGTCAGCGACTATAAAACATCACTTGAAACGAAATAATTATGGATTCTTTGAAAGAATTTCATCGTCTTTCATGCAGATTGTTATTATTTACTTCTGGGGACGTCGTTCCACGCACTGTTTTCGTTAGAATTTCTATGAACTTGAAAGCTACACTAGCTTGACCTCTTCTTAGCCGCGACAAATCTATAAGACAGTTCCTCGCAAACAGAGAAAGCGAAAAGATCATCAATGAAATATCCTTCTAAATTGTCAGTAATTGACGTAAATATTGAAGTAAAACTGGAAAAATATTAATCAACTTGCAATTTTTGTGTTTATTCAAAATGCACGAGGCAAAAATTCAATGAAACAGAGGTTAAAATGATCAATAATTCGCGAAATGAGAATCATTCAGTGGCAAAAATTTCTGAAATTCTTGGAAAAAGCCGTTGTATACTATATAATCCAAAGTTGACAAATGCACACGACAGACGGAATATTTGACGACAAGTATCGAACTCTACATTAACTGTACGACGAATTGCGACAGAAACTGGCGTAAAAACAAGTGTCAGGACAGTACAACGAATAATAAAGTCTTCAAATAATTTAAAAAGGCGTCAAATTTTGAAATGACCTCCTCTAACTAACCGTCATACAGAAGCCTGATTCGAGTTTGCTGAAAAACGCATGCATTGGCGTAAGAAGTGGAGGAAAGTAATTTTGTCTGACGAGAAACGGTTTACTTTAGATGGTCCTGATAATCTAAATTATTATTTTCACGATTTAAGAAAACAGAAATTGACACTGCAAAGGCGACAAATGGATGGGGGAGGAATAATTATTTGGGCGACTATAGAATACATAGATGTTTATTGACATTGTAATACATTCTAATGGATAACGTTAGGGTAACGTCACGATAATGGTACTCCGGAACACTTGCCGAGACAGAAGTATTTCCGTGTACTTTTAGTTTCGATAACACCTTAACGAATAAGTTTAGGGCACAAGTATGTTAGTACTTTTATGTAGAGCACAACAAACTGCATCGATTCGTGCAGTCAAAGATGTAGGTTTCCATTAAAAAAAAAGGCCAGCTGTATTTTTGTGATGCAGCGATGCACAAAAGTGCATAAAATTAGTTGAGTATTATGCACCGTTTGATACCATTCAACTTTTTCTTATAACATTTTTCTCTATTTCCAACCGTTTAGGAGGTACAGCCTGTTCCAGTTGCGTGTGACACCCTGTATTTCGGACAACAATCCGCAACGAATCGTATACAATCGTTCAATCATACAGAAGACTCATGTTCGCGCATGGTACCGGCGTGTTGCTTAGTAATTGCATTTCGAACGTGCACTTTATGAATTTACGTCACGACGCAGGTAAGAGGCGCACCTTTTTTGCACACCGGCGATTTATTTTTCCCCGAACATGGTGCGAAATCTTATGTGCATACACTTGACAAATCTGTAGGCGACCATACACTCGTCCTCCGTATCTGCCACTGAAACGGAAATGTTATACTCCTTTTAATTTGCAGCTTGGTGGTGAAAGCAATAGAGAAAAACGATTAGGGTAGATGGTACTCTCGTATTAATTCGGCTTTTGTTTGGTTTCCCTTCTTAATCATTGTAATCGGAGCGAATTAATACGACAGCGTCATAAAACTTTTTCAATGTTTTCTTTTGCATTCATTACACATGAAGGCGATTAGGATAGATACCTTGGTCTTTGCAGAAGCGCCCGCAATCCTTCAACGTTTCTAGTAGGTCCTTCGGCATGCCCGTTTGTTCGAAATGGTTGAACATTTCGCCGAGTTGTATCTCTTTTCCTACAATCTGCAATCATCGATTAAAAGTTATTGTCAAGTTTGTTTCTTTGTTAGGGATCCTGTTAGAGGCTAGCACTTACTGTTCCCTCTTTCCGAGCGCCGCAAACCGTTGCGCAACTCGCTGTTTTCACGCTTTTCATATCCGTAATCTCGCTTTCGCTATGGTCTAGGCTGTCCCGCATTCTTTTGATATCCTCTGTAAAACCAAGGCAAATGATGATTTCATAAACGAAAGGATTGCCGCGATTAAAAAAAGGTTTAGAAGAGAATTCAGTTCATTAATAATGATTCCAAAGTAATTAACATCTTTACCACTTGTTACTCCTGTTTTTTGGATACACTCGAGAGCTTGCTCCCGGTTGATGTTGAAACTTCTGGCAAAGGTTCTTGCAAAGTCAGCGTCGGACTCTTCGGTCGCCTGGAACAAACAAACTTCGGATCAATCATTTTTATAGCGAATAGCTGTTAAAACCATCTGTTTCTCGCTTTCTTTCGAATTCGGGCCGAGTAAAAGTGGAGCACTTACCACGGCGACAGCGACGAACATGAACAACAGCAGAAGCTTCATGGTTGGGGTTTCTGATTTCTCGTATCTTGACGACGCTTGATAATTAATCGGATCGACTGGCATCGAACAGATCGACCGCGATACTTATATCCGAGGAGCCGAGGTTAAAGTTGCACGAATTATGTCACTGAGCGATTACGCTTCCGATTATTCGAAGCGAAATAATCATTTGTTGGAAATATATTACTTCCCGGGATCCGCGGCACGCGAATTGCTGCACATTTTGCGGAGATAGAAAGAAAGTTCAGTTCGATATCTGTAGTATTTGTGTTGATCGTATTCGACCTTGAGCGTTCTATTTGTGTGTGACTGTGTTTATAGTGCTACTGGTTGTTGTATGCTTGTGATGCCAGAGTGAATCGTAGGTGCCACGATTATATTTTGATAAATGTAGCATTTCTGTTGATCCTGTCCGACCTTGAGCGTTCTACTTGAAGGTGACTGTGTTTCTAGTGCCATTGATTGTTGTATGTTTGTAATGCCAGAGTGAATCGTAGGTGCCACGATTATATTTTGATAAATGTAGCATTTCTGTTGATCCTGTCCGACCTTGAGCGTTCTACTTGAAGGTGACTGTGTTTCTAGTGCCATTGATTGTTGTATGTTTGTGATACTAGACTCAATAGAAGGTACCACGATTGAATATTAACACTAAACCTACCACAGTGAAAATGACCGATTTTATATTCTATAATTATTGGAACTATAAGAATTCACATATGGAAAATAGTGGAATAAATTTCTTTGTCCAAGCATTTATTATATTGAAAATTATGGACAATCTTAATAATTTTAGGCTTGCCATTTCTATAAGGCCATATTTGCCAGATACTGTTAATGCTTGGTAAGAGTACTGTTAATAAACTTATCATCCCAACTGTATTCAGTCCTGCTTATATTACTCGAATGCAACTTTATACTGCTATTGTTTCCTATATATTGTCAGTACTGTAATAAACATTGTCAGTACTGTAATGAACATTCTCATTAGACCGTCTCTGACAAAAGCTATGAATTTCTTTCGCTACTTGTATCACGCAGATTTTGCAGATGCCGAGGAACTTCAGTTTTCGATCCTTCGACTACGTTCGTCCACGCATAAGCCGCGAAGGATTACGCTGATAATCGTCGGCCAGAACTCTCGGCTGCGAATTCATCGTTCGACAGGAGTCGAGAGGCTCGACTTAATAATTTTCGCGAAGGGCGAAAAGTTCGCTCGCGGCCGAGGAGCGAAACGGTAATTTCATCAAACGGCGAACCCGCGAGCAAATACCGGCGGGGCACAAAGGATACAATTGCTCGACGGTACCACGGCTCGATTATTAATTAAGTTTCCTCCGGCGGACGTGTTTGCGAACCTTCAATTACCGTAAGCGGCGGTTAGAATGCGTGAAAATTTCATCGATTACGCATCCAGGCAAGCCGCTACCGCCTCGATACTATAATTCTTCACACTGTTTTATACTACACGCTCCTAATCTCTCGTCGATCTTAACTGAAACACGGTTTTATTAGCCTAGTCCTGTTGGCATACTTTCTTAAAGTCCTGCACTTTACTACTCGATCTATGCTATTACCATATTCAGTTAGAACGTAAACATGTTCGGGTATGTTCAGTACCCTTCTTGTTTATTAATAAAATACAAGCGACTTTATCACA
Source organism: Halictus rubicundus (assembly GCF_050948215.1). Taxonomy (NCBI): domain Eukaryota; kingdom Metazoa; phylum Arthropoda; class Insecta; order Hymenoptera; family Halictidae; genus Halictus; species Halictus rubicundus. The sequence continues at coordinate 25,227,852 of NC_135150.1, forward strand.
GTTAGGCACATTTACAATTAGTCATTACTAGACTAAGGATTTTTATGGAAAATAACAAGTGTCTGTTGCAATCGCAAAATACAGAAGCTTCATAGATATTTGTTTCTTTTTTGAATAATTTTAACGAGTAAAACAATACATCGGTATTTTTAAATAACTAGCCTGCGGATTTGTATACGTGTATAGTATGCACAGATTTTTAAAACACAAGAAAACATGTATAGCAAGAAACATAAATGACATTTCTACTATACATTTACTATATAGAATTTTTTAATTGATAAATTTAACCTGTTCCTCATCCTGGTTTTTTTATAAAATAATCCATGAAATTCAGAATTTGCATAAAAATCCGCAGTCCGGTTGTAACTCAATCCTTTGTGATAAAATGCTTTTACGCTTTCAGCTGAACATATTTATGTTACAACTTAATGCTTCTGGGTATGTAGCTTAATCCTGCAAAATCCGAATGTTCAAAGGAAGTCGAAGAAATTTCACATTTGCGATTATCTGACAATACAATAGCGAAAGCAAAGTAACTTGTTTTCGTTTAGAAGCGCAAGTAATGCAGAAAACAAATCAAATTTTATGTTGGAATTATCAAAGAATTTTCAAATAAATGATAAACGAACGAGTGTCTTTTACATTGCATTTTTGCTTAATGGACGGAAGTGGTTTTGAGGGCACAGAAAATGTTGTCGAACTCACGAAGATCCATTAAAAATGCAAACATTCGATTCGAAGAACCATATAAAATGCACTGTAACGGGGAGAGTAAAAAAAAACGGAAGCCGAAGTCACCAAGAACTGGTTCTTTTCATGTTTTCCACAGCCCGACAAGATCGCGTGTCGATCGTCAACCGATTATGATCGCTAGTCCAGGGGGAAATCGTTTTTTCTGCCCGAGAAGATCGAGATGATCGACTGCAGGTATTTTTAGGTATTTCAGCTCGCGGGTCAACGGTATCGTTAAACTCCCCTAACCTCTCACTTTTGTATTAGACCCGTTTTTGCCATAAATGCATACAATCTAGTTAAACAAAATATTGACTTACATCATATATCGAGACATTACTGTACATATTTTCAATGTGACAGGTTATGTTGCCCCCAGTGTTAAACTTTACCTGAGGAAAGCAGACATTTTTGCAAACCAGTATCTTTACACACGTATAATTTTTCAACTAGTGATCTCCTAGAAGTGAAACTTGGATTTTCGGCATTCTCCCGCCGAAATCTACAGGCTTCCATTTAAAAAAGTTAAAAATTTCTGGTTTCCCGAGGCAAAGTTTAGCCTGCCTCCAGTATCACCAAACGTATATATCCAGATCGCAAGCGGAAATAGTTCGCAGTGAAATGAATATTCGGTGCAGCTAGGGCCATATGTAAAAATTGATTGTTTCGACGCGGGCGCCTCGATTTGCGCAAAAGATTTGATTGTTTGCTGTACTTTCGGAGCCGTTCGAAGCCACGGTGTTCGCGCGCTGTTCGCGACCTTGCGCCTTGATTTACTTTCGCCGTTTTTGCCGGGCCCCGGCCGCGAACTAAACGATAACGTTTCCACCTGGTGACAAAACAGAGACTTCCCTGGAATCTTAATGGGGATCGGATCGGATCGGTAGCCGCGATAAACAAGTTTCTCGGCCGATTACGCCGCGACCCGATTGCGTAAGAAAGAAGAATCTGCTCTTGCACGCCTCCTCGATTCGCTACACCCGTTTTGCTCGATTGTTTCGCCGAATAGTCGAACCTCCATTGCCAGCAATATTTTCCGGATCGTCGGTCAACTGTAGCATTGAGCGCAGCTAAACATTCTACCTTATAAAAGTGGTATTACCGAACAAGGACTCACAGTCTTCCAACGTTGGCGCAGCCATTTTGTGCATATAGGGGAAGGTAATTTGGACCAATTTGATATGTTTCATTATATAGAGATACATCAGAAGTATCAATAAAAATTAGGTAGTAGAAAAGAAACTCACCAAGTCTACCCTCAAAATAATACCATCTATTAAATTTTAAAAAACATTTATAACCGTGAAAAATGAATTCACAAAAATCGTGTCCAAATAAGAAAACCGTTTCCTAAATTGGACCATTAGCTTACTTAACGACAACTGGACCAAATGTTTAATGTTTAATGTTTGATATTGTACAGAAACCTAAATCCAACATAACCTCTCAAAATTGTAACTGCAAATTATAGATAAATAAGTAAGCTTTGTGACGATACAATAAGACTTTATAATTACTTACGTTTAGATGAATTAACGGCTTTCACTCTAACCTCGAAATAACTAATTTTCTACTTAGGCAAACAAATAACTCTTCTCTCAATGTAACCACGAGGCGTTTCTAGATAAATCTTATTCGAATACGCGAGCACCATTGTAACCAACATGTTCTGTCAACAAATTACAAGTTTCTTAGTTGTACAGTAAAAATTTAATTTTTTTATTATACGCGTTCTTCGTTTACGAGATTGTCATCTTCACTTTTGAGTTTTTCTATACCATGGACAAATAGTACATGTACTAATACATTATCATCAAAAACTGCATAATTCTGTCGTCAACCACATTAATTCACACTGAAATAAGAATAAACTGTATTTAAATGTAAAATTAGATTAATTGAAAGATCAGTTTCGTACCTTAAAATGATATACAGGGTGTGCCAAAAATTCTGTATTTCCTTGGAAAGCGTGATTCTGAAGGTCATTCTTTCGTTATTTAAGGAGTCATTGTCGAAAAACACGGACCAATCAGAGCGCGGCTACAGCAGACGGATTCCGGCTCGGCCAATGCCGGAACCCGCTCGCTATAGCCGCGCTCTGATTGGTCCGTGTTTTTCGTGAATACCTCGTGAACAAAACAGCGGAGAATATTTTCGTAAAGGGAAAAGTTATTTCAAATAACCTTACGAATCACCCTTTTCAAGAAAATGCAACATTTGTGGGACACTATAATAAATCTGCAGACTGTAATAGTATTTCTTGGTCAATAAAACTTCGTAACATTTCCATTCTAAAATCGGACGTTTCGTACGCAACGACCCAATACGATGAATAATAATAGTAATTTTCACTTCTGTACACGAATGTTCGCAACTCAACAGGTCAATTTCCAGGTAGTTTTAAGTTGCACAAATAAAAAGAGCTTTAAGCACAACGTTAGCAGTTTTGCGTCAGCGCGTACTTTGTTTAATGAAGGACTCGGACAGCTATACACAGGATTAAGAATTACATTTCTTCTTGCGGAGTTGAAGCTTGCGTGAAAGGAAAATGAAGCACAGTCCTGAATCCACTGCGCCCGAAGAAGAATGTTCCGTAAAGTCGAAGCGCTTCTTTGATATATTCCTGTTATCTGGAATTTCCGGTCTGGTTAAATAATAGAACTCCGTCTTCGGGACGTGCCTTTATCTTGCTCTTTTATTAGGTCACCCCATAAATTTACTTTTTTCTCACGGTGATACCGAAACCAGTATTTTGAAACGAAGCCTTTAAAGATTTACTTTGGAATACTATTTATTTTGTGATTATAATGATTAGAAATTCTTCGTCGTTCAGAATTTCATAGAAAAGAAAAAGATAGTTTATATTTATCGTATGCCTATGTTTTCTCCGAAGGATATATACCAACTACAACAAAATAGAATTTCGGTTTAAAGGAAATTAATAACATACATATTTATTAGACTCGTGATGAAGACTTCGAACAGAATTTTCGAAATGTGTGTATTATTAATTCTCATTAATTTAGAATGAAACTGTATTTTATCGTAGTCAATTCTTGGCCATGACAGAGCACGTGGTTATACAATAAATATAATTTTTCTATTCTTCCTAGTAGATTATAGACATCAAAGGAGTTCTATTAATTGTAATCGTGAAATGCACTACAATTTAATTGTAATCATAAAATAAATTGTAGTGCAAGGGGTTAAACAAGCTTAGTGGTTTCTGTAATTTCTCATCGGGACAGTCTTCAGTGTACGCATTATTATGGACTTTTCTTTTCGATAGTATTTGTACATTTTTTTGATACTCGTATTTGCTGTAGTTTGCAATTTTAACAAATTCAATTTTTCACCTACTTTCTTGAACTACGGGCTGCTACGTACTGCTAGACGTTTAGTATCGTAAGAACTGCTTTGAATTATGGTCTAGCAATTTTTAGAGAGAACAATTTTTTTCAGAGAGGACAGTCGAGTGCGCCAAGGATTTTTTCGTAGGCTCTAGAACAATTTTCTGGAACAAATTCTGGTCCAGAATTTTTTGAAATGCTCTAACATTTTTGTTAGACGATCTAGGATTTTTTCGAAGTGTCCAAAACACTTTTTTGAGGTGTCAGAATTTTTTTGAATACCCCACCATTCTTTCCTGACGATCTAGGATTTTTGCGAATGCTCTAGGACACTCTGCCGAGGTCGTAGAACCTCAGGTTTTGGACACCCTAACGTTGTCTCTGACGATCCAGGATTTTTCAAAGAGTCTAGAACGCTTGCCCATGGTTGCAAGACTTTTTTGAAAAGCTGAAAATATTTTCTGACGATCTAAGATTTTTTCCGACGGCTCTAAGACATTTTTCCGTAAGATTTTCAACCTGTATACTCTAACGTAGTATATACCACAACAACATAATACCTATGCCGAACGGTAACCGCGCGGTTCATCGTACAACGACAAACAAAGAGCAATTAGAGGGACCGATTACCGATATCACAAAGTGGTAGCATATAAAAATCTCCAAGATTTTCTACAGCGTGTAATTTAAAAAATTGTACGGCAGCTGGTAGAATGGTGTCGAACAAATGAAATAATTTCGACTGGCACGTTGCATCGTTTCCGGCAATTTTCCAGCGTCAAGGGAGCCGATCAGGATCGCTCGATTGTTCCTAATCGCGTGGCAGTAAACCGTGTCGGAACGACGCGTTCGTATCTTGTAAAAACCGGTCTCTCGGTTCTCTCGCGTCGAGCGAGCCGCTATGAGTGACATTACTCGCACGAATCCTCTCCGAAGTGTCACCTGAAAATAACTCAGCATTGCTATTCTAGTAGCACGCATACAAGTGCACGGGCGCAGCGCCACCAAAGTCCTCGTACGCATTTAAATCAAGGCGGACTCCTCGAGGGCACTCTCCGGCATCGAAGTCAGGCCTCAAAGCGAGGCGCACACGCGGACTTTCTATCGTCGGCGTCCCTCTCTGCAGAAAACAATTAAAATGCGCGCACGGGATGCTTCGCGGGGCTCGCTCGGCGAAATCGCGACCGCTCCACCTTTTTTCCCCCTCCCCGCCCTCGATTTTTATTCCTTTTTTGACTCCCTCCACCTGTTTCGTTTCCCCTCCCTCCCCTCCCCTCTTTCTCTCTTTTTTTCACCAAACGGCCGCGCGATTTATCGACGCCATCTCGAAGCACGGAAACGCTTTCTTGCGCTCGTCGAGAGCCGAGGAAATTGATAACAGTCTGTCGATCGTCAGGATCGGCCCGCGCAACCTCGAATATCTGTGATCTCCGGATCGCGATCTACGGCCCCGTTGCTATTTTTGCCGCGCGATTCACCCCAGACAATTAACACTTTATCTACCAGGAGAAATTTGACAGTATTTCAAAAATCAAAGATAATGCGTTCATCAATCAAAGATGGAGCGTCGACACTTTTGGTGTAGCCCGCAATCGTAGAAATATTACAGCGTTACTGCAGACCCGCGGTCTTGAAGATCGCTGTATTAACCCTTTGCACTCGGCGCTAATTACATTCTAAAACTAAATTGTTCTTCCGTGTTGGAATATTTTCATTTTATTCGTACGAAACTGATCCGATTTCCACGTATAATATTCAAGTGTTTAGTAATCTATTGGATACAAATTTTGTAATGTAACAAATATTTTGTAATATTTTTTGTAATTTCTTTGAAGTAATGCCACAACAATTTCTGGTGGTGCTTCAGAGTCACCACTCGAGTGCAAAGGGTTAATTTCACAGCTGATGAAAGTATTGGGTTGTTCGGAAAGTAGTTTCGTTTTTTTTTTTTTTTTTTTGGTGAAAATTGAAAGACGATTTTGTTATAGTGTATAAATGTTTTATTTAATCATATATTCTCCATTTTGGTGCAATATCGAAGTACCTAATGTTGACTTTATCAGCTTCAACCGGCTTTCCAGAACGTGGTGCATCTTCAACATCAAAATTGCTGCAACGAAATTTTGCAAACCAGTTTTGGCACTGGCGTTCTATCAGTACCATCTTCTCGATGCGCATCAAGTAATTTTTTTCTTGCTTGAACAGCATTTTTAACTTTCCAATAGTAAAAAAGTAATGTTGCCGGAAATCCTGCTTTCGACTTTTCATATTCGATGGGGCACCGAACGATAACTATTGAGCAGAATCAAAAGAAATTTTTCACAAACAAGCCTTGCTGTATCAGCTGTCAAAATGTATAATGACAATGCGGCTTTAGTGCGAAGTTGGCTGCGAAAAAATGCAATTACGTCCTCTGTTGGGAAAAACGAAATTACTTTCCGAACAACCGAATATTTTCTTCCTCTGTTTTTAATTTCTTTGAAAGAAGTTCAAGTAAATTTAAGTTGTTAATTTCTTTAATTTCTGTATGTAGGGACATATATCGGCCAGAAGATACTGTTCTTTGATACACTGCCGAACGGAGAAAAGATGGCTGAGGCTGCTCGAGCTTTGAGGCAGACCTGGGCAAAATTTCGAGAAAAAATATTTAAAATACTGTTTTATATAGTATAATTTAATTTGGTGCAAACAAAACCTTAAATAGAACGAAAAATTTCAAATATAATATTTTTATTTTGATAACCAGATACATAACATAAAATATTCTAATGTTGTATTTTAAATATGAATTTCAAATATTTCCTTACAAATAAGTCTCACTAGTTTGAATATTTTCCGAATAAAATACTATCTTTAAATAATATTTCAACTTTTTCTTGTAAATAAAATAAACCATTTGCTATTTTCAAGCCCCTCACGGGGTAAATCCCACGGCAGTGGGGATAGTTCTAAGACTTTTATCGGCTAGATGTTTGGGACATATATCGAGAAAAGACTGTATATAATATATGATAATATACTTATACACTTTTTTTTTTGTTTATTTATTTTTATATTTATCATCTTTGTATCTAACTATATAAAATTATTATTGGTCTGCTATATTTGCATTGATTGCAAGACACAGGAGCGAAATAAAAATATCTTTCTTCCTTTAACCGTTACCACTCGAATGGTGATTGTGAGGCACCACTAAAAATTGCTGTATCATTATTCAAAATATTTTTCACATTATTCAATTAGTTTGTACATAATAAACTACTAAACATTTCGGTATTGTACGAATAAATTGCACCATTTTTGTATGTATAACATAAAAAAATATATATATAGAAGGGCAATATTCTAGGTGAGGAGAAATGTTTCGTTTTTGAATTAAAATAGCTTCGAGTGCAAAGGGTTAATTATTTTATTAAGCTAAAACCAATACGCTGGTGCCGTTAAATCTTTTTAACATGTCCACTGCTTTAAATTGTGCTTACCCATTTTTGTCATAGATGCATAAAATCCGCAGTCTAATTATTACGTAATTATATGATACAAGTGAAGCATGGCGTCCCCGGAGAAGGACTTAAGAAGGATTTCAAAAGCAGAATCGATTAGAAAAATAATTGGAATAGTTTGCCAGTAATTTCCGGCGTGAGGGAAAGTGGAGGTTTGTTAAGTGGTCGAATAGAGGATCGAACGATCAACAAGACGGAGCGCCGCGGCGCGACAATATTTGCGTACGAAGGGCTCGCGAGAAAATCGACGCCGCGCGTCTCCGTCGTCGGACGAAAATAAAGTTTCGCGAAGTAGTAACGAGCTTCGACTTTCACGAATGCGTCGACGATACCGTAAAGTTTCGCCGTTCAGGAATCCCGTGGGGCAAAAAGGACGGGACGCCGAAAGATTGATTGATTGGTTCGACTTAGGAGCGTCGACCTGACAGATGATTGGCCCATTTCACCGTACACTTTCACTCCGGCTCGGTTTTGTCTTTTACTGCACGCGTTCTGAACGGTTTCTGGAACCGTATCGACTTCGGCTCATCTTTCACGCTTACCTTCTACTTTCCATACATTGAAAAATTTAACATAAATTCCTGCGGGCTGGGAAATCATTGCCAACGCTCTACCTATCCTCGAAATATTCATGGTATTTCCAAAATTCTAGGTCAACGTTTCAGAGCTTCGTGAACCACGCTCTTAATTTTTAATTTTCTTTTACCGATGGCAACGCCAACATTTGGTTCATATTTATTGTTAGAATTTTTTAGTAAATGAAATTTACCTTCTTTGCGAGGTATTAAAACAAATCCGCATAATAAAACTATGGGTTCTCTGAATATATTCTCCGTGTACGACGACTTTAAAAAACAAAGCGTATAAAATTAATTCGACTATCTTTATTATCGTCACGTACCTGTAACGCTACTATCAAACGTGTTAAACTAGAGACTATGATCATTTTGCCAGTCTTTTCGAAAGTTGGAAACAACAAAAATTTAAACGGCAACGAAACGCTCGTTATCTAGACCAGTGAAAAACCGTATTGCCGACAGAGGGGTTGATTCCTTTCGAGGAGCATGATTCAGCCGCTTCTCGATACGACGCAGTCATTAAAATTAATAGGCTCGCGGTAGGTAAAGCGCTCGTAACTGAGATCTAGAAAATAGACTCTACAAGACAGGAAATATCAACGGATAGAGCGTCTACGTGTCGTCTCGCGTTACTGTCCGCCTAATCGCGTCGTCTCGCGACGAAAAAACAGACATCGATCGGTAATCGTCGCCATTATCCTCGCCGCGCGTGGAAGATGCACCGCGGATCAAATTTCACGGTTCACCAATTTTTTCAATTTACTTTAAAATTTGTTCAGAGACTAGAATTTCTTCCGGCTCCAACACAATTTTTTCAGGATCTAGAATTTTTTTTTGGTCACCCTACAATCTTTTTGACGATCCAGGATTCTTTCGCTCGCTTGGGATAGTACTCTGCAGCTTTAGAATTTTTTGAACATTTTACAATTTTTTGACGAAGTTCTAGTATTTTTTGAACACCCTAACATTTTTTAACGATCTAGCAGCAGGCTCTAAGACAACTTTTTAAGGATCTAGAATTCTTTTTTGGTCACCCTACAATCTTTTTGACGATCCAGGATTTTTTCGCTGGTTTGAGACAGGATTCTGCAGCTCTAGGATTTTTTAAACATTTTACAATTTTTTGAGGAAGTTCTAGTATTTTTTGAACACCATAATATTTTTTTAACGTTCTAGCAGCAGGCTCTAAGACAATTTTTTAAGGATCTAGAATTCTCTTTTGGTCACCATACAATCTTTTTGACGATCCAGGATTCTTTCGCTCGCTTGGGATAGTACTCTGCAGCTTTAGAATTTTTTGAACATTTTACAATTTTTTGACGAAGTTTTAGTATTTTTTCAACACCCTAACATTTTCTTAACGACCTAAAGCAGGCTCTAAGACAATTTTTTAAGGATCTAGAATTTTTGTTGTCCACCCTACAATCTTTTTGACGATCCAGGATTTTTTCGCTGGTTTGAGACAGGATTCTGCAGCTCTAGGATTTTTTAAACATTTTACAATTTTTTGAGGAAGTTCTAGTATTTTTTGAACACCCTAATATTTTTTTAACGTTCTAGCAGCAGGCTCTAAGACAATTTTTTAAGGATCTAGAATTCTTTTTTGGTCACCATACAATCTTTTTGACGATCCAGGATTCTTTCGCTCGCTTGGGATAGTACTCTGCAGCTTTAGAATTTTTTGAACATTTTACAATTTTTTGACGAAGTTTTAGTATTTTTTGAACACCCTAACATTTTCTTAACGACCTAAAGCAGGCTCTAAGACAATTTTTTAAGGATCTAGAATTTTTGTTGTCCACCCTACAATCTTTTTGACGATCCAGGATTTTTTCGCTGGTTTGAGACAGGATTCTGCAGCTCTAGGATTTTTTAAACATTTTACAATTTTTTGAGGAAGTTCTAGTATTTTTTGAACACCCTAATATTTTTTTAACGTTCTAGCAGCAGGCTCTAAGACAATTTTTTAAGGATCTAGAATTCTTTTTTGGTCACCCTACAATCTTTTTGACGATCCAGGATTCTTTCGCTCGCTTGGGATAGTACTCTGCAGCTTTAGAATTTTTTGAACATTTTACAATTTTTTGACGAAGTTCTAGTATTTTTTGAACACCCTAACATTTTTTTAACGATCTAGCAGCAGGCTCTAAGACAACTTTTTAAGGATCTAGAATTCTTTTTTGGTCACCCTACAATCTTTTTGATGATCCTAGATTTTCTCGCTGGCTTCGGATAGTATTCTGCAGCCCTAGAATTTTTTTCCACATCTTACAATTTTTCTACGAAGTTCTAGTATTTTTTGAACACCCTAACATGTTTTTAACGATCTAGAATTTTTTTAAAGAATTTAGGATACTTTCCTGAGAAATCCTACAATTTTTTGAACACCCCAGAATTTTTTCTGACAATCTACGATTTTTTCTGAAGGATCTAGACATGTTCCTGAGATACCAGAATTTTTTTTTAACACCCTGACATTTTTTAGAATGATCTACAATTCTTTTCCGAAGAATCCAAGACATTTTCTCGAGATCCTAAAGTTTTTTGCACACGCCAGATTTTTTTCTGCCGAACAAGGATTTTTGTGGAAGCTCTAGGTCATTTTTCCGAGGGTGCTAGGATCTTTCCGACAATCTAGACCATTTCTAAAAACCTCTAAAAGATTTTAACAGGCTCTAAAACATTTTCCCGAAAATCAAGTTTTGTTTACAGATGTTAAAACATTCTCGTTAAACATTTTCCTGGGAACCCAGAGATTCGTTCGTACCGAAAACTCGAGGCACTCTAAATCCCGCAACCAGCTCGCAGCACAAACGATATAAATACTTCCCTCTAATGACAGTCGATTACAGTAAAAGTGTGTGTCCGTGGCGGCAATTAATCCGCAACTGATAATCCGTCGCCGGGAAACAAGAGAAAGCATTCGCAGAGGAAATGTGCGCGGACATGGATCGCATGCTGCAAAGGGAACGCATGCTCGAATACATAAATGCAAATAACACGTGATGCCGGGTCCGCCGCCGCCGCGGAGCGTACAAGTATCGCGGGGGTACCTGTTGCGCGTCATTCATTTTGGTACTGATCCCAGTTCACGTTTGTTTGAAAATCAATCCCCGCCGTCGGCCGGCCACCAGCTGATGAAACTGACCAATATTTGTAACCGGTGGCCGGCCGAAACCGGGTCGGCGTTCTCCCCTTCGAACAAAAAGTCATCGACGTCCCGTCGCACCCCGCTCTCCCACCGGACAAAGAGTTATTAGCTGTACATGGAAATTCGATGACGAACGAGGGATCACTCGTGCCGCTCGCAATTATCGGCCCGCTCGACGCCTCGCCGCTTCGCACACAAATTTCCATCCACCGTCATTTTCGCTCTTCCGACCTTCCGCTCTGCGAAAATCATCGAGCCATCGATCTTCGAAAACTTTGCACAGCGCTCCGCAAACTTGTGATTCTAACAAACAACTGCTCCGTACACTTTCATTCATTGTTATTTTGTTTTTTTACTTTTGGGCTTCGTAAAAATCATCGACATACCGAACCATTCGCAATGATCCACTAACTTGTGATTCTAATAAACGACAGCTCCCAACACTGTAGTTTTATCAATTTTTATTTTGTTTTCTTACTTTTTAGCTTCATCAAAGTCATCGACGTTCGGAACCATTCGCAATGATCCACAAACTTGTGATTTTAATAAACAACAGCTTCGAACACTGTAGTTTTATTCATTGTTATTTTGTTTTCTTACTTTTTAGCTTCATAAATATCATCGACGTTAGGAACCGTTCACCATGATCCACAAACTTGTGATTCTAATAAACAACAGCTTCGAACACTGTAGTTTCATTCGTTGTTATTTTGTTTTCATACTATTTAGTTTCATAAATATCATCGACGTTCGAAACCATTGACAATGATCCACAAACTTGTGATTCTAATAAACAACAGCTTCGAACACTGTAGTTTCACTCATTGTAATTTTGTTTTCTTACTTTTTAGCTTCGTAAAAATCATCGGCATTCGGAACCATTCGCAATGATCCACAAACTTGTGATTTTAATAAACAACAGCTCCGAACACTGTAGTTTTATCAATTTTTATTTTGTTTTTTTTTTTACTTTTTAGCTTCATCAAAGTCATCGACGTTCGGAACCATTCGCAATGATCCACTAACTTGTGATTTTAATAAACGACAGCTCCCAACAATGTAGTTTTATTCATTGTTATTTTGTTTTCTTACTTTTTAGCTTCATAAATATCATCGGCGTTAGGAACCGTTCACAATGATCCACAAACTTGTGATTTTAATAAACAACAGCTCCGAACACTGTAGTTTTATCAATTTTTATTTTGTTTTCTTAGTTTTTAGCTTCATCAAAGTCATCGACGTTCGGAACCATTCGCAATGATCCACTAACTTGTGATTCTAATAAACGACAGCTCCCAACAATGTAGTTTTATTCATTGTTATTTTGTTTTCTTACTTTTTAGCTTCATAAATATCATCGGCGTTAGGAACCGTTCACAATGATCCACAAACTTGTGATTTTAATAAACAACAGCTTCGAACACTGTAGTTTTATCAATTTTTATTTTGTTTTTTTTTTTACTTTTTAGCTTCATCAAAGTCATCGACGTTCGGAACCATTCGCAATGATCCACTAACTTGTGATTTTAATAAACGACAGCTCCCAACAATGTAGTTTTATTCATTGTTATTTTGTTTTCTTACTTTTTAGCTTCATAAATATCATCGGCGTTAGGAACCGTTCACAATGATCCACAAACTTGTGATTCTAATAAATAACAGCTTCGAACACTGTAGTTTCACTCATTGTTATTTTGTTTTCTTATTATACTTTTTAGCTTCATCAAAATCATCGACGTTCGGAACCGTTCACAATGATCCGCTTTGTGATTCTAATAAACAACAGATCGAACGTAGTACTTTCTTCCTTTGTCATTTTGTTCTTTTTAGTACGATCAACATCGTCCATCTTTAATTAATATTTAGAACCTTCGCACAGTGAAGCATAAACTTGTAACTTTAATTAACAAAAATTCGAACCTAGCATTTTCAGCCATTTTCATTTTGTTTTCGGAGTTTTCGTTCGACCGAAATTATCAATCTTCCATTAAAATTTAGAACCTTCGCACAGTGAAGCACAAACTTGTAACTTTGATTAACAAAAATTCCATCCTAGCATTTTCAGCCATTTTCGTTTTGTTTTCGGACTTTTCGCTCGATTGAAATTATCCATCTTCCGTTAAAATGTAAAAACTTCGCACAGCGAAGTATAAAATTGTAATTTCAATTAACAAACATTCGATCGTTGCATTTTCGAACGTTGTAGAAAAATATTAGCTTACCTCGTCGTGGAACAAGCAGGAAACACTATAGAACATAGTAAGAGCGAGGGCTGACGGATAAGTAGACGCTCTTGTCTTGCAGGTCGTCTGGATCATCAGAATCTCTTGAGCAAATATAATTCTACACGTCCCAGCATCACTTTCGCAATGTCCAGAAATATGTTTCTTTCGCGATAGCCTGAAACCAAACGTAGATCTTTCGAATAAATAGGATTCTGCGATGTTAGGTCAGTGAAAAATTTCGTGCCCGATTTCGCAAAGAAACACAGCAAGCAATAGGGCACGAACTTTTGCACTGACCTGACACACAAGTAATTAGATAATTACTTCCTAAAAATGACAAGAATACATGTAATTGTCAGAAATTTTTATTATAACATATAAGTACAAAGTAATAAATTTGTTGATCAATTCCTCACGGGTGCATCCTCACAATTCTCAATAATCGTAAATTACGAAATTCAGAACCCGTCCAAATGATTAGATCTGGATTAGATTTCTCCGGTTCACACTCGAGGCCTGAAGATATGCTCCGAAACAATGAATTCGAACATGACAGAAAACTTCGAATATTGACACAATGGTGAAAGGATTCTCGTCGGAGCGAAACTATTGCGAATGCCCGCAACTTATGCTAAAAACTCTGCATTTAGAATCGAGTCAATGTTTGGACTCGCGGCTAAATTTCGAATTTTGATAGAAAGGTGAAAGGATTCTCGTCTGAGCGAAACTATTGCCAATACCCGCAGATTATAGCTAAAAATGCTACATTTGCAATCGATTCAACGTTTGCACTCGCGGCCAAATTTCGAATTTGGATAGAAAGGTGAAAGAATTTTCCTCTGAGCGAAACTATTGCGAATATCCGCAGATTATGACAAAAATTCTATATTTACAATCGATTCAACGTTTGGACTCGCGGCCAAATTTCGAATTTTGATAGAAAGGTGAAAGAATTTTCCTCTGAGCGAAACTATTCCGAATACCCGCAGATTATGGCTACAAATTCTGCATTTGCAATCGATTCAACGTTTGGAGTCGCGGCTAAATTTCGAATTTTGATAGAGAAGCAAAAGGATTTTCCTCTGAGTTAAATTATTGTGAATACCTGCAGATTGTGGCTACAAATTCTGCATTTTCAATCGAGTCAACGTTTGGACTCGCGGCCAAATTTCGAATTTTGATAGAAAGGTGAAAGAATTTTCCTCTGAGCGAAACTATTCCGAATACCCGCAGATTATGGCTACAAATTCTGCATTTTCAATCGAGTCAACGTTTGGACTCGCGGCCAAATTTCGAATTTTGATAGAAAGGTGAAAGAATTTTCCTCTGAGCGAAACTATTCCGAATACCCGCAGCTTATGCTTTTCTTGATTTGTAATAGAGTCGACGTGTGGACTCGCGGCTAACGTATCGTCGCGGAAAGTTGGATTCGCGCTCGTCTAAGGTACCTGCGACGGTTAACGAAATAACGAACTCGAACGGGTCTCTGGTTGGCTGGAACCCGGTCTGAAAAGTGTTACAAGCGATCGAATGCAGCGAATTCCGCGGGATCTGGGCGAGGCTGCATCAGAACGCCGGATCTCCGCGGGTACGCATGCAGGCCGCGAAACTCATTGCACCGTGACAAACAGCTGGGCTATACGGTGCATCGGTGTACGCTAACTAACAGTCGAACGCCGTGGCCTGTGCTGCCGATCTCTCTCTCTCCCCTTCTCTCTCTCTCTCTCTCTCTCTCTCTCTCTCTCTCTCTCTCTCTCTCTCTCTCTCTCTCTCCGTCGCCAGCGATCGATGAAAACCAGTGTGCCATCCTCTTGCAAATCGTTTTCGATCGCGAAATTAGATAGCCGATGGGTACCGTTCGTTCCGAGGGAGAAACTGGGATGCGACTAACCGGTAATAGACGCGTGCAAAATGACAGCCATCGACGTATAATATATGCCCGAGCATTATAGACACAGATAAACGCGCGCTCTCTCGAAAGCGCTCCGGTTCGACCGCTATAACTTCCGATATCGAATCGCTATTTCTACGAGCGACAGATTTTTCCGCGCTCTCCACGGAAACCGGTAAATGTGTCCACCAAGTTTCCGATTGATATGATCATTTGGCGGACTAACGGTTTCAGACGCTCGCGAGAAAACAAAATGAGAACAGGCGCAAGGGCAGAGAAAGAAATGAGAAATGAGAAAGAAGTGAAAAAGGGCAGAGGGGTAAACGGAATTCAAGGGTGTCGATACAAAATTAGTAACAAGAAAGATTCAGATCGATCAGAACATTCTAGCGAAACGACTAAAGATTTCATAATAAATTAACCGTTCTAGGAAAAATCTACTTGTTTAACACCACCACCGCCGGACAAAATGGCCGTTCCAGATTTTTTATTTTACGATTATTGAAATTGTAAAGATGCTTTCGTGCGAAATGATTAAATGAATTTATAATAGAGAGCATCCAAATAAATTCAATCTCGTCATTTTTATAAGACAACATCTATTAGTCACTTTTAACCAGTTAACTGTGTTTGACGAGTATACTCGTCATGAAGAAATGGCAATATTTTGTGTCATGACGAGTATACTCGTCAAAACCAGTATAATTCAAACAGCGGTTAATTTTTGCGACGCAACTTAGGTACACATTTTTCAAAGAGGTCGCAACAACTAACTGGTTAAGGCTCGGTAGGTTTAGTGTTAAACATTTTCCGACATACGTATATCGTAGACAATAAACAGCTGCTTTGAATGGTGCATAAGAAAATCACTTGAAACATTAAACTTGACCTTCACAAGTCCCTGACGCGACCACCTACGAAAAAATTCTAATACAGTGTTTACTCGATATATGTCCAAAAGACGGGTCTAGCCAGAGACATATATCGAATAGGAGACACACCCCCATCCGTGTTATGTTTACGCTCGGCGTCCGAGGCCTCTCGAGCTTCTTGGCGCGTCACGGGGTATACCCCGCGGTAGTGGGGATAGTTCCGCGACGTTTATCGTCCAAGCCTTGGCGACATATATACAGAAATTAGTGAATTCGAAAGTTTTTATTTCATCTCTTCAGTGCTATTTCTGGAAGAAGGCTGAGTCAGTGTTAAGTTCTTACATTCCAGAACACAATTGTAATATTTGATTATTGTAGCTCGTGTTAAAAATCTGGCACAGCATTAAATGAAAAATGGGCGGAATGAACATCAATTTCTAACGAATGAACAGAGGCATCCCACTGAATGATAATTATCCAAATAAATTTGGCAGGTTCATTCGCTGGACAAGTCTGCTTGCTGTGAATTCTCGATAAATGTCAACAACATGGATCAGTGTATCGTCCAGGAGACATACCCAGGCCGTGTTATGTTTACACTCCTCGTCGCCCGAGGCCTCTGGAGTATACCCCGCGTTAGTGGGGATAGTTCCGCGACGTTTATCATCCAGGCCTCGGCGACATATACAGAGAAGTCTACTATCCTCATCTGTTGAAACCGTTTAACTCTCCATCTGACGACAGATCCAAAATTTGCTGTAACACTTGTGAAAGATTTTGAATTATTAACAATATTTACTTTCGTCCTCTGTGACTCTTTCGACCCGGGTTTCGCCGTCTTGGTAGTCGCGTCGTCGGGTCGAATGGTCGGGTCCCGTCGGCCGCAGGGAATTACTTACTCTGAAAATAAATAGCCCGCGATCATTCCCGCGGACGTGTTTCCAATCGCATCGTCGCGTATATTTAGTGCGAGAGCTGCGTCTAATTCGGCCCCGGTTCACCGAAGAATGACTAATTCGACGGCCGATCGGGCCCCGTGGGGATTTCAAAGCCGTGGATCGCGCGCCACTCGGGGAATTTGACCCCTTGAACTGGATAGTGGTCACGAGCAGAAAAGAGCACGCCGAGTATCGGAAGCTTTGGCAGTGGCTCACGGTCAAGCAGATCGGGGGGAAAAAGAAGTTCCGCGGCCCGGTGGCCCGCTGCCAGAATTACTTTCGCGGACCGGCGTTCGATTAATCTCAACTTACCCCCGTTCGCCAAGGCGTCTTCTTCCAACCCCCTCGTTCGCGCAGATTGGTCCCTTGCATCCCTTTCTCACTTCGTGGTCGAACGTTTGTCCCCGCGATACCTGAGAATTTTCCCATTACCACCGAAACATCCCCTGTCGAGCGATTTTCCTTCATCACTGCGGTGCATTCTCGATATACAGTAGCGGACATAAATTTAAGACGATGATACGCGATTTCGATTATACGCGTAATATACAAGCACTGTCTTTCTATTCTGTTTGATATTTCAAAGTAAGACAGGTATATGTTTCACATCTCCTTCATCTCAATGTTGTGATCGTCAAATGTAAACAATGTAGAAGTTTCAGTCGTTTGTTTCTACTGAACGTTTGTGCGCGGCGGACATTAGTTTAAGACGATCTGTCTAACAAGCAACATCTATTACGTTCTTTCTATAATTTGCTATATAAATTTTGAAATCGGAGTCTGGCATACCTTTCGTTGGTTGAAGTTTATATACAGTGGAGAAAAGTATGGGTAAGTCTCGGAGTTTGCTACCAAACGAAAGAGAGCAAATTGTAAGACTGCGAAAAGAAAAAATGACATTTTCCAAAATAGCAAGTCTTGTAAATAAATCAGAAACGGCTTGTAAGCAAGCGTGGTACACATTTTTAAAGACTGGTTAATATTCTGATCGATCAAGAAGCGGAAGACCTCGGAAAACAACTGCGAAACTGGATCGTCGGATTCACCGCTTATGCGAAAAGGACCGCTTTCGTTCTGCAAGTGTCATTGCAGTTGAAATAAACACGAACAGTGACACAAACATTAGTGCTAGAACTGTTAGAAGACGTTTGGAAAACTTCCATTTAAGAGGACGAAGACCCCGGAAGAAACCAATGCTCAGTTCCAAAAATCGGAAAATGCGACTTGCATTTGCTAAAGCTCACGAACATTGGACGAGTCAAGATTGGCAAAAAATACTATTTTCAGACGAATCAAAATTTAATCGTGTTGCTTCTGATGGGTTACAATATGTAAGACGCCGAATTGGTGAAGATTTGAAAGCACAATGCGTTTTACCCACAATTAAACACGGGGTGGTAGCGTTATGGTGTGGGCGTGTTTCTCTCGCAACGGCCCTGGACCAATACGTCGTATAGATGGAATTATGGACCGTTTCCAGTATATAGACGTGTTGAAGAATACCATGTTACCATATGCACACAATAATATGACTCATAGTTTCACATTCCAACAGGATAATGATCCAAAACACACAGCCCGAGCTGTGAAAAATTTTTTTCGTGAAGAAAATATTAACGTACTACCGTGGCCTTCGCAGTCACCAGACTTAAATCCAATTGAAAACTTATAGAATATAGTAAAGAAAAGTGTGGCAAATTATAAACCAAAAAATCTGAATGAACTTTACTCTATAATACAAACGGCTTGGAATACCATTCCTGTTGAAAAATGTCAAAAATTAGTATATTCGATGCCGAAAAGATGTGCCGAGGTGATAAAAAATACTGGATTTTGGACAAATTATTGAAATAAAACAAATATTTCACACATTTTTCGAATAAAATGTTTCCTTTATACATAGTCTTAAACTTTTGACCATGAAAATATAATATAGATTTGTTTTTCTTTTGCATATTATTACTATTATGCTCAGAAACATAATAAAAATTTTTGTTGTCAATATGTAAACAAACTATTCATCTGTTACCACCAAAATAAAACCACTGTATTTATGTTTTTCATGTCAATTGAATTATTACTTCCTTCTTTTCTTTTCGTCTTAAACTTTTGTCCGCTACTGTATGTCAACAACATGGGACTGGACAGCGTCTTGTATCGTCCAGGAGACATTATCGAGCCGTGTTATGTTTACACTCGGCGTCCGAGGCCTCTCGAGCTTCGAGGCCTCTCAGGGGGTAGTGGGGATAATACCGCGACGTTTATCGTCCAGGCCTTGGCGACATATATAGAGAAATCACTGTATTCGAAAGTGTTTATTTCATCTCCTCAGTGCTATTTCTAGAAGAAGGCTGTGGCAGTGTTAAGTTCGTACATTCCAGAACACAATTGTGATATTTGATTATTGTAGCCTGTGTTAAAAATCTGGCATAGCATTAACCCCTTCACTTGTACGCTCGAGTTAATTCGAGCGCGCTAAACGGGCCAAACTGTGCACACTCGAGATAATTCGAGCGGCGTTGTATTTTATGCTGCTATCATTTGTCACACTCGAATATAATCGAGAATTGAAAATAACAATGTGAAAGCAAAGAAAAGAAATCGTTTTATTGATATTTATCATTTACATGGGATTGTAAGCTATAACACTTATCTATTCAAGAATGAAATATAGCCTTTTTCCATGGAGCAAAAGCGCAGTATATCAAAAATTGATTTTTTTTTGGCCGGTTTAAAAAAAAAGAAACTATGCGTTAAGAGGTTAAATGAAAAATGGGCTGAATGAACATCAATTTCTAACGAATGAACCGAGGCATCCCACTGAATCATAATTATCCAAATAAACTTATTATGTTCATTGGCTGGACAAGTCAGCCCACTTGAAGTTTTATACCTCCGTGAAATTAACATTTTCACTTAGTTATACAGTCAAATTCTCGATATATGTCAACGATAGAGACCTAGCCGTGTTATGTTTACACTCCTCGGCGTCAGGGCCTCTCGAGCTTTGTGGTCCTTCACAGAGAATGCCCCCCGACAGTGGGGATAACTCCGCGACATTTATCGTCCAGGCCTCGCCGACATATATAGAGAAATCACTGCATTTTGTACCTGCTTTCAGGCATTTGTTTCGAGACCGGAATGGAGATGAATACTCGTCAAGGTGATTTCTTTTTTCGTTGTTTTTAATTCAATTGTTTCTGAGCGAGCGACGTGGATGTAACAATTGTGAGATTGTCTTTCGAGAATCGTCCGTAGTTTTGTGTATTTTTAAAATGAATTAATCAGGCCACGTGCCCATTCTCAGGTTATTAGTGACCACCGTGTACTTGCAACGGTGACAGTACAACATGATGGTTCTAACATAAATAATAAAGTGCGATGTCCTTCAGGAGTGCTAAGGTTTTAGCACACGAATTTTCATCTCGTAGCGTTTCTCAACCAGAAAATAACTATAACATGGAATGACCTGAAAAAAGTCTTCGAACCCTTCTGTCTCGAAACAAAAGCCAAAACTGATCAACCAGACGTGAAATAATAGCTACTCAAGAGGGGACGTTTCTGTCACGATGAAATCGTAAAGTAACGTTCAACAGAAGGCCGAAATAAATCTCGCAATGATTACAACCGCGTAGCTCGCTCACAGTGAAATTAGAAACAAACGGAATAAACCGCCACGTAAATTACTGCACACACGTAGTCTCTGACAAAGACAATCGACAGTCCGTGACCTGTCGGAGTGACATCCGGCGAGCAGGGCAGGGGCCAGCTGTTTCACGGTGACGCGGTTATAATTGGAAAAAGTCCTCTCGCGGATCGCCATTAATAATCTCGCGAAGATTCGGGCTCGCTAAAACGCGGACATTATGCCGGCGAATCGCGGGCAAAGTCGGGTTGGTCTCGTTGAATGAATTATAAGGGCGGCGGGGGTGTAGCATCGGGTGCAAAAAAAAAAAGAAAAAAGAAAAAAGAAGAAACGAGGGGCACGGACAAAAAGAAGAGAATCGTAAAAAAGAACGGAAGGGAAAAGGTTCCCGTGGAAAAAGCTCGAGCGCGAAATTCCGTGAAATATGGTCGTCGTTTCGAGCGGTGTTCTTTTTCCGTGACGGGGAGGGTAGAGGGGGTAGAGATGATCGCGCGCTCCCGATCCATAAATCACGGAATAGTTTAATTAGCAGGCTCTTGGGGGTGTCGCTCGATGCGGGTCACGGTGGCGAAGACACGCGTGCGAGAGATATCTCGAGGGGGGGGAGGGGGCGTGTGGGGTGCGGAGGGTTCGTGGTTTTCCATGGGGGTTGGTTTTCTCGTAGGGGGTTGGGGAAACGGAAGGAAGAATCGCTTAATTCGCGGCGGAGAGAGAGAGAGAGAGAGAGAGAGAGAGAGAGAGAGAGAGAGAGAGAGCGGCGGCGGCCGGCCGGCACGGATATGTAAATTTAATAACGCCAATTTGGTGTGGGTGCAGCGTCGTGCAGGACAGTTTACATGTGCCCGGTCTCTCCTCTCTGTGCATTATGCATGCGTATTGTGTGCACCTGTTGCCCCAAATCAAGGTTCGCCTCTCGCGGAAACCTAATGCCGCATAATTGTGCTTTGAACGCAAACAACGCCCCGGCGACAACCGGGAAAAATAGAAAACACACCGGAAAAACGGACGGGGAGGAGGGTTGGGGGAGGGGAGGGGAGGGGAGGGTGGTGGGGAGGGGTGAAAAGCAAGGAAATAAAAGGACAACGAACGTGAACCGACGCCGCGTTATCTTGCTCATGCGATATTAATGAGACTCATTTTCATAAATGCCGCCCCCGACCGACATTAAAATTTATATTACTCGCGGACTTACACGACGGGCCCACGGTTTCTTGAAAAATGTGGTCTATGGGGATGGGGGTGGGGGGTGAAAGTGGAGCACTTCGATATTAGACTGATTTTGATCCAACGATTTTTGATAGTTTGAAGACAATGGGTGGCTCTATATTTCTTCAGGGGGCAAATAGGAAATTCTTTCCTCCCTTGAATAATTCTAACAAGTTGAAAATAATACAATGATGTTCGTAAATTCTTTTAACGTTCATAATATATTAACGCCAGGTTCGCGGAGCGCTGGAAGTGACTGTTTTATATTAATCTATAAAAACAACAAGAATGCGTCTATACAAATTTTTAAAATAATACGTATTATTAAACGGCTGCGGATTTTATGCATTTATGACAAAAATGAGCAATTTTGAGCAGTGAACATATTAAAAAGATTTAAGGGCACCGCCGTGTTGGTTTCAGCTTAATAAAATCATTAAAGGAAGACAAAATTTTTATCTCGCTCCTGCGTCTTGCAATCAATGGAAATATTCTTTATTTTGCAGAAAGATCCGCAGTCTAATTATTAATTATAAATTTTGATCAATTCTGGTCAGTAGACTGCGGACTTTATGCATTTATGACAAAAATGAGCAAGCACAATTTTGAGCAGTGGACATATTAGAAAGATTTAAGGCCACGCCGTATTGGTTTCAGCTTAATAAAATAATGAAAGGAAGAAATGTTTATCTCGCTCCTGTGTCTTGCAATCAATGGAAATATTCTTTATTTTGCAGAAAGATCCGCAGTCCAATTATTAAATATAAAATTTGATCAATTCTGGTCAGTAGACTGCGGATTTTATGCATTTATGACAAAAACGGGTAGGCGTATGTCAAAACAGTAAAAACATTAGAAAAATTTTAAAATACTGTTACATTATTTTCAACCTATCAAACATATTAAGAAATAAAATAGATTTCTATTCCGCTCCAGTCGGTTGCAATTCAGGTAGAAAATTTTTATTTCGCATAAACATCCGCAGTCTACTGATTTCTCATGGGTGCATCTTCGCAATTTAACACTAAACCCACCGAGCCTTAAAATGACAAAAATGAATTTATCGGGATTTTCTGCGGTTTGTATTGCAATACACGCTCTACTAAATAAATCTATTTCATCATTCCCCACGAAAGCATCTTTAGAATTTCAGTAATTGTAAACTAAAAAATCTGGAACCGGTCATTTTGACCTGGATGTGGTAGTGTTAAATAATCGTAAATTAAAAATACTAGGACCCGTCAGTATGACGTAAACTTCCTGTTAAATTGTACCCATTTTTCTCATGAGTGCATAAAATCCACACCCTTGTGCCCAATGCCTAATTAACACTTTATCTACCGGAAGCCTATTAATCGGCTTTTCAATAATTGTGCTACACCAAGTGGGAGCTTACAAATCTACTTTTACACAATAATTCCAAACGAAATTATTACATTACGCTATTGAGGGTGAGTCGTTGGTTCACGATAGAAGTTTCTATAGAAGAATCTATTTAAAAAATCCTCAGCCATGGGCCACAGACTTCCAAAATTATGGAACAATCGGCCCGGAGATAATGTGTCAACAGAGACAACAGAATATTCTTCGTTTTTGCGCTCAATCAATTGAACCGAGACCGGTACCGCAACGATCGAGAGAGATCCATGTTCCATCGATCGGTACACTTGGAACAAATTTACAATTCACCTTCCGTTCTCGCGCGTCCAAGAATTCGTATCTCGAATAGGGGATCCGTTTTACGTGGATCGATGAACAATCCTTAATCGATCGACGGCGCGAGAATCGCCACTCGCCGAGGACGTACTGGGCGGATACGTGTTTTAATAGGCTTGACGCGTAGCGATATCAATTATCAGGAGGATCGCGCGACGGCTCGCGCACCCCTGATTTATCGTAATAACAGCCTTTACCCGTGGCTAGGTATTTATACGGTCGAATGAAAATTTCCCGGCGTATTATTCGAAGCGGCGCACCGCCGCGTTCGCATAATGTTATAACGCGTCAGCTTGCAACAGATCAGCCCCGGACGGATTTTTCATACCAAGAGAGAGGGAGAGAGAGAGAGAGAAAGAAGGAGAAAGAGAGCATGGTTGGTGGGACGCGGCGTTCACTGTACTTTTCGCGACTAAGTTGCATCCTCGTCCCCTGAAAATAAACGCGCATTACCGGACGGTGTAATTATCAAGGCCGATACGATCCACCGGATCTGCCGGCTGGATTATAGGCATTTAAGAGGGACGGCGCTGTTCGGTATAGTGCGCTGCTTATAGCGTGCCGCTGCTGCCATGCACGTTTCTGCGCTCGAGGAGCGTATTCGTGATCGGCGAACATTAAGGATGCAGGCGCGAGACCCTCCGACGTTGCTTTGCTAGCCAGGAGGCTGGCAGGCGTGGTCCAGTGGCACGTTTCCAACCGATTTCGAAGGAAGCCCGCGCACAGCCGATCACCAGAGATCGCTTTCTCGATCGTTGCTCGACTCTCTGTCCACGCGTCGCCGCGAGGTCCTGTCGATCCTAGAATCGGGATAGATCGGCGAGCGGAGATGGAAAAATTAGGCTGACCTCTACAGTGAATGGGCGACTCGCCGGTGAATGAACATGATTCGCGTTAAGCAGTTGACTGTGGAGTTTCATTTGAAAAATCCCTCCGGAATTGAAATCAAGCAATGAGGAACATATACGTCGAACGCAAGCCGAATGCCCGTATTATATACAGGGTCCCACCGTTAAGTTGTGTCGCCATTTTTTGATCGCAGTTCTAATGTAATTTGCTTTGTTTTGTAAGAAATAATTTTTCATTAAAGGTGCGTTTGCAGACAATTTTCGAGTTTGAGGTCACTTCAAGGTCATATTATAATACACTGATGAATTTGTCTCGATGTCAGCAACAATCCTATGATGTCCGAAACATGTGGTGCCATTTAAAAAAGTCAAGGTGACCTTTACTTTTTTATGTAAAAAGCGTTTTTTTAGATTTAAGAATATGCGAACATGTAGCTCGTCAAGTACTGACAAACTTTTGTCTGAAACACGTTTTAATTGCGCTATCGGAAATGCCTAAAAAATGGTGACATAACTTAACGGGGGGGGGGGGGGGCTGTATTTTACGAAAACAGTGAAACAAAATGAGAAAGAATTACGTTCTTAGTCGAAAAGAAATTAACAATTCATTAATGTTCACCGCACCGCAATAGAGTTTCGGATTTACGTGTATACACGTCATTTACGATGACTGCGGATCTTCGCTCAAAATAAAAATTGCGTGAACTACAAGAAACTAATAATTTTAGTAAGATGAAAATTGTGACATTCTAAAATTGTTTTAAGCCCTTAGTCCTAGGCGAAAATTTCGCTTTTGAATTCTCCTGAAGGAAAACGAGAAGACTCCCATTTTTCCGAATTTGATTCGTCAAATTTTTATTTTGTAACCGTAACAGTATTAAAGTAGGTACTTGAATGAGTGCTCTCGAATATTTTCAAAAAAAGTAAGCATTGGTTTGGTTACTTTAACTATTCCAAAAATGAATTATTTGTGTAATAAAGGAATGAGTAAAAATCGCGCAACGTCTTCGGAACGCCATTTTATGAGCTGGAGCGTCTTTCTCTGCTAACAATTAGAGGATCAGTATGAATAGTTCTCAGATTGATTCTTAGGATTCTCTATTGCTTGCATCTGCTTTCAACAAGGTACTATAGCACATCAAATAGGTACTATATGTGTAAGTTTGTTGGTTCGCAGAGTTGGGGTCGCGTGATTTATTAGCTGCGATGCTTAGACGATGCTGAAGATCGCTGATGCGTAAGAGAGGTCTTAGGGTCAACATAGCGTGTGGCAGCGCAAGCTGTTCTAGTATCTACGTGTATGTATGCCCGTCATATATTTTTGTATTATTTTGTTCTATTCCCGTGTGTGTTTTATTTGAGTGTTTATTTATTTTCGCGTTGCATGCACATATCTTTTAAGTGAACTTTTAACTTGTTGATTTTCATGAACGGATGTTAGAATGTATCTCTTCTGTTGATAGGTTGATGGTGTTGTTTTATCTGCCATTACACGGTTGTTTCATATGTTTCAGTCGTATTACACTTTCTTGGATATTTTATGCGCGTGTTAACATGTCTAAATATCTTTTTAGTGGTTTCTCTTACACCTATAAACCTACTCTCTTTGCTTGATTAGAGTGTGTCTGATCTACAAGAATATGAGTGACTCTTTTTACCACTTGAGTGAGGATTATATTTTCTTTTTATGAGATATGGAAATTATTTGTCCCTTTTTTCTTCCTAGAAACGCAGAGAATTATTCAAATTCAGTGAATTTTGTTCCTTTGGCTTGAAACGCACCAATTATTTAGGGGACTGGGGAACTAGGGACAGAATTCAATTGAGTACTGTACTTCATACGAGAACACCATATTCAAAGGATTAACTACGGAAAAGTCCACTCACAGTCTTCTACCATAGAATGACAGACTCGAGAGAAAGTTCCTAGATCATTAGATTCCTCCTAGATTCACACTAAATCACAATTTCCTTTCAGAAACTAGGGAATTGCTATGGAATCACCAAGAAACATCCAAATCCAACACACTTAATCATATCCACACGGATATCCCCTCTTAAAAATCACTAGATCCAACTATCCAATAAGAGTAGTCGCGCGGTCACCCATCCTACCTTCAGTCCCGACGGTCCGTCGCTTAACCTCATCAACTTACCATACTATCCAATTGAGCCCCACCCAATTTCCAACCTCCCCATTAACAAACGATATTAAACTCCATCTTCTGCTCACTGGAGCCACTAAAAATCATCGCGAACCATACAATTTCCCTTTAGAAAAACTGTCACGGGCACTTCGAAGGGCGGGGTACCAGTATTCCCAGGTAAACGCGGATTACACAAGCGCGGCGTCTGTTCGAGAGGTTCGAAAATAAACCCGTCGTGCAAAAACGCAGAACCTGCAGGATTCCATCGGCGATAACCAGAGATGGGCGGGGAGGGGATAAGGTCTCCGGTCGCTCGGCTATGATTAATACCGAGCAATAAGAAGAGCGATCGTGCCCGCTACACGTCGCGCCTGTGCCCGGTCCCGGGCACATTTTCCTCTTGGAATATATAGGTTCGCAAGAGCAGAACGTGTCTGCACGGACACGTCCAGTTTCTGCATACCGGGGCCGAGTATGTTGCTCGCAACACCGAAATAAAATAGCCAACTCATCCGATCTTTCCAACTCCCTGCAATTTTCGATAAACGGAATTCAACGACCCTAACCGCGAACACAATTCGTTTCGGTGGACCATTCGATCCTCGAGTTGTTGAAACTTTTATTTAAATTCTCCTATTCGAAATGATCACTTGGAGGTTCACTTTTTAGGGGTTAATATTTTCTTCCTAAGTTCTGATTTCGATTCCATTAACACTAGGTTTACGGGACCCGTCAAAATGACGGGTTCTAATATTTTAAATTTAAAATTATTAAGACTCTAAGGATGCATACGTGAGAAATTATTTAGCAAATTCATTTCTTTGGGTATATATTATTTTTAAAATACTGCTAAAAATGTGGGTTGCACGTTATTGTTATTTTTATAAAATAATGCAAAATAGTCACTTTTAGTGCTCCGTAAACGTAGTGTTAACACTAAACCTACCACGCGCGGTCAAATGACCGTTTTTGAAATTTCGTTTAGAATTTCTTGTATACGACGTTACTGTATCGCCATGTAACTTATTGACTTTTCCTATAATATACATTTCCCAATATTCACGACTTTCTTTATTGTCTACTTGCCGAAAAAATTTCATAGCATGTCTTTCTATTATTAAGATACATTTTTTTTAGGCGGTCATTTTGACCGCTCATGGTAGGGTTAGGTATACATGAAATGTCGGTAGGTTTAGTGTTAACACTAGGTTTCAATGACGGGTTCTAATATTTATAATTTACGATTATTGAGATTGTGAAGATCCATCTACGTGGAATTACTCAACAAAGTTATTCCCTTAGGTATATATTATTTAAAAAATGGCTGAAAACTTGGATAGACACATTCTTCTTATTTTCATAAAGTAATGTAAAATACTCAGTTTCAATGCTCCGTAAACCTAGTGTTAATTACAGCCAGCCGCAAAAGTATCCGGCCCCCTTCTGAAAACGAATAAGTTTCATAAAATTGGTTCAAACGGTTCGTCCTCTGAAATGTCGGAAGAATTAAAATACTAGTTGAAGAAGTTTGTTTTAATATTGCTCGAGATTGCAAAGAAAAAGATAACGTTTACGATTTTCAACTTTTTCATTCGCGCCTCTTTCCGATCTTATTGCACGTGTATATCATTCGTTGAATGACACTGTCACAGGGATAGGAGCATCCGTTGGAAAGGCGTCGAGACTTTTCCGACGAGCCAACAGCTATGAAATTTGTTTTCGGCGGCAGAAGCCGCTAGATCGGTCTTCTCCTTATTTTTATAAAGTAATGTAAAATACTAAGTTTCAATGCTCCGTAAACCTAGTGTTAATTACAGCCAGCCGCAAAAGTATCCGGCCCCCTTCTGAAAACGAATAAGTTTCATAAAATTGGTTCAAACGGTTCGTTCTCTGAAATGTCGGAAGAATTAAAATACTAGTTGAAGAAGTTTGTTTTAATATTGCTCGAGATTGCAAAGAAAAAGATAACGTTTACGATTTTCAACTTTTTCATTCGCGCCTCTTTCCGATCGTATTGCACGTGTGTATCATTCGTTGAATGACACTGTCACAGGGATAGGAGCATCCGTTGGAAAGGCGTCGAGACTTTTGCGACGAGCCAACAGCTATGAAATTTGGTTTCGGCGGCAGAAGCCGCTAGATCGGTCTTCTCCTTATTTTTATAAAGTAATGTAAAATACTAAGTTTCAATGCTCCGTAAACCTAGTGTTAATTACAGCCAGCCGCAAAAGTATCCGGCCCCCTTCTGAAAACGAATAAGTTTCATATCAAACGGTTCGTTCTCTGAAATGTCGGAAGAATTAAAATACTAGTTGAAGAAGTTTGTTTTAATATTGCTCGAGATTGCAAAGAAAAAGGTAACGTTTACGATTTTCAACTTTTTCATTCGCGCCTCTTTCCGATCGCAATCCACGTGTATATCATTCGTTGAATGACACTGTCACAGGGATAGGAGCATCCGTTGGAAAGGCATCGAGACTTTTGCGACGAGCCAACAGCTATGAAATTTGGTTTCGGCGGCAGAAGCCGCTAGATCGGTCTTCTCCTTATTTTTATAAAGTAATGTAAAATACTAAGTTTCAATGCTCCGTAAACCTAGTGTTAATTACAGCCAGCCGCAAAAGTATCCGGCCCCCTTCTGAAAACGAATAAGTTTCATAAAATTGGTTCAAACGGTTCGTCCTCTGAAATGTCGGAAGAATTAAAATACTAGTTGAAGAAGTTTGTTTTAATATTGCTCGAGATTGCAAAGAAAAAGATAACGTTTACGATTTTCAACTTTTTCATTCGCGCCTCTTTCCGATCGTATTGCACGTGTGTATCATTCGTTGAATGACACTGTCACAGGGATAGGAGCATCCGTTGGAAAGGCGTCGAGACTTTTGCGACGAGCCAACAGCTATGAAATTTGGTTTCGGCGGCAGAAGCCGCTAGATCGGTCGCGATGCGGCGCGCGAGAGACCACGAGTGAGAGGAGAGGAGAGAAGAGGAGAGCGCGATGCTGTTGGCCGTCCCTCGGACGAAAGAAAGCGGAGGCAAGGCTGACCGGCAGTCCTAGGAGCTGGTACACGCACGTACGTGCACGCGAGTGGCCCCGGTTTGTCAGTGTGAGCGCGCCGGTTGGCTATCTAGAATCTAGATGATGGCAGTGAGCTTGACCGAGTGGCGCTTCGCGAGGCCGGCCGACGCCCTTCCTCCTGCCTGGTTGCTTGCTTTTTGCGCAACCTACACTTAGAATCTCCTCTCTTTCCTCCCCGCCTTTCTCCGCCACACCGCCTCTCACTCTCTCTCTCTCTCTCTCTCTCTCTCTCTCTCTCTCTCTCTCTCTCTCTCTCTCTCTCTGGCTTTCGCTCTACCCGTCCCTTTCTTCCCTGTAGAGGAGCCGGTGCGACCGGCCAATCGCCGCGTCCCGTTTCCTTTCCCTCGAACAACGTTCATCGCATCCACACCTGAGTGCCATTATATTTGCCTGCGTAGAGCCGGGGCACCGGCCGGCCGGCCGTAATCTCGCCGCGGTATTAGTTTTCATATCGGTTCGTACTTACAATATTAACGTAATATCGCGGCGCTGGTC
The DNA here is from genome assembly GCF_050948215.1 of Halictus rubicundus. Lineage (NCBI taxonomy): Eukaryota > Metazoa > Arthropoda > Insecta > Hymenoptera > Halictidae > Halictus > Halictus rubicundus. The sequence continues at coordinate 25,258,232 of NC_135150.1, forward strand.
TCTACGTCGCGGGACCGGAGCTCCCCTCCCCCTCCCCCTCCCTTCCTCCCCTCTTCCCCTCCAACTTTCCATATTACTGTTTTATTAACGGTGCACGCGAGGGATATTAGAGAAGGTTCGACTGGGAGCGAGCACCGACCCTCGGACTAATTGTTTGTGCTAGATGTCCCTTCGAAGGGATTGTTTATAGTCACGCTTGACGGTCCTCGATGCCGGTGATCGATGAGAGATCGTCGGGGAATGATCTGGAGTCCTGTTGCTCCCCATCGCGAGGTAACGCGAGAAGTTATGGTTCCGACTGGGGTGGGGTGGGTTTTTTTTTTTTATGAATTCAGGAATGTGAAGGGTTGCAGGGGGTTTGGGATGTTTCGAGGGTGGAGGAGATTCTTCGTAATCGATTGATGGATGGGTTTCTATTCTTTTGCTTGTTAGGTTGTTTGGAAATGATGGGTGAGTTGTTTGGGTTGTTTCGGGCTGGTGGAGACTGCAACACACTCTGTGGAGGATCGAGGGCTTGCAATTCAGGTCTCTGAAGGTAATAAACAGTTCGAGGAACCGATTGTTGCAGGATTTTAACTGTAGGACGTTGTTATGCTCTTTGGAAAGCATAGGTGGGTTGATTTTTGGAACTTCATGGAGGTTGGCGAGACCGGAAAGTATCCTGTAGAGGACCTAGGGCTTACAGTTGAGGTCTCTGAAGGTAAAGGGAATTCCTCGTGGCCAACCGATGGAGGACTTGAATTCTTTAGGTTGTTATACTGATTAGAAATCATAGCTACATTAGGTCTTCTATTTTTTGGGGGTAACTGAAGCTAAAAAGCTCCTAGTTGAGGATCTAGGGCTTCCAATTGAGGTCTCTGAAGGTAGAGGGAATTCCTAGTAGCCAATCGATGGAGTATTTGAATTCTTTAGGTTGTTATATTATTTATAAATCATAACTATACTAGTCCTTTGCATTTTTATAGGATAGTTGAGGCTAAGCAGCGCCCTGTAGAGGACCTTGGGCTTCCATTTGAGGTCTCTGAAGGTAGAAGGAATTCCTAGTAGCCAACCGATGGAGGATTTGAATTCTTTAGGTTGTTATATTGATTAGAAATCATAACTATACTAGTCCTTTGCATTTTTATAGGATAGTTGAGGCTAAACAGGGCTCTGTTGAGGATCTAGGGCTTCCATTTGAGGTCTCTGAAGGTAGAAGGAATTCCTAGTAGCCAACCGATGGAGGATTTGAATTCTTTAGGTTGTTATATTGATTAGAAATCATAACTATACTAGTCCTTTGCATTTTTATAGGATAGTTGAGGCTAAGCAGCGCCCTGTAGAGGACCTAGGGCTTCCATTTGAGGTCTCTGAAGGTAGAAGGAATTCCTAGTATTCAAGCGATGGAGGATTTGAATTCTTTAGGTTGTTATATTGTTTAGAAATGATAACTATACTAATCCCTTGAATTTTAGGATAGTTGAGGCTAAACAACGGTCTATTGAGGACCTAGGGCTTTCAATTGAGGTCCTGAAGGTAGAGGGAATTCCTAGTAGCCAATCGATGGAGGATTTGAATTCTGTAGGTTGTTATATTGTTTAGAAATCATAACTATACTAGTCCCTTGCATTTTAATATAGTTGAGACTAAACAACGCCCTGTACAGGATCTAAGTCTTCCAATTGAGGTCTCTGTAGATAAAGAAGATTCCTAGAAATCAATTATTAGAAGATCTTAATCCCGCAGAATGTTGTGTGGTTTAGAAATCATAGATGCATTCCATGCATTTTGCAGAAAGAATCAAGGTTACAACAAGTACCGTAGGCTACCTCCAAGATCCTTTTACCTTACAAAATTGATTCCGTTGTCTGAAACACTTCTCGCATTAAAAACGGAAGAATCGCAACATCAATTTCCGTGAATCTTTCTTCGGCGTTCCAGAAATTCCGCAGACCTCGTTCCAGAAATATCAAAAACCAAACGATCCATCCCTAATAAACCCATTGCTCGCCTCTTCCAACCGCAAACCAAGACGTCGAAGGAATTCCTCCGACCGCAATGGCGCCTTCGAAAATGCATAAATCGTGTAGCAATGAGATCACCGTGAACCCGGTGCATTATCAATTAAACCGAGGGGGCCCGGTACCGTAACGATCCAGAGATCGTCAGGTTTTATCAATCGGCGCTCCAGTTACGCGAATTTCTCGATTCATTCAAACACCGTCGCGGCGACTATACCATTTGCTCCGGCCAAAGACTATCCTAGACTTTATCGGACCAGCGAACGGCCACGCTAATTTTTATCGGCTAGCCTATGCTAGAGCTTATCATACCGTCGCGAAATTCCCGGACTTTCTACTACCGGGACTGTTTTCCCGTGGCTAGGAGAACCGGTCCCCTTTCGTCGAGGAAGAAAGAAAATCGAGGAGCCCCGTCCGCTTATCAAGATCTAGCGCCTCTGTGACCGGTAGCCGAAGCATTAACCTCGATCGCGCTGAAATCGCGCCAAAAATTCGCGACGCCGCAGGTGTTCCAGCTGGATGCGCTCCGGCGAGAGGCGGAGAGGAGAGTCCTGTTCACCAGGTGAAGAACCCGACGGAACACACACCGTCGTCGTCCTGGTATCGCCGAGGGCGATACACACGGAAGCGGGACCGCTCCGGCCCGCTCCGGCCCGCTCCGGCCCGTGCAAGCCCGCTCGCACCAATCCACCGCCAGGGCCCGGTTCTCTAGGATACGCTTCGGTATTCAGATTTTCTCGGTTGCTTCGCCGCCGCGAAACGACCGTCTTCTATTTCTTCCTGCCACGAAGCCGCGCCGAGCAACATCCGTTTCAGTCGTATGGCCACCGGATTTCACCGAGGACACCGCCTTGGCGATCCAAGGCTCGCTTCGAGGCATCGTACAACGCTTCATTGATCCTCTGGGACTCCTGGGATTACGCGGACTACGCCTTTTTGGTCTGCCGCGCGTTTTACAGCTGTTCCGAAAGCATTCGGTGCAAGAATTTTTAGGGAAGAATGCGGTAGAGACTTTCTTTCGCTTGTTCATCCTGGACGGAGCTATTTGTATTGCTTTCGGTTAAGCGATTTTAGAAAGGGACGTGCCGCAGAAATTCTCTGATTCGTTGACATCCTTCAGGACTCCTAGGACTACTTGGACACTTTTTTTATACATTTTCTCGGATATCTTTAAGCGTACAATCCTAGACGGAGCTGTTTGTAATGCATTCGGTTAAGCAATTTTAGAAAGGGACGTGCTGGAGCCATTCTCTAACTCGGTGACATCCTTCAGGACTCCTAAGACCACTTGGACATTTTTTATTAATTTTCTCAGATAACTGTGAGCATTCAATCCTAGACGGAGCTATTTTTAAGTCATTCGGTTAAGGGATTTTAGAAGGTTACGTGCTGGAGCCATTCTCTAACTCGTTGACATCCTTCAGGACTCCTAAGACTACTTGGAAATTTTTAATAAATTTTTTTAAATATCCTGAAGCATACAATCCTAGACGGAGCTGCTTGTAATGTGTATTCGGTTAAGCAATTTTAGAAAAGGACGTGCTGGAGCCATTCTCTAACTCGTTGACATCCTTCAGGGCTCCCAGGACTACTTCGAAATTTTTAATAAATTTTCTCAGAAATCTTTAAATGTAAAATCCTAGACTGAGCTATTTGTAATGCATTCATATATGCAATTTTAGAAAGGGACGTACTGGAGCCATTCTCTAATTCCTTGACATCCTTCAGGACTACTTGGAAATTTTTAATAAATTTTGTCAGAAATCTTTAAATGTACAATTCTAGACTGAGGTATTTGTAATGCATTCATATATGCAATTTTAGAAAGGGACGTGCTGGAGCCATTCTCTAATTCAGTGACATCCTTCAGGACTCCTAAGATTACTTGGAAATTTTTAATAAATTTTCTTAGATATCCTGAAGCATACAATCCTAGACGGAACTGCTTGTAATGTGTATTCGGTTAAGCAATTTTAGAAAAGGACGTGCTGGAGCCATTCTCTAATTCGGTGACATCCTTCAGGGCTCCCAGGACTACTTCGAAATTTTTAATAAATTTTCTCAGAAATCTTTAAATGTAAAATCCTAGACTGAGCTATTTGTAATGCATTGATATATGCAATTTTAGAAAGGGACGTGCTGGAGCCATTCTCTAATTCCTTGACATCCTTCAGGACTACTTGGAAATTGTTAATAAATTTTCTCAGAAATCTTTAAATGTACAATCCTAGACTGAGCTATTTGTAATGCATTCATATATGCAATTTTAGAAAGGGACGTGCTGGAGCCATTCTCTAATTCCTTGACATCCTTCAGGACTACTTGGAAATTGTTAATAAATTTTCTCAGAAATCTTTAAATGTACAATCCTAGACTGAGCTATTTGTAATGCATTCATATATGCAATTTTAGAAAGGGACGTATTAGAGCCATTCTCTAATTCCTTGACGTCCTTCAGGACTCCTAAGACTACTTGCAAATTTTTAATAAATTCTCTCAGATATCTTTAAATATACAATTTAAGAAATAATCTGAACGTACTACAGAAGTTAAAGCAACTTGCTATTTGCGATTATCGTGCAATATAGCGGCGAAAGTTGTACAGAGATTTTGTTGGGGTCACGGGAGACCCCAGTATGTAAATACCAGAGATTATAGTCAATGTATCTAAGAAACATTTATATAAAAATATCAAGCCTACTTGATCGACAAAAATTCATAAACAGTCCAAAGAGAAATATTTACTGACACAGTTGACGTTTGTAAATTTTCCATTCTCACTGGTACGACACGCAAATTTCTGTAACGCCCTGCACCGTGGGCTAAACAATGACGTGTTTCAAACTATCGAAAGAAGGTGCCATCTGATTAAAAGCAATTATTCGATTAACCCCGGTCTCACCGTTACCAGTTAACCCCTTAACGCACAGTTTTTTTTTCTAAAAAACCGGCCAAAAAAATCAATTTTTGATATACTGCGCTTTTGTTCGATGGAAAAAGGCTATATTTTATTCTTGAATAAATGAGTATTATAACTTACAATCCCATGTAAATGATAAATATCAATAAAACAATTTCTTTTCTTTGCTGTCACGTTGTTATTTTCAATTCTCGATTATATTCAAGCGTGAAAAATTATAGCAGCATAAAATACAACGCCGCTCGAATTATCTCGAGTGTGCACAGTTTGGCCTGTCTAACGCGCTCGAATTAACTCGAGCGTACAAGTGAAGGGGTTAAGGGTCGAAGGTATCACGGGATCTTTCGGAAAGCAGCGCAGCAAATGACCGATTTTCGTGGCTCGAGATGGTCGTCGATTCGTCACGGTGCAGAGCCTCGGCACACGTGTATCGGCTCCACGGTGAAAATAGTGCAATAAGCTTGCAGTTATGCATCGGGCACGGGGGCTGTGTGCGGTTTCCTCTTTCGCAGCCACGATCGCAACCCTTCTTCCCGTCCTGCGCACCCTCCTGGTCCCTTCCTCTTCCACCCTCGATCCGAATTTTTCCTCGTTCCTCTGCACGGCCGGTGTCGGTCGTTCTACCATCCCTTTGCCTTCAGCCACCCCTGGGATAGAGAGAGAGAGAGAGAGAGAGAGAGAGAAAAAAAGAAAAGAAAGCGAGAGAAAGATAGACAGATCAGAGAGATAGAAAAAGAAAGGGTGGGGAGAACGCGTATAACCCGGGCTCTCCGGGTATATGTACACGGGCTACGGACGTTTAAACGGGGATAGCTACTAATTACAACGGTTACACCGGCAGTTGGCGAAGACGAAAAAAAGGAGCGACCCGGCCAGAAGGAAAATAGAGAAAGAGGGATCGGCGATCCCGTGGCCGCGGAGAAAAGGGGGACACGTGGAAAGGGAGCAGGAAAAATTCCGGAGAATGGGCGGGTACGACACGACCGAGTAATCAGTCGGTGGATTATAGCGCGATCTCTCTATGTGTGTGGAAGGACGACCAACACCACCACCGATGGCCCCGTGTCTACCGCGTCTATGTACCCGCTCGTGCGTGTTTATTCCTCCAGTCTCTCCCTCTCCTACCCCCTAACCCCCACCCCCTCTCTCTCACCCGTATCCTTTCCTATCTCTTCTACTTCTTCTGCCTCTTTACCTCAGCTTCTTCTTCGTTTTTACCCGGTTCTTCTTGCTCGTTTTGCTTCTCGACGCTCTCGTCTCCTCTTTCTCTCTCCGTCTCTGTCCCGGTACGTCTCTCTCTCTCTCTCTCTCTCTCTCTCTCTCTCTCGGTGCTGTCTTATTCCTCCGGTTCTGTCCCGCTTCACCCCGCGTCCCGTCGAACTGAACTGCTTTTTGCTCGTCAACGACCAGGGGGACAGATCGGTTTCTTGCGGTGCGCCTCGGCCGATCGCGTGCGTAAGTATCGGCCTGCGACGATGGTTAATGAACTTAACGTAATTCCGGCCTCGTATTTCACGCCCCGGACCCCGACGGGCCGACGGGCGTCCTTGGCCGACGAACGACCAACGACGAACGACGTCCTGCCGTGATTAATGGACGAATTTTCGGACGGGACGACAAGAGCTTCGACTTTTTTCCCGACGGAACGATCCTCGGCCACGTTCCTCTGCGATTTTCTGCGTTTCGAGGACCGTTTTCGAACTACTGCGAATTCTCGATATATGTCAGCAGCGTGGGTCTTGCCGGCGTCTTGTGTCGTGCAGGACACTTACCCGAGGTGTGTTATGTTTACACTCTTCGGGGTATACAATCTGGCAGTGGGGAAAATTCCGCGACGTTTATCGTCCAAGCCTTGGCGACATATATAGAGAAATTACTGAATTCGCAAGTTTTTATTTCATTTTCTCAGTTGTTATTTCTGGAAGAAGGCTGTGTCAGTGTTAAGTTCTTACATTCCAGAACACAATGTTAATGTTTAATTATTGTAGCTCGTGTTAAAAATCTGGTACAGCATTAAATGATAAAAAAACCGAATGAACCGAGGCATTCTACTGAATGATAATTATCCAAATAAACTTATTATGTTCATTGGCTGGACAAGTCTGCTTGCTTGTTCAAATTTTGTACCTCCGCGAAATTAACATTTTCACTTGGTTATACAGTGAATTCTCGATATATGTCAACAGCGTGGGTCTTGCCGGCGTCTTGTGTCGTGCAGGAGACTTACCCGAGATGTGTTATGTTTACACTCTTCGGGGTATACAATGTGGCAGTGGGGAAAATTCCGCGACGTTTATCGTCCAAGCCTTGGCGACATATATAGAGAAATTACTGAATTCGAAAGTTTTTATTTCATTTCTCCAGTGCTATTTGTAGAAGGCTCTGTCAGTGTTAAGTTCTTACATTCCAGAACACAATTGTAATATTTGATTATTGTAGCTCGTGTTAAAAATCTGGTACAGCGTTAAATGATAAATAAACCGAATGAACATCAATTTCTAACGAATGAACCGAGGCATTCCACTGAATGATAATTATCCAAATAAATTTATTATGTTCATTGGCTGGACAAGTCTGCTTGCTTGTTCAAATTTTATACCTCCGCGAAATTAACATTTTCACTTGGTTATACAGTGAATTCTCGATATATGTCAGCAACACGGGTCTTGCCGGCGTCTAGTATCGTGCAGGAGACTTACCTGAGCCGTGTTATGTTTACACTATTCGGGGTATACCCTGTGGCAGTGGGGAAAATTCCGCGACGTTTATCGTCCAAGCCTTGGCGACATATATGGAGAAATTACTGAATTCGCAAGTTTTTATTTCATTTTCTCAGTTGCTATTTCTGGAAGAAGTCAGTGTTAAGTTCTTACGTTCCAGAACACAATTCTAATGTCTGATTATTCTAGCTAGTGTTAAAAACTTGGTACATTATTAAGGGGGGGGGGTTAACCCTTTGCACTACTATTTATTTTGTGATTATAAAGATTAGAAATTCTGCATCGTTCGGAATGTCATAGAAAAAAAAGATAGTTTATATTTATTGTATGCCTATGTCTTCTCCAAAGGTTATGTATCAATTAGAACAAACTAGAATTTTATTTCGGTTTAAAGGAAATTAATAACATACATATTTATTAGACTTTGGGCCGAATGAACATCAATTTTTAACGAATGAACCGAGGCATCCCACTGAATGATAATTATCCAAATAAAGTTATTATATTGCTTGCTTGTTGAAATTTTATACCACCTTCCACTACAGTGAATTCTCGATATATGTCAACAACATGGATCATTGTATCGTTCAGGAGACATACCCGAGCCGTATTATGTTTACACCTCTCCGCATTCGAGACCTCTCGAGTATACCCCGCGGTAGTGGGGATAATACCGCGACGTTTATCGTTCAGGCCTTGGCGACATATATAGAGAAATCACTGTATTAATCGCTTTGTTCTTATGCAGAAATTGTTGACGGTCTGTGGAAACTCGTATCTCGCAAGGTTTTCTTATTTGTGGCTATGGTTTATTTTTATGTAGACATTGTCAATACAGTGAATTTTCGATATATGTCAACAACACGGGTCTGTCCAGTGTCCTGTATCGTCCAGGAGACATATTCGAGCCGTGTTATGTTTCTCTAGAACTCCGGGGGCCCTTACGGGGTATACGCCGCGATAGTGGGGATAATTCCGCGACGTTTATCATCCAGGACTTCGCGACATATATAGAAAAATCACTGTAGCCTGTGGAAGTTTGTACAAACTTTTGCAAGAAAATTTGAAAGACATTCGCTGGAATGAAATTTTACTTTCCGTGGCTTCTGGACGCAGCAAATGGCGGTTTAGGTGCAGAGGTATCAAATTTTGGTCATCTCTGTCTTGCGAGTTCAGTTTTTCTAATTTGTGGCTCTATTGCCGCGACGCGCGTTCCCGTGGAAATGCGCGACAATAACAGAGAAATGAAACTCGGCCAGGACCAATACCGAGAAAGCAAGGGTTCGCGAATGGTGTCCGCGAAATTGTAGAGCAGCCCAGAGCAAAGTCGGCTAGGGAAAAATCCCCAGAAAATCTATCCATCAGGTTTCTAAAGAGCGTAAGAAAACTCGGTTTCTCGGCGCAGCTGTCTAAACTGGCAAAAGAACCACGGCAAAAGAGAGCCACTTTCACGGCCCCGTAACGATACCCATCATACTCGGCCGATAATTTGTAAGCGTACCCGGTCCGCGAGCAAACTTACAAATCACCCGCGATGAACGCAGCCTAGCAGCCGTCGCTTCTTATCGCGAGCATCGGCGGGAGCTGCTATAGTTGTCCGAGGGACTAGAGCTGTTTCGCCGAGAGAAAGACGCGAAAGAAACCCGAGACATCGGGCCGAGTAATTACGCGCGACCGGCAAGAACGGAACCGCGAGTTCTCGCGATTAGCGATCGGATCGGTAAGAAATACCCTTGGGGAAAACCGGGTGACGATTTAGGGGTGGAGCGCCACCCAAGATGCACCTGCCAGCGATGATCGTCTTGCACACGATGATCGTTCCTAACGCAGAAAAACGGCCCCGCGATTTTGTTGCGAGAACTGGGAACTGCTTGCTCAATAAGCGTTAAACTTGACGATCTATTGACAGAAAATATTGTGCATATACGTACGTAACTAGAATTTTTGCTTCCTGATTCCCGATCGGTACAGGGTGAGCCTCGTGACGACTTCAAATAACTCGTAAGTTATCTGTTGTACTGACTCGGTGATTGTACTGTTAATTCAGAACTTCATTTATAAATACACCGCGAAGCTTTGTGCAAAGTGAAACCACCCTGTCTGAATTGCAACAAACTGGGGGGAAATAAAAATTCAATTCCTTGCTTAATATATTTGATATCTGAGTTGCAACAAATTGGGGTGAAATAGAAATTTATTTTCCTTCATAATAAAATATAAAATCTGATTTGCATCAAACGGTGGTGAAATAGAAATTCAATTCCTTGCTTAATATATTTAATGTCTGAATTGAAACAAACTGGGGTGAAATAGAAATTTACTCTCCTTCATAATAAAATATAAAATCTGATTTGCATCAAACGGTGGTGAAATAAAAATACAATTCCTTGCTTAATATATTTAATGTCTAAATTGCGACAAACTGGGGTGAAATAAATATTTACTTTCCTTCTTAATATATTTAATGTCTGAATTGCGACAAAGTGGGGTGAACTAAACATTTAATTGCCTTATTAATATATTGAATGTCTGAATTGCAACGAACTGGGGTGAAATAGAAATTTACTCTCCTTCACAATAAAATATAAAATCTGAATTGCATCAAACGGTGGTGAAATAAAAATTCAATTCCTTGCTTAATATATTTAATGTCTAAATTGCGACAAACTGGGGTGAAATAAATATTTACTTTCCTTCTTAATATATTTAATGTCTGAATTGCGACAAAGTGGGGTGAACTAAACATTTAATTGCCTTATTAATATATTGAATGTCTGAATTGCAACGAACTGGGGTGAAATAAAAATTCAATTCCTTGCTTAATATATTTACTGTCTAAATTGCGACAAACTGGGGTGGAATAAATATTTGATTTCTTGCTTAATATATTTAATATTTGTATTGCAACAAACGCGGGTGAAATAAATATTTAATTTCTTTCTTAATATATATATTTGAATTGCGACAAACAGGGTGAAATAAAAATATAATTTCTTACTTAACATATTTAATGTCTGAATTGCAATAAACTGGGGAGAAATAAAAATGGAATTTCTTGCGTAATATATTTAATATCTGAATTGCAATAAAATGGCGTGAAATAAAAATTTGCTTTCCTTCTTAATATATTTAACGTTTGAATTGCGACAAAGTGGAGTCAAATAAAAATTGAATTGCCTTATTAATATATTTAATGTCTAAATTGCGACAAATTGCGGTGAAATAAAAATTGAATTTCTTGCTTAATATATTTAATATCTGAATTCCAACAAACGTGGGTGAAATAAATATTTAATTTCTTTCTTAATATATTTAATATTTCAATTGCGACAAACAGGGTGAAATAAAAATTGAATTTTTTGCGTAACACATTTAATATCTGAATTGAGAAACAGGGGTAAAATAGAAATAGAATTTCTATAGAATAAAAGTATCTTGAAATTCTTCTAGCGTTCTACTGCTTGAAATTACACTCGCTGATTTCTGTCGTAAATGCATAAAATCCGCAGTCTACGTATAAATCTAGACAAATAATTCCCATTTATGTGTTCAAAGATTATTGTAGCACGATTCTAGTAGCGAGCATTTGCCTGTTCTCAACAGGATCAAATAAGATCGACAGCCTAGATAGAGGGGGTAGCAGGAACAAGAAAACCAAGAGGAAGCAGACGAAGAAGACGGAGGAAAGATGGCGGGGAGGGTGGGGGGATGAAAACGAGAAGCAGCCGTGGAAGGAGCTAAACGTTCATCCTGTCAAAGGATCAACAGGCGTCGCCGTCGTCGTCGTCGTCGGCGTCGCGGACGTATCTTCGATTCGGAAAATGCTGAGAGAAAGGAGAAAGAGAGACTCTCGCAGTTCGAGGGTGGGGTTAGGGGTTCGGAAGGGAGGGGGATCCACACTGACGCGGAGCGCACAGGTTCGACACGGGATGCCGATTCGGTTTTTTCCCCGGCGGAGAGCGCCGCTTTTTCTTGTTTTCCGGCTTTTTAACGATCGCCGTTCTCCACGTCCTAACGGAATATTCCCCGTCCGGGGACAGTTTAATTATGCGAGCTTCTTGGAATGGCGGACGTCGCCGTCGGCCGGCTCGTTTCCGCCGGGATGGATCCGTCGATCGATGGACCATCCGTGAGTTATTGTGCTCGCATAAGCTACCGTTTCTACAATTATTTCACGGCCGCTCCTTCGACAATACCGTCTCTTTCGTTTCTTCCCTTTTGGCTCGACCACAATCTTCCTGTTCGCGAAGAGAGGGCTGATTTGCGTTAACGCGTTTCGAGGTGTTAGGTTGTCCATTTTGTTTCGTTTTAAACGAATTCGATTGTTCCGGTAGTCGGCCATTTAACACCAAACCTATCAAACGACCGATTTCAGATTAGTTGGCTTACAATAGTGATAGTAATAGTAAATAGTTATGTAAATTATGTAACGACCGATTTCAAATTAGTTAGTTTACAATAGTAATAGTAATAGTAAATAGTTGTGTAAATTATGTAACGACCGATTTCAAGTTAGTTAGTTTACAATAGTAATAGTAATAGTAAATAGTTATGTAAATTATGTAACGACCGATTTCAAATTACTTAGTTTACAATAGTAATAGTAATAGTAAATAGTTGTGTAAATTATGTAACGACCGATTTCAAGTTAGTTAGTTTACAATAGTAATAGTAATAGTAAATAGTTATGTAAATTATGTAACGACCGATTTCAAGTTAGTTAGTTTACAATAGTAATAGTAATAGTAAATAGTTGTGTAAATTATGTAACGACCGATTTCAAGTTAGTTAGTTTACAATAGTAATAGTAATAGTAAATAGTTATGTAAATTATGTAACGACCGATTTCAAATTAGTTAGTTTACAATAGTAATAGTAATAGTAAATAGTTATGTAAATTTCCTTGCTCGAACTCGTATTGCAATAAGAATTGCACAGACCCCGAATAAGTACAGTTTTGTTATTTTGATGAGGCAGCACATGTCCCTTTTAACGTTTTCGTTAATTTAACGCTCAGTGTTAACGCATAAACCAACCAAGCATGCGACACATAAAAGTGAGAAGAAAAAATAAATAAATAAAGTCACTCATTTCCTATTAAAGCGTGTTTATAATTTTAACACTAGATTTACGGAGCACTAAAAGCGGCCAGTTTGGATTATTTTATAAAAATACAAAGAATACATTCAGCCAGATTTTTAGCAGGCTTTTACTAGAATATATGTTCCAAGGGATAAATGTGTTAAATAAATTTCCTATAAATGCATTTTTACGATCACAATAATTGTAAATTAAAGAACATAAAACCCGTCATTTTGACAGGTCCCGTAAATCTAGTGTTAACGATTGCGGGATAGAAAGCCGGTAAATTGACCCTGATCAGTGCTAAAGTGTGAATGTTAAATGAATGGAGTAATATCCGAGGATGCTCCGTATAATAATTTCCAAGGATGCGAGCGTTAAAAAGGGAATTAACCGAAGCGAGTAGGAGGAAACAGAAAGACGATATCGATAGCGGTCCGGGGATTTTCGCGATTCTGGATCGCGAGCGGGTTCGGTGGATCGTCGATCCGGCAGGATCGATTACACCTGGCTCTCGAATCTAGCGCATTGTCATACTTAACCGTAGCCTTTCGAGCCCGACACGCCTACCGAGTTTAATGAACTTCTGCGCGATCGGGCGCCGATGGTGCTCTTGGCCGGCTCGGGCTTCTCTCCTCTCCGCTCCGCTCGGCTCGGCTCGGCTCGCGAGAGTAAGCCGTTATCCGAGGCTGAGGCCTGACCTACGCGAAGATTTCGAGCAGCGTAACTCATCATTATCTAGATAATACGCGGCTCATGCACGCCAGTCCTCAATGAATCACTTCCACACCCAATACCCGGGACAGGCTCGGCACCGCGCACCTATGCGACTATTCTACCCCGTACAAACACATGCGAACTCGTACAAAACCCATGCGAACCCCATACGAACGTAGACGAACTCACGGGGACACGAATCGGCTGGCGTGCTATTTTCAGTATGGCGAATTCGCCGCGAACGATAAATAATCCTAGAGATGGTGACTTACGCGAGCACGATAATTCTTCTGCCGAAGGATCCATCGGCAACCAGCCACGCGAGATGGAAATGTTTATGCAAAATAAAGTTTTTAATCCACGAGATATGTCATTCGTTTTCCCCGTCCCGAAATGAAATGGTATTTTGTTGTTGAGGATTTGCAGGCTGTCCCGCTGCATTTTCTACGTGGAATGTCACCGCGACAACAAAATTTTCGTCTGTATTTTTGTCGAGGTTATTTCAAGGTCAGTTTGTGTGTTTTTTTTTTAAGTGGAATGCCATATTTTTGTTTTGATATTATGAGAGTACAGAGAAATGAACGAGGTCATTGGTCCTTTTAGGTAAGGCCGCATAAATATCTCTTCAGATTATTGTAATTATTTTTTGCGAAAGTTATTTTTTCGGAGTTAGCAAGGTCATCGGTGTTTTTTGATACATAACTAAATTTTGTTTTATTGCATCGTGCAAGTGATTGGAAAATGCTTCCAGGTATGTATAATAATATGACCTTGAAATGACCTTGATCTTCGAAAATTAAAGTTTTACTGACGTCTATCGTCTATCGACCAAGACTCTACGATCGAGAGCGTGAATGTAAATAAACATTCTTGCAAAAATGAGCTACAAATACTTGTACAAGATGCACCACTAGATTAAGAATATGATATCAGCATGAGATTCTACGCATTGTGAAACAAATTTTGGATGTAAAATTTCCGAAATCGATGGATTGGTCGTACTGGAGTTGTAGGATGGCCGCCGCGTTCACCAGATCTCACACCAATGAACTTCTTTTTTTGTGGGGAAATTTGAAACAAACGGTTTATAATGAACAACCAACTACACCAGAGGACACGAAGAACCGAATAGTTAGAGCTTGTGCTGACATCAATTCCGAGACAATTGAAACATCTGTACAGTCGATCATTGCACGTTTCAGGAAATATATCGCCGTAGCAGGACACCATTTTGAACATCTCTGATGATAGCTTAAGAGAAAGTGAGTGTTGTTTGAACAGTTAACGCACACATACACACACGGATCTGCTGATCGATATTTTTAGTGTGACAATGCATTCACAGGTTCAGGAGTCGTGGCCGAAGATATTCGACATCAGTTCTAAGTAAAACTTTAATTTTCGAAAGATCAAGGTCATTTCAAGGTCATGTTATTATACTCGTCTGGATGTATGTCTCGATCAGTTACACGATGCAATAAAAAAACTGTAGTTACGTATAAAAAAACAGCGATGACCTTGACAACTCCGAAAAAATGACCAAAAAATAGATAACTCCGAAAAAATGACCAAAAAATAGATAACTCCGAAAAAATGACCAAAAAATAGATAACTCCGAAAAAATTACCAAAAAATAGATAACTCCGAAAAAATGACCAAAAAATAGATAACTCCGAAAAAATGACCAAAAACTGACCTTGATAACTCCGAAAAAATTACCAAAAAATTGTCAGATATTTGGTCATTTTGGTAAGCACCACAATAACCTGAAGAGATATTTAGGTGGCCTTACTTAAAAGAACCACCGCGTATAATATAAAATATTATAGAATAATGTGTGAAACGGCTTGGGCGCTGTAGCGCATTTGAATCCTGAACCTTGGAATCGAATCGCAGGGGTTCAGTGAACAGGCACGCATCCGTAAACGGCCCATGATCGGTCGAACACTGGTTAATTACAGGCGGAGTATTAAAATTGCAACTCTCCTGGAACCTGCGGTGCGTCCTCCAGAGATTCCTCATCTTCCAGGAGCGTTCGGAGTCCGGTCTTCTGGGTGGACGGTTGAAAAGCTGGACGAGGTCGAGCGACGAGGGACATTTTCCAGTGGTAGATGAACCGCGCGGACCGTCTGATAGTCGGCGGCGCACGCAATTCATTCCGTCGATCGTAATTCCGCCGGTGATCCTAGCCGGATCGAGAGTGCGTCGTGGTGCACCTCGGCGCGTCCGAGCGCAGCGCTGCGCATCTCGGTACGGATTTATTGCGATGCCGGGCGCAGCCGGTTAATATCCTCGCGGCTCGATTAAAAATCATTTTTCTAAGATCGCCGTGGTGTAGTAGTGAAGCGCGGAGCGCACTAGCCTCTCTGGCCGGCCACGATGTCCAATTTACTTCGTGGCTACTTGCCGCGGTCATAATTCAAGGATAATTGCTTAATAACAGATCGGCCGACGCAAAATGTTCGCTTTACGATCCGCCATGGAACGGCAGCGAGTTTCGACCGATCGACCGGCTGGCTCTTCTTCTTCTTCTTCTTCTTCTTCTACCTACTACTTCTTCTGCGTCGTCTTCGTCGTCTCGGGAGAGGAGCCACGCGAGCTCTCTCTCCACTCTCGCAACCCTGAATTCCCTTTCCTTCGTTTCGATCGCGGAACGTGTGCGCGTATTAACCTCCACTATCCGCCACTGGCAAACCGAGAAAAAGGAACGTTTCTCGAACGAGAGGCGAGAAAAACGAGGAGAAAAAGTCCCGGGGACCGGGAGGGAGGGGGGGGGGAGGGGAGGGCAGGAGAGCAACTCTATCGCGCGGTGAGACGTCGGGAGAAACTTATCTCCTCTCTTCCTTGCCCTCTCTGTCTCTGTTCTCCCCGTCTTCCGTCCCCCTTTTACGTTTCGCTGTCTGGTCTAGGCCCCGAGAAGCCTGATCCGCGATCCGCTCGCGATGGTTAATAATTTCCAGCGGTAATACCCGCCGATATATAGCTGCTCGTCATCGGATAACGCTATCTCAATCCCGGGGCCTAGTCGAGCGTACTGCAGCGGCGATTCTTTGTAAAAACCGAGACCGCGTGTGCGTGGCCGCGTACACACGCGTGCGTGCCGTCCGCAATCCCTGCCCATCTTCTTTTTCTCTCTATCTCTCTATCTCTCTATCTCTCTCTCTCTCTCTGCCGATCGACGTTCCCTGGGCCCAATCGTCTTCTCATCTGTTGGCCTGCACGTACAGGGTGTCCCCGCAGTATAATCATTCCACGCGCACACCCGGCCACGCCGAATTCCTTCGGAAAAACCAGGACGAAATTGCTGAAACAACCTGTCCCTCGCGTGGCGTCTTTCTTAAAAAAACAATTGGTTCGCAGTCTTCGATTTTGTGCCGTTTTCAACTAGTCCACATTTCCATACTTCCATTAACACTTAGAGTGTCACGTCTACCAAGAATGAGAGATGGGAAGGTTTGTCCGTGTTTGTGAACGAATTTTTGTACTATTACGTCGATTGTAACCAATTATGCGATCCGCAGAATGCTGGAAGAGTTGCAGAGTATAAGACGCGCTCTTCAAAATTTCCATTTTTATTTCATTTTATGGTTTCGTGGTTGTTTGTATGGTTTATATTTTACTGTCGCAGCCTGTAAAAATCGAGCTTGGCTTTTCTGAGTATTTTGTACCGGTGACCTTGAGTGACCTTGAACGACATCCAGCGGCATTGAGCGACCTCGAACGATCGGGATTGTTGGAGATGTGGCGTCGGGCGACTATGGTTGTCGCAGGGGTACAATTTTGTAATAATTTGGTTGTAAATTTGAAGAATTGAATGTTACTGGTGTATTATTCACCTTGAACGATCGGGATTGTTGTAGATGTGGCGTCAAGCAACTATAGTTGTCGCAGGGATACAATTTTGTAATAATTTGGTTGTAAATTTGAAGAATTGAACGTTACTGGTGTATTATTCACCTTGAACGATCGGGATTGTTGGAGATGAGGTGCCGAGCGACTATGGTTGTCGCAGGGATACAATTTTGTAATAATTTGGTTGTAAATTTGAAGAATTGAATCTTACTGGTGTATTATTCACCTTGAACGATCGGGATTGTTGGGGATGAGGCGTCGGGCGACTATGGTTGTCGCAGGGATACAATTTTGTAATAATTTGGTTGTAAATTTGAAGAATTGAATCTTACTGGTGTATTATTCACCTTGAACGATCAGGATTGTTGGAGATAGGGCGTCGAGCGACTATAGTTGTTGCAGGAATACAATTTTGTAATAATTTCTACTCTCGATTTCATCCAGAAAACTCATCCAACGGCGTAAAAATGCTCAGATTCCACGGCACGCACATCGTCAATCTTTGGCCTACTTCTAACGCTTATATTACCAAATATCAGCATAATCTCGTCAGCTTCTGACCAGCGCGCGCTAGATTGAACCCTCCCCTTTCGAACGAGCCCTTCCCCAGCGAAAAGTATTCTCATACAAGGACGAAAATTTGAGGCACGTAAAATCATTTTTCGTCTATTTCTGTCGGTAACGTGGTCACTCTACCTTATCGCGAATCTACGGAGTCTTGGCCCTTAATTTTTGGCCTACTTCTATCGCTTATATTACCAAATATCTGCATAATCTCGTCAGCTGATGACCAGTGCGCGCTAGATTGAACCTTCCTCTTTCGAACGAGCCCTTCCCCAGCGAAAAATGTTCTCATACAAGGACGAAAAGTTGAGGCACGTAGAATCATTTTTCGTCTATTTCTGTCGGTAACGTGGTCACTCTACCTTATCGCGAATCTACGAAGTCTTGGCTCTTGAAGAAATATCTTTCGATCGTATGTCCTAAGTACATTCATGAAAGAAAAGGTACCCTACAGCGTGTTTCATTGAGAACCAGGTAACTTTTGCTCCGAGCGTTTCTTCCTATCTCGAGGACTGCGGGAGCTATTCAGGTGGCTTGTCTTAGGTGTCCCGGCTCGATCAGATCGTCGTCTTTCTTATAGATACCGAACAGCCGGCGCCGCACGCGATCATATGGGTGAACATCGTCGAATACGTGGTGTTTTCAATTTGCATTCTCCTTACGATACCCTCGCTCTTCAGTCTTGCCTCTGTCTCTTCGTGAAACCCCCTCCCTAATTCTCGTAGCCTTCTATACTCTCTCTCTCTCTCTCTCTCTCTCTCTCTCTCTCTACTCTTCGTTTTCTATTAGTATTCTATACATCCTGTCGAACGTATTAACCCTTTGCACTCGAGGCAATTTTAATTCCAAAATCGAAACGTTCCTTTCCGTCTAGAACAGTTTCACTCCGTGCAATTTTACATTGTAAATCTCTGTGCTGTTTTACATTGCGCACATGAAATTGAACCTACTTTCGTACTTGATTTCTTACCGATTTGTAGACTGAATTTAATAATATGAAAACTGTTGTGCTCTGCTACACTTGAACTGTGTGCAAAGTCATCATCCGAGCGCAAGAAATTAATCGTTGCATTTGTTGGATCATCTGCAGTCACAGGATGCAAACGTCCCGATCGTCGATCCACAAAATCCTAATTACCCAGCGTTAAGAAATCGAGAGCATCACGGATCAGTCTCTATGTCGATGACCAAAATTGTCCACGACATCCAAGCACTTTGTAGCATATTGTCAAGACCATAACAATCGACAATAATTATGCTATTTGTCAATGAAAATATTAAAGAAGGTTTAAAGGGAAATTTAACGTGGATGCCCGGTTATCGACAATGGGGTAGACTGCGGATTTTTATGATTTGGGTGGAAAATAAAAGATTTAAAAAATCTGAGAATGTCAGGTTGTTTTCAGTATATGAAAATTAAGGGATGAGATCGATTTTTATCGAACACCCTCTTCCCACAGTTGATGTAGAAGGACTAAATAAGGATTAAAAAGAGTGGTTCGACCGATGCCCAAACAGACCGGCATCGTTCCAGTACAGGATCGCTCCAATTCCTCCCTGGGGCACACCCTGTATGCAGAACAGAGCGTCCATGCACCGGCGATCGCGTCACGAACGCATATACATGCATCAGGATGACCGATCGTCGGCTTCTTCGTTCTTTTCCTGCGCTCTCTTAACCGGCTTACCACCCTGCCCGCAACCGACACACCCGGCAAGTAGCCTGAACCCATTACTACGAGTACAGAAACATAGAGAAAGAGAGAAAGAGAGAGAGAGAGAGAGAGAGAGAGGGAGAGAAAAGACAGAAATACAGAACCTCAGAGAGCAGGATAGAGAGAGGGAAGAAGGCAGAAGAGAGACAGAGATGAAGAGAGAAAGCTCTAGGCCGGGTCCACACGCATCGAGCGTGGATGATCGAATACTCGTGGATCCGTGTAACGTTCAGGGACGAGAGAGGAGCGTGTCGAGCACACAGAAAGACAGACAGAGAGAGAGAGAGAGAAGAGGAGAGGGGAGGGAGACGACGGGCTAGCTCGCGCGGATGCAAGTGAGTTTGACGCGTGCACGGGTTGCATCGTCGACAACGACGCTGGCCGAGAGTTCGTCGAACTGGAATAGAATTCCATTCGGACTGGTTCTAGGGGGTTGGATTCTGACGCGCGCTAAAATAAGACCGGCCGAATTTAGAGCCGCGACGATTGCCGTAGGTTCAGATTCGCCGATTTTTCTCCCCGCCGGATGCGTCCTCCTCCTCTTCAGCCCCCTCTTCGTCATCCTTCTTCCTCCTCGTCATCTTCTTCTTCATCTTCCTCCTCAGCCTCCTCTTCGTCTTCCTCTTCCTCGGCCTCCACTTCGCCGTCCTTCTCATCATCATCCTCTTCGTCATCCTTCGTCGTCGTTGTCGTTCTTCCTCTTCGTCCTCCTCTTCGTCATTAGACTGTGCATCTTCGCGCGAAATAGAAATTTTCTATGTTAACTGTAATATACTAAAAGTTAATATTGTAATGGCGATCTTAAACTTTTTTGGTTAATTCTTTTATACTCCACCTATTTATCCTTGTCACAAACGCATAAAATCTAAAGTCTACTCGTCGTGATTCACTTCGACATCCTTCTCTTCATCCTCCTCTTCGTCATGCTCTTCGTCATCCTTCGTCGTCGTTGTCGTTTTTCCTCTTCGCCCTGCTCTTCGTCATTAGACTGTGCATCTTCGCGCGAAATAGAAATTTTCCGAGTTAACTGCAGGATACTGAAAGTTTATATTGCAATGGCGATCTTGAACTTTTTTGGTTAATTCTTTTATACTCCACCTATTCATCCTTGTCACAAACGCATAAAATCTACAGTCTACTCGTCGTGATTCACTTCGCCATCCTTCTCTTCATCCTCCTCTTCGTCATGCTCTTCGTCATCCTTCGTCGTCGTCGTCATCTTCTTCTTCATCTTCCTACTCAGCCTCTTCTTCGACATCCTTCGTCGTCGTTGTTGGTACCCTTTATTCTCTTCTTCGTCATTAGAGTGCGCATCTTCGCACAAAATAGAAATTTTCTATGTTAACTGTAATATACTAAAAGTTAATATTGCAATGGCGATCTTAAACTTTTTTGGTTAATTCTTTTATACTCCACCTATTCATCCTTGTCACAAACGCATAAAATCTACAGTCTACTCGTCGTGATTCACTTCGACATCCTTCTCTTCATGCTCCTCTTCGTCATGCTCTTCGTCATCCTTCGTCGTCGTCGTCATCTTCTTCTTCATCTTCCTACTCAGCCTCTTCTTCGACATCCTTCGTCGTCGTTGTTGGTACCCTTTATTCTCTTCTTCGTCATTAGAGTGCGCATCTTCGCACAAAATAGAAATTTTCTATGTTAACTGTAATATACTAAAAGTTAATATTGCATTGGCACTCTTCAACTATATAGTCAATGCTTTTACACTCCACCTATTCATCTTTGTCATAAATGCATAAAATCTAAAGTCTATTCGTCGTACGTTTCTTGTTCCTTCTTTCTTCTCTTCATCGTTCTCAGCCTCTTCTTCGTGGTCCTGGTCTTCGTGCTCTTCGTCATCATCTGCAAACGTCCGCGATGGCGATCGGTTCGACGAAGTAGTCGCGGTCGTTGCCGATCAGCCGTGTCCACGGAGAGTCGATCACGCCGCATCGAACGCGTCCAGATCTTCAGGGTTCCATCGGGGATAAGCTTGACAAGGACCGGTCCTACGATGCAGATGACGAGCTCGCTAGACGCGGATAGATCGGAATGTAGATCCAGGAGATCTCGACGCTCCGCCTTTCTCCGGGAGCTAGGCTGTATACATAGAAGACGCGAGAGAGAGAGAGAGAGAGAGAGAGAGAGAGAGAGAGAGGGCTCCCGTTCATCTCTTTCTCGATGGAACTGTTTTATTATTTATGAGAGCTCTCGGCCTACTGTCTCGATCCTCTTTCAGCGGAAGCGATCTAGAGACGGGCAGATACGAATCGATCGGAATCGATCTGAATCGGATGAATTAGGCGGTCCTGCGGGGATCCTGATAAGTAGGATTTTATGCGTTTAAAATCAGTAGATCTGATCAGAACTGTGAAAAGTCATTGGAGGAATTAAAATAATGTTGCTGCATCGTTATCGACTTTTTGAAATTATTAGAAGAGGAAATGCATTGTCGTTCAACCCTTTGTCTTAGAATATTTTTTTGATTTTATTCGTAGGAGATTGATCCGATTTCCAGATATAATATTTGAATGTTCAGTAATCAATGAAATACAAATGTTGGATGTAACAAATATTTTCTAATATTTTTGGTCATTTCTTTGAAAAAAGAATGTCGCCACTCGAGTGCAAAGGGTTAACTTCTGCTTTTTACAAATAACTTAGATCATTTTTATTTCGCACGACAATCCACGGCCTACCTGATCAATACAGTGATTAAATTGCTAACAAGTTTTGCGCAATGTCTACTAAATATGATATTTCTACCTTGTCGTTGTCGATATACAGGGTGTTCATTTGAAAACTTCCCGGCCGAATATCTCGAAAAGTATGAAAGGTATTAAAAAAAGTGTGAAACACGTGTCCGAGGATTTCGAGGGGGAAAGAGAGGGGCAGTATCAGTTTTCTCTTTGGGTGGCGTTTTCAAGGTCATTTGAAGGTCAACTTTGTTCTTTCAAATGGAAACCTATATTTTTTATTACGGGATCTTATTGTACGTAAAAAGACCAGCAATTTTCGTAGGAAACTTTTTTTTATCTGCGCACTAGTTTCGTAGATATTTAAAGAGAAGTACAGCGAGTCATACTTACACGAATTGAACTGGTAGGATTCACAGTAAACTGTCCTACAATTTCGATTTGATCATCTTTTATGAATTCTCACCGCTTTCCTTTTAAACTTGTCATCGACCCTGTTTCCTTAAACATTGCAACTGATTGCAAAACGTATGTACGATTTTCGTCACTCCAATGACGTCAGTTATGACGATTTACAGCATCGTTTAAGAAGCAAGCGTCTTCGTCACTGAAAACAAATGTCTTTAATTAGCTTAGGCGTGACATACTCGTTGATCACGTTTGCTGATTCCCCACAAAACTCAATCCGCCTGTCAAAGTGATCTTCCAACAACTTTCGACGCAACAGCATTTCATAAGGACGAAACTCGCCCGTGCGGCAGTGCGACGTGTTAAAAACTCCTCGATCATGAACCGTCACAGGCTTTCAAAACAGTAAATTTTTTCCGAGCAGATAATTTGTTAACCGTGCACGGTTCCGAGCAGGCGGTTTCAACCCCTCGCAAAAATCCCGCGGCAAAACCCATCAACGCGCGCGAACCTCCTCGGCCTCTGCGTGCGCCTTCGGGACGCAATCATTGAGACATTCCTCGAACAAATAGCCCCGGCCGGAAGGTGCATTATCCATCAGCTCGTCACACCTGTCCGATTCGCCGTGGCCGATGCATCTGGCGAAAAACCGGCGCTTAATTCGAGCGTGCGAACAAGAGGGAGGCGCCGCGGCCGCGAGTCGTCCTCTTAATCGCCGTTGCGATCCTCTCGTTGCAACAGTAGCCGAGAGAAATCTATTTCGAAGCAGCCTCGGTGTCCCAACCGTGCAGCGGGGCTCCGAGAAGAACCTGAGAGAGAGAGACAGAGAGAGAGAGAGAGAGGAGAGTCTCCAGAATCAGCGAGGTGTCCCCCGAACCCAAGCGTTTTCCCGAGTCCGCTCGCGGAAATTCGACGACAGAAGCTCGTAATGAGTCGGCCGCCGGTGTCGTTAGAGATCCCGACGATTACGAGGTCTCTTCTCTCCCTCGCGTCCCTTGGACCACGAAGAGGGACGCACTTCGTGGTTCGCGGGCCTCTCTGCCACGTAGATGACGGATGGGGACAGTTGTTGCATCGCAGTCGCTGCCAAGAATATCTCCACGCCACCCTGCTGCTCCCTCCACCTTTATCTCTCGAAACGTCACTCTCTCTCTCTCTCTCTCTCTCTCTCTCTCTCTCTCTTCCTTCTCTTCATCCTCCTCTTCATCCTCCTCTTCATCATCCGCCCCTCTTTCTCTCCAGCTCTCTTCGCTTTTGTCCCACAACCCCTCCTAGCTCCCGAGACTTTTCGTATCTCGTCCGCGATGCTCCGGCCACGCTTGTCCCGAGTCTCCCGATAATTATACCACCGTACCAGCCATAACTCGGACAAGTGTTAACGATTTTGGATACATTAATTGACCACGGTATTCGCGGTTCGCCTAATGGACCGCGGGTTTTCAGCGGATTGTCTTTTTGCTGGGATCGCGAGCTTCGGGATTCTTGGTCGATGATCTCTTGTTGGATGCTCGTTGACATGATCGTACAGCGTGATTTGTTTAGGAGTTTTCCGGGGGATTTTGTGAAAAATGTTGTCGATGGTCCAGTTTCTTTTCAGGTTGGTTGCCGACTGTCGACTATTTCCATTTTATCGATCACGACAGCGATCTGTATGCAAAGTAAAATTGTTCTGCATCGATTGTACGAAGGAGCTAAATTTAAACCGTATTGCTAATAGGCTGAATAAATTGAAAATAGTGTAATAGTATTTTTAAATTTTTTCAATGCTTTCACTACTCTGTATTTCACTTACCGATTTTTGTTAAGAATGCATAAAAATAGAAGGATCTTTATACGAATATAAATGCTTGTCGCTAAATTTATGGAAAGTTACTAAACGGAAAATTGTTAAACCGATAAATTACTCTGTCATGTTATAAATAAAATATCATATTAAGCCGTACAGAAACCTATATATATATATATTGTGGAATTTTTTAACAAACCCAGCTTCCACGAGTACATAAAATCCATACGTCTTTAAAAGACATTCTTATAGGCGAGCCGCGCATTAAACTCAATATTTATGTATGTACTATTTATTTTTATTGCAAGCACATTACCGCGCGCAAATATTTAGAAAGTCCGTGTAGTCTCATCAAGAACTCCATTACCATCATTGCATAAATGCGTAGCAGGGGGATATAGTCGTTCAAGGAACGCGTGGCCATAAAAGATGCCACTAAAACAATTTAATGCAACTCGTGCGTTCATAATGTCTCTAAATGTTAAAAAAAAAACTGGGCACCTAGTGCCTCAAAAAAAATTCAGAGACGGCAGAAGGAATTTGAAAATATATAAAATCCATAACGATTTTATAATCGACCCAATGATTAGATCAAGCTGCACCAAAAAATTCACTGTATCAGCTAACAATTGTTTGTTAAAAAAAAAAAAAACAGTCCGCCCGGTACCTCCAAAATCCAAAAACCCGGCGAATAGGCATTAAAATCGAAAATGATTTTATAATCGACCCAATGATTAGATCAAGCTGCACCAGAAAATTTACCGGATCATCTAACGATTGTTTGTTTTAAAAAACTGCCCGCCCGGTACCTCCAAAAACTAAGTAACTAAAAAAACTATCAACTAAGTTATGGGATTAGACGAAAGCTCTTGTTAAAAGTAGATCTAATACATCTTTCGGTAGCAAATTTGTATTTTTTGCGGTATCACCCTACAATAATTTATGACGGGATTAAAAGTAATTAACAGCATTGCTATTAAGCCCTAGTTTGTAGATACACGCGAATTCTTCCTTGTGTGGCCAATCCTGAACCTTTTTATGTCTTTGTTGCGAGCTTCTTGAGCCGCTACAGACATCATGCCAATTGGCAATCGGCATGATTTACTTATTTCTACACTATGAAATAATAATTTATGCACTGTGACGGGCACATAAAACCAAGGATATAAATTTAGATATAAATCTTTTGTTTCGCGAATAAATTTCTCGAAATTTAGAAAATTAATGTTGTGATCTGAAGAAAGAGCAGATATAAAAAAATCGTTCAAGAAGTTTCTTATTAAATCCTGTTATTTTCGAAGTTTCTGTACAGATTTTGAAGAAACATCTAGCCTTGTTACCATAATTTTTGGAGCCATTTCCTCCTGCTTTCCTAGAATGCCCATTCGATCCACCGTAAGATGTTACAAAGATTTTAAAAAATTGTGACAGGCAGGTTAGCCGATATTTGCAGCTGATTTTTGTCAAAATCCCTTCTACATAGTTTCAACTTGACGCAATAAAAATTTCAAGATGGGATCTTTTGAGACTTTCCAGTTCTGCTCAATTAAACTCAACTAACCGGCATAGAAAACTGGTACCTAGAAAATCTCCAAAAATTATTGTAAAGGACTTCATTAACGAACTTCGTACACATTAACGTAAACATTTACTTAAGTTAATATAGAATATCGTGCATAGAAGATTGAAGATTCGTATTTATTGCTCTGACATAATTTTCTTTAGAACAAACATAAACGTACGATTTCGCCGTATTACGGTGCGGAGTTTTCACGTATTGAGTTCGATACTTGTACCGCTATTAAATGAATTATCATGGGCACAATTAGGCACAGTAAACATTCCGAAAGAAGAATACGCGAGTGTAATATCTATTTTCTGTCATGACTTTTCTCCGCCTAAAATGGCCGTTCGCGACACTGTGTGACGTCCAGAGGGCTCGCACAATGCCCCTAACCATTCAAGAAGCCTGATACCTGGAAAAAGTCCACAAAACCCTGGAAATTATAATCGAAAACGATTTCACGATCGACTGAATCGAGAGATCAAACCGGCAGAAAAAGAGTATCGCCTAAAAATTGTTTACAACATATGGGCAAGAAGCGTTCGCCGGAAGGACGGGCAAAGAACTCGCACATACGTAAACATACGCATCGGGAGCACGGCTTACGTATAATTTCCGTTCTCGCGATGGAATTACCGCTGGGGCAGAGCGCGATCTCGATACAGATCACAAGGCAACGTGTAAAAATCCCGCGAGCGCACCAATCTGTCCGCACCAAGCTTGAAACTTCTTTTCTTATCTCATCGGCCGCTTCCGATGATCTCTTCAGTCCCGGAGCCGACCGGGCCGGGTCGGGCCGGGCCGGGTCCAAGCGGGTAAACGCGCTGGTAACCATCGGGTATTGTCAGAAATGAACGGCAAGCGTTCATTACTCGGAAGCAACGCGATCATTTAAACTAGCTGTAGCACCTGAGAGGCGATGGAATGACGGGCACGCGTTCGGACGAGCTTTTTCTTGGTCAGACGGGCAGACGGAGCACACGGCCATGAATTCCCTGACGCCCATTCAGACTCGCGCATATTATAACGGTGGCTTTGTGCGCGCAGCAGGAGAGACAGAGAGAAAGAGGGGCGAGAGAGAGAGAGAGAGAGAGAGAGAAGGAGGACGAGAGGCTGCAACGGCGGCGGCAACGCAAATTGTCGGCCGCGTGCAACTATCGCGAATTCAGTGGTTCAGGCGGCCGAGTAAACTGTTATAACTTGGGGGCTTTCCGGTGGTGGCCAGGTAATTGATGCCGCCGCCGCCTCGTTGCCTCGGACGATCCAAGACAAATCCGCTTGGATCGCCGCGCCGCGGCCCCGTGGATCCCGCGAACGCGTCTACACTACCGCGAGCTTGCGCCTCGAATATTAATGAGCTTTCGTATCGGCACCGAGCGATCCGATACTCAAAGCAATTTGCCTCCTTCTCCTCTCGCGTTTCCTGCCGCGGATGTCTATCGTTCTTCTACGGGCTTTCATCCTGCTCGTTGTCTCGCAATCTCTTTCGACTTCCGACCCCGTTCGCCGGTCGAATGCTCGCTTTCCCATCCTTATCTCTCCGCGCGCTTATTAATATCAGCGGATTTCGATCGATTCGTGGCGTTTTTTCCGAATATTTATCAACATTGTCAAGCTTATGTTAGATACTAATTTATGGATCGCAACGTTAGAACGTTTCCTGCACCGGCGTCTTTGTTGCGCTTTTTAATTTGTTCGGTGTGTTCTTTAATTATTTCTTGCCAAGGCAACAGGGAACGCAGTTCTCTTTGTTTCGTTTTTAGTTGCAGATCGTCGCGTGACGAGTGCGGTCTCGCAGTCGAAAGTTTATGGATTCCCGCGCGGAGGATAGTTAGCGTCACTTAGGGTCGCATAGCAACTCGTGCAATACCTCCGATAATCGTCTATGTTCGTTAATAATTGTTAAGAAGGATGCAGTATGCTGTATACGGTAATGAGGAATTTTCTGCAATGCGCATGTCTTAAGTGCAGAATGCATTTATTTTTCCAGCTGAAGCTATTAATTTAACGAATCATTGAAGATCATTTTGTTCTTAGCAATATTTAGGATTTTATATACAGAAGTATATAAATTTTCATCGATTCGTGGCGTTTTCCGAATATTTATCAACATTGTCAAGGAAATTCCGCTTCTCCTCGCCGGTGAGCACGTTTTATTTAACACGTTGAACGCCACTATTTGTGCTGGTTTTAAAATGAATTTTTACGTTGATATAATCATTGTACCAAACTTAATTAGGATCTGTAACACGCAAGAAAGTTGGAGGATTACTCGGTATCGTACATTTAATGTTTTGCAATTTTTATTTCATTAAATAACTTACTTTGATTTTATGGGATTTTGGGGGTTTCTAGTTTGGCGTTCGAAGTGTTAATAATGAACGCGGAACTATTTATTTACAGTAACAAATTTTTAGAATAGTACACAAAATATTAGGGGTACTCATAAGTAATCAATTACTTGCAAAGAATTTGTTTTGCCCGATCGTTTCAGAGGAAACACGTATTCTTTTACAGTTTTCGGTAAAGTCTGCGTTCAAAAGTATAATTTTCTTTGACAACCCTGTAACAAAATGGCGGCGTCCGCACCTTCAGAGGATCATATTCATTGCATACTTTTTCATTTTCATGCGGGATTTAATGTAACAACAAAGAAAATTTGCGATGTTTATGGAGATGTATCGAAGGTCAACAAGTGTCAACGTTGGCTCAGAAGGTTTGCTGCTGGCGATTATGATCTCCCTGACAAGCCTCGAAGTGGACGTTGAATTTGATAATGACACCCTAAAATCTCTAGTGGAAGCCGATCCAAAATTAAGTATACAAGAATTATTTAGAATCCTTGGGTCCACTCGGTCAACTATACAAAGGCACCTACACGAAATGGGAAAGGCATGTAGGCAAGGAATATGTGTACCGCGTCAATTATCTGAGACCAACAAGAATATTCATCAATGTGCAGTTTATTGCTTTCCAGATTTCGTAGGGATCCATTTCTTAGCATAATCGTTACCGGGATTCTTTATGATAACGTAAAGCGTTCGAAGCAATGGCTTTCTGCAAATCAAACCGCAATATCAACCCCTAAACCTAGCTTATCACTTCGAAAGGTGTTACTGTGCATTTGGTGGGACTGTCGTGGCATAATTCACTTTGAGTTGTTGAAACCTGGAGAAACAGTTACTGCTCAGTTGTATTGTCAGCAATTACAACGGCTGTATTCAGAACTATTGAAAAAGATGGCATCTTTAGTCCACAGAAAAGGTGTAATACTGGAAATTGACAATGCCCGGCCCCGTACAGCGAAACTCACTCAGGAAAAAATCAAAGAATTGCAATGGGAAATTTTACCGAGATCTTTTCAGATCTCTGGAGCATTATTTACGAAATAAAACATTCTGTAGAAGATGCAAGGAGGCACCTTGAGTCATATTTTGCTTGAACCCTGGATTTCTATAAGAGGGGGATTGAAAATTTGCAGGAAAGATGGCAAACTGTCCTTGATAATGAGATTATATAATAACTTCTGAAATAAAAATCTGAATTTACTACAAAGTTTGTTTCACATTTCAAAATTACTAATGGGTCCCCCTAATATATCCAGTGCAAACCTGTGAGAAACATATAGGAAAAGAAATATTGTCAAATTAGTAACGAAAATGAGATAAGTGTCTAGGCAGTTCCTTTATCTTGTAATTAGTCCGGGCAAATGTAATTTTTCATTTAAAAATGCGCTGTTTATTCACGAGCCCCTCGCAAATGGCTTCTGTTCCTTCGAATAGAAATGAATTGAGATAGCCGACGAACGGGAGATGAGATCAGAATTTATTAAAAAATGTACGAAAGAGCCGGAGAGAAAAAAGAGCAGGTCAGTCGTACACGCGTGCGAAGCAAGAAGATTTTTCAAGGCACGTCTCTATCCACGCCTTCGAAGCTCGGAAATAATCGCGCGATGATTTCGCATAACATCGTCGAGACAGTGGGGGCCCCGTTACCGTGTCTTGGAGGCGCAGTTTTTTTCAGAGATACTAGCCACTTGCGCTTAGCAGAGCAGAAATGTATGTTCAGTTATCACTATGATTTATCGCCTTCGGATTTTTTCGCTAACGAGCGTCAGCCACGTAATTAACTTTGTAGAGCGGGAATACCGGCGCACGAAACTATTGGCAGCAGAGGCAGCACCACCAGCAGCAGCCTGCTGTTGCTCTCTCGTCTTCCTTCTCCTCCTCTTCCCCTTCTTCTTCTTCTTCCTCCTTCTTCGTTGAAGAGAGAGTCTGGCTCTTCGTTCGCCTAAGTTGCCACCCCAAGCCCGGCCTCGTCGCCTGCGTTCATGCGTCGCGTCGAAATTCGCCTCGACCCGCGAAATTTTTGCCGCCACCCCTAACTGCGGGCTCTCGCTAGAAACCCCTGAACAACATTATCTTACCTTATTATACCTGACAACTTTGTTTCATTAGCTGGTCCCGCCAGATCGTTTCGTTCTTCATCGATGCGCACGATGCAAATTCGAATTGAAGTTTCAGCAATTTTTCTCCGAAAAACCATCGAACCTTTTATACTGGGATTTTGCATACATATTTACCGGCGTTTGAAGTATAGGTATGATTTTTTTCAAGACAAAATAATCAAAATTGCAGGAGTTACATATTTTTTTATAGAGTACGTTTCGAAGAACTTATGCAAGCGCTATTCTGGTTTTCGGAGCCGTGTGGATCTTTAGAAAATTTTTTCAGGTAAACTGTTTAATCTTCTTCATTGGGATTTTACACACATCTTCATTGGTATTTGAAGTACACGCGTGATTTTTTACAAGTCAAAATAATAAAAATTGCAGGAGTTACATATATCTTTATAGAGTACGTTTCGAAGAACTTATGAAAGCGCTATTCTGGTTTTCGGGGCCGTTTGGATCTTTAGAAAATTTTTTCAGGTAAACTGTTTAATCTTCTTCATCGGGATTTTACATACATGTTCATTGGCATTTGAAGTACACGCGTGATTTTTTACAAGTAAAAATAATAAAAATTGCAGGAGTTACATATTTTTTTATAGAGTACGTTTCGAAGAACTTATGCAAGCGCTACTCTGGTTTTCGGGGTCGTTTCGATCTTTAGAAAATTTTTTCAAGTAAACTGTTTAATCTTCTTCATTGGGATTTTACACACATCTTCATTGGTATTTGAAGTACACGCGTGATTTTTTACAAGTCAAAATAATAAAAATTGCAGGAGTTACATATATCTTTATAGAGTACGTTTCGAAGAACTTATGAAAGCGCTATTCTGGTTTTCGGGGCCGTTTGGATCTTTAGAAAATTTTTTCAGGTAAACTGTTTAATCTTCTTCATCGGGATTTTACGTGCATGTTCATTGGTGTTTGAAGTACACGCGTGATTTTTTACAAGTAAAAATAATCAAAATTGCATGAGTTACATATTTTTTTATAGACTACGTATCGAAGAACATATATTATGATACCGTTTGAATGTTTAGAAATTTATTCAGGAGAACTATGGAACTTTCCGCAATGGGAATTTATACACACATTTTTGGCTATTTGAAGTATATGTGGATTTTTTTAAAAGTAAAAATAATGAAAATTGCATGAGCTATATATATCTTTATTGTGTGCGTTTCAACAACATGGGTGGACGTTTGCCATGATTCTTCCTACTGATCGGAAACGAAAAGCTGACGTATGAATGAATTCGTGTGAACCAAAAGAAAATGAAAATCTTCTTAGGAAGAATCTAACTAACCTAATAAACGAATGCGTCGCGACTGTATTTTACAGGTGTCGCGAGTTTGTGTTCAGCGAAATCGCGTGCTGAAATTGTCGCGTCCCGCCGCGTCACCGGCATTGCTATAGGAGGATAATTAGGGTATCGTGTTTCGTCTGCGAGCCGCGGCACATACTTTTACGAAGTGTTAACGCTTGTAAGAATTTTTTCTTCTGGACGCTCGGCGATCGGGAGCTGATAAGCGTCGTGCTAGAAATGTTATTACCGGCCTGCGGATCCGGTCGCAAGCTTATGTTAGATACTAATTTATGGATCGCAACGTTAGAACGTTTCCTGCACCGGCGGCTTTGTTGCGCTTTTTAATTTGTTCGGTGTGTTCTTTAATTATTTCTTGCCAAGGCAACAGGCAACGCAGTTCTCTTTGTTTCGTTTTTAGTTGCAGATCGTCGCGTGACGAGTGCGGTCTCGCAGTCGAAAGTTTATGGATTCCCGCGTGGACGATAGTTAGCGTCACTTAGGGTCGCATAGCAACTCGTGCAATACCTCCGATAATCGTCTATGTTCGCTAATAATTGTTAAGAAGGATGCAGCATGTCTTAAGAGCAAAAAGCATTTCTTTTTCTAGCTGAAGCTATAAATTTAACGAATCATTGAAGATCATTTTGTTCTTAGCAATATTTAGGATTTTATATACAGAAGTACAGGATACTGTATCAATACTAAATTAAATTGGAAAAATATTAATGCTGGATTAAATTGCACCTTTCATTTTTGCCAGAAATGCAGACAATTGGGAGTCCAATAATAAATAAATCATGCTGTGTCTGAATCATCTTAGATTGCTGTTCAAACATGAAGCAGTGCAACTAAATTTATATCCTTCATTAATAATATTAATATATTGAGAATACTATAGTAATACTGTTAAGAGTCCCTTAATCTATCTGTTTTAAATTGCACCTATTCTGACTTTTGTCAGAAATGCATAGAATTTAGAATTCAACAATAAATAAATCATGCTGTATCTGAATCATCTCAGATTGCAAATGTTCAAACATCAAACAGTTCAACTAAATTTATATCTCTCATTAATAATTTTAATATATTGAGAATACTATATTAATACTGTTAAGAGTCTCTTAATCAATCTGTTTTAAATTGCACCTATTCTGACTTTTGTCAGAAATGCATATAATTTAGAATTCAACAATAAATAAATCATGCTGTATCTGAATCATCTCGGATTAAAAATGTTTAAGCATGTATAAAAATCATCTGAATAATAATTTTCAGATAATCGAGATTCTATCGTGCGATTAAGGTTCGAATATGAATGAATAAAAATTGTGAATCAAAGATTGTCTACAGTGTTTAAGCGGTTACGATTCCAGTTACGATAAAAGAAATAAATTATATTTTCCGAGTCCGGTCATCACGGAACATTTAGTCCAGTTCAGGCAGTATAGCAGCTTCTAAAGCATCTCGCGATTTCTCCCGTATCACCGTTTGCGAAATAAGAAGGATGCAAACCGCCGAAGGTGGGCGAACCAGATTAATTGCTGCGTCACTTCTTAATCAGTTCGACTAAGGATAATATACTTCTCGGATCGACTTTCTTTGGCTCTCGCGAGCGTATACGCGCGCGACACACGAATGATTTCTCTAGGACATTAGTAGATATTACTATTCAACTTTTTTTAATTAGCTGTTAAATAGACTTGCTTACACATAGTTCAATTATACAAATTTTTAGCTCGATCCGTTGCTTTCCAATTCTTCTTTACCGGCTCGGAACTTGTCATGTGGTTATTCCCATGGTTTTCAGTTGGTTTATAGTCGGTTTATAGTTATCGTTATCGTTCGGGTTTTCATTATAGTCGCTCTGTTCTTGTGAGTGTACTTAATTCGCTTGCTCTTGTATATTTCTTTTCACGACTTTCTTATGAATATGAATTATGGTTGCAACTTGTCCCCTTAATCTCTTGTATCTTTCTTTTCGCGACTCTGTGGTCTATAAAACGCGATTGAAATCAGGAAGAAATAAACAAGAATTATTGAGGTAATATTGAAAGAGAAAGAAGAACCATGTGCATTAATAACGATGTTCACCATTTTCTCAAACAAGAAATCGTCTTCGAGAAAACGGGGCCAGAGTCAGGTCAAAAATATGTATAGTAGAATATGAAAGGGACAAGTGAGATACAATCAACACAACAAGGTTAAAATTCAATAAAAATTATTAGGTAATAAATAAACTTTTAGAACAATGACGCCGGGGGGGGGGGCCGGCCCAATAAAAAATACACCGAAAGACTCCTCCAAGCACAAACCATCCCTCAAATCGCTTCTCAAATCATTCAAAAAGAATAGATCTAGACATACCGAAAAATCCCCAGATCCCAAGAAAAATGGTTTTTCAAATCTCCCAAAAAACAAAAGATCTATACAAAACCGAAAATTCCCTAGATCCTAAGAAAAATCGTACTCCAAATCTCCCAAAAAAAAAAACAAAAGATCTACAAAAACCGAAAAATCCCCGAATTCTAAGAAAAATCGTTTTCCAAATCTCCCGAAAAACAAAAGATCTATAAAAACTAAAAAATCCCCAGGTCCTAAGAAAAATCCTTTTTCAAATCTCCAAAAAAAAACAAAAGATCTACAAAAACCGAAAAATCCCAGTCCTAAGCAAAATCGTTTTCCAAATCTCCCGAAAAACAAAAGATCTATAAAAACTAAAAAATCCCCAGGTCCTAAGAAAAATCCTTTTTCAAATCTCCAAAAAAAAACAAAAGATCTACAAAAACCGAAAAATCCCAGTCCTAAGCAAAATCGTTTTCCAAATCTTCCAAAAAAAAAAAAACAAAAGATGAATAAAAAACGGAAAATCCCCAGGTCCTAAGAAAAATTGTTTTTCCAATCTCTCCAAAACTAAAAGATCTATAGAATTCGAAAAAATCCCCGGGTCCTAAGAAAGATCGTTTCTCAAATCTCCCCAAAAACAATAGATCTACAAAAACCGGAAAATCCCTAGGTCCTAAGAAAAATCCTTTTTCAAATCTCCCAAAAAACAAAAGATCTACACAAAACCGAAAATTCCCAGAGTCCTAAGAAAAATCGGTCTATAAATCCCCCAAACACAAAAGATCTATAAAAACCGAAAAATCCCTAAATCCTAAGAAAAATCGTATTCCAAATCTCCCAAAAAAAAAACAAAAGATCTACAAAAACCGAAAAATCCCCGAATTCTAAGAAAAATCGTTTTCCAAATTTCCCCAAAAACAAAAGATCTATAAAAACTAAAAAATCCCCAGGTCCTAAGAAAAATCCTTCTTCAAATCTCCAAAAAAAAAAACAAAAGATCTACAAAAACCGAAAAATCCTCGAGTCCCAAGAAAAATCGTTTTCCGAATCTCCCCAAAAACAAAATACCTACACAAACCGAAAAATCCCCGAGGCCCAAAAAAAAAAAACAAAACAGAAAAAATCATAATCATAATCGCGTCGCGTCTGATCCGCGAGATCAGTCAATATTTTAATTACACTTGGCGCATCGTGGTTGCGAGTCGCAGGGTGTCGCGTCCAGAGAAGGGCGAGGCCGTGCATGGAGAAACAGAGAAAGAGCTAGAGGGTCGAGGAGGGGTTGGAGGGGGAGGAGGGCAGAGAGGAAGAGAGTAGGGCGGTCCTGCGGGCGTTGGTGCGTCCGAAAAAATCGAGGATTAAAATTCATTTAGCATTAACAACGAGCGAGAGCCGTCGAGTGCACTCCGTGTAAAGGCTGCTCCCAGAATCTATATTGAGCACCGGTTCCACCTCTCGGTTACCATAGCTAGCCGGAGAGCTAACGGCTTCTCGATTTTTGTGGGATTTTATCAGGGAGCGGGCAGCAGAGGCAGCAGGCGGCCGGCTAGCAAGCTAGCTAGCAGGCAGGCAGGCAGGCAGGCAGGCAGGCAGCATCAGCAGCAGGCAGCACCACCAGAAGCAGAGAGCTACGCCCGCCGATGCGTATATGCACGAGCTTGCGCGCAAAGAGAAGCAACACGAGGAAAAATAATAATAAAAAGAGGAAAAAGAGAGGAAACGAAAGCGATAGAGATAGAGACGAGAAACGGGGGAATACAAAGAGAGAAAGGGAGAGAAAGAGAGCGAGTGAGAGAGAGAGAGAGAGAGACAGAGAAAGAGCGAGAGAGAGAGAGAGGAGAGAGAACCGGGCCAGTGAGCTCGCCTCGCGGGTTGAAGGGGCCACCGGGAAGCCGAGAGGGGCAAGAGGGGCTCTGGCTCCAGCCTCGGCGAAGAGAGGGATGGACAGAGAAAAAATGGAGAAGCAACGCGAAAACAAGAATCCGTGCGGCTATTGCGGCTTCCGTTACGCGGCTGCAGAGATGCATGCTCCGCTCGCTGCTGTTCTCCTCGGGACGCCGGTGATTCTGATGCTGCGGCTGCCGGTGTTGCTGCTTGCTGCTTGCTGCTTGCTGGTTGCTGGTTGCTGCTTGCTCGCGCGATCCTCTCCTCGTTCGATCTCCGCGAGCGAACGAATCCTCCGAACGACGCCGAGCCGCGAGTCCCTCCGCGATTCTGAACCGGTTTCCAGCTCCGGATCGCGTAAACTGAGTGACAGCCTTTTCGAAACAGGCCTCCGCCATCAGCCCGCCCTTCGGGCCCTCCGGGAACGGGGCACCGGCCGTTACCAGAAGCCCACGGGCTCCGTCGGGCCCCTACCCGAACGCCTCGATCAACTTCTCGTCCGATCCTCTTCGTTTTTTCTTCTTGGGAAATCCCGCGGAAATTCACCCTCGATACGGAATTGTTTGAAGCGTTGTTAGGTGATTCTTGCCTTTCGAGAATTGTTTATTGCAGTTTCAAACGAATCATGGAAGAACCACCACCTTCTGTTCCGAACACTCTTTTTGGGAGATTCGCCCTTGTAATTGTTTAACACGTTGACTGCCATGTCACCCATATGTGGGTGACGGAATTATTTGTCCAGGTTTTCAATTGAATTTTTACGTTAATATATTCATTGTACCAAATTTTATTATCATTATTATATATCGTTTATTTTAAAGTGACCGCATTAACAGCTAGGTCATAATGATTAGGATCTGTAAGACACAAGAAACTTGGAGGACTACTCGATATCACACATTTAATTTTTCCAATTTTTATTTCATTAAATAACTTACTTTGATTTTACGAAGTTTTTGAGGTTTCTAGTTTGGCTAGTGTTAATGTGGTTAGAGAATGAACGGCGAACGAGCGTAATTTCAACGTAAAAATAAGATTTACGATGTTCTCTTCGCGTTGGAGTTTACACAGTAATTTTACTGCAAGTTCACCCCCTTCAATCACTTATTTTGCCAGCTCAATCTGTCCCTTGATGTTAAATTGATGCAACCGTGAAAGATCAATACCTGTGAACTTAGCCCCTTGTCTTCTAGCAACCAGTCAAACTGGCGATAAAGATACCAAACGGAGTGTACTGAATATGAAAGTTACAATAAATAGTTCCTTTACCGAATGAATATTTAACCTTCGAATTAAATATAAATATAGAGCGAAGATACTTTTCATCTCGCAAACGTTTTACGGTTGTAATTACACTTGTTTCGGATATAACTACACAAGCGTCCTAAGTGCAGTTGTAGTGAAAGAGTTAACATCGATTCTTTTCAGTATAATGGCATTACTGTAAATTACTTTGCCGAGGATAAAAATCCGAGTTGGTTCAATTTGTTTAACGTCCGTGAAAATTGTGTCAAATTGACACTAGAGTCCGGGTAAACACGTATTTATTGCTTCGGCGAAACTAATCGAAGTTCAGTTAGAGTTCGTTACTTCTTTATCGAGATTTTACGATATCATCCAGGACACGATTCCCGAATTTTTTAACACTTTACCTACCGGAATGGCATTTAATTTTAACGACCGCTGTCCTGTCTGGAATGAGCCGAGGCGTCTTCTCTTGAACAACGATTTCACAAGAAATTGATAGATCCCTGTTACCCGAGATAACTCAATGATCCGCGGCCTGCTTAATTGCTATCGCTGCGGAAAGATCGATCTGCCGAACGCGTGAAGCGGTTCGTGTACTGCACCATTTATCGTGCAAATCAGTGTATTTCGTCTAGTCAAACACTCTCGGATTAGTTCGAATTGTCGAGATTCTATTTGCTGGATGATTAGTGGTTGATCTAGCCGTGACGATCATCCACGATTATCGGGTTTCCTCAGCTTCGACCCTGGGAAAATTGGGAAAACGAAGTAACGATTTAACTAATTAACTGTTCTATTACCCTCAGTACTATTCCCCTTCTGCAGTGTGTGTAGGCTGACCGATCTGCTGCTCTGACGATCATCCACAACTGACACCACAGTGAATTCCCGTTGTAAGTCAGTGCAAGCTTCGCGGTTAAAAGTCATTGGGACTGCCCACACCACCGCGGGGTGTACGATATATCGAGCTTCGGTGTCCGTTTCAAGATTGTATCGGGGAAAGACATTTTGTCAGACTTCTTGCCACTATCCGTCTCTACGTCATAGATTTATGACATAACGGATAGTGACACTTCCAGCGTGCACTGTGCATTTCAAATGCAACGTTCGGCGGAAACCTCAGATTTCGTCTAAATGTCTCTGGCCAGAACCGCGCGACTGACTTATAGCGGGAACTCACTGTAATGCGACTTTTGTGGCTTCCACGGGACTGACTCTCTCCAAAACTCGCTCGTCCCTGCCCTTTCCATGCCGTCATTAAAAGACGCCCGACACCTCCGCGAAATTAACATTTTCACTTAGTTACACAGTGAATTCTCGATATATGTCAACAACACCCGGCGCAAACACACTCGATGTCCGAACGATCGCGGGATCGACCGCGGACAAGAAACAACAGTATTTTTGAACATCCGACATTTCGGACTGGTCCCACTTTTTCAATCTGTCGTCGATTACAGTGAATTCTCGATATATGTCAGCAACACGGGCCTTGGCCGTGATATGGCCGGAGCCCTGTTATGTTTACACTCCTCCTTCGCGGCCCCTCACGGGGTACGTCCCGCTGTAGTGGGGATAACTCCGCGACATTTATCATCCAGGCCCTGACGACATATATAGAGAAATCACTACTGTATTCCCCACTTTGCGGATATTTGATTGGGAGTGGAATGAGCGAAAACTGTAGCGTGTTTTCAGGGAATGATAGGGTGGGAGTAGGGTGGATAGGGGACACAGGGTGGCTAGAATTAGCTTAGGCGATTTGAGGAGAAGGAAAGCATGAAGTGTTCGTTTTTCTACAGTAGAGCTTGATTGCTGGTTGAGGATAATGTGTTCTGGAGGACAGCCGATGAACACGTAGAAACAGAGCGACTAGAGGATAGAGGGTGGCTGGAATTAGCTTAGGCGATTTGGGGAGGGAAAAGGCGTACAATGAAAAGGGTATACAATATATCGAGCTTCGGTGTCCGTTGCAACATTGTATCGGAGAAAGACATTTTCCTTCCTGTCACTATCCGTCTCTACGTCATAGGTTTATGACATAACGGGTAGTGACATTTGCGTTTCCAGCGTGCACCGTGCATTTCAAACGCAACGTTCGCCGAGAACCTGAGATTTCGTCTAAATGTCTCTGGCCAGAACCGCGCGACTGACTTATAGCGGGAATTCAGTGTAGTCGTGTTTCGGAGGATCGCAGCGAGCGAGCAGAGTCCGGGACTCGGTGAAATTGGGAAAATGCGGAGCAGCGTCACGGGTCGCGAGACTCGCGATCTAGGCACGGTGGATCTATTTTCTGCCGGGTCCGGTTCGACGGACTCGCTTCGAGAGAGCAGTTTCCGGCGAGCGCGGGCTAACCCTGTCCGCCGATCGCGATTAGAAAGTCGACTCGCGTTATCGCCGCCCCGAAACATCCTGTCCCCGGTAATTGCTGGAACTCGATTTAATTGGGAAAGAGATCGGAGTCGGTTGCTGTTGCGCGCGCGCGCGCGCGCGCGCTCGCCGATCTAAATTATCCTGGTTGCTCGTATCCTGCGACGCGACGTCTCGATCGAGGATCTTTTTTCGAGGACGTTCATGCCGTCGAGTTTTTTCCTCTTTTTCTTCTTCTTTTTCTTTTTCTTTTCCACGGAGGATGATCGTTGCCGTTGTGGATCATCGTGGAGCCGATCGGATCGACGGTGATTAGCGGTAACGAGCGATCTACGCGCTCGGATCGATCGCGCGCCCGTGTCAATCCGAGGGGCCTCGGCGCGCGGCGCGGCGCGAGGATCGAGAGACGGGGAACAGGATTAATCGGCGGAGAGATCGATTATCTGGCACGAGGAATCGGCCGGGGTATACTTATCGATATAATTTCGAGTCGGGGAAAACTTCAATTTCGCGCGATTAGAGCCGAGAGACTTCTACACGCTCGTATTCCGTGGTTCGCGACGCTACGCGTCGCGGTGTAGGACAGGACGCCGTGTAGTTTCTCTTTCGAACAGGAACAAAGAGAACGAGCCTAACGAGATCGGGATTATTAATACGACGAACAGAGTTGCGTGCCGCATGTAGAACGGTTGGTAGAATGTCGTCGTTCGACGGTGATTCTAGGGAGAAATGAAATACGACAGAGTTGCGGAGACAAGCGGATAAACAACCGTGATTTATGTTGCCGTGCGCGATCTGACGTGTCGCGCAAATTGGAAACTAAATTTAGTTAATGTATTCGGAGTAAAAGTAGTTCTTCGTTATTTGAGAAGGTACTCTTATTAAAGAACCCTAGAAAATGTCCAAAAATCACCGAAGACAATCTTAAGAAAATCTTACCAAGATTTTAAGAAGTATTGAGGAGTACTCAACTATTCTTTAAACTAACCCAGACCACGATGAGTGGCGAAGAATCTGCCAATGTGTCTACGAAGAACCTCGAACAGTCCAAAAGGACCTCTAGATAGCCACAAAGGACGTCGAAGACTCCGTAAGGACCTCCCAACAGTTCCAAAGGACCTTCAAGAGACCATAAGGATTTTTCAATGGTTCCAAAGGACTACGAAGAGTCCACAACACCCTCTCAATGCTTCCAAAGGACCACGGAGAGTCCACAAGGACCTCCCAATGGTTCCAAATGACTTCGAAGAATCCATGATGATTTTTCAATGTCACCAAAGGACTTCGAGAAGTCCACAATACCCCCTCAATGGTTCCAAAGGACCTCGGAGAGTCTACAAGGACCTCCCAATAGTTCCAAAGTACCTCGAGGAGTCCATAAGGATTTTTCAGTGTTTCCAAAGGACCTCGGGTAGTCTACAAGGACCTCCCAATGGTTCCAAAGAATGAAATGATTCTAAAAGAATCCACAAGGATTTTTCAATGGCACCAAAGGACTTCGTAGAGTCCACGACACCCTCCCAATATTTCCAAAGGACCTCGGAGAGTCCACAAGGACCTCTCAATGGTACGAAGGGTCCTAGAAGACTCCGTAAGGACCTCCCAACAGTTCCAAAGGACCTCGAGGAGTCCATAAGGATTTTCCAATGGCTCCAAAGGACTACGAAGAGTCCACAATACCCTCTCAATGGTTCCAAAGGACCTCGGAGAGTGCACAATACCCTCTCAATGGTTCCAAAGGACGTTGAAGAGTCTGTAAGGACCTCCCAACAGTTCCAAAGGACCTCGTGGACTCCATAAGGATTTTTCAGTGCTTCCAAAGGACCTAGGAGAGTCCACAATACCCTCTCAATGGTTCCAAAGGACCTCGGAGAGTCCACAATACCCTCTCAATGGTTCCAAAGGACGTTGAAGATTCTGTGAGGACCTCCCAACAATTCCAAAGGACCTCGAGGACTCCATAAGGATTTTTCAGTGTTTCCAAAGGACCTAGGAGAGTCCATAATACCCTCTCAATGGTTCCAAAGGACGTTGAAGAGTCTGTAAGGACCTCCCAACAGTTCCAAAGGACCTCGTGGACTCCATAAGGATTTTTCAGTGTTTCCAAAGGACCTAGGAGAGTCCACAATACCCTCTCAATGGTTCCAAAGGACCTCGGAGAGTCCACAATACCCTCTCAATGGTTCCAAAGGACGTTGAAGAGTCTGTAAGGACCTCCCAACAGTTCCAAAGGACCTCGTGGAGTCCATAAGGATTTTCAGTGCTTTCAAAGAACCTAGGAGAGTCCACAAGGACCTCCCATTGATTCCAAAGGACCTCAAAGAATTCAGATTTTTCAAAGGGTCCAAAGAACCTCGAAGAGTCCATGAAGACTTTGCAATGGCTGCAAAGGACTTTGCAGAGTCCACAACACCCTCTCAATATTTCCAAAGGACCTCGCAAAGTCCACAAGCACCTCCCAATGGTCCCAAAGGACCTCGGAGAGTTCACAAGGACCTCCCAATAGTTCCAAAGGATGTCGACCAGTCCACAGGAAACTCCCAATAGTGTCCAAAGCATCTCGAAACCCTCAGGAGAACCACCCTTCTTCCAATTGACCCAATCGTTGATCAGACAAGAAAGCACCCTACAGCAAATAAACAACGTATAATCTGAACAATTATTTCCCCAGCCGTCAAGAACCGTGAAAGTGTAAACGCGTCCCGGGAAACAGGATAAACAGCGTATTGCCGCGAGTGCAGGATCCAGTGCACGGTCAGGCGACGATCGGCACGATAACAATCCTAACGATAATAACAATAATAGTAGATTTGTAATTACCGAAGTTACGCAAGTTTCCGCGAACCGTCGAGGCTGCCGTGAGGGAAGCACGCGGTGCGGAACGCTCTGGTACCGGCCGTACCTCATTAGAGAAAATGTCGGGTAATCAACAGGGCACCCGGGTACCTGGCGGGTATCTCGGCGCCCTGGCTTTTCGCGCGAGATTATAATAATCGGCGGGTACACGAGGGCCCTCGTGTCGTTAGGACGGCCGTCGGAAAGTGTTTAGGCATGTCCTGATCGACAGCGTTTGTCTTTAGATTGTCTCGATATAGATCAACTGACGATCATCAAGACAATGTATGAATCAGACTGTTTGCAGACATTTCATCATTGTCTCCAATCATGTCTCCGAGCAAGACTGTTGTCAAGATTGTATTGTACCATGCCATACCGCTGCGTGTCATTGTAATTGTTTATGATCTTCGTGGTCGCTAATGAGCCAGCAGTTAATGCGAGGCTTACAATTAAATAATTGATAATAGAACTTTGCCAAACACCGAACAATTTTCCACCGCTATGCTCCGAGTACTTCTTCCAGTTCTGACCTTGCGTGACCTTGAAGGTGATCGTGTCGTGTACGAACGAATTTGTTTTGGCACACGCTTTCATATATTATTAGGGGGGCCCATTAGTAATCAATTATTTTGAAATCTAAAACAAACTTGGTGGTATATTCAAGTTTTTATTTCTTCTCTAGCTTCCACTGGAGATTTTAGGGTGTCATTATCAAATTCAACTGGTCGTCCACTTCGAGGCCTGTCAGAGTGGTCATAATCACCAGCAGCACACCTTCCGAACCAACGTTGACACTTGTTGACCTTCAATACATCTCCGTAAACATCCCAATTTTCTTTGTTGTTACATTAAATCCCGCATGAAAATGAAAAAGTATGCAATGAATATGATCCTCTGAAGGTGCGGACGCCGCCATTTTGTTACAGGGTTGTAAAAGAAAATTATACTTTTTAGAATACTTAGAACACAGGCTGCTTTACCGAAAACTGTAAAAGAATACGTGTTTCAACGATGGGTACACAACCAAAGGCAAAACAAATTCTTTGCAAATAATTGATTACTTGCCCTAATATCGTCGCATGATCTGCCACATTGCGCCAAATCCTCCACGATCGTCAATCCCCCGCAACTTCCGGTCAAAGGCAACAACTTTCAAACTCGCATCCACCAACCCGCGCCGACTCGAGCAATCCATTACACGATTATTATACCGTCTACAACGGAACACAATAAATCCGCATCGTGCCAAATCCGCGGCAGACTTTCCGCAGAAACCGGCCATAAATTCGGCTAATTCCGAGGAAAATTCTGCGCAGGATCGCGACTCAGGATTCGTTTCTCTTGGATAAAAGTGGAGTCGAATAATCGAAATTTGCATAAAGAACCCCCCGGTTGCAGAAAGGACCGGCGATTCGAGGTGGTAGAAGGAAGCCGACAGTGTGTTTGTATGAGTGTGTGCGCGTGATTGGGTGGGTGGCGAGAGACCATGACTTCGTTCCACATTGTTTACGTTCCAAAAAATTGCGCGTCGCGGGGTCCGGCAATTTGGCAGGGTCGCGGACGAATTCGCCGGTCCGTTGATTTACGGCAACCATGGTTCGGGGTTAGGTTAACGGGCACCGCGAGATTTGGCGCGGCCCGGACCAAGGAAACGGGGGTGTCTTTTGGCGCGGGGGTGGCGCGCGCGTTGTTGCTCCAATTTTCGGGGGCGGCGAGTGGCGCAGCTTGGCCGCAGTGCTCCGGGCCACCGAGGAAAAAATAGTCGGGAGAGGGATGAAACGGGGAGAGAGAGAAAGAGAGAGAGAGAGAGGAGGAGGAGGAGAAGGAACAGCGTAACCGCGTTTATGCACTCGCCGCATCGCGATGCATCGCACCGTGGCCCATGCACCAGCCGGTAATACGACGAAATCGATACCGGTAATTACGTAGAAAGCTACCTGTCTCTCTCTCTCTCTCTCTCTTTCTCCCTTCCCCTCTCTCTCTCTCTCTCTCCTTTCTTCGGACCCTCTATTTTTATGTGCGCGTGGTCCTAGTTGACCTAAGGCTTGTCCAGGATGATAGACAATTGTCCACGGACGCGTGCTCGCTTCGAGAGCTACAGTGATGCACACTTAAGGGGGAGCCGGCAGGCATTTGGCCTTGACTGTCACGCTATGTTATCCTGTGCATTTTTTCTAGACGTTTTACGTCTTAAATAAGCAAGTAAATCAATTAAGGGGGGACGGTCAAATAAACAAGCGTTTCTTCTCGAATTTGTTTTGAAGAGAGCATAATATTTCGTTATTTACAAAAAATTGTATGTTATTGTGTAGCATCTAGACGATCTATATCAATTTTGAGGTCATAAAAATATTCATAGATAACCGAG
This sequence comes from Halictus rubicundus, assembly GCF_050948215.1. Lineage (NCBI taxonomy): Eukaryota > Metazoa > Arthropoda > Insecta > Hymenoptera > Halictidae > Halictus > Halictus rubicundus. Next base: position 25,303,062 of record NC_135150.1, read on the forward strand.
CAGCAGCTGCTTGGATTTGGCTCCTCGAAAAAAGTGTTTCGTTAATATACACTACCGGCCAAAAGTAATTGCCCACATATAAAAATCGCATAATTTTCTTAAAATTGAACCGAACGAGTTGAGATTTCTTGACACGTTAAATGACAAAGTTTACTAAGTAACGGGTAAACGAAATGTTGACAAAATTGGTATTGGTCGGAATTGCGAAGAAAAAAGTTAAAGTAAATTTTTTCAACTTTTTTATCAATACGTTTTGTAGATCTACGTTAATTATGTGTATGGTGAAAATTTCATCTAAATCGGTGAACGTTGCTATGAGCAATAAACATTTCAAGATGAGAGCTTAAGAATGAAAGTCGCAGATATTCGGCATTGTCTAGGAATTTCACCCTTATGTGATCACAGTTCAATGTTTATAACTCATAACGATATTAACCGATTTGGATGAAATTTTCACCATATACATATAAATGACGTAGATCTACAAAACGTATTGAATAAAGTTTCATTACAGGCTCAGATAAAAAAGTTGAAAAAATTTACTTTAACTTTTTTCTTCGCAATTCCGACAAATACCAATTTTTTCAACATTTCGTTTACCCGTTACTTAGTAAACTTTGTCATTTAACGTGTCAAGAAATCTCAACTCGTTTGGTTCAATTTTAAGAAAATTATGCGATTTTTATATGTGGGCAATTACTTTTGGCCGGTAGTGTATAATAATACGCTTTGCATGAACCTAAACTTAAAAAAAAAATAATTAAAAAATTACAAATTCTCCGCCACTTTGAAAAGAAGTCACAATTTTTTTTTATAAAGAAATGGTTATAAACATTGTTAATTTCAATTTTTGAAAAAACTTTTAGGTTCATGCGAAGCGTATTATTACATATTAACGAAAAACTTGTGGATTTGTGATTTCAGATAATTAGAGCGACCTGTGTGTTGCGCAGCGCATTTTCGAGGAGCCAAATCCAAGCAGCTGCTGTTCAGTTATTTATGAATATTTTTATAATCTCAAAATTGATATAGATTGTCTAGATGCTACACAATAACGTACAATTTTTTGTAAATAAAGAAATATTATGCTCTCTTCAAAACAAATTCGAGAAGAAATCGAGAAGAAACGCTTGTTTACTTGACCCTCCCCCCTTAAAAATGCATACCACCGTGTTTGTACATGTCTTTGCTACGTCTGTACAGAGCCCTTTTTTCGATACGAACACTAAATCTCTCGAAATTAAGAGAATCTTTCAGCGGCAGCCATCTTGTGACGTGATACTTGCTTCAGAATTCGAATTTTATGCCGAATATTACAAATTACTCCACGATGAGGTAGAAATTCGCAATTTGGGCTCTATACAGACGTAGATTGGACTTTTAGGAAACACAATTGACCAGTTCTAAACTGCTCATTGCAATATTGAAGCGGCAGTTTGTCTAGATTTTGACCGTTGCATACGTATATGGATTTCAAACCATGCCGGCCCCCTTAAGGGGGGCTCCTCGTGTGACGACAGTGAATAGTGGAAATCATGAAAAGTGATATGAAATCACTTAAACGATAATACAGACAATTGCATGAATATTACGCTACGTTATCTTCAGACGTGGCCAAGCATGTGTGCAAAAGTTTAAGAAACACATGACCGATAATGACCTAACCATTTTCGATAAATTGTCGAAAATTGATGGCTCCAAACGGGAGTGCTTGCGTAAGCGTCCGCAGTCGGGACCGAACGCGGACACTTAAGTGTACGCTATGGTATTTAAGCGTAGAGATGTTGCCGCAAACACTCCCTGAGAGGGATTCGCATAAGTCGAAAAGCTGCTCCGGGAATTGCCGCGCAAACTTATCAGTAGTGGGGGTACCTAGTGACGTCACGATCCGTACTGTACCGATCTAGGTGATCTAGCTAACAGTGCCTCATGACTGCAAGTATAGCGACACAACTTGGTCACTCGAAATATCTCTCTTATCCAAAGACATCCATGGAAAAGAAACCATCAAAATGGCAGTAAAGAATTTAAAGAAGGAAATTGTTATCGATATTTTCGCAATGGGACGCAATAATGTACAACACTGTGACCTTCAACTGACATTGAGTGAAAAGCGTTCAGGAATGTGCAGGACCGACACCGAACGCGCCGCTAAAAGCAAACTACAACACGAACATAACCAACGGCTAACGGTGCCGCAAAATCGAGCGGGAAATTCAAACATGGCGCTGGATTAGCAACGCCAGTGTTCTCCATCGTACCGTAAGAAATTCGAAAGCGTAATTAAATCGCGTCGGGGTAAACGATCTTCTTTCAATGGAGGCAACGAAGAAGGCGTAGACGGGAAATCGGTGACGTACAGGCTCCGTCTAAAGAGAAACAGACAAGAAACACGAGAGAGAGAGAGAGAGAGAGAGAGAGAGAGAAAGAGAGAGAGGGGGAGGGGAGAGAGTGAGAAAGAGTGGGTTCGAAAGCAGCGGGGAGTTAGGATCGGCCGAGGTGGAAAGAGAAGAAGTGGCTGTCGTGGGTTCGCGTGCATAATTGCCGTGATTATGGGTGTGTCAGTTCGGCCCGTCTAGGTGCATATACACGCATTCGGGCTCTGGATGCAGCTGATCCGGGTGCGTGTAACGGCGCTGCACCCGGACTCGACGCATCAGCGGAAAGAGCGCTGGCAACCGCGCAACGGCGCAAGACCGATGCGCAGCATCATTATCTGGAGCGCTGCTTAGCGAGCAGCGTCATCCGTGTTGCTCGTTAACTCGCGTGCATCTCGTATGAATAAAACTCTTCTTTAATTATCGCGTGACGGGGAGGTGGTGGTCGGATAAGAGAGAAACGGTAGGGGGGATAGGGGAGGGAAAGAGAGAGCAGAAGAAGAAGAAGAAGAAGAAATTCGCGCGACGACGCGTTCCAACCGGGAATCCTTCCCGCGGCTCGCAGACGCGTCGAACCGGCAAGGCGACTCCATTGGCACACTTCGGAGAGACCCATTCGACCACGATTGTGTCCTGACCACCCTTTTTTCACCTGGTTCTCCGGTTGCCGTCGGTTACCAGGCGGCGCACGAGGTGCACACCTTGCCTGCGCGGACGCTAGCGAGAGCTGGCGCACGCATTCCCGCCCCGGGACCTTGCGTTTGAATGCCCCAACCTTGATCAGATTCTGCACCTTGGCCTAGCACGATCTGATCCAGTTTCATAAGCTCCCGGACCCGGGGATATGACCAGTATCGATTATGTTTGCAAATTCCCATCATTACTTCCGGCCCCCCTCTACAGTGTTTTAGTCTAGGAACGTAGGACTCCTGTTAATTAAGAAATTGGGGGATAGGGTCTACTTTCTTTAAAGTCGCTAATGGCTCTCTTCACAGGCTTCCAGTTTAGGGGGCATGGCTACTTTCCATTGGTGATTTAGGGGGTGGGGACATCTTCACTTCTGACCCACCACCCCTCTCTACAGTCTTTTCTTCTAAGGGATATAGGACTCTTCTTGATTAGAAAGTTGGGAGATAGAGGTCTAGCTAAGGAACTTTGCACCGTTTTAGTTAACCTCATCTTTGATCCAAGTTCTAAGCTTCTACTCTGGAGGACCTATGGCTAGCTCTCGTTAGCAAGCTAGATTATGAGGAGCCAGCGATTTAGGGGAGCAGACCTAGTAGATGAACTGTGCCCTTGAATCATCATTTTCACTTTTAGCCCCACTCTAGTCTTTCGTGCTAGGGGTACAGGACTACTTTCAGTCTAGGAGTACAGGTTCTAGGCTTCTACTCTAGAGGACCTATGGCTAGCTCTCGTTAGCAAGCTAGATCATGAGCACCCAGCGATTTAGCAGACCTAATAGATGAACTGTGCCCTTGAATCATCATTTTCACTTTTAGCCCCACTCTAGTCTTTCAGTCTAGGGGTACAGGTTCTAAGCTTCTACTCTAGAGGACCTATGGCTAGCTCTCGTTAGCAAGCTAGATTATGAGCACCCAGCGATTTAGCAGACCTAGTAGAGGAACTGTGACCTTGAATCATCATTTTCACTTTTAGCCCCACTCTAGTCTTTCGTGCTAGGGGTACAGGACTACTTTCAGTCTAGGAGTACAGGTTCTAGGCTTCTACTCTAGAGGACCTATGGCTAGCTCTCGTTAGCAAGCTAGATCATGAGCACCCAGCGATTTAGCAGACCTAATAGATGAACTGTGCCCTTGAATCATCATTTTCACTTTTAGCCCCACTCTAGTCTTTCAGTCTAGGGGTACAGGTTCTAAGCTTCTACTCTAGAGGACCTATGGCTAGCTCTCGTTAGCAAGCTAGATTATGAGGACCCAGCGATTTAGCAGACCTAGTAGAGGAACTGTGCCCTTGAATCATCATTTTCACTTTTAGCCCCACTCTAGTCTTTCGTGCTAGGGGTACAGGACTACTTTCAGTCTAGGAGTACAGGTTCTAGGCTTCTACTCTAGAGGACCTATGGCTAGCTCTCGTTAGCAAGCTAGATTATGAGCACCCAGCGATTTAGCAGACCTAGTAGAGGAACTGTGACCTTGAATCATCATTTTCACTTTTAGCCCCACTCTAGTCTTTCAGTCTAGGGGTACAGGTTCTAAGCTTCTAGTCTAGAGGACCTATGGCTAGCTCTCGTTAGCAAGCTAGATCATGAGCACCCAGCGATTTAGCAGACCTAGTAGAGGAACTGTGCCCTTGAATCATCATTTTCACTTTTAGCCCCACTCTAGTCTTTCGTGCTAGGGGTACAGGACTACTTTCAGTCTAGGAGTACAGGTTCTAGGCTTCTACTCTAGAGGACCTATGGCTAGCTCTCGTTAGCAAGCTAGATTATGAGCACCCAGCGATTTAGCAGACCTAGTAGAGGAACTGTGACCTTGAATCATCATTTTCACTTTTAGCCCCACTCTAGTCTTTCAGTCTAGGGGTACAGGTTCTAAGCTTCTACTCTAGAGGACCTATGGCTAGCTCTCGTTAGCAAGCTAGATTATGAGCACCCAGCGATTTAGCAGACCTAGTAGAGGAACTGTGACCTTGAATCATCATTTTCACTTTTAGCCCCACTCTAGTCTTTCAGTCTAGGGGTACAGGTTCTAAGCTTCTACTCTAGAGGACCTATGGCTAGCTCTCGTTAGCAAGCTAGATTATGAGCACCCAGCGATTTAGCAGACCTAGTAGAGGAACTGTGACCTTGAATCATCATTTTTACTTTTAGCCCCACTCTAGTCTTTCAGTCTAGGGGTACAGGTTCTAAGCTTCTACTCTAGAGGACCTATGGCTAGCTCTCGTTAGCAAGCTAGATTATGAGCACCCAGCGATTTAGCAGACCTAGTAGAGGAACTGTGACCTTGAATCATCATTTTCACTTTTAGCCCCACTCTAGTCTTTCGTGCTAGGGGTACAGGACTACTTTCAGTCTAGGAGTACAGGTTCTAGGCTTCTACTCTAGAGGACCTATGGCTAGCTCTCGTTAGCAAGCTAGATTATGAGCACCCAGCGATTTAGCAGACCTAGTAGAGGAACTGTGACCTTGAATCATCATTTTCACTTTTAGCCCCACTCTAGTCTTTCAGTCTAGGGGTACAGGTTCTAAGCTTCTACTCTAGAGGACGTATGGCTAGCTCTCGTTAGCAAGCTAGATTATGAGCACCCAGCGATTTAGCAGACCTAGTAGAGGAACTGTGACCTTGAATCATCATTTTCACTTTTAGCCCCACTCTAGTCTTTCAGTCTAGGGGTACAGGTTCTAAGCTTCTACTCTAGAGGACCTATGGCTAGCTCTCGTTAGCAAGCTAGATTATGAGCACCCAGCGATTTAGCAGACCTAGTAGAGGAACTGTGACCTTGAATCATCATTTTCAGTTTTAGCCCCACTCTAGTCTTTTATGCTAGAGGTACGGGACTCTATTTGATCAGGAAATTGGGAGATGAGAGTCTCCCTGTCTGGCTCAGAGTATAGACTTCCATTTTAGGGTACACAGCTAGCTTTGCTTGGCAAGCTAAGGAACGGAGGCCTAGCAGTAGGATTTTGCTCTTGATTCGAAATTTGTCCATTTTGTGCGTCTTGTAATTAATAAAAATCATCTGGTCCAGGCTCATAAACTGTTAGCCCTGCGGACATGGCTAGTTTCAATTGGTGGGTTTAGAACAGGGATAAGGGGCTAGCACCAATTATGAAGCTGTAGACGATTGACTTCTTTTATTGATTTCCCATCTTTGGAAGATGGAGACTCGATTATTGCACTTATAGCGATGTCTCAACGCCTCAGATTATTACCAAACAATATATGTTTTTAAATATATTTCTGAGTACCCTCTTTTTCGTCAGACCTTCTTTTAGAATCAATATGAAGAACTTCAAAATTCTAGACAAGAAGCTAAAGATTTCTGCGAAATTCGTGGAAACCTGGGTCTAAGAAGACCCAGATCCCACTGTCCCAAGATAAAAGCTTCGAGTGCTCAATCCACTTCAGTATTTTTACTCTCAAGCTTAGTTGCTCCCTTCTTCCCGAACCTTAAAACAACGTCCATTAATGAATTTCCTGGGAGCACAATCACACGTAGACAATTAACGGCCCTTGTCCTTATCCTTGGTTGCAGTATCTTCATCAAACGGATAGAATTCTTGTTTCTTTCCGTTCCTTGTCTCTCAATCTTCAACTCAGATCTACACAAGGCACATCAGCGATCTTAGTCTAATTAGACCTGAATTGGTTCGAGAATAAACCTCCTCGGTTCATTCTAGGTTATGTTCGACTGGCCAAAAAATTTACTTTCTGTTCCTCTCCACCGAACGATGGTCCGGACCAAAAATGAAATTTTAATCGGTCCGCCTAGAATCATAGAAATCTGCGAACGCGCACAGCACGAGTATAGTAACAGCAGCGTTTCATGAGAATCTCAAAAAAGACGAACTTTCCGTTCCACCGAACAAAAAGCGGGAACAGTTTTTCACAGGTCGCGGGACTCTCGTTTTCAACCCTTGATACATGTTTTATCGTGGTCGGGTCGGGGAAAAAAAAATTATTTATATCAGCCAGTTCCGCGCGAATTCAGCTTTCCGGGGGCACGAATACTTTCTTCTCTCCCCCCCCCCCCCTGCGCAGTTTAATTTCACATGGTTTAGGTCTGGCAACAGTCCCACCGGCTGATCCTCGCCTTTAGTATCTTTTTTTCCGCCCCTTTTTCCTTCCCTTCCGTGCGACGCGTTTCCTCGACTTCTATTTATTACTTGTTGCAACAATTGTAACAAAGGAATCAGGTGGAAGACAGTAACGGTGGGGGGACATAACTCAAAATTTATGACGACAGTGTTGGCATTGTTCGTGTCTACAAGTCGTTTTGCTGCGACTAAACTGCAGATATTAACAGCATTTATTGGGTTCATTTTGTTTGTTTATCTTCAGCTCCTTCTGTTCGTTTATCGCACAACGTAGAATTAACATGTAGAATAGAACTCATTGAATTATTAATCTCCGTTAGCTGCATTTACAAAGAGTTTCAATCGAGTCGTTCAGGTTAATGTATATTTGCAGTGGATCCAAAAAGTATTTGAAGTTTACCACTCTCGAGGAATTGTCAATATTTAAACTGTGATGATTTCATTAAAAAAAATAGATAACTCAGTAACTATTGGTAGTACAAAAAAAGCTTTTTAATGAATTAGTATGTTAAGGGACGCACTGAATGAGTACAATTTTTTTCTGAGATACCAAGGTGACCTTCAGTATTTTCAAAGGTTCTTCAAGGTCACCTCAAGTTCATCATAGATCGCTGAATTGGTACTCGGTAACAAGGTGGTATCGAAAAAAGAATTGCATCGACTTTGAAGAGACTCAAGGTGACCTTGACATCTCGGAAAAGAAATGAGATATAGAAAAATCAGATTGCACTCATTCGACGCGTCCGTTCAAATCCTACATAATTCATTAAAAAGTTTTTTAGTAGAATCGTTATATACCGAGTTATTTTAGATAGTTATCCCACTAGTAACTATTATCGATCAGTGTAAAATTGTTGCGACTGACCTCTGCGTTTAACACGTTGACTGTCATGTCACCAATACATGGGTGACGGAATTATTTGTCCAGGTTTTAAAATGAATTTTTACATTTTTATATTTTCACAATTTTTATATTTTTTAATATATTCATTGTACCAAATTTGATTAGGATCTGTAAAACACAACAAACTTGAATTTCCTTTCAAATAACTTTTTATTACAAATTCAATACAAATTTTCTTTAAAATAATTTTTACTATAAAAAATTCATTGTAATATAAACCCTGCTCAATATCGCACATTTAATTTTTTTCAATTTTTATTTCATTAAATAACTTACTTTGATTTCATGAAGTTTCTCGAGGTTTCTAGTTTGGCAGCCAAAGTGTTAAAGCAGAGCGAAAAATATACACATTAATAAACTCTGCCATGTAATCCCGAAACCGTTGTTCTATTCGCATCGTAGCGTCCGGACGTCCAGATCATCATCGAGCATGATCGCCGCGAGAATCGTAGCGATCGGAGCGATGCTCGATTCCAGATGGCCGTGCAATAATTAGCAGTGATTAAGGTATCGCGGGCGGATCGGCGAACGGTGAAGCACAATGGGCGAAGTGGTCGCGCGATTCGCGAGGCCATCAACATAATCGCGCGCGAGCTATGAACGTGTTCCGGGGCAGCGTTGCTCGCGCACGCGGCAAAATAGATACAATGTCGGGATATCTGCAACGGCCGCTGGCCAACGCGGTTCAATCTGATTGCGAAGTTAATGAGCGGTATTATGCAACCAGCACTGGAACGGAGCAAAAACAGTGAAAGATGAAACGAGAAACTATGCCGTTCGAACGAGCGAGAGAAAAAATCTCGCCGGAGAAACCCGAAAGAGAGAAAGAGAGAGAGAGAGAGAGAGAGAGAGAGAGAGAGAGAGAGAGAGAGAGAGAATCTGGAGCCCATGAATATTCGAGGATGCAATTGTAGAAGAATATTAACGGTATATTATTACGTGTTAATTATCAGAACGCGTCAATCGTCTGGCCCGCCATCATTTACACTTCGGCCGGGCTCTAATGAACGCGGGGGTGGGGCCGTAAGACCGAGAGAAAAAACGAGGGACGGAGAGAGACAGAGAGAGAGAGAGAGAGAGAGAGTCCGTTTGCTCGCGGACCGCGGATATTAATTGCCTTTGTTAAACATATTAACGGCCATTAATTACGGGCACAATTCTTCGGGTGTGTCAACGATGGGGCGGCGGCGACTGAAAACAGAAAAGAACGAAGGAAAAACAAAGAAGAGAGAGAGAGAGAGAGAGAGAGAGGGAGGGAGAATATGGGGGTTGGAGAATCACGGGAACGTTGGAGCGCCGAGTCTCGCGGCCAGAATTTTCTGCCGCATTAAATATTACTTCGCGTTAGCGCGCGCTCATAATTTTCCTTCGTTTCGTCGTAGGGCGTATCTTTCATCCGGCGCAACGCATAACGAATCTCCTATGCCGGGGCTCGGCCGCGATTTCGCGCGGCTGCCGAGCTCTTCTCCCTTTTTCCCTCTCTCTCTCTCTCTGCCTCTCTCTCTCTCTCTCTCTCTCCCTCTTCGGGTTCTTTTTTTTTCTCCCCGTCGAGAGAGAAAGAGCTCCGTCTCTTTTCGAACCGGGCCACCGCCTCTTTTCACTACCACACGCTCTAAATTCGGTTCGAAGCGGCCAGGCAAAACAGCTTCTCTCCTCCCCGAGCACGATGCGAGCTAGCCGAGCCAAAAAACTCGCGAAAGAACCGAGCCGGCTTCGAGATACACGTGGCCAGACGAGACGCAGACACGCGAGAAACACGAACACGCCACCCGTAACCCGTGGTTAGGCTACTTTCAATTTTAGGCGGCCCGCAGCCGAGTGACCCAAAGACAAGCCTCCAGAGGATCTCGCTCTCTCGTGAAAGTACTCGTCATTCGAGCGGCCGTCATCAACGATCATTTTTCTTATGATACGCAGTGACTCCCACTCGTATTCGGACGCTTTTAAAAATCCCATTACTTTGTTAACCCTTTGAAGCTGTTTTCACTCGAAGACGAAACATTTCTTCCGACCTAGAATATTGCACTTCTTTTTTTTTTTTTTGTTTTTGATTATCAAAGGGCGATTACTTTGCCAATTTACTTTACCGTACCTCATCAACCCTTTGCACTCGAAGCCATTTCAACTCCAAAACGAAGCATTTGTTATGATCTAGAATGTTTCCCTTGTATATATATATATTTTTTTATGTTATACACACGAAAATGGTGCAATTTACTCGTAGAGTACTAAATGTTTAGTAATTTATTAAATACAAACAAATTTAATCGTGTAAAAAGTATTTTGAATAATGATACAGCAATTTTTAGTGGTGCCTTACAGGCACCGTTCGAGTGCTAAGGTTCAATATTGAATCATTCGACTTGGATTTGTTTTTTGAAGAAGTTAGCGCAATTGGTTTGCTACATCAAGTGGAAGATATTTTTTACAGAAATCGCAATTGGTCGAAATTTCAGAGAAAATACTGAAAGTTGTATTTTGTAACTTTTTTACGTGAACTTACATTGATAATTTAGAAAGTACGATTTGTAGATCTGTATGAATTATACATATTCTGAGAATTTCATAAAAATCGACCAACGTTGCAATGAGCTACAGACGTTTCAAAATGATCGCAGAAGGGCGAAATTCAGAATATATATAATCGATGTACAAAAGACGTACAAAACGTTCTTTTTAAATTTTTAATATAAGCGCGCATAAAAAAGTTGCAAAATACTGTTAGTACTTTCTCTGCAATTTCGACCAACTGCAATTTTAATCAAACATTTAGCGAACCAATTGTTCTAACTTCTCAAAAAATTCAAGTAGTGTAGTCCAATATTGACAAAGTTATGAGGTTTGTAAGAGCGTCCGAATATTAGTGGGAGTCACTGCACATGTTATTCTCGTTATTAAAGTGAGTAGATGTAATTTAGAGCATTGAAAATATTAAAAAACTTTAAGAGTATTAATATATTATTTTCACGATATTAACATTACTCGTGAAAGATGTAAATTCCCATTTAGCTTCTGTCTCTCACAAGTGATGCATAAATCTTTTATTTTGCATGAAGATCCGGAGTCTACCCATCATTTATGCGGATTTTATATATTTATGACATAAATGAGTAGCTGTAATTCAGAAGAGTAACAAGATTAGAAGAATTGGAAAGTATTGTTATATTATTTTCAACCTTCGGATAGAGAATGTTTATTCAATATTTATTCAATTTTTACAATCGAGTCAGACTCGTGGTGAACACTCTGAACAAAGACCAATAAACATCAATGTTAATAACTTCCTCTAAACTGAAATAAAATTCCGTTTTGTTGTTAATATACAGCTATTGGCGAACATATTTCAGTGTATACAGTACAGCCTTTGAAAACGAATAACTTTTTTAAACGCGGACGAAATGGCTGGAGTTTTTGTTCAGATACGAGACGGATTAATTTACCGGATAATACGTAAATAATTTTTTTAAAAATCGGTCGCTAAAACGGGTCACGATTTTTTTTCGAGAACAGTAAATTCGAATTGTAGAAAATAAACCGAGTACAGATAGAACATGGTGAACGGTGTAGATAAAGTGATGATGACGGATAATGATAATGGTGGATCGCGTGTCCGGTTGTCAAGGATGCTCTTAATCGTCGGGTTTCCTCGGGGCCCGTTTTGGCCCGAGCAGAACCATCCCGGCCCCTCGACGCCTTAAAACGAAATAATTGTACCGCGTGGGCGAATGATTTAATTAGTTTGATTCATCGTCGCGGGCGCGTTACCGCTCGCGAAAAACATTCCCGGCGAGAGAGGCGCGGATTTAATTTAGTGGCCGTGTTACGGGCACGATCATTTCCGCGATAATATCTGCGGAACATTGTTGCACACGCTAATCTTCGTTAATTAATGCCCGGGGAATTCGCCAGCGACGTCTCGGATGTTACGACACTGCCGCGTACCACTTGCCAATTGTTCGAACTGAACAATCGTTCTGCGAAGTGTTCCTACGTTTCCGGGAAACGTATACGCACTTTTATACGCGGCAAAATTCATTTGTGCATTTCAAAAAAAAAAAAGTGTGAAAATTTTGTTAAACAACAAAATTAATTTCTCAGGTTCACAGGAAATGTTTCTGCTAATCCTCATGGACGAGAAGATTTATTTTGTTGTAGGCAACAAGATCTGCTTGATTATAATATTTATTACTGTGTTTCTAGAATATATGTATGTACTAATTTTTACAGGCGACAAGATTCATTTCTGTGTTCCTAGAAGATATGCTAATTTTTATAGACGACAATATTTATGTCTGTGTTTCTAGAAAATGTATGCTAATTTTTATAGACGACAAGATTTTTTCCTGCGATGACGGAATTTATTTTTAATGCTGGCCTTTACGGTTGGTTCAGTCCATGTAATAATTCTAATTGTTAACCTTTATAGGTTAGCAATTTTCAATATCGCAATAAAATACAGCAGACACTGAAGTCCACCGACTGCTATAATTGAACATTTAACCCTATATTGGCAATTTCTGAGGCGCGAATATAAAATTCTTCTCGTATTGAATATCGTTAAGGGCATAATACCTGTTAAGGGCTTGCTCAAATTAACTGACCATTTTTCGCCGTTAAAAAAATTCGCGATGGAAGGTATGCCAGTGGTGATCCATGAAATTTTTATAATCCAGCAAATCTTTACACAAATCTGTATTTCCACAGAGTGTGTTATAAAAATCAAGGTAAAAGTGCTATCTTTATTAATACACACGAATTAACTAGGCTTCAGAGTTTTTATCCGATACCGATACAAAACTAGAAACGAAAAGAAAATATTCTATTAAAAATATTACAAATTGTACCTCGTTCCAAAGAGTCTAAAAATCATATTCAGGTCCAATAAATATTCTACTATACAGAAACAGAGTTCCATCTATTAGTTTGTAAAAATAGGAATCGAAAGAAGATGTTCTTTACTTTATTAAAAATTGTACCACGTTCCAAAAAATTGAAAAATCACATTCACACAATCACGCGTCACACATTTTTCTGCGCCGAGTTACGAGCTGAAAAATCGTTCCAGGCGTCGATAGATTCGCAAGTTGAAGCGGAGGATATTTCGTCCCGATCGGTAATTGTCTCTGAAGATTAACCGGGTCGTCCAATGATCGTCGCGCGTTAGACACATCCATTTACAGCTGGCACGCAGTGTCTTTCGGCCTCCTCTCCTTTAATTCAAACGAAGAAACACTGTAAACAGTCGCGGAGCTTCGCTAATAGCCAAACAAGCGACACGCAGTCGCACTCGGCCGCCACTTCTGAAACTCTCCACGATTTCGTTCCATCGCGAACGAAACGAGCGAGATAGAGAAACAGAGAGAGAGAGAGGGAGAAAGAGAGAGGATGAGACAGAGAAACAGAGTGAGAGAAAGAACAGAGAAAGGAGAGCCGCGATTTCTGTCTGTTTTCCTGGCAGCTCCTTAAGCGTCCTCGTGCCCGTCGGCTAACTCGACCGAGCGGTACAAAGGAAATGTTAGCACTGCCGAATAAAGACGAATAAAGACAGATTCTGCTGGATCTGTTCAAATTTTCCCGCGCCGCGAACATTGCACTCTGCACCGATAATTAACCCTTTAACCAACTCCATGGTGGTGCCATTTTGTCAATAGTGGACTTTCTACTCCCAATTTCGGAAATTGAATATTTGATTATGACAGAATTTTATTCAGATTTTTGACACGTGTCTCATTTTTATGAAAGCATTACGGTGTAGACTTGTCTCATATCTCATAGTCATTTCTTATAGGGGTCATTTTGTCCCATAGTGGACTTCCCACCCCAGTTTCAGAAATTTAATATTTGATGATGGCAGAATTTTATTTAAACTTTTGACTGCTTGTATTTAATTTTTATGAAAACATAACCGTGTAGGCTTGTCTCGTAGCTCATAGTCATTGCATATAGGGACCATTTTGTCCCATAGTGGGCTTCCCACCTCCAATTTCGGAAATTTAATACTTGTTGATGATGCCAGAAATTTAATTAGACTTTTAACTACTTGTGTTTAAATTTTATGAAAGCATTGGGGTGTGGGCTTGTCTTTATCTCATAGTCATTTCTCATAGGGGCCATTTTGTCCCATAGTGTGGGGAATGTTTGATTATGGTAGAATTTTATTTAGATTTTTAACACCTGTTTAATTTTTATGAAAGCATAAGGGTGTAGGCTCGTCTGATATATCATAGTCATTTCTTATAGGGGCCATTTTGTCCCATAGTGGACTTTCTACCCCCAATTTCGGAAATTGAATATTTGAATATGGCAGAATTTTATTTAGATTTTCAACTGCTTGTGTTTAATTTTTATAAAAGCATAAGGGTGTAGGCTTGTCTCGTAGCTCATAGTCATTTCATATAGGGACCATTTTGTCCCATAGTGGACTTCCCACCCCAATTTCGGAAATTGAATACTTGTTGATGATGCCAGAATTTTATTTAGACTTTTAACTACTTGTGTTTCAATTTTATGAAAGCATTGGGGTGTGGGCTTGTCTTTATCTCATAGTCATTTCTCATAGGGGCCATTTTGTCCCATAGTGTGGGGAATGTTTGATTATGGTAGAATTTTATTTAGATTTTTAACACCTGTTTAATTTTTATGAAAGCATAAGGGTGTAGGCTCGTCTGATATATCATAGTCATTTCTTATAGGGGCCATTTTGTCCCATAGTGGACTTTCTACCCCCAATTTCGTAAATTGAATATTTGAATATGGCAGAATTTTATTTAGATTTTCAACTGCTTGTGTTTAATTTTTATAAAAGCATAAGGGTGTAGACTTGTCTCGTAGCTCATAGTCATTTCATATAGGGACCATTTTGTCCCATAGTGAACTTCCCACCCCCATTTCGGAAATTTAATACTTGTTGATGATGCCAGAATTTTATTTAGACTTAAAACTGCTTGTGATTAATTTTTATGAAAGCATGAGGGTGTAGGCTTGTCTTATATCTCATAGTCATTTCTCATAGGGACCATTTTGTCCCATAGTGGACTCCCGCCCCCAATTTCGGAAACTCAATATTTTATTATGGCAGAATTTTGTTTAGATTTTTAACACGTGTTTAATTTTTATGGAAGCATTATTGTGTAGGCTGTCTCATATCTCATAGTGACTTCTTATAGGGGCCATTTTGTCCTATAGCGGACATCCCGCCCTCAATTTCGGAAATTTTATATTTGATGATTTGAGAATTTTATTTGAATTTTTGGTATAAAGTATTGGAGTATATTGGAGTTCGTGCTGTAGCCATTTTATGTAGGGACCATTTCCTCTTGTAAGGAAATTTCGTCCCTAATTTCGGGAATTTATTATTTGCTTACAATTCGCGTCGAATTTCATTTCGATTTTTAATAACGCGTGTTTCACTTGCAAAGAATCAACTCGCCCCGCAGCCAATCCCGATAGGGACCATTTTGTCCTACGTTAGAATTTCTGCCCCTTTGAAAAATTGAATATTCAATTATCGTCACATACACAAAAGCCAGAACTTGTCTCGCAGCCAGTTTGTCCTGCAGGAAAATCTCCGTCCCGAATTTCCAAAATTCGATACTCAATTATCGTCGATTTTTCTTCCGATTCTCAAAGCGTACGGTGTCGCTTGTGTGCATAACAAATGCTTTGCTCCGACAACATTTTCCGACTCGTACGATATCTCTTGATTACGGTGCTTTTGGAACAGATTGCGGGGTTGATGCAGTTTTACATTTTTACGAGCTGCCGTCACGAGTTCGCGGCGAAATAGAATTTGTTTTATCGCGTTAGTCGTTTCAACAGGCGTAGGAAACATTGCGAGAAGGAATAAAATTTTATTGGACAGCTCTGTCTTATTCGTTCTCGAAGATCTACGGGAGGAGAGTCATAAATGCAAGGAGGATCCGCAGTCTGCCACACTTTTTGCCATCGTTCAAGCAAAAGATGGGTATCGGGATGAAAGAAGTCTTTGCTTTTGAAGCTGCGCGGATCGCGAACGATTCTTGCCGTTTCCGAAGCGGCTTCATGTTGATCGAACAAGTGCACGCGGTTAGGCAAGCGTGTGTCTTATCAATTTCCTCTACACCTACTAATTCCCCATCAATTCCTTGGTGACACAAAATTTTTTATCCCTTCGAGTCAAAGTCTTATCCAAACTATCGATCTTGTCAAATCAATTTCTTCACTCAAGCATACGTTGTTCTAAAAATTGCGAGAAACAAATGAGCTCAATCTCGTAATTTTTATAAAACAAGTTTTACATTCTGTACGGTTGGTATTAAATTGCTGTATCATTATTCAAAATATTTTTCACATTATTAAATTTGTTCGTATTTCATAGATTACCAAACATTACGCACCATGTTCGTACGCATAACAGAAACAAAAATACACAGAAGGGAAATATTCCAGGTCGAAAGAAATGTCTCGTTTTGCAGTTAAAATAGCTTCGAGTGCAAAGGGTTAACTCGGTTAAACTTCACCTTTGAGACCCAGAAATTTTAAACTTTTTTAAATACAATCCCGTAGGTCTCGACGAGTAGATGCGAAAGGTCCGAGGTTTAATGCGAGGAATTCACTGGCCGAAAAGTTACCGAATAAATCGGTAAACAATAGCCAACAGTTTCGGCGAGCGAAGTTTCCACGCGAACGTGAAGCCACGTAAAAACAAACTAGCACGCGCAGTAAATATTATTCCCAGTAGTAGTAAATATTATTCCGAGTAAATAAATCGCTTGGCAAGGGGTGAAGAGGGGTCGTCGAAACTCGACATTATAGGGCAAGGGGTTAATAAGACGTCTCGAGGAAGGCTGTCGCCGCGATAGTTGGGTCGCGTGGCAGTAATAGTCGAAGAATATCGGCCGGGGGTTGGCGGGGGGTGAAGAGAATCTCGGGGGTCGAATTCGGCCAATGCAGATTTCGCGCGGAATAACTTGCTCGCCGTCCGATTCGTCCCACTCCAAAGAGCCGAGCACAACCCTCACCCTCACACACACACAACCCTGACGTCGTCTCTCCTGTCCCCCTATCACCCCTTATCGCCCCCGTGTCACCCCCTGACCCCCCTCCCCCATGGCAAAAGCATCGCCACCACCACCACCACCACCACCACCACCACCACCACTGCCAGCAGCATCGTCGTCTACTCTACCCCACTTTCGTGCCTCCTCCAATGTATTCCTGGCGTTTCGCGCTGCAAGGTCAACAAACTTCTCTCCCCGATAAAAAATAAATGAAACGCAGGACTGTTTGAAATTGTAACAGTGGCGAGCCGGGGGAGATTGCTCCCGATACTTTAAAGAGGCGCGATTCCCTTCCGTCGTCTTTTCCTACGACAGCTTGTCATTTCTTACTCTCTCTCCCTCTCTCTCTCTCTCTCTCTCTCTCTCTGCCTCTTCTTCTTTTTTCAATCTTCCCTCCTCTTCGTCTGTCCGCTTAGTCCTCTCGCTTCTGAAGCTTCTTTCTTCTACTCGAGCTTTCGCGCTTCTGTCTTCGTGTCGCGGTGTGTTTTGTTGAAGAGAGAGAGAGAGAGAGAGAGGGGAGAGAGAGAGAGAGGGAGTTTGTAGTTGTTTCTCGTTCCTCGTCATCGGTTAAGGCGATTGTCCCGAGTCACGACTTATCGGCCAGCACCGCGATATTACTTTCCGCGCTGTGTTTCCTCAGCTACAGCGGGAGATACGTATGAGGAGCGGAGGTAAAGAGAACGATCCAATGACTAATGCCCGGAGAAGCTGGGATGATTTTCGAGGGATTTTGGAGGATCAGGAATTTTTAAGCACGGCCAATTTTGTCCGAATCCGATTTTGTACCGAATTCCCGTTTAGTGAGATAAATTATACGGCTGTGATGGGATTAAACGGGGAACCCCAACTCCTATTTTTTGATGTAAAAATAGGAGAACGTGGTGGAGGATTTTTTTTTTTTTGGTGCGAGATTTCGTCCTCGCGAATGTTGAATTAGTGTGCCAGCTTCATTGTGCCGTTGAAGAGGAATAGGCTGGCGCGTCTGAGCACGAACGGCTGATTCTACTTCTCGTACTGACGCGCGAGAACCTGACGGGTTTCTTGACTTGTGCAGTTGTTTATGACTGCATCTTTTATAATCATTTGACCTTGGGTTTTATGTGTTTACGACGAAAGTGAGTGATTGTAAATTGAGACAGCAGAAAAATTTAAATAAGTGTCGATGTCAACCTTGGAAGGTGCAATAGAATAAGTAATTAGCAGAGAGACATAGAGAGTGAATGAGTCGTATGCGTAGATAGCTTTGTAAATAAATGGGAATATTGAACTGACTAAAATTGTTGAAGAAATTTCCAAGTGGCTCTTACTTGTTGCACAGAAAATTTAAATAAGTGGACAGTATCGACGTGTTACCTTGGAAGGTGTAATATATAGAATAAACAATTAGCAAATAATCGCTTAGAGTGTGAAGGAATCGTATCCATAAGAAAGCTTTGTAAATAAATAGGAATATTGAACCCCCTAAAATTATTAAAAAAATTTGCAAGTGGCTCTTACTTGTTGCACAGAAAATTTAAATAAGTGGACAGTATCGACGTGTCACCTTGGAAATACAATATATAAAATAAACAATTAGCAAATAATCGCATAGAGTGTAAATGAATCGTATGCATAAGAAAGCTTTGTGAATAAATATAGGCTTATTGAACCCCCTAAAATTATTAAAGAAATTTCCAAGTGGCTCTTACTTGTTGCACAGAAAATTTAAATAAGTGGACAGTATCGACGTGTCACCTTGGAAATGCAATATATAAAATAAACAATTAGCAAATAATCGCATAGAGTGTGAATGAATCGTATGCATGAGAAAGCTTTGTAAATAAATATAGGCTTATTCAACCCCCTAAAATTGTTAAAGAAATTTCCGAGTGACTTTTATTTGTTGGACAGTAAACATCCGCAGTTTAGTTGTAAAATCGCAGATCTGAATGAATATAATGTTGTCATCCTTCAAAGCCCACGTTTGGACGTTACATTTAGTGTTAATTATTCCTTTGCTTCTATATAATAAAAAGGACCTGTCAGACATATAGACAGCGCACGATTCAGATTATTGATAATCGCGACCCAGTTGATCAAGGTCCTGCTACACTGAACTTCTTCATTAACTTTGTTATTGTTGGAGCCTACCGAGCTCGTTCAGTGCTGAGTACAATCATTGAGTACAGCGTTTTTATGGCAGTTTTATCAAACTGAGCATGTTACAGACTCGTTCGATAAAGCGGCACGGCGAACGAATTGCGACATTGAACGTTGAAAAAAAAAATGAATTGACAACTTGATTGGTTCTTCGGTGTCGAATCAAGATAGAAGGAGACTAAAAAAAAATGAATGAACGTACTCTCTTAAGGTCGGCAAAAAATATGTCAAATTGAAATTCGTCTGCAGTGTAATAAATGAAATGCGATATAATATATGAAGAATGATCTACCGCTTCTAAGAAAGAGTAAATCTCTGTTTATGTTCGATTAATCACTTCAGCAACAATTGACAAATATTAAAATATGAAATCTTTAGGTATAAAAAATATTGACAAATATAAAACCAAGCAGTAAATGCAACTGACACGAGCTACAATTGGATTGAATATTTGGGACAACTTGGGACAAGTTGGAGTAACAATTTGAGACCAATTTTAAATTGTATAAAACTTCGAAAAGTAAGGTGACTTGTACAGCGAATGAACATAATAAGTTTGTTTGGATAATTATCATTCAGTGGGATGCCTCGGTTCGTTCGTTAAGAAATTGGTGGAAATTGGATTCGTTGTTCATTTGGCCCATTTTTCATTTAATACTGTGCCAGATTTTAACACAAGCTACAATAATCAAACATTAACATTGTGTTCTGGAATGTAAGAACTTAACACCGACACAGCCTTCTTCTACAAATATCACCGAGGAGATGAAATAAAAACTTTCGAGAGCAGTAATTTCTCTATATATGTCGCCAAGGCCTGGACGATAAACGTCGCGGAATTTTCCCCACTACCACGGAGTATAATTCCTACCTCGGACACCAAGGAGTGTAAACATAACACGGCTATGTCTCCTGCACGATACACGACGCTGGCAAGACCCGTGTTGTTGACATATATCGAGAATTCACTGTACTTACGTCAAGACATGCTAAAGTTCTTCTGAAAAGCGAGTTTGTCTGATTTTCGCAACGATCTCTGTTCTTCGGGCTTCGACTGTAAGTTTTGCGAACACGTGGTCGTTGCCACGGTTAAAGAATCGGTCCCGCATAAATTAACGATAAATCGGCTGGAACGCGTCGCGCCGCCCCTCCGGTATAGTGATCGTCGCGCTCTGTCATCGTTCCCTTGTGCTCTGCCGGCGTTTCTGGTGCTTCTCGGAAGCACAGTGTATTCCCCATTAACGAGCCAGCCGACTTTTACCTCCACGCGGTGCTATTTACGAGCGAAACCTCCGTTTCCGTTGATTCGCTCTGGCTCGCTGACGCACTGCGACCGATTTCTTCCTCGTCTTCGACGATCGACGCGCTCGAGGTCGAGATTAGCCGCTAATTAAGCAGCTCGTCGCGGCCATCGCCAGATAAAACCAAGGGGCAACGGCTTGTTCAAACCTTGGATCGTAAACATCCGATTGATCGTCGAGGAAATCTCTTCTGTTCTAATAATTAACAATGGTCTCGTGGGGTCTCTCGAGACCCGACGTTTCTGCACAATACTTTCCGCCACTGTATCGTACAACTGCAAATACGTCGTTCTTTTCATTTCTGCGCGAAAGGACTGTGAATTCATAAAGAGCCAAGACTCCGTAGACTCGCGATAAGGTAGAGTGACCACGTTACCGACAAAAATAGACGAAAAATGGTTTTAATTGTCTCAAATTTTCGTCCTTGTATGAGAATATCTTTCGCTGGGAAAGGGCTCGTTCGAAAGAGGAGGGTTCCGAGGCATCAGCTGACGAGATTATGCAGATATTTGGTAATATAAGCGTTAGAAGTAGGCCAAAAATTGACAATATTTTTAATCTCTTCATTGCTTCAAATTGCAACTACTCATGCTTGTCATAAATGCATAAAATCCGCAGTCTAATTGTCATCGACTTACGAGAATTATTAAAGGAGAGAAACAAATTTTTAGTAGATTATCGTGTCAACAAAGAAAAGCAATATAAATACTTATCGACTTGAGTAACCTCCCCCGCCATATTTGACTATTTCAATATTTTAATAATAGCAACTATCAGACGGGTCAGACGTAAATTTTCCATCTGAATTGCAGCAAACTGAATTAAAATAGAAGCAGGATTAATAAAGAATTTTCTGACGGAAAAAGATATTTCCATTATTTCATTGAACCACTGTCAAGTTAGGGCAAATAAAAAGATTTTTCAATCTACCGGAAGTAAGGGAAGAATTACACCAAATGACAGCAAAAGAAGGTATTGCCTTGCAAGTAACAATCCTGGACACATCGCAAGCACGAGCAACCTCGCGCCGCCGCGCAAATAAACAATATTCCGACCGCATAAAATATTTCAATCCGCCCCTCTGAAAACAGCTGAAGAACCGTAGGAATTTAAAATCCATAGAAATTGCGGGTCTCGGCCTAAAGAGCCTAATAATAATGCTAAAAAATCGACAACGTAACGAGTACTTTCTCTCTCTCTCTCCCTCTCCCTCTCTCTCTCTCTTTCTCGCTACCTCAGGCTTTCTGTCCGTCTCCGTTTCACTTCGGGGTTGTTGGCTAGCGGTTCGCGTGACGAGTTCTAATTTCCAACAGTGTAGCCGACGGAGTTCGGAATCTCTCGATTTTAACGCCACCGGCCGCCGTAATTTTACGACATCCGGCGTGCGCGGCGTGCGCGGCGCGCGATCGAGCCCGCCCCGTCGTTCGAAGCGTTTCTGCGTCGTCGAGCATCGTCGGGACCCGATTAAAATAACGTGTAATCGCGTGATTGCGCGTTTACGACCGATACTCTCTTTCTCCGATCCCATACACACACACACACACACACACACTCTCTCTCTCTCTCTCTCTCTCTCCCTTTCATTGAACGATCGCGGAAACGCCGCGCGCTTTTTCCGTCGGTTCGATTAATAGCGCTTTTCCTGCGGACGCAGCTGCGCGCTCGTATATCGAGCGAACCCGCTCCGAATCGCGCGCGCGAAGCGCCCGCGTTCGCGGGTCTCTCTCTCTCTCTCTCTCTCTCTCTCTCTCTCTCTCTCTCTCTCTGTCTCTATCTATCTATCTATCTATCTATATATCTCTCTCCTTCCCGTTTTAATAGAAATTCCGTACGCCGGGAAATTACGCTCGCGATAACGAGCTCGATACTCGCGGCGGAACACCGCGCCGAGAGATCATAGTTTTCACGGATCTCCGCGTCTGATCCGCGGACGTTTCTTTCTGCGACCTCTGACCGGACGGATTCGGGATTCCTGGTGCAACCGATGGAAGGGAAAACTACGATGACTATGATTCTTGGACGGATCGCGTAAAACTATGTCCACGCTGAAGCGACGTCCAGCAATTTTTTCGCACCTCCTCTTGCTGTCTTTCTTGTCTTATTCGGTAAAAAAGTGTGGTTTACAGTGATAGGTTAGGTCGTTTCACGCCTACCATCAAACCGGGCCTAACCGTAATCAAGTCTTACAGGAGCACAGTCTCCAATGGTTGGAGACGAATCTGTTGGAGACGAAGATCGAAAATTAATTTCATTAGTTCAGGTATGATTCAGAGAGTTTGATTCAGACGAACAACAGATATAACGACGGTATACAAGAAACGATTAGGCTATCACTTACTACTAATTAATTCTAGAACCAAATCCCACAGGATCAGGGATCCTGACCAATCTGCCTCGTAGTCGGTAGAACCGTGACAGAAATCGTGCAGGTCAGTGTCCACTATTGAAAAGAGTAATTGGTTCACGTAAGATTGAACGAGTTTGATTGAAATGATATGCTATCACCTATTATCAAATTAATTTCAGAACCAAATCCCACTGGATCGGAGATCCCGACCAATCTGCCTCGTAGTCGGCAGAACCGTGACAAAAATCGTGCAGGTCAGTGTCTACCGAAGATTGAGAGAGTTTGAATCAAATGATATGCTATCACCTATTACCACATTAATTTTAGAACCAAATCACACAGGATCAGAGATCCCGCAATCCCCAATCTGCCTCGTAGTCGGTAGAACCGTGACAAAAATCGTGCAGGTCAGTGTCTACTATTGAAAAGAGTAATTGGTTCACGAAAGATTGAACGAGTTTGAATGAAATGATACAATAACACCTATTGCCAAATTAAGTCTGGAACCAAATCCCACAGGATCAGGAATCCCGACCAATCTGCCTCGTAGTCGGCAGAACCCTGTCAAAAATCGTGCAGGTCGGTGTCTACCGAAGATTGAGAGAGTTTGAATCAAATGATATACCATCGCCTATTATCAAATTAATACCAGAACCAAATCCCACAGGATCAGAGATCCCGACCAATCTGCCTCGTAGTCGGTAGAACCGTGACAAAAATCGTGCAGGTCAGTGTCTACTATTGAAAAGAGTAATTGGTTCACGAAAGATTGAACGAGTTTGAATGAAATGATATGCCATCACCTATTACCACATTAATTTTAGAACCAAATCCCACAGGATCAGAGATCCCGACCAATCTGCCTCGTAGTCTGCAGAACCGTGACAAAAATCGTGCAGGTCGGTGTCTACCGTCGAAAAGAGTAATTAGTTCACGAAAGACTGAAAGAGTTTGAATCAAATGATATGCTATTATCTATTACCACATTAATTCTAGAATCAAATCCCATAGAATCAGAGATCCCGACCAATGTGCCTCGTGGTCGGCAGAACCGTGACAAAAATCGTGCAGGTCAGTGTCTACCGTCGAAAAGAGTAATTCACAAAAGACTGAGAGAGTTTGAATCAAATGATATGCTATTATCTATTACCACATTAATTCTAGAATCAAATCCCATAGAATCAGAGATCCCGACCAATCTGCCTCGTGGTCGGCAGAACCGTGACAAAAATCGTGCAGGTCAGGGTCTACCGTCGAAAAGAGTAATTAGTTCACGAAAGACTGAGAGAGTTTGAATCAAATGATATGCTATCACCCATTACCAAATTAATTCCAGAACCAAATCACACAGAATCAGAGATCCCGACCAATCTGCCTCACAATCGTCAGAACCGTGACAAAAATCGTGCAGGACCGTGTCGTCTACCATTAAAAACAGTCATCAGTCGATGAAAGTTTGAGAGAGCAGGAGTCAGATGAACAACCGATACGACTGTAGCATCGAACAAAGGATCCGGCCATCGTCTATCACCAAAAATTAATTCCCGAACCGAGTCCCTCGGGATCGGAGATCCTGAGATCCCGTGTCGAATCCGCCTCGTAGTCGGTAGACCGTGGTCGAAAATCGCGCAGGTAAGTCTCTCACTCATTCGGTGAAAAATCAGCGTATCCCGGCGATTAGCCGGCGCTAGGCGTTAACGCTTCTCGGAGCAGGTTTGGCGGGGCCGATCTGGTCTCGGGCTGGAGGGATCGGCGGTTGGAGCGAGAGGGAAAGCGATCTCTCTCGAGGGAGCAGCAACATCGGCATCGGCATCAGCAACAGCAGCAACAGCAGCAGCAGCAGAACGTGTAGCCGCGGACGGGCGATCGGCAGAGAGGCGAGTACTCGCTCGCTCGTTTGCTTGCTCGCGGACTCGGCGCCGACAGGAGAAACGAAGAAAGAGAAGCTCGCGCGCGCTCGCACGCTCGCGGGTCCCGGCAAACAAGAAGCGAGCCGCAATGCATTCGCTCTACTCGCTAGATATAAATACGCGACAGAGGGCAAGGAACCAACCACGCCTGCACCGACAGCTACTGCCTAACGACACGGACACGCACACGCGGTCGCTCATTGTGATAAAGCTGAAGAAGGAGCGGAGAGCCACCGAGGGGAGGGGGACAACTGGAGAAGAGAGAGAGAGAGAGAGAGAGAAGAGAACGGACGGGAACGAGAGGAGAGAAAGAAAGAGGGGAAAGAAAGACGAAGAGGAGGGAACTGCGGGGAGAACGAGCGAAGAAGAGAGCAAGGTAGTGGCCCGGAGAGAGAGAGAGAGAGAAAGAGGGGAAAAAAGCCTGGGGACAGAACGAGAGAACGAGAGAGAGAGAGAGGGGGGGGGAGGAGAGGTGTAGGCTGCTCTCGGAGGCAGTTCGTTCGTTCATGCGCCCGTCCGTGCGCTGCAAGTTGGGACGAAAAAAAGAAAAAAAAAATGTGGCCGGTCGAGTCTCTAGAAGACGCAGCCAAATATTGCATCCTCGGATAAATATAGGCAGCCCACGGCTGCACAGGCCGCGCCGCGCACTTTTCTCTCCGGTGCTCGTCTTTGGGACGAGGCAGCCATCTAGCCACCGACGGCATTCCTCCTGCGGGCTATCTCTTTCTCTCTCTTTTTCTCTTTCGCTCCGGCACACCACCACCGCCGCCACCCCTCTCTCTCTCTCTCTCCTCCACGTCCTGGCTCCGTCTCGGTCGCTCGTTCTCTCTCCCATGTGCGAGAGCGATCGTTAAATTCGTTTCGTGGCCGAGAACTTCGGGCCGGCACGTTGCCCCGGTGCTTTCCATTCTTCATCCTCGTCTTTTTTCGGCCTGCTCTAGCTCCGCGCGCACCGAGCCCGCGATCTTTCCTTCTTTCGCACCGAAATATCTGGTCGCGATGGGGGAATCGTTCGGTGAACGGGGCACCATGCCAACCGGCCGGGGATTCTGATGATTCTGATGATGCCTCGCTACTGTTCGGCTCGACTCGCTCGATCCGAGGAACGGCGAGAGCCGGCTGGGTCTCCGCCGACCCCGTGCGGGACCCTTCTAACGAGCTTCGGTAACGAGACGAGATCGATTAACTATGTAATCTGACCAATAGAGAACTTGATGGTGTAGTGTACGATCGTTTATAAGATCGTTCGAGTACGTTTGTTTGTGGTTCGTTCGATTCTTGTAGTTCGACGGTGTTAACCCTTTGAAATCTATTTTAACTCGAGGATCTCGAATTTCTTGCGATCTGAAATGGTTCCATTCTGCAGGATTTTTTTTTGTATTTTTTATGTATCGGAAAGTGATAGCGATACGTCATACAACATTTGAAGGTTTGGTGGTTTTAAACGAATTGAATAATGTGAACATAATAATGTAACATTTCTTGCGATCTGAAATGGTTCCATTCTGCGTGACTTTTTTCATTTTGTATGTATCGAAAAGTGATAGTGATACGTCGTACAATATTTACATGTTTAGTGGTTTCAAACAAATTTAATAATGTAACATTTCTTGCGATCTGAAATGGTTCCATTCTGCATGATCTTTTTCATTTTGTATGTACCGAAAAGTGATAGTGATACGTCATACAATATTTAAATGTTTAGTGATTTAAAACAAATTTAATCATGTAAACATAGTAATGTAACATTTCTTGCGATCTGAAATGGTTCCATTCTGCATGATTTGTTTCATTTTGTATGTACCGAAAAGTGATAGTAATACGTCATACAATATTTAAGTGAAACAAATTGAATAATGTAAACATAATAATGTAACATTTCTGGCGATCTGAAATGGTTCCATTCTGCATGATCTTTTTCATTTTGTATGTATCGGAAAGTGATAGTAATACATCATACAATATTTAAATGTTTAGTGGTTTTAAACAAATTTAATAATGTAACATTTCTTGCGATCTGAAATGGTTCCATTCTGCACGATTCTTTTCATTTTGTATGTATCGGAAAGTGATAGTAATACATCATACAATATTTAAATGTTTAGTGGTTTAAAACAAACTTAATAATGTGAACAACATTTTGAATAATACAAATAATAGGCCAATATAATTCTTCATCGACCAATACGGTTTTACTTGTACGAAATCCAATTTCTATGAAAATCTGTTTCGATGGTAGTTAGAACACAATTGTACACAATCAACTTCTATCTACACTGAATCAATTTTCGGGATTCCTTATTGTTCGTCGACCGTTCTTACCTCGTCTCCCAAATCAGAGATCTAGAACAATTTTACCCTGCACGGATAAGTGTCGCGATCAGGTCCTCTTTGATTTCTTTCCAGCAACGAAGAAGTTAGAAAGAAATTGGAAAGTTGATATAGAGTAGACAGAAAAGAAAAATTATAGAGCATAGAAAGAAGGTAAAAGGAAGATAGAAGGTAGAAGGAAAGTAGACAGGTGAAAAATAAAATAGAAGATAGAATAAAAAGAAAGTATTCTATAAATAGAAAGTAGAATGAAAATAAGATGGAGATGGAAGATGCAAGAAAAGTAGAAAGGTGAAAAATAAAATAGGAGATAGAATAAAAAGAAAGTATTCTATAAATAGAAAGTAGAATGAAAATAAGATGGAGATGGAAGATGCAAGAAAAGTAGAAAGGTGAAAAATAAAATAGAAGATAGAATAAATATAAAATATTCTATAAATAGAAGGTAGAATGAGAGTAAGATTGAGATAGAAGGTAGAAAGAAAGTAGAAAGGTGAAAAATAAAATAGAAGATAGAATAAAAATAAAATATTCTATAAATAGAAGGTAGAATGAGAGTAAGATTGAGATAGAAGGTAGAAGGAAAGTAGAAAGGTGAAAAATAAAATAGAAGACAGAATAAAAAGAAAATATTCTATAAATAGAAGGTAGAATGAAAGTAAGATGGAGATAGAAGATGCAAGGAAAGTAGAAAGGTCAAAAATAAAATAGAAGATAGAATAAAAAGAAAATATTCTATAAATAGAAGGTAGAATGAGATTAAGATGGAAATAGAAGATGCAAGGAAAGTAGAAAGGTCAAAAATAAAATAGAAGATAAAATAAAAAGAAAATATTCTATAAATAGAAGGTAGAATGAAAATAAGATGGAGATACAAGATAGAAAAAAAGTAGAAAGGTCAAAATAAAGTAGATGAAAAATAAATATTTCCTAGAAAGTAGAAGATAAGGAGACAGAAGGTAGAAATTAGGTGAAAGGAAGGTATAAACGCTTCAAAAACTAGAAAGAAGCCAGAAGGAAGGTGGGAAAATCTCGTGGACCGAATCTAAGATCACCGGAGCGTAATCTAGGATCGCTGTAGCCCGATCTGAGGTCGCCTAATCTAGCTGCGCCAAGGGCCCATGATCTAGAGTCATTAGGGCTCGATACGAGATCCCTGGGTCCGAGATCAAGGGTCTAATCTGGTAGCACGGAGTTGCAACTGCAACCGGCGATCCCTCCTTGGATCGGAGTCGAATCGAGCAGGGATGCATCGAGTTCTCGATCCTCCTCGTGTTATCGGGCCGGGCCGGGCCGGGCCGGGCCGGGCCGTTACCGCGGGGCGATAACTCGTGGTCCGCACAACGGTGCATTGTCAAGCGCCGTGGAACGTTACGGACATAATCGTTCGCCTCGATACGCGGACGCGTGTAAACAGGAAAACGATCCGTCGAGGCGATCCGACCAATCCGGGGATTGTTTTTTACGAAACCATGCTACGAACTGAAATACAGGGGCGATCATGCTTTGGGACACTCGCGGCCCGTTCTCAAAGAAGAGACGTTCCTCTTTTCAGGGCTGATTGCACGTCGGCCGAATGCAAAACAGTTTTCAATGTAGTTGGACTGAGGATTTTTCGAGATTCTTAGTGCGTGGAAATTTGGAAAATACTTAGGCAGGTTTGTATTCTCGGAAACGAATTTTATTTTATTTTTAGCCGAAGAAATTTTCCAGAGGACGGTAGAAATTCTTGACATATGAAATGCAAAATTGGTGTCGGTCAATGTTTGTCTAGTTTAACGCCACATATTTACGGTTTAGTCGTCATTCAATAAAAGAATTGCAATTTTTGCTTGCACAAGACCAACGTAACATCCGTCGATATTGCTGTGTCTTATAGGAACTTTACTTAACACTAGGTTTACGGAGCACTAAAAATGTCTATTTTACATTACTTTATAAAAATAACATGAATGTATCAATCAAAGTTTGTAACCATGTTTTAAATAATATATACCTAAAGAAATTTGTTAAATAATTGCTCATGGATGCATTTTTACAATCTCAATATTCTCAATTTAAAAATATTAGAATTCGTCATTTTGACGGGTCCCGTACATCTAGTGTTAATTCCTTATTATATTAGGTCGTCCCGTAAGTTCGTGCCGTGGATATGTTTATATTATTCAGCATTGAAAAGTATTTTAATGAAAAACCGAAATTTTACAGTGACGGTATGATGCCTTTGCCAAGAAGGTCAGAAGAGGTTGTGGAATGAAAGGGTGATTACAAATAATTTTTAAATGGTACAAGAGTAAACGGCACGGGACGACCTAATACAGTGATTCACTGTGTTAACACGCACCATTTTCACTAAACCCCTAATACTAACTTGTACAATGGTATAACCTTTTCGACAATGGATACCCAAGTGCCACGCCACCCTAATTTCATAATGTGCGAGCGATAGTTTCAGGAATTGTGACTGAATCTTCCGAAAAAAAAAACGGACCGTAAAAGTGAACAATGCCCGTGACATAGGAAATTTTTGCGTGCATTACGCTCTATGCAGACTCAATCTACCGGACGCTAATAGAACAATTTCAACCCTCATCTATCGAGTCAAGAGCGGCGCCCATCTCAAGATCAACCCTCTCCGCGCAAATCACCGATAAATCATCTGCTTCGACTCCTTCCTCGAAACAACGGCTAAACACCGGTCATTAAGCGGGAGCTCCATCGCTCACAGCAAACAGGGAGCTAATCACCGGCCAGCGATGATCACCCGTCTACCGTCTATCGACTGTACGCCGCGCCACTCTAAACCAAAGAATGGTTGAACCTGCACCTTCAACCTGGTGGACAAGTCCTGCCTATACTCGATTCAACGAGTCAGCGTAGAAGTGTCGTTCGTCCCTTGCTAACTATCCGAGAAATGTTAGTCAACTTTGTCACACACGAATTACTATCATTCGTTCAAGGGAAAAAAAGCGCATAGAAACTTATAGGTGCAATAAGTCCTCCGATATCTGAATGCTTCACTGTACACAAATGAATAGCTCCATGCGAAACGCTATTTACCGAACAAGTTAACACTAGAACGACCGAGCAATAAATGCGACTGACGTGTATTGCTTTGTAAGAGTGACTAGACTGTGCCCAGACTTCATACAACTTTTATTGTAATATGTGCTTCGATGAGGAGGTTCATTAAAAATATTTCCGATGAAAACATTTTTACAATTTCAGTAATTGTAAAAGAAAAAAGTAGGAACCAGTCATTTTGACTGCTCCGGTCGTTCCAGTGTTAATAAAGATTAACACTTCGAACGGCCAACTGGAAACCCCAAAAATTTTCGTTACGAGAATAAAAAAAGTTGTCAAATGCAATTTTCTCAATTTTCATTTCGCAGTCCAGACTAAACGCACATTTCCAAAAATTCGTCACAAGTCTGGCGAACTAGTCCATCTAGCTTGGCAGAAAAACCGAGGTCGTCTGGTGCATTTATCAAAAAGGTTATTCTAATTTAACATTTTGATCGCCAAACTAGAAACCCGACAAATTTTTTTAAATCAAAGTGAGCTATTCAATGAAATAAAAATTGCAAAATATTAAATGTATGATACTGAGTAATCCTCCAACTTTCTTGCATGTTACGGATCCTAATCAAGTTTAGTACAATGAATATATCAACGTACAAAATTCATTTTCAAACCTGCACAAGTAATTCCGTCACCCACATATGACGTTCAACGTGTTAACCCTTTGCACTCGGCGCTATATTCATTCTGAAACTAAATTTTTCTTCCGTCTTAGAATATTTTCATTTTATTCATACGAAACTGATCCGATTTCCACATACAGGGTCATCCGTTTTTAAACGGCCAAGCGTCAACCAGCTATAGAGGACCCCAAATGAAACAACTTTCACCCCTAACACTTTTTTTGATTCGGTCTTGATTTTTAGATAATTGCAAAAACCCGTCATTTTTGCGTTCACTTAAGATTAAATATATCAGGACTGCAATTATGTATCTCGATGATTTTTCCTGTGTTTGGTTTAAAATAAATAGGGGCATCTTTTTTAATAAGTCAACCTTTTTGTATGACCTTTGGATCTTGGTTTTTTTCTGTCGTGGGGCACGCCGTGGAGACTGAATGAAATAACTTCGAATCAAAAAGAGTGTTAGGGGTGAAAGTTGTTCCATTTGGGGTCCTCTATAACTGGTTGACGTTTGGCCGTTTAAAAACGGACGACCCTGTATAATATTTGAATGTTTAGTAATCTATTAAACACAAATTTTGTAATGTACCAAATATTTCCTAAAATTTCTCGTAATTTCTTTGAAATAATGCCACAATAATTTCTAGTGGTGCTTCAGAGTCACCACTCGAATGCAAAAGGTTTAAATCTAGCACTATAACTAAACAACCGTTCTACCATTTGATAAATCATGTTTCCCCGTTCAAAGTTTGACATAAGCGAATCTTGCGTACAGTCCTGACCCAGAACCTGTCGCGAAAGTCTAGACCGAGGTCTCGCCAAATTTTGCGGCTTCTTTTCGCGGACGAAGAACGCACACGTTTGCCTTCAGCATGGAAGACGATCCTCTCGAAACCGAGGACCATAACCGAGTACGTAGCTAGACGTCGTGCGCTTTGTTTTCGACGCCTAACCTTCGGGCGGGTGGTGGGTCGGGCACACGGGCACACGGGCACGGGCGCGGGTGTCGAGTGCGAGCTCGCTCGCGAGCGGTGCACGTGGCCAGGAGGCATAGTCAGTGAAAATCATCGTGCGCGGACATTGGGTGGCGGGAAACGTGCGTGACACGGG
Organism: Halictus rubicundus; assembly: GCF_050948215.1. Lineage (NCBI taxonomy): Eukaryota > Metazoa > Arthropoda > Insecta > Hymenoptera > Halictidae > Halictus > Halictus rubicundus. Next base: position 25,335,004 of record NC_135150.1, read on the forward strand.
TGTGCGGGCCGGCGGCCGGGTCCGGGGGAGGCCCTAATCAAGCTAGGCGCGTGAACCCAACCAAACGCAACGACGAGGTAGCGTGGCGTGGCCAGGGGGGTTGGCGTGTCGTCGTCGTCGACGTCGTGTCCCGCGTTGTGGTGGTGGCGACGTCGGATGCAAAGAGAGAGAGAGAGCAAGAGAGAGACAGAGAGAGAGAGAGAGAGAGAGAGAGATGTAGTGATAGCTGGAGGAGAGGCGGAGAGACGCGGCGGCGGGGACAGGGCCGGCGAGAGAGAAGAGACGGTTATCGCGGAAGTTCGGCAATTATAGGTGCCGAGTCGCTTTTTTTTTCGACGACTGATATTGATTTGGGAGAGGCAGTTCGTATTCGTGGCACGAGCATACCTTGTGACTCGCAGAGGCGGCCGGCAGCGCGATGCATCACGGCGCAGCGCGCATCGAGGGGTACATCAGCCGCCGGGGCGAGCGGGACAGAGAGTAAGAGAGACGGTGACGGCGGCTTCGCTTGGTGGAGGCCACGGGGCAGGGGTTAGGGGGGTGGGGACGTTGCCGAAGAGGAAGGGCGAGGGGCAGGAAAGGCGACTGGAGGAACCCCCACCTCACCGGCGCCTCTCCGCCGAAAGTTCTCCCACCGGAGCGCCCGTCCCTCCCCTCCCGACGCCGTATCGAATCCCCACCACGCGCGTACCTACGGACACAACATCCTCGCTCCTCGTCCTCTCGGTCCTCCCCGCGTCTCTCTCTCTCTCTTCCCCAGAGCCGACTGAACCGCCACTGCTCCCTCCCACTGGCCGCTGCACGCGGTGCGCGTCCTCTCCTACTCTCTCGCATCCTCTCCTCTCCGTCTCGATTCTCCCACCAACGCGGACACCGCCGCCGCCAGCGGTGCCACCACCACCGGCACCGAGTCACCACCACCCTCCGCTGCTGGTCGCCAGGGGCGGAAGTTTCGCCGCCCCTGGATCCTCGCGCCGATTTCTCCACCGATCTTGTAGCCGCTTGGCCCCCCGCGACCAGTCCCGACCGGCTGTCCGCCGGAGAATCATTTCATGACGCCTGGGTCCAGGTCGCCCTTAGATCTCTCTTTCCAGCTGGATCAACAAAACCCCCTCTGCCAATATTCGTCTACGTTTTCTATAGACGAAACCGGCTAATTTCGCAAATTACCAAAAGGGGCCCGCGAAACTCCACGAGGGTACCCTGGGACAGAGTAGCCCGGAGGATTCCGGGTAATTGGCTCGGAAACAAAGTATAAATCCAACGGCGTCCAATTAACCGGCGAATCGTGGCTCGTTGACCGGCAATCGGCCGCGTGCGAGCCGCTCGAAATTTTTCCCCGTCACGCTATCCCAATTTGCCTGGTACCCCGCGAAACGAGAGAGAGAGAGAGAGAAAGAGAGAGAGAGAGATTACTGACGGTTCTCCCTCTCGATGATCGAGAAGAGCGGGTCTGTAGAGTCCGACTGACGGTCGCGGCGCGCTTTCGCGACAGAGGAGCCCTCGACTCGCGTGAATCCGCCCCTGCCGCCATCACCACTCTACCGTCGCCGCGCCGGCACCTTCTCCGCTCGTCCTCTCCCGACGACGGTGTCTACCATCCCAAACCCGAGCCGAACGAACGAACGAACGAACGAACGAACGAGCGAGCGAACGAACGAACGAACGTACGAACGAACGAACGAACGAACGAACGAGCGAGCGAGCGAACGAGTGAGCGAGCGAACGAACGAACGAACGAACGAACGAACCAGTCCAGAAATCCCCACTCCGCGGGCGCGCACCGCGGCGACGGAAGTGTGGCAACGCTGCAGCTCGCCAGTGTCTCGGTCTTGGCGAAGTTACTCGGGGGGGCTCAGGCCGAGTCTACCGAGTTTGTGTCTACCGGCGCGGGTAACCCGAAAGCGAGTGTGCCGAGGATTAAAGTCGCGGGCCTCTTGCCGGCACGCGAGACCGTCTCGCTGCTCGAAGGCCGTATACGAAACCGGGAAAACAGCACCGATCGACCACACGCACACGCACACACGAACACACCACACCACACCACACCACACCGCACACACAGACAGACAGACACAGACAGAAAACTTACAGACACAGAATCTCGCAAGCACGTTACAAAGAGACACGACAACAAACAAACAAACAAACCGACAAACAAAACCGGGAGGAAGACACACACACAGATTTCGTTCGTTACCGAAAAAGCTTATCGTCACACCGGCGCGGCGGTTGTTTGTTACGGCGAACGGAGAAGAAGAAGAAGAAGAAGAAGAAAAAGGAAAGAAAAGAAAAACGGAGACACGGGAGCCTCGCACACACGGACACGCACGGTTCCACGCGTACACGCACCCCGGCTGCCCGAAAAAGAGGATCGACAGCTCGAGGAAGAGCAAGAGAAGAGGATCCGTGTGTGTGTTTTTTTTTGTCTCGACGAAAGTTCGCCGCGATCGGAAGCCGGTCGCCGATCTGCCACAGGAGCCGCTCTATTCGGGATCGTCTCTCTGTCCGAGGAGTATTTCCGCGCCGAAAGGGTTACCGGGAACCGGCGAGGAACCCGCGGGACAAAGGAGGACCATCGTCGACAGAAGAGGATACGTCGGGAGAGAGAGAGAGAGAGAGACGACGCACGCAAGAAGAGAGAAAGAGAGACGGAGGGAAACGAGGAACGCAGCAGCCGTGGACCGGGAACACGTTTCGCGCGTTTGTCGCTGGTCGCCGCGTCGTCGTCCGCTCGTGATCGCCGCGCGACGAGGAACGCGCGCCGCGTCCGATCTACGCGTACGCTCCCGATACGAGACACCTAGCCGCGGTGCGTGTGTGCCGCGCCGCGCGTGTACGCGTGCACACGCATGCCGGCGTTCTGATCTTCGAGAGGACACCGAGCCGAAAGAAGAAGAAGAAGAAGAAGAAGAGGACGACGAGGAGTCTCTGGAGGAGGAGGAAGAAGAGGAAGGAGGAGTAATAATATACACGGTGATACACGCGCGACCAAAAATCAGTGTAAATGGCGCTCTCCGCACAGAACCAGTCGACGTCGTACGTGAACTTGTATTACTCGATCGTCCAGCGGGCGGCGACACGATACTTTAAGGAATATTACAACTCCGGTGAGTACCATGTCGATCCTCCGAACAAACACACCGGCCACTTTCACGGGCAGCCCTTCGAAACGAGAGACCGCGAGTCGGAGCACACACGAGCTCCGAGATCAATCCTTGAAACACCGTCAATTTTTTAGCACGTCCTCCCCAGCCAGTCCTCGAAGCAGTAGGTCCTGAGTAGGTACACCGTCCCCAATCTATCTCTGAAAGACTGTCAAGCTTGAGCACATCGGCGAATCTTTCGATTAATCTGTCCAGTTCAGCTAGCTATACCATCCCGAGTCTCTGAAAGACTGTCCAGCTTGGGCACATCACCTACAGCGAATCTTCAGAAAGACAGTCTGTCGAGTTTCAGCAGGTACTCCGTTATTCTTAGAAGGTCTGTCAATTTTGAGTGCAACATCTCCGGGGCAATCTTTCAGAGGATAGTCTAGTTTGAGCGGGCACATCACCTCCAGTGAATCTTCAGAAAGACAGTCCGTCGAGTTTGAGCAGGTACTGCGTCATTCTTCGAAGACCTGTCAATTTTGAGTGAAACACCTCCGGGCAATCTTTCAGAGGATAGTCGAGTTTGATCAAGCACACCGTCTCTGATCATTCTGTGAAAGACTGTCGATTTTGAGCACATCATTTCCAGTCAATCTTCTAGAGTCTGTCGAGTTTGATCAAGCTCACCGTCTCTGATCATCCTGTGAAAGACTGTCGATTTTGAGCACATCATTTCCAGTCAATCTTCTAGAGTCTGTCGAGTTTGATCAAGCTCACCGTCTCTGATCATTCTGTGAAAGAGTGTCGATTTTGAGCACATCATTTCCAGTCAATCTTCTAGAGTCTGTCGAGTTTGATCAAGCACACCGTTTCTGATCATCCTGTGAAAGACTGTCGATTTTGAGCACATCATTTCCAGTCAATCTTCTAGAGTCTGTCGAGTTTGATCAGGCACGTCGTCTCCGATCTGTCGAAGTCTGTCGAGTTTGTGCAGGCACGCGTCCGATCGATCCCCGAAAGAATAGATCAGCGAATTCGAGCGGGTGCACGGTCCCCGGTTAGTCTTCGAAAGACTTTTGAGCACACGTCGACGATCCTTGAGAGAATGTACCGACGAATTTCGAGTACATGGTGGGAAGAGTGAATCCTCGAGAGGGAACGCGCCGTCTGCTAGAAGGTATCGGGCCAATAGCGATCAGTGGCGGATTAGCGCGCGAAACCGCGCGGTTCGAGAGTTACCCGCCAAACGAGACCGGTCCCCCACCCCCGACCCGTCATCATGCCGAAATCACGCACGCAGCCACCTGTGCGTCGTCCACGTTTTGCCAAAACGGCGACGTCATCGGGAGGCCGCGCGGCCCGTACGCGCGCTTTCGAATTTTCCCGCCCTTCCTCCACTCTCTCTCTCTCTCTTTGACCGAGTAGGTGTACCGTGGGTCTCTTCTCCCACGTTCCCGCTCTTTCTGTACATCTCTCTCTCTCTCTCTCTCTCTCTGTCGGCGTGTCCAAGCTGCCCTTCTCCCGCACACATTCGCGCGTAATGTATACGTGTGAACGCACACATACATCGGTGGCCGACGCCAAGCTGCCAGACAGACAGCCGAGCCGGCATCTACTAGCAGAAGTGCTCTTCCGACACCGATTAAAACACGCCGCTGGCTAGACACGTGCCCGCTCGCTTCTAAACTCGTGTGCGCGCACCACGCACGCCGGCTGCACGACGCGTTTACCCGCGCGGACACTGTTCGCGAGCGGGTCGCTCGGGTCTGAGCTCGACCGGCTGGATCTACTCGAGAAAACCGTTGCGACACCCCCTCCCCCCAAGGTCCACGTGGTCTTCGAAGTCGCCGGATCGAAGGATCCGATCGTTGGAAACGGGTCCGTGAGTTTCGGGAAAGATCCGAGGTTTTTTTTCGTTGTCCGATCGATCAGCATCCAGATTTCTTACTCGCGGCTGTTCCTCTTTCCGCTGTGTTCGATCGCTGGGGCCGATAAGAGCGTGACGAAGAGGGTGCGTGTACTGCGTAATTGATTGTACGAATCAGTCGCGTTTTCGTCTAGTCAAACACTCTCAGTGTCTCTCGGATTAGTTCGGATTATCGAGATTATGTTTGCTGGATTAGCGGTCGATCCACCGGTGACAATCTGACGATCATCCACGTTTATCTGGTTTCCTCAGCTTCTACCCGGGAAAATTGGGAGAACGAAGTAACGATCTGATAGATCCCTGTTACCCGAGATAACTCAATGATCCGCGGCCTGTTCAATTGCTATCGCTGCGGAAAGATCGATCTGCCGAACGCGTGAAGCGGTTCATGTACTGCACCATTTGTCGTGCAAATCAGTGTATTTCGTCCAGTCAAACGCTCTCGGATTAGTTCGAATTATCGAGATTCTATTTGCTGGATGATTAGTGGTTGATCTAGCCGTGACGATCATCCACGATTATCGGGTTTCCTCAGCTTCGACCCTGGGAAAATTGGGAAAACGAAGTAACGATTTAACTAATTAACTGTTCCATTACTCTCAGTACTATTCCCCTTCTGCAGTGTGTGTAGGCTGACCGATCTGCTGCTCCGACGATCATCCACAACTGACACCACAGTGAATTCTCGTTGTAAGTCAGTGCAAGCTTCGCGGTTAAAAGTCATTGGGACTGCCCACACCACCGCGGGGTGTGCGATATATCGAGCTTCGGTGTCCGTTTCAAGATTGTATCGGGGAAAGACATTTTGTCAGACTTCTTGCCACTATCCGTCTCTACGTCATAGATTTATGACATAACGGATAGTGACACTTCCAGCGTGCACTGTGCATTTCAAATGCAACGTTCGGCGGGAACCTCAGATTTCGTCTAAATGTCTCTGGCCAGAACCGCGCGACTGACTTATAGCGGGAATTCACTGTAATGCGACTTTCGTGGCTTCCACGGGACTGACTCTCTCCAAAACTCGCTCGTCCCTGCCCTTTCCGTGCCGTCATTAAAAGACGCCCGACATCTCCGCGAAATTGACATTTTCACGTAGTTACACAGAGAATTCTCGATATATGTCAGCAACACCCGGCGCAAACACACTCGATGTCCGAATGATCACGGGATCGACCGCGGACAAGAAACAACAGTATTTTTTAACATCCGACATTTCGGACTGGTCCCACTTTTTCAATCTGTCGTCGATTACAGTGAATTCTCGATATATGTCAGCAACACGGGCCTTGGCCGTGATATGGCCGGAGCCCTGTTATGTTTACACTCCTCCTTCGCGGCCCCTCACGGGGTACGTCCCGCTGTAGTGGGGATAATTCCGCGACATTTATCATCGAGGCCCTGGCGACATATATAGAGAAATCACTACTGTATTCCCCACTTTGCGGATATTTGATTGGGAGTGGAATGAGCGAAAACTGTAGCGTGTTTTCGGGGAATGATAGGGTGGGAGTAGGGTGGATAGAGGACACAGGATGGCTGGAATTAACTTAGGCGATTTGGGGAGGAAAAAGGCATGACGGAGTGTTTGTTTTCTTTGGATGCTGGTTAAGGACTTCATTGGTTGTGGAGAATAATGCGTTGAGGAGGACAGCTGATAAGCAGGTGGAAGTAGTATGAATAGAGGCTGAGGGGTCAGGAGGTCAAGAATCGTCAGAGGCGATTCGCAGAACGCGCCGAAACAATAAAAGTGTGGAGAGACTGCATGAATGATCGACTTCTTCTAGTTGCTGTTTAATTTAAATCGGATTATAGATTACTATAATTTAGTGAGGAAGGATGCTGGTGATTGGATATAGTGGTTGAATAGGGGATGAAAGATTAGGGTGCAGGAATTGGTTCAGACGATTTGTAAAAGGCGCGAAAGGTGAAGTTTGAAGAAAGGAAGAGGATTAGGAGGTCTGTTACTGTGTCCTGTATCTTTGACGCTGCTTAATTCAAACCTAACGAACCCTAAAGATCTACAGTGTGTCCACAAAGTAGTTGGTACGTTGGTAGAGCTAGCATAAATAGAGCATGATTGTCTGGAGATCTAGAAGTGTCCTTGTCATCGTGTTCGCACTGACAATTTAAAAATCGTATGAGACAGGAAAACTCTAAAAATTTAGAATCGAAAGAACAAAGATTATCCTGTGCAATTAGTCCTGCTTAATTCAATCTTAACGGTCTCCTCGAATTCTGTCAAAAAATAAAATTAGTAGGTAGATAAGACAAACGAAGGATTATACGTTAGAAAGCTAGTAATCTTTGCAACTGTTGCCCGGTGCAATCGTCTGATCCAGCGATTCGCAAAACAGGTAAACAAACAAACGTCTGCTGCGCGAAACAAAGAGGATCAGGTGGTCTCCGCCGCGTCCTTGACTCAATTCAATTTAAACCTCGTTTCCAAGACAACGCGGTATACTAAAAGCGAGTTGACAGAGACCGCCGTAAATAAAGGACAACGGTCGCGGGGTCAAGAATGTTTACATCCGAAAGAGCAAAAGTCTGTTGAAAGAAGGAGTGGATTAGCTGCTCCTGCGTCCTTGACATAGCTCAATTTCAATCTCGCGATTAAAAAATTAGCGTACAAAAACACCTGAATACAGAAAAAATTGCAAAATGGTCCAAAGAGCAAAAATCCGCGGAAAGAGACAGTGACGGGTCTCGGTCCTGCGTCCTTGACGTAGCTTAGGTCGAATCTCGATTCCAGGATAACAAAGTCAAAAGTCAAAAGTCTGCAGAAAGAAGAAGTGGATTAGGTGCTCCTGCGTCCTTGACATAGCTCAATTTTAATCTCGCGACCAAAAAACTAGCGTACAAGACCACCAGAGTATAGAAAAAGTTCTGAATGCGGAAAAAATTGCAAAATGATCCAAAGAGCAGCAGAAATAGTGAAGACCTGGTCCTGCGTCCTGGACAAAACTCAATTTCAATCTCGAAACTAAAAAACTAGCATACAAGACCATCTGAGTATACAAAAAGTTGCGACTGCGGAAAAAATTACAAAATGCTTCAAAAAGCAGCAGAAACAGTGAACGACCTGGTCCTGCATCCTTGACAAAACTCAATTTCAATCTCGCGACCAAAAAACTAGCGTACAAGACCACCAGAGTATAGAAAAAGTTCCGAAAAATTCCGGAAAAATTGCAAAATGATCCAAAGAGCTGCGGAGATGACCTGGTCCTGCGTCCTTAGCGTCAATTTCAATGTCATTCCCGCGATATCCCAATAAATCCAAACCCGGCACCCAATGTGATCTGAACACCGAGAGAAAGATCGCAAAACAATCTCGGATCGAAAATCTCCAGAAGGAGAGCGTGAACAGATCCGCCGTCCTCGACAGGGCCACAATCAGCTCGCAGACTCCGGCGGGAACTCGAAAGCGTAACAGCCGACGACGAAATTCCCAAAACTGGTTACTATTAAAAGAACGAGTGAATCACTCGCTCGGTCCACGCTTCTCCGTCGTCCTTGGCGCGCGATTCAACGAACGCCGACCGATTCTCGGACGACGGGATCCGTCAGAAACCGGTGGACACAGACGGTCGCAGCGGCCCGACAAAAGCGTGTATGCTCGCGGGGAATACCCGCGCCGAACTGACGTGAAAAATCGGAAACGGAGAGAGAAAGAGAGAGAGAGAGAGAGAGAGAGAGAGAGAGAGAGAGAGAGAGAGAGAGAGAGAGACCCGTTCCTCGGGTCCCTGCGGTGTCCTTGACGCAGTTTAACCCGACGCTAGGTCGTAGGATAACGCGTAGCCTGGAAAGAAAAAGAAAGAGAAAAGAAAAGGAGGATCGGTGGTAGCCCGAGCGAAGAATGAGAGAGACTGTGCGTCGGTTCGGGAGGATCATGGTTGTTGGCGATTTGCGAAACGCTCGGGAGAGGAAAAAGTCGCGCGACGGAGAAAGAGGCGAGGTTAGATAGAGGGGAGCATGGCGGAAGAAGAAGAGAGAGAGAGAGAGAGTGGGAGGAGATAGATAGAGTCGGGAAGAAAGAGAAGCTCCAGCCGAGTAGGCGAGCGGAAGAGAGACGGAAGGAGAGACACTGCCATGCTGATCCGCAAAATACGGTCTCGTTAGCTATCGTCGGTGTTGGGTCATCTAATCGCCGCTCTGAAATTATCGTCTCGCCAGTGCAGAGTGACGAAACGCGCCGCTGCTCTCTCGTGGTCGTTCGGTGGCAAAGTAGGTTTTCGATTGTGCCGGAGAACAAAACAGTCCTCTCTTTCTCTTTGTCGTTGTGCTCGTGTCGTTGTCGTTGTCGTTGTCGTTGTCGATGTCGTTGTCGTGATCGCGCGCGCGAGCGAGTCCTTCGGATGCTGATCGTTCTGATCGTGTTAACGCCCAGGCTGGCCGCGTGTAAATCGACGATCGAGAGCCCGGCCTCTCTGGTCAAGGTGAACGTTTCGCTGACGGAGAGAACTCGCGCGCGGATGATCGTGCCGCTCCTGACCGAGAGAGAGAACGGCCCTCGCGGGATCGTGAGCCGACATCCACCGCCGCTCCGCGCCGCGCCGCGATCGTAGATCCTCGATCCCAACGGGCCCGAGCCTGTCTCGCGCGCGCAACCGACATCCTCTCGATACGCTCGATCCGTCTTCCGCGCCCGATGCACAACGCCAAAGACATCGTCGTCCAGTGATCAAGAAGCTACCGGCGAACTAAACGCTCCCGCTACCTTGGTTGGGATTATGGTTGCCGCGATACCGTCCACTCGATCGCGAACCTGTCTCTCGGTTGATCCAGTTCCGAGGAATTTCGGTGGTTCGTGCGCGTCGGACACCACCTGTTTTCGAGCGGATTTTATGCGGGAGAGTTGTACCCGCTTCGGAGAGTTAGGGTCGGCCGGCTGTGAGTGATGGAACGTCTTTGAGACCGGTTATCGAGGACGTTTTTTCGTGGAATGATCGTGGACCGGATCGAAGGTGATCATCAGCTTGTATGCGGGATTGGTGATGTTGTTGTTCCGTTTTTTGAGTGGTTCTCCCGTTGGAGAACAGACCGCTTCGGGATTTCGAGTCCGCGAACGGTGAACGTTCTTCGAAGACTCTGGGATGCAAGATACATTTTTTTCTTTTTTAACTGCCCTGGACTTTAATGTTGGAGGACAGAGGGTCTGGGATTGGGAGCCAGCAAGCGGTGAACGATCTTTGAGAATCTGCGATGCAAGAAACATTTTTTAACTGGCGCGAACTAGATTGTGGAATAGATTGAAGCAGTTATGAGTTTGGGTATTGATTTATCGATGTTGTTAATTTTTTGAGAGATTTTAATGTTGGAGGACAGAGGGTCTGGGATTGGGAGCCAGCAAGCGGTGAACGATCTTTGAGAATCTGCGATGCAAGAAACATTTTTTAACTGGTGTGAACTAGATTGTGGAATAGATTGAAGGAGTTTGGGTATTGATTTATCGATGTTGTTAATTTTTTGAGAGATTTTAATGTTGGAGGACAGAGAGGTCTGGGATTGGGAGCCAACAAGCGGTGAACGATCTTTGAGAATCTGCGATGCAAGAAACATTTTTTAACTGGTGTGAACTAGATTGTGGAATAGATTGAAGGAGTTTGGGTATTGATTTATCGATGTTGTTAATTTTTTGAGAGATTTTAATGTTGGAGGACAGAGGGTCTGGGATTGGGAGCCAGCAAGCGGTGAACGATCTTTGAGAATCTGCGATGCAAGAAACATTTTTTAACTGGCGCGAACTAGATTGTGGAATAGATTGAAGCAGTTATGAGTTTGGGTATTGATTTATCGATGTTGTTAATTTTTTGAGAGATTTTAATGTTGGAGGACAGAGGGTCTGGGATTGGGAGCCAGCAAGCGGTGAACGATCTTTGAGAATCTGCGATGCAAGAAACATTTTTTAACTGGTGTGAACTAGATTGTGGAATAGATTGAAGGAGTTTGGGTATTGATTTATCGATGTTGTTAATTTTTTGAGAGATTTTAATGTTGGAGGACAGAGAGGTCTGGGATTGGGAGCCAACAAGCGGTGAACGATCTTTGAGAATCTGCGATGCAAGAAACATTTTTTAACTGGTGTGAACTAGATTGTGGAATAGATTGAAGGAGTTTGGGTATTGATTTATCGATGTTGTTAATTTTTTGAGAGATTTTAATGTTGGAGGACAGAGGGTCTGGGATTGGGAGCCAGCAAGCGGTGAACGATCTTTGAGAATCTGTGATCCAAGGAGTAAAAGACTTTGCAATGCTAGGAGCATGGATTAATTGACGTATTGTGGGCCAGATCGAAGGAGTCTCAGTTTAGAAATTGAATAATTGTCAAAGGAGATTTGGGCCTGGAACTTTGCACGTGGTAACGATGTAGTACTGTTCTTCAAGTTGAATGTTTTGTACGATCTTTCAAATGAAGATAATTAATCAATTTTGGAGAAGAAGCTTGAGATTAAAATAATTTTTTTAGACATGCTATGGAAGATAGGAGGACATGAGGAACCTTTTTCAGCTGAGAAATAGGTATAACCATTCGTTCTTGAATGTTTTCAATTTTGGATGCAAGAGATGTTAGAACCCACAAGTTTCTATGTGATAAACAGCTACCAAAGATTTGAAGAGCTTAATTCTGTGCTGTGAATCAAATCGGAAGATTTAAGGGAAGATTTGTAGTAATTACTACCTCCTTTTTTTTCTCGAGTGATTTCGATGTTGGAAAGAACAGCCTAGCCTAGAAGCCCCCAGGTAATCTGACCTAACAAAGATTGAAGGACAAATTTGAGAAATTATATCTCACTGTATACACTATTAGTGTCCATCGAACGTGCTGCCAAAAATCACTGGACACAGGAAACATCGTACATAGTGGTCCAAATTGGAGCAATCGCATCCTACTATATTTATAAAATAATTAATTAATCCAGCTGCCTCAGAATAATTTTCATGTCACAAGCCTCCAAGTGCTAAACAGTCCATCAAACGTGCTACCAAAAATCAAAGGAAATAGGGAACTACATCCCATTATATACAAAAAATAATTCACATTTCCAACGGCCTTCGAACGATTTTTATTTTGCAAGGAAGGCTGGTTCGATCCTGGAATCCTCCAAGCGCTAAACAGTCCATCAAAAGTGCTACCAAAAATCACAGGACATAGAAAACATCCTATATCGAGGTTCAAATTGAAGCAATCATATCCTACTGTACACATAAAGTAATTAATTACACCACCTGCCTCAGAATAATTTTCATTTTGCAAGGAAGAGGAGAGATTTGATCCTGGAAGCCTCCAAGTACTAACAGTCCATCGAACTTGCTACCAAAAATCACAGGACATAGAAAACATCCTATATCGAGGTTCAAATTGAAGCAATCATATCCTACTGTATACATAAAGTAATTAATTAGACCACCTGCCTCGGAATAATTTTCATTTTGCAAGGAAGAGGAAAAGGTTTGATCCTGGAATCCCCTCCAAGTGCTAAACAGTCCATCAAACGTGCTAGCAAAAATCACAGTACACAGAAAACATACTATATCGAGGTTCAAATTGAAGCAATCATATCCTACTGTATACATAAAGTAATTAATTATACCACCTGCCTCAGAATAATTTTCATTTTGCAAGGAAGAGGAGAGATTTGATCCTGGAAGCCTCCAAGTACTAACAGTCCATCGAACTTGCTACCAAAAATCACAGGACATAGAAAACATCCTATATCGAGGTTCAAATTGAAGCAATCGTATCCTACTGTATACATAAAGTAATTAATTAGACCACCTGCCTCGGAATAATTTTCATTTTGCAAGGAAGAGGAGAGTTGATCCTGGAATCCTCCAAGTGCTAAACAGTTCATCAAACGCGCCACCAAAAATCGGAGAACAAAAGAAGCGCCTCGCCTTGTGCTCCAAATCGAGGAAATCGCATCGCACTGTACACATAAGAGAATCAACATTTCCGACAGCCTCCGAACAATCACGAATTCGCAAACGAAAGACAACGTGTGCCCAGAAGCCTCGAGAATCATTCCACCTGCTGGTCTCCGAAGCGATCGGGAATCGATTTCAGGGAAAGCGCGTACCAGACCGCCCACGGAGCACGCGTGATTCGCAGCATAATCGAGCGCAGAGGTTAAACATCCCAAACAAATTCGCATTTTCCTCTCGGCGTCGCTCCGAGTTCAAGGTCCTCCTCGTTGGAGATTTCGAGGCAGCCTCTGGCGAGCAATTACGTCCGCCTATTGTGAAGTTAGCGAGCCACTGTCGGCCGGCTGGTTGTTTCGCGGATCCCGAGGCCGGTGAACACGCGTCGACGATCTTCCCGTCGTAATGACGGAGCGTCGACGCGTCCGACCAGCATGAAACGAAGAGAGAGAGAGAGAGAGAGAGAGAAAGAGAGAGAGAGAGAAGCGTCGCGGAAACGGGATAAAACGCGCGGTGATTCACTTGTTTCCGTTCTATGAAGCGTCGAATTGTAATCTAGTTTCAAACGAACGAATCAAAAAGAGGTCCGCGAAAAAAACCAGTGAGTAGAAAAAATAGGAGAGAGAAGAACGAAGAGAGAGAGAGAGAGAGAGAGAGAGCAAGCCCTCCGCGGGGTTCATCGCGATATTCCTCTTCGACGTCGTCATCGAAACAGGATCATTCTCTCGCCGGTTGACATGACGAGGACGATATCGGCGCCGGCTGGTGATCCCGGATCGTTATCGGACAGCTCGGAGTCAATCGGGACCAGCGGAACGATTGGTTTTCGTTTAGCCACGGCGAACTATAGCCGGCTGCCGCACCGAGGCCAACAACGGAATCACGGATGATCGGCCTGTGGAACTTTGCTTATTTCCGAGGTACTTTTCTACCGTTCGAAACCCTTTCATTCCGAGAGCCTCCCTTCTCCAAGGTCGACGCTCTCGCGTGCTTTGCGTCCAATTTTCGGGGATTTTTTAACGGCCAAGGCCAAGGGTAGTCACTTTTGCAGAAGCAGCAGCTCGGTAACTATAATTTCCGTTCACAGAATTCGGACACTGACTTAAGATCCGTCTTGGTCTTGATCCGACGGGTCTTAAGTCTGTGACTAAACTTCTGTCACATTTTGTAATCTGTATTATCGATATCATGAATTCTGACGCGCTTCAAGTTTTTCGCTTTAGTTCGCGGAGAATCGAGACAAAGTATAGCTGAATTACCAAATATAAATGGAACTTATAATAACCACTATAAATATATATACCAATATAAATTGAAATAATGAAATATATAATGGAACGCTTATATTACCAAATATTCGCATAATCTCGTCAGCTGATGACCAGCGCGCGCTATAGTGACCCTTCCTCTTTCGAACGAACCCTTTCCCAGGGAAAAATATTCTCAAACAAGGACGACAAGTTGAGGCACGTGAAACCATTTTTCGACTATTTTTGTCGGTAACGTAGTCACTCTACCTTATCGTGAATGAAAATTGTACTCGAGGAGTCATCTTCTTGGACGATGATCCGGGATTTTAATGGAATCGCATTTTCCATCTCGTTGCCTTCGATTTTTTTCGGGGCAATTTTGATTTATTGCTCTTTTGGACGCTGTCTCTGCTTCGGTACGGATGTGAATAATTTTGTTAACACCTGTTTCCTAGAAATGTACCTAAAGAATAATTAATAATAATTTTCTCGCGGCCAGGCTCACGAGTCCGTGCTTTTGTAGGAATCATGATTTTTGTCTTGTCAGCTTCATTTGTTAGAATAAAATTGATTTATTGCTTTCGACCATGCGTGTGTCTTCGAGTTGAACCTGATCAATTTTTTGATACTTGTTTAACAGAATTGTACCTAAGGTATGACTTTCTCGCGGTTAGGCTCGCGAGTCCGTGCTCTTGTAGGAATCATGCTTTTCGTCTTGTTAGGTTCGTTTGTAAGGATAAAATTGATTTATTGCTGTCTTCGACCATGCGTGTGTCTTCGAGTTGAACCTGATCAATTTTTTGATACTTGTTTAACAGAATTGTACCTAAGGTATGACTTTCTCGCGGTTAGGCTCGCGAGTCCGTGCTCTTGTAGGAATCATGATTTTCGTCTTGTCACCTTCGTTTGTTAGGATAAAATTGATTTATTGCTTTTCGACCATGCGTGTGTCTTCAAATTGAACCTGAGGAATTTTTTGATACTTGTTTAACAGAATTGTACCTAAGGTATGACTTTCTCGCGGTTAGGCTCGCGAGTCCGTGCTCTTGTAGGAATCATGCTTTTCGTCTTGTTAGGTTCGTTTGTAAGGATAAAATTGATTTATTGCTGTCTTCGACCATGCGTGTGCTTCGAGTTGAACCTGAGGAATTTTTTAATACTTGTTTAACAGAATCGTACGCAGGGAACGATTTTCTTGCGAACGGAATATGTCCGAGAGTATGTACTTTTCGAGGAATCATGGTTTTCATATTCTTGTCTTCGTTTTTCAGAACGAAACGCGTTTATGGCCGTATTTAACGCCCAGCCACTTAAGGCTCGCTTTAGCTGAATTCCCGGTGTTTATTTAACAAAATTGCACCTCGGTAACAACTTCCTTGTAGATAAAACAGTCATAATCCTCTTCTTCTTTGGACATTCATTCTATCACAGTTATTTACTTGCAACCCTAATAATAACGATGCGTCAGTTTGTTCAACTTCTGGAAACTATAAATATGGATCTATGCGCCCTAATGAGGAACCATAAAAGTCAAGATTCAGGTCATAATTTAGACATTAATTTTTCATAATGCAGCATCGAATCGGACACAGTATGATTATAGTAATTATTGAACGAACAGAGAGTTTTATTATATTCCATAAGAGGCGACTGTTTCGCAAGTTCGACTTGAATAGCGAACCATCAACCGCGGTTCATTGTGACATTGCATGTTACAATACGCATTATTTTCTCCTCCATTGTTCGACACCGTAATTGTCCTCAGGGTAAAAATAAGGTAGAACCAGTCCCAAATATTTGTCAACGTAATTACTTTCCTACGTTCTACAAATTTACGGACGCTATAAACGCATAAATATCCGTCGTCTATTTATAAAAGATCGCAAATAAACGAGGCACACACGAGCGAATCAAAAATACACTGCATCGCAATCTATCTCGAGTATAACCAGGTGTCTTGTGACTTATGGTTGCCGGCGTATCCTCGGCTTATCAGCGTCGCGTCGCTCGAGAAGAGGCATCACTCTAATTTGCATGCAACTATTAGCACTGTGCTCACAGACCACGCAAAAGAATGTTGAAGCAAATCGCGAGACCAATTGGAATTATCTGCCGTCGATCGATATAAACGTGAAATAACAATTTCCGAATCGGCATTACATAAACATACAGTGTTAACAATTTTTTCAGAGAAATTACATTCATTTCGAAATCAAAAGAAACAAGAAACATGGTGGATATGTGCTCGTAAATAAATTCATACAGTGTTATCATTTTTTCCAGAGAAATTACATGCATTTCGAAATCAAAAGAAACAGGATGCACATGGGCGCGTAAATAAATTCATCCAGTGTTACCAATTGTTTAAAAGAAATTATATTAATGTCGAAATCAAAAGAAACAAGAAACATGATGGATACGTGCGCGTAAATAAATTCATCCAGTGTTATCAATTTTTTAAAAGAAATTATATTAATTTCGAAATCAAAGGAAATAGAACATGATCCATATGGGCGCGTAAATAAATTCACCCAGTGTTACCAATTTTTTAAAAGAAATTATATTAATTTCGAAATGAAAAGAAACAAGAAACAGAATGCACATGGGCGCGTAAATAAATTCATCCAGTGTTACCGATTTTTTCAGAGAAATTATATTAATTTCGAAATCAGAGGAAAAATAATATGATCCACATGGGCGCGTAAATAAATTCATCCAGTGTTACCGAATTTTTAAGACTAAGATGTAAAAATATAGTGCCGTTCAGGGACGAGAAAATGCAAGTAGAAAATCGAGAACATCTTGAATCACACGTGCACAATAATCTCTCATGGAAACGGTCAGAAGACCAATGAAATTATTTAACACTAAACCTACCAAGCTCAAAACATATAAAAGTGAAACGTCTTATAGGAGGGAGAAGATCAAATTTATTTAAATTTTGTACGATTTTCATTCTAATATTAACACTAGGTTTACGGAGCATTAAAACTGAGTATTTTACATTACTTCATAAAAATAAGAAGAATGTGTCTATCCAAGTTTCCAGTCATTTTTTAAATAATAATATATACCTAAGGAAATAAGTTTGTTGAGTAATTCCACGTAGATCTTCACAATCTCAATAATCGTAAATTAAAAATATTAGAACCCGTCATTTAGACGGGTCCCGTAAAGCTAGTATTAAACAAAGAAGTCAATTCAGTAATTTCCTATGAAAACGTTTGTATAATTCCAATAATTGTGAAACAGAGAACCGGTCACTGCGATTCTATTTTGTGTTTATTAAATTGCGCGAATCTTTACAGACCACTCTAAAGAACAAAATGCTCCTTAATCCAAACGGTTAACCGTCCAACGGACGCGAAATTTCCGTCTTTCTCTCGATTTCCTAAAATCCTAATCAAACATCTCGATCCCGAACCGATCTCGCTCCGATGCTACGGTGTCCCTTGACGATCGCCTATTGAACAACCGCGAAGATCGCGAAGTCTCGCGATTATTTGGAGAATAAACTTGCTGACGGGTTTATCGTGTGACTTCTGCCGATAAGAGCGCCCAGCTTCGTATCAGCTCGAGCTTGTACAAAAATCGGCGTCGCGGTGTTTTCGCGCTTGGAAATCTGCGTGTGCTTCAATCATCTCTCTCTCTCACTCTCTTTCTCTTTGGCTGAATCTCGCGGAGGATCGATGATCTACGGGGGTCGCGCGGTAACGCGAGTCGAATGAAGCGACGAATCGTTGATTTATCATCTGACCGCGGCGACGCTGCCAAGATCGTCCGACGACGCGTATCGCCTCTCCGCGATCTCGTTTAACCTCGCCGGATTGAAAGTTAGAGTCCCCCTAACCGCGGTGCTCTTGTATGTCGTTTCGCGTAACGATTCTGATAAGCTGGCTGCTCGGATACAAGGACGATCTTCTTGCGACCGCGGGGAGCACAAGGGGAAAGGGGAGGGGATGAGGAGGAGGAGGAGGAGGAGGAGGAGGATCAAATTGGAGATCGACGAGCTAACTTCGGTGTGCTGGCAGATAAAAGAATGCCGGCTACCGTCGAACCAGTGCTCGAATTTAGATTTCGCTGATGAGCACTGATAATGCGATGTGTGCGCCGAGCCTGTGGACAGACTCCTGTGCATTTTATTATGCCTGATCTCTTCGGCTTCTTCAGCTTCCTTCGTCCAAAGCCATGCTGGATTTGTTAAAGGATTTGTACCGATTTTTGGTAATCGTTATGGAAATACGGTCGAGCAATCGGTACAGTAGGCGCAGCCTGTGGACACATTTCTGTGTCACATTTATTTGCTTGCTCTCTTCAGCTTCTTCATCTTCTTCGGTTCAAAGTCAAGCTCGATTTGCTAAAGGATTTATTCTGATTTTTGTCGAGCAATCGATACAGTATGCGCAGCCTGTGGACACATTTCTGTGCATTTTACTTGCTGGCTCTCTTCAGCTTCTTCATCTTCTTCGGTTCAAAGTCACACTGAATTCATAAAGGATTCATTCCGATTTTTGGTGATCGTTATGGAAATGCAGTCGAGCAATCGGTACAGTAGGCGTAGCCTGTGGACACATTTCTGTGTCACATTTATTTGCTTGTTCTCTTCGGCTACTTCATCTTCTTCGGTCTACAGATATTCTAGATTTACTAAAAGATTTATTCTGATTTTTCGTGATCGTTTTGGAAATACAGTCGAGCAATCGGTACAGTAGGCGCAGCCTGTGGACACATTTCTGTGTCACATTTATTTGCTTGCTCTCTTCAGCTTCTTCATCTTCTTCGGTTCAAAGTCAAGCTCGATTTGCTAAAGGATTTATTCTGATTTTTGTCGAGCAATCGATACAGTATGCGCAGCCTGTGGAAACATTTCTGTGACACATTTATTTGCTTGCTCTCTTCAGCTTCTTCATCTTCTTCGGTTCAAAGTCACACTGAATTCATAAAGGATTCATTCCGATTTTTGGTGATCGTTATGGAAATGCAGTCGAGCAATCGGTACAGTAGGCGTAGCCTGTGGACACATTTCTGTGTCACATTTATTTGCTTGTTCTCTTCGGCTACTTCATCTTCTTCGGTCCACAGATATTCTAGATTTACTAAAAGATTTATTCTGATTTTTCGTGATCGTTTTGGAAATACAGTCGAGCAATCGGTACAGTAGGCGTAGCCTGTGGACACATTTCTGTGTCACATTTATTTGCTTGCTCTCTTCGGCTTCTTCAGCTTCTTTGGTTCAAAGTCAAGCTCGATTTGCTAAAGGATTTATTTTGATTTTTGTCGAGCAATCGATACAGTATGCGCAGCCTGTGGAAACATTTCTGTGACACATTTATTTGCTTGCTCTCTTCAGCTTCTTCATCTTCTTCGGTTCAAAGTCACACTGAATTCATAAAGGATTCATTCCGATTTTTGGTGATCGTTATGGAAATGCAGTCGAGCAATCGGTACAGTAGGCGTAGCCTGTGGACACATTTCTGTGTCACATTTATTTGCTTGTTCTCTTCGGCTACTTCATCTTCTTCGGTCCACAGATATTCTAGATTTACTAAAAGATTTATTCTGATTTTTCGTGATCGTTTTGGAAATACAGTCGAGCAATCGGTACAGTAGGCGCAGCCTGTGGACACATTTCTGTGTCACATTTATTTGCTTGCTCTCTTCAGCTTCTTCATCTTCTTCGGTTCAAAGTCAAGCTCGATTTGCTAAAGGATTTATTCTGATTTTTGTCGAGCAATCGATACAGTATGCGCAGCCTGTGGACACATTTCTGTGCATTTTACTTGCTGGCTCTCTTCAGCTTCTTCATCTTCTTCGGTTCAAAGTCACACTGAATTTATAAAGGATTTATTCCGATTTTTGGTAATCGTTATGGAAATACAGTCGAGCAATCGGTGCAGTTTGCGCAGCCTGTGGACACATTTCTGTGTCACACGTATTTGCTTGCTCTCTTCGGCTTCTTCAGCTTCCCTGGTCCAAAGTCATGCTGGATTTACAAAAGGATTTATTCTGATTTTTGGTAATCGTTATGGAAATACGGATGAGCAATCGTTGCACTGCGTTGAGGTTCGGAACAGTCTTCTGTGGATTTTATTTGCTTGCTCTCTTCAGCTTCTTCATCTTCTTTGGTTCAAAGTCAAGCTCGATTTGCTAAAGGATTTATTCTGATTTTTGTCGAGCAATCGATACAGTATGCGCAGCCTGTGGACACGTTTCTGTGACACATTTATTTGCTTGGTCTCTTCAGCTTCTTCATCTTCTTCGGTTCAAAGTCACACTGAATTTATAAAGGATTCATTCCGATTTTTGGTGATCGTTATGGAAATGCAGTCGAGCAATCGGTGCAGTTTGCGCAGCCTGTGGACACATTTCTGTGCATTTCATTTGCTTGCTCTCTTCAGCTTCTTCATCTTCTTCGGTTCAAAGTCACACTGAATTCATCAAGGATTGATTCCGATTTTTGGTAATTGTTATGGAAATGCCGTCGAGCAATCGGCACAGTATGCGCAGCCTGTGGACACGTTTCTGTGCATTTCATTTGCTTGCTCTCTTCAGCTTCTTTGGTTCAAAGTCACGCTGGATTCATAAAGGATTTATCCTAATTTTTGGTAATTCTTATCGAAATGCAGTGTATTTCGTGTACGTTTAATTTGCTCATCCCGTGCATCCTCTTCGTCTTCCTGGATGTAAAGTGACGTTAGGTGGATCGATGGTTAACCAGTTAGCTGTTGCGACCTCTTTGAAAAATGTGTGCCTAAGTTGCGTCGCAAAAATTAACCGTAGAGCTCTTTTGACGAGTATACTCGTCATGACACAAAATATTGCCATTTCTTCACGACGATTATACTCGTCAAAAACAGCTAACTGGTTAATTCTGATTTTTGTTAATCACTATGGAAATACAGGTTCCTTGGTTAACAGGAACTGAGAGAGAGAAATGGTGAAACGAATCCGAGCGAATGAGTCGACGAGTTAGTGTAAGAAGCGCGCCAAAAAAAAATCGATACAACGCGAAACGAGGAGTGGGGATTGCACCCATGAATCTACCTGGAAAATGGGCCGTCACCCAAGTAATAATACGATCTGAGGACAGTTCAGTTGTTCCGCGAATGTCAACCGGTACGTTTGCAATGATGCTTGCTGAACACTGTTTTTTCTTCGGCTGTGGCGAGCTTCGACGAAGCGTGAGTGCCATAAACAGTCACCTGTGTCGATTTCGTCGCACTATTTTTTCTCCGCCACTTCTCAACGGCTTTGAATAATGTAGTACACCTACCGTCGTTAGGCTGGTTCGTTATCTCTGATATTTCCCTATGTCTCTTCGGAAGAACACTTCTTCAGCTCCCTCACTGTCACCGTAACTTTTCTCGCTTCTGCCCCCTCGCGATATTGTAATTCATTTCTCGTTCTACTTTTCTTGCTACTTTTCTTTAGAACAAACAACACTGCTCTTTATATTCGAGTACCGTCAGTTTTAACTCTTAAGCGTTAACTTCTTCTTTACGTTGTTGTTCTTCCATTTTTATTGTCCCTCTGCATTTTATATTTATCTGTTATTTTCAATGTTAACCGCTAGCACTCGAACGGCGACTGTACGGCGTCACTAAAAATTTCTATATCATTATTCAAAATATTTTTTAAATAAGCAACACTGCTCTTTATATTCGAGTACCGTCAGTTTTAACTCTTAAGCGTTAACTTCTTCTTTGTGTTGTTGTTCTTCCATTTTTCTTTGTCCCTCTGCATTTTATATTTATCTGTTATTTTCAATGTTAACCGCTAGCACTCGAACGGCGACTGTACGGCGTCACTAAAAATTTCTATATCATTATTCAAAATATTTTTTAAATAAGCAACACTGCTCTTTATATTCGAGTACCGTCAGTTTTAACTCTTAAGCGTTAACTTCTTCTTTGTGTTGTTGTTCTTCCATTTTTCTTTGTCCCTCTGCATTTTATATTTATCTGTTATTTTCAATGTTAACCGCTAGCACTCGAACGGCGACTGTACGGCGTCACTGAAAATTTCTATATCATTATTCATAATATTTTTTAAATAAGCAACACTGCTCTTTATATTCGAGTACCGTCAGTTTTAACTCTTAAGCGTTAACTTCTTCTTTACGTTGTTGTTGTTCCATTTTTATTGTCCCTCTGCATTTTATATTTATCTGTTATTTTCAATGTTAACCGCTAGCACTCGAACGGCGACTGTACGGCGTCACTGAAAATTTCTATATCATTATTCATAATATTTTTTAAATAAGCAACATTGCTCTTTATATTCGAGTACCGTCAGTTTGAACTCTTAAGCGTTAACTTCTTCTTTACGTTGTTGTTCTTCCATTTTTATTGTCCCTCTGCTTTTTATATTTATCTGTTACTTTCAATGTTAACCGCTAGCACTCTAACGGCGTCACTGAAAATTTCTATATCATTATTCATAATATTTTTTAAATAAGCAACACTGCTCTTTATATTCGAGTACCGTCAGTTTGAACTCTTAAGCGTTAACTTCTTCTTTATGTTGTTCTTCCATTTTTATTGTCACTCTGCATTTTATATTTATCTGTTATTTTCAATGTTAACCGCTAGCACTCTAACGGCGACTATACGGCGTCACTGAAAATTTCTATATCATTATTCAAAATATTGTTTACGTTATTAAACCTTTTTGTATTTCATAAATTACTAAACATTTCAGTATTGTACGAGTAAATTCCACCATTTTCGTAGGTATAACATGAAAAAAAATATATAGAAGAGAAATATTCTAGGTCGGAAGAAATGTTTCGTTTTGGAGGTAAAATTTGGATTTTAGTTAGATAAACATTTGATTTTAGTTTTATCAATTCCGAGCTTACTTTAGTTTTCACATTTTCTTGCATTCTACTGGTATGTTTTTTCTTCTACTGCACTTGTTGTTTGTGTTGATGTATCTCTATTAGCTGAAAAATTTAAGCAAGGTCTAAAGACAAATCTCGATAAATTAAATTTTATAACATACCAATTCTGCCGATTTTATTCGATAAGACAGCAGAAGAATATTTTTATTACCAAACTGAATAATTTAACGCGTTGACAGTCGATCGAACATCCCCCCAAAATCCGAGAAAAAAGCGCTAATCGTTCTAATTAAAACTGCAGACTTGAAGCTCGTCACCGGACTGCGGATCTGTATGGAAAATAAAAATTGTCGGCATTAATTGCATTCCGCAGGAACCTTTCTCCACTTAGCGGTCTTATTAAGTCGTGAGAAACGTATCGGTGTTCTTAAATGTTCATCTTTTTAATATTCGAAATTACTGGACTGCCGGATCCTCATAAAAATAAAACTTGTCCGAGTCAGTTATGAGGAACCGAAGTGAAACCAAAAAATGTTCGGATCTTTAATTTAGTTTCGGAAATCAGCAGATCTTTATGGCAAATAAAAATTGTTGGCATTCATCGCAATCCGCAGGAACCTTTCTCCGTTTAGTGGTCTCATTAACTCGTGAGAAATGTATCGGCATTCTTAAATGTTTATCGTCTTTTCACTGTTCGAAAAACTCGGCTGCGGGTCTTTCTGCAAAATAAAAATTGTCCGAGTCAGTTGTAAGGAACCAAAAAATGTTCTCTGTGAAACGTCTATGGAGGTAAAGAATAATAGAACAATGACCTTGAATTTTTCTGTCCTTTTGTATTTGACTTCTTCAAAATCAAGATTTATCATGTAAATAAAGTCCGAATGAAGTTCAGCTCGGGCAACTGTACAATAAACAAAATTAATTTTTCAAGACAAGCCAAGAATCCTGTCGCTCCTGACATTAATCCTGACATTACCAAACTGCAATTTACCATTCCGTTTACCATTTCTCCGCCATTCTTTTCCGCGCATCAATTTTCTTGCTGCGTACTTGTTGCTTCCAAATTCAAGCACACCGCCCCCTCAAAATTTCATTTCACCGCATTATGAATTTCCCAGCAGCCTCCGGGCGTCGAGACCCCGCGAAATTACTCGCGATATAGATACAGGGTGTCCCGAATTTAAATGGCAACATTTCAGGAGCGTGTATCGGACCGAAAAACTATGACAAAAAGTTTTTTTTTAGAGATTTGCTCGTTTTTGCTTCGTTTTGGAGAAAATAAAAGGTCATACAGAAAAGTTGACTTAATAAAAAAGATGCCCCTATTTATTTTCAACCAAACAAAGGAAAAATCATCAAGATACATAATTGCAGTCCTAATATATTTAACCCTTTGCACTCGGCGCTGTTTTCAATCTAAAACTAAATTTTGCTTCCGTCTTAGAATATTTTCATTTTATTCACACGAAACTGATCCGATTTCTACATATAATATTGAAATGTTTAGTAATCTATTAAATACAAATTTTGTGTTGTAACAAATATTTTGTGATATTTTTTGTAATTTCTTTGAAATAATGCCACAACAATTTCTAGTGGTGCTTCAGAGTCACCACTCGAGTGCAAAGGGGTAATCTTAAGTGAACGCAAAAAATGACGGGTTTTTGCAATTATCTAAAAATCAAGACCGAATCAAAAAAAGTGTTAGGGGTGAAAGTTGCTTCATTTGGGGTCCTCTATAGCTGGTTGACGTTTGGCCGTTTAAAAACGGATGACCCTGTATATATACATACGTATATTCCGCACAATTCTGCAACGCTTCCGCGGACAATGTAGACGTGACAAACAATGATAGCGCCGAGAAGGGAGGATCGAAGGATCTCGTCGATCCATCGTCGGCGTTCGTCCGCGAAACAACGGCGTGCCGCGAAGTGTTGAAAAACAACAAAGTGTCTACAGCACTGGATAATAAAGGAAGGAGTGGGGGGAGGGACAAAGCGCCGAGGAGTAACAAACAAAACGAGACGAACAGCAAAACAAAACCAGAGAGAGAGAGAGAGAGAGAGAGAGAGAAAAAAGAAAATACACGTGAAACACGGGGCGGCGACGTTTCGGCTTCGCGAATGCGTGTTACAGGCGGCGCGGCGGCCGCGTCTCGTTTCTGTCTATTTTTCTGAAAACAAACATTCGATCTGACGAGCTATATAACACCGATGGAATACTAGAGAAGGACCCACTCGTTCCTCGAGCACCCTTCGCGCCGCCATCGCGGAAAAGTTATGTTTTTGTTGCGCCCGATTCGTGTTTTTTCGTCTCTTTCTGGTTCCGCGCGGCGGATCCGCCCCGCGCCCGCTCCGTTCCGCTCGATTCCCGCGTCGTCGGTCCCCTCGGCGCTCGATACGAAAATGGGCCGCAGGTATTCCCTCTGACACTCGATAAATAGCGACGAATGTTTGCTCTTGCAAATGAATGTTTCCCGCGAGCGCCACGAGTGATTTTAACTCCTGAGCACCCGACGGCACGATTCTGCACCCTCGCCGGCCACCCCCCACCCCCGGTTTTTCCGATCCTCGACACCCCCGGATCCTTTCGAGAACCGCGATTCGAATAATCGATCCTCCAAACTCCGAGAGACTACGTTCTTTTTTAATTAACGCGCCCGCCCGGTGATCGTCTCGGAGTTTTTGAGATTCGACAGCTGTAGTAAATTCAATTCTATTGACAAGCCGGCAACCGGTAATTGAATCATTTCGTTTTGGATTATCGTGAGAAGATTTTTTATTAAACTCCCTTTTGCCGCAATCACCGAAAATCCGATTAGCCCTTTGCCCTCGACGTTATTTTATCCGCAAAATATATTATTCGGCAAAACATTTTCGTCCGGGCATGATTTTTATGCCCGTACGAAACCGTATTTATTTTCCCGTACCGCGCACAGATTTTTAACGATTTATTCGGTGTAAATAAATTGAAAAAAAAAGGAAAAATTGTGTCGAATTATGGTGGTGTAATTTTCAGTGGCGCCTCAAAGTTGTGATCCGAGTGGAAAGTGACTGTTTCAGTTTATGAAAGTAATAGGGACGTGTTTATAATAATCTGTTATAATAATTTTAAAATAGTAACTTTTGGCTGGATAAGTTCTTGCAATCTTAACACTTTATGTACCGGAAGCCTATTAATAGGCTCTTTAATGGCCGAGCTGTGTGTAAAAAGGAGTCGATAATTATCTTTTAAATAATATTTTTAGACGTTGTTACAAGTATATTAGTTCTAAAGACTAGTTGAATTATAAATGAAATTGCGGTACACTTTGTCGAGAAATCTTCAACTGTTGATTTAAAAAGGAAAACTGTTAAAAGATGTTAATACAAATAGAAAACTCTCTGGTAAATTTACAGGAATTTAGAGGAAAGAAAATTACCGTTGTCCAAATTTCCAGACAGAGTGATGGAATTGCTATGATTTCATAGGTGCTTCCCATTTTGTGCTTAAATCATTTCCAAAACCGTCCCCGTAGTGTTCTCATAATTAATCGGTTAATGTATCGCTAGGGCCCGGATTGTAAACGGGAGGATTAGGTTAAAACGCGCAACGAGCAGTCTCACGCAACATTTCGAAAATCTCGATTCCGGGAACGTATACCTCGGGCTCGCGATTATTGTGGATTAAGTAGAATGAGCGAGCAATGAACAGACACGGCCGACTCAATTGCCCGTTCGTTCGACAAAACCAGCTGAAGACCATTTATCCGAGCCTGTCGATACACACCTGCTCGTCCAAAGAGGCAATTAAAACTCATACAAAAATTGAAACATTGTCGACAAATAATCACCACTTGAAAACCTTCAAATTTCCGTGTACAAGAGTATACAACTCTCTTCGTTATCCGTACGAAACATATCGAAACGAATCTCGCTTAATACTTGGTCGGCTCCAGTGATTTTTAATGCTACAAGTAGGGATCAAATCAACAAAAGTTAATCCGTGCATTGGGATTTGTTATTCGGAATTATACTGACATAATTCGTAACTCCGACCAAATGCAATTTTTTCAAAACCTTCTGTCCTAGTAATTGTTCTAATTAAAACAAAAATTGCAAATCCTATAGTTCGATGTTTGAAAAGTTATCGTCATTTTAACACTAGGTTTACGGGAACCTAAATGGGTTCTAATATTTGTAATTTAAAATTATTAAGATTCTAAGGACGCATACGTGAGTAATTATGTAGCAAATTTATCTCCTTGGGTGGATATTATTTTATAAATATTGTTAAAAATTTGGGTAGCACGTTCCTGTTGTTTTCACAAAGTAATGCAAAATGGTCACTTTTAGTGCTCCGCAAACCTAGCCTTAAAAAATATTACCTGAGAAATTATTTAGCAAAATTATTTCCTTGGGTGGATATTATTTTATAAATATTGTTAAAAATTTGGGTAGCATGTCCCTGTTATTTTTACAAGGTAATGCAAAATGGTCACTTTTAGTGCTCCGCAAACCTAGCCTTAAAAAATATTACCTGAGAAATTATTTAGCAAATTTATTTCCTTGGGTGGATATTATTTTATAAATATTGTTAAAAATTTGGGTAGCATGTCCCTGTTATTTTGACAAGGTAATGCAAAATGGTCACTTTTAGTGCTCCGCAAACCTAGCCTTAAAAAATATTACCTGAGAAATTATTTAGCAAATTTATTTCCTTGGGTGGATATTATTTTATAAATATTGTTAAAAATTTGGGTAGCATGTCCCTGTTATTTTTACAAGGTAATGCAAAATGGTCACTTTTAGTGCTCCGCAAACCTAGCCTTAAAAAATATTACCTGAGAAATTATTTAGCAAATTTATTTCCTTGGGTGGATATTATTTTATAAATATTGCTAAAAATTTGGGTAGCACGTTCCTGTTGTTTTCACAAAGTAATGCAAAATGGTCACTTTTAGTGCTCCGCAAACCTAGCCTTAAAAAATATTACCTGAGAATATTGAACATTACTGCGAGCCATCTTGCAATTAATTCAATTTTTCATTCGCATAAAAATTCTCCTTTTAAAACTAGAACTACCAGTCAAAATGCCTGATTACCGAATGACACGATTACTGAAACTATGAAAACGTTTTCACGAGAAATTTTTCAATATCGTATGAAACCTGAACAAATCCAATCTTGCTGTTATCATAAAGGGATGAGTCTAAATCACGTTTAGGACACAGTAGTTCTAGTGTGAATGGCACAATGATCGAACGAGCAAAGCAGTCCATATCGATTTAGCTCGCGAACTATGAACACAGTGATCGAAGTCGGCCTAATCTGTTGCTCGGAGTGCGCTAATGTCACGGCGGCGGTCTTCGCCCGAGGTTTCGCGAAAGCTGCGAACAATGGACGCATTCTGGCGCCGCTTTATCGCTAAACTTAGCCCCGGCGCGCGATCATTCCGACATTAAAAGGGACTTATGAATGATTCCTTGTAAATAATCGGCCCCGTCCCGTTGCGTCGCTGTCCGGCGCCGCGGACGTGTGTTTCTTGGCTCGGATCGAAGTTTCTCGCATAACTACGATAAGTCAGCGTCCGTGTTGTTTTCCCTCGGATTGAGTCATCACCGTCTAGACTCTCTCTCTCTCTCGGCGAGTTGCAAAAACCTCGGGGGCCGACGCGAAAACGACAGAAAAATTAATTGCAATGCAGGAAAAAATCCTCCGGCTACGAATTTTCATTCATTCTCAGAACTAATGCGTTCGGTGTATCAAGGTCCGAACAAAAAATTATTCTTCGCACACCAAAGTTCAAAAGCCAATTAAAGACTGTTTGTCCGACTGGATTGGATCTCTGGATCTTTGTGCAAAAATTTGCTCCCCCCGTTTCAATTAGTTCAAAATGAAATTATCTATGTATGTGCTCTTTTGTGTCTCTAAACGCAATTTTTGTCCCTAGTGTTTGAAATCTAATAATCTGCAAATTATTACTATTGGAGAAGGATGCTTTTATTTTTGTATTAAAAAGTCACAGTTTAATAAACGTTCGAGATCCATCGGATAGCGGACGCTAAGTAATGCGTTAATTATGGACTACGCTGAAGCGGCTTCTGGCAAGAGTTGCACGGGGGAGCTCTGTTCCTGAAAGTGTAGATGATTCACTATACTCTTCGGCTCGGGCCTCCGAAATTTGCGAACGGGTTTGTCAAGGAAGGGGGCCGATTATAAAGTGACCCGGGTCTTTCCTGGCAGAAGGTAACGCTAGGTCAGGACCATTACTCACGACGAGGCGAAGGGAACTCTGTTCTTGAAAGTGTAAATGATTTGTGAGCCTACTCTTTATCTTGGACCTTCGAAAATTCCGAGGAGAGTTATCAGCCGGAGGTGATTATAAAGTGGAACTGCGGTGCGTCCGTGGTGCTAAGCTGGCAGAAAATCATGCCAGTTTTCTTTCTGGAACCAAAGAAATTCTGCTCTCGAGACTAAGAACGTTCTCTTGGTAACTCTCTCTCCCTCTCTCTCTCTCTTTCTCTCTCTTCTTCTCTTGATTCTCCAAAAATTTTATGGGGGAATTATCAGGCGGAAGTAACCGGTAAAGCGACCCGGCTGCGCTGTTTAATCGTTGCGAGCGAAAGTAACTCTGTTCGCGAAACTGCGAGTAATTCGCGGGAGTATGCATCGCACGCGAACATTTTTTGAGAGAGAATTATTACGTGGTTGCGACTGAGAAAGTGATGCAATTCCATTGCGCGTCGGTTGCGAACATAATAAACAATGTTCTTCGGAGCGCAAATAATCTGTCGGCAGAGAAATCATAATTCGCGCGCGCTCCCCCCGTGTTGTTGTCCCTTACGAAATTTACAAAGCGGAAAGATTAGGGGCGGCTGAAGACTGACCAATTACAAACAAAGACTGTCCCGATTAGGATACCGTTTCACTGGTCTGATAAAATGAAACAAGATCCTGTTCCAAAATAATCGGTATACTGCTTATTGGACCATGTCTGAGTACATACCAACATGGCGGCGCCCTTGTCTGTCAGAAACGCTTAAAATCGCTCGAGTTTAAACACGCATAACTTTTGAACCAGTGAATTCCTCGCATTAAAGCTCGGACCTTTGGCATCCTCCCGTCAAGATCTACAGGATTATATTTAAAAAAGTTTAAAATTTCTGAGCTGCAAAGGTGAAGTTTAACCCTTTGCACTCGAAGCTACTTTAACTACAAAACGAAACATTTCTTTCGACCTAGAGAGTTTCCCTTCTATATGTTTTCTTTTCATGATATGCATATGAAAATGGTGCAATTTACACGCACAGTGCTGAAATGTTTAGTAGTTTATTAAATACAAAACAAATTTAATAATGTAAAAAATATTTTGAATAGTGATACAGCAATTTTTAGTGGCGCCTTACAGTCGCCATTCGAGTACTAAGGATTAACCATTTGCACTCGGCGCTAGTTTCAATCTAAACCCAAATTTTTCTTCCGTCTTACAATATTTTCATTTTATTCATACGAAACTACGTATAATATTTCTACGTATAATATTTAAATGTTTAGTAATCTATTAAATTGAAATTTTGTAATGTAAAAAATATTTTGTAATATTTTTTGCAATTTCTTTGAAATAATGCCACAACAATTTCTAGTGGTGCTTCAGAGTCACCACTCGAGAGCAAAGGGTTAATACATTGTGACAGGGTACTGTTCCAAAAGAACTTACTAGGTAGTAAGTTTACCTTAAAATGTTCTCAAGCAAATTCTAAAATAGAACTTATAGAAAAATTGATCCACCTTCAATATTAGACTACTGGCATAC
The DNA here is from genome assembly GCF_050948215.1 of Halictus rubicundus. Lineage (NCBI taxonomy): Eukaryota > Metazoa > Arthropoda > Insecta > Hymenoptera > Halictidae > Halictus > Halictus rubicundus. The sequence continues at coordinate 25,365,829 of NC_135150.1, forward strand.
AACGAAAATAATCAGGTTCACAATTTAATTTCAATCGTAAAGAAGTGAGCGTACAATTTTCCTGTTTCTGGGAAAAATTCTAGGCAGAACTCGTCGAAGGAAAATTGTTCCACCTTCAATATTAAACTACTGGCATACAACAAAAATAATCACGTTCACAATTTAATTGAAATCGCAAAGAAATAAGCGTACAATTTTCTTGTTTCTGGGAAAAATTCTAGGCAGAGCTCGTCGAAGGAAAATTGATCCACCTTCAATATTATACTACAGGCATACAACAAAAATAATCAGGTTGACAATTTAATCTAAATCGCAAAGAAATAAGCGTACAATTTTCTTGTTTCTGGGAAAAATTCTAGGCAGAACTCGTCGAAGGAAAATTGATCCACCTTCAATATTAAACTACTGGCATACAACAAAAATAATCAGGTTCACAATTTAATCTAAATCGCAAAGAAATAAGCGTACAATTTTCTTGTTTCTGGGAAAAATTCTAGGCAGAACTCGTCGAAGGAAAATTGATCCACTTTCAATATTATACTACAGGCATACAACAAAAATAATCACGTTCACAATTTAATCTAAATCGCAAAGAAATGAGCGTGCAATTTTCTTGTTTCTGGGAAAAATTCTGGGCAAAGCTCGTCGAAGGAAAATTGATCCACTTTCAATATTAAACTACTGGCATACAACAGAAATAATCAGGTTCACAATTTAATTGAAATCGTAAAGAAGTGAGCGTACAATTTTCCTGTTTCTGGGAAAAATTCTGGGCAGAGCTCGTCGAAGGAAAATTGATCCACCTTCAATATTATACTACAGGCATACAACAAAAATAATCATGTTCACAATTTAATCTAAATCGCAAAGAAATAAGCGTACAATTTTCTTGTTTCTGGGAAAAATTCTAGGCAGAACTCGTCGAAGGAAAATTGATCCACCTTCAATATTATACTACAGGCACACAACAAAAATAATCTGGTTGACAATTTAATTTAAATGGTAAATAAATGAGCGTACAATTTTCTTGTTTCTGGGAAAAATTCTGGGCAGAGCTCTTCGAAGGAAAATTGATCCACCTTCAATATTATACTACAGGCACACAACAAAAATAATCTGGTTCAGAATTTAATTTAAATCGTAAATAAATGAGCGTACAATTTTCTTGTTTCTGGGAAAAATTCTAGGCAGAGCTGGCGGAAGGGAAATTGTCAGACGGAGCCAGCACAGAAACTACCTTGAAAATTCGAAAAGTGGAATCTTCCGCAGGGATCAGACACCAGCGAGTAGATCCGGTCGAAAAAGTGGCAGCCATCCGTGCCGTCGAGGGGAGGCGTTATCGATGAACCTTCTTTTCTATTTCTTCGAGCAACGCGAATGTTCGATATATAAACCCGGGTGCCGACGACCCGAGAAAAGCTCGCCGTATAGAATTCGGTGTCGACGTGTCAATGAGCCCGGCCCGTTGTCTTTCGTACTGCCACCACCCTCATTAATTAGGCCTCGGCAGCGCGCTCGAACGTCTCGCGAGGTTTCACGCTTCCAACAACCCAGAACCCTTTCGACAATGGTTCAGAAGCGACCCAGAACATTCCTCTGTTTTCCTTTCGATGACACGACGAAAGAGGATAAAGTCGCTTTCGCTTTCGACGTTATATCGAGGTTTCGGCCTCATCCTTTCGCCCCGAAGTTTTGCAGTTCGCGTTTCGCTGAAATGTTCCGGGAAGATCAAATTCTTCGCTTGCTCCGCTGTTAGTGGAATTATTAATTTCGCGCATTCTTCTTTTGACGTGGAAGAATTTTATTCGGTTTTTCTTTTCGCGTAACAGCGAATTCTTTAGACGCGGACGCGCAGATGATTAACGCGATTCATAGTGCATTTCTGTGCCCGATAAAAATTTGCAGGACACTGCTGCCAAATATACAATCATCTTCTGTTTGTTTTTTTTTTTCTTTTTTCGCCTTTTTAATCGTGGTATAAATTCACGTCTACTGACTGATCTGTGCAATTTTGAAAGGCAGCTATACTTTTCTTCCGATGTTCATTGTATTCTGTTTTTCTTCTTCGATTCAAGATTGAACATTGCTAATAGAGAGAAGATATTAACGCGTCTGATTAGTATAATGTGCATTTTTATGCCAAATAAAAATTGTCCGAATCAATTGCTATTCAACTTCTTTAACCTCTTGCCCTACAATATCGAGTCACACTCGTGACGAAGATTCTGAACAGAGTCTAATAAATATGTATGTTATTAATTTCCTTTAAACTATTTGTTTTTGACTTAAATTCGTTTTTGTTTCCTTTGTTTGTTTGATTCCTTTTGTTTTAAACTATTAAATTATTTGATTGTAGTTGATATATATCCTTTGGAGAAAATACAGACATATAGTAAATATAATTTACTATTATTTTTTTCTATGAAATTCTGAACGACGAAGAATTTCTAATCATTATAATCACAAAATGAATAGTGGTGGAAGGGGTTAATAGTTTCACAAAGAATTTCTAGCGATAGTAGCAGCGAAGAAAATGATACGGCAAAGGGTTGAAGGGTGTACGAATAGTTTTCTCCACTACGGTGCAATTCGTGAACGTTATATATATGAACATGTTTATATCAGAGAATGTTTTGTATCTGAACATTTTTGTATCAGAGAATTTTTGTACCTGACAATTTTTATATCAGAGAATATTTGTACCTGAAAATTTTTATATCAGAGAATGTTTTGTATCTGAACATTTTTATATCAGAGAATGTTTTGTATCTGAACATTTTTATATCAGAGAATGTTTTGTATCTGAACATTTTCATACCAGAGAATGTTTTGTATCTGAACATTTTTATATCAGAGAATGTTTTGTATCTGAACATTTTTATATCAGAGAATGTTTTGTATCTGAACATTTTTATATCAGAGAATTTTTGTATCTGACAATTTTTATATCAGAGAATGTTTTGTATTTGAAAATTTTTATATCACAGAATGTTTGTACCTGAAAATTTTGATACCAGAGAATTTTTGTACCTGACAATTTTTATATCAGAGAATGTTTTGTATCTGAACATTTTTATATCAGAGAATTTTTGTATCTGAACATTTTCATACCAGAGAATGTTTTGTATCTGAACATTTTTATATCAGAGAATGTTTTGTATCTGAACATTTTTATATCAGAGAATGTTTTGTATCTGAACATTTTTATATCAGAGAATTTTTGTATCTGACAATTTTTATATCAGAGAATGTTTTGTATTTGAAAATTTTTATATCACAGAATGTTTGTACCTGAAAATTTTGATACCAGAGAATTTTTGTATCTGACAATTTTTATATCAGAGAATGTTTTGTATCTGAAAATTTTTATATCAGAGAATGTTTTGTATCTGAACATTTTTATATCAGAGAATGTTTTGTATCTGAACATTTTTATATCAGAGAATTTTTGGATCTGACAATTTTTATATCAGAGAATGTTTTGTATCTGAACATTTTTATATCAGAGAATGTTTTGTATCTGACAATTTTTATATCAGAGAATGTTTTGTATTTGAAAATTTTTATATCACAGAATGTTTGTACCTGAAAATTTTGATACCAGAGAATTTTTGTATCTGACAATTTTTATATCAGAGAATGTTTTGTATCTGAAAATTTTTATATCAGAGAATGTTTTGTATCTGAACATTTTTATATCAGAGAATGTTTTGTATCTGAACATTTTTATATCAGAGAATTTTTGGATCTGACAATTTTTATATCAGAGAATGTTTTGTATCTGAACATTTTTATATCAGAGAATGTTTTGTATCTGAAAATTTTTATATCAGAGAATTTTTGGATCTGACAATTTTTATATCAGAGAATTTTTGTACCTGAAAATTTTTGTATCTGAAAATTTTGATATCAGAAAATTCTTGTGCCTGCAAATTTTCATATCAGGCAATTTTGTACCTGAAAATTTTGCTATCAGAGAATTTTAATACTTGAAGGTAAAGATAGATGTTCTGCTTCTACAGTGAGATTATTAGGTACGAAGAAGTTTTACCGATTGCAGCAACGAAGGAAATAATAAGTGGTTCGTCGTTTTTCGGGCAGGATGAACGGCTGTAGAGAATTAAAAAGCGCCGCGGCCAATTTCGAATCGGCTGACGCCCCCGCAGAGTTATCGAAACATTAATAAACCGTGGAGGAAGGTGGTCCGTTGTTCGGGTATTTCATCGGCACGCAGGTGTTATAGAACGATTAAGCGAGCTCGGCGCGGCGGATCCTGCCGCGGAAAAAAAGGACGAGGTGAGAAAAAGGAGTAGGAGAACCATATAGAGCAAGAGAAACAGAGAGAGAGAGAGAGAGAGAGAGAGAGAGAGAGAGAGAGAGAGAGAGAGAGAGAGGAGGGTGTCTCGCGAGGAGAAGGCGTTATCGGCTAAACGGCCATTTCTATTTCTTCTCACGACGCGAAAGTTCAATATGCCCAGTCGCGTGCAGCCGCGGGTATTGTTATCCGCGTACGATTAAATCAGCCGCGTTCCCGGAGAATCTTAAATGAGGACTACGAGTGTAGTCGAAACGAGCGCGCGCGCGCGCGCGAACGTTCGTCGTGGCCGGGACAAGGACGCGACAAAATAACCGATCCTCCGTCGATTCGGAATGGGAATGAGTTGCAACCGCGTCCGGTATGTTAACCAGCCGAGCGTCGGGCAAGTGTTACGCGTACGTCTCAATGGGACCAAACGTGCACACAACCGAGGCGACACTTTGTTCGAGTTTGTAATGGCTTATCCTTCTGCGCGACCGGCCGCGAATAAAAATCGAACAGTCAATGCCAATAGCGAACACCTTCGTCTCGGATGCGTCTTTTTCGTTAATCCGGGGAGTGGGCAAACTCGCCTGGTTCTTCGTTCTTTATCGAGAGTCGAATTAAAGTATTCTTGAGGGAATAGAGTCTACAATCTCTTCGGTTTAGACGTTCCAAGCTTCCAATTTTCTCTCGCTAATCCGAGGACGCGAGTGTCGCGCTCGAGTTCACATAACTCTTCACTCTGCACTACTACTGGTTAAATTTAGGTTTCTTGGGCGGGAATTGTAAATTGAACTACCCCGGTTTAGACGTTACATGCGTTCACTTTCCTCTCTCGATAATCCGAGGATGCAAAATTATCGCGCTCAAGCTCACGTAATTCTTTGCTTTGAATTACTACTGCTCCGATTTAGGTTTCTTGGGGAATGGAAATTTGAACTACCCCGGTTTAGACGCTCCAAGCGTTCACTTGTCTTTCGCTAATCCGAGGACGCGATTATTGCGCTCCAGCTCACCTAAGTCTTCACTCTGCGTTACTACTGGTTAAATTTAGGTTTCTTGGGGGGAATGGAAATTTGAACTTCCCCGGTTTAGACGTTCCCAGCGTTCACTTGTCTTTCGCTAATCCGAGGACGCGATTATCACGCTCAAGCTCACCTAACTCTTCACTCTGCATTGCTACTGGTCAAATTTAGGTTTCTTGGGGGGAATGGAAATTTAAACTTCCCCGGTTTAGACGTTCCCAGCGTTCACTTGACTTTCGCTAATCCGGGGACGCGATTATCGCGCTCTAGCTCACGTAACTCTTCGCTCTGCATTACTACTGGTTAAATTTAAGTTTCTTGGGGGGAATGGAAATTTGAACTTCCCCGGTTTAGACGTTCCCAGCGTTCACTTGTCTTTCGCTAATCCGAGGACGCGATTATCACGCTCAAGCTCACCTAACTCTTCACTCTGCATTGCTACTGGTCAAATTTAGGTTTCTTGGGGGGAATGGAAATTTGAACTTCCCCGGTTTAGACGTTCCAAGCGTTCACTTTCCTCTCTCGATAATCCGAGGATGCAAAATTATCACCCTCAAGCTCACCTAACTCTTCACTTTGAATTACTACTGCTCCAATTTAGGTTTCTTGGGAGGAACACAAGCTTGAACTTCCCCGGTTTGAATTCACCAAGTTTCCACTTTTCTTTCGCTAATCCGGGGACACAATTATTGCGCTCCAGCCCACGTAATTCCGAACTGTACATTCAAATTCCTCAAATTTTGATTACTTGAGAGTGTAGAAACTTCATCTTGTACTTAAACATTCGAAACGACCATTTTTCTCTCGCTAATCCGGGGATGGACCATGGCTCGATAGAATCGTCCAAATCGTCGTCTAAATCGTCTAACGCAGATCTTTATATTTTTCCATAAGTGTTTCATTCGGATTTCTTATTAATTGCAATCAATTCGGTCTTCGGCAACTGTCCACTTCTTTATCGCTAATCCGGGGATGCTGGCATCATGGCTCGATAGAATCGTCTAAATCGTCTAACGCAGATCTTTACATTTTTCCATAAGTGTTTTATTCGGATTTCTTCTTAATTGCAATCAATTCGGTCTTCGGTAACTGTCCACTTCTTTATCGCTAATCCGGGGATGCTGGCATCATGGTGCGATAGAATCGTCCAAATCGTCGTCTAAATCGTCTAACGCAGATCTTTATATTTTTCCATAAGTGTTTTATTCGGATTTGTTCTTAATTACAATCAATTCGGTTTTCGGCAACTGTCCACTTCTTTATCTCTAATCCGGGGAACTCTGCCACAGTCTGTCCACACCTGCATCCCCCAATTCAATTTTTCTACGTAGACTAGGACCTCCATATTCTTCGGATTAAATTTCCCAAGTCTGTAACCTCTCTTTCTCTCTCCCTCTCTCTCTCTCTCTCTCTCTCTCTCTCTCTCTCTCTCTCTCTCTCTCTCTCTCTCGCTAATCCGGGGAGGCCGGACAGAACAGACGAGGTAGCTCGCAACGTGCGCAATTATCCGTCAAATCCGCACGTGGACGAGCGCAGCCGATTATTCAGAGTCGCCTGCTGCCCGTCGCAATAATTCATTTCTATCGGGAATGCGGCGGCGAGCGTGTACAGGCATTACCGCGGGGAGGAGACTAATTGAATGGACAAACCGATGCTTTCACTCAGCCGAGTGACGCGTCAATGAACTTTTTCCTAGCTCCGTTCTCGAACCCCCTCTTTCTCTCTTTCTCTCTCGATCTGCTCGAGAGAAAGGAGTTCTCGCGGTTCCTTTATGCGAGAAGAGAAAGATAGAGACAGAGAGAGAGGAGAGAGGAGAGAACGCCTTTTCCCGCTCGCGGGACTCGCGCGTGCCGTTCCGCTTCCGCTCAACGCCCGAAATTCCACGGAGCCGAGGTTCTTCGGGATCGAGCCGCGATAAACTGACCTTAATCTGCTCATAAAGTTTTCATGAGCGTTAAACCGCCGCGAACCCGGTACGTGTTGCGCGGGACCATAGTGATCATGCTCGGAACGGTCCAGGTGCTCGCAAATCCCTCCCACCAGTGAATATCATTCACTCATCATTCGCTGCCCGCGGATCCTTCGAGAATGCCAGGGAAGATCGTTTCCTCTGGATCGCTCGTCCCTACACAGTCTCATAATTCCTGACACGCAGTTTAACACGTTGAATGTTACCTCACCCATATGTGAGTGACGGAATTATTTGTCCAGGTTTTACAATTAATTTTTACGTTGATATATTCATCGTACCAAATTTAATTACGATCTGTGAAATGCAAGGCAGTTGGAGGACAGCTCACTGTCAGACATTTAATTTTTTGCAATTTTTATTTCATTGAATGACTTACTGTGATTTTATGGAATTTTTGGGGTTTCTAGTTTGGCGATCGAAGTGTTAGAATAACTTTTTTATAAATGCACCAGACGACCTCGGTTTTTCTGCCAAGCTAGATGGACCAGTTCGCTAGACTTGTGAAGAAAATTTTGGAAATGTGCGTTTAGTCTGGATTACGAAATGAAAGTTGAGAAAATTGACAACTTTTTTTATTCTTGTAACGAAAATTTGAACATTGTCATCGAATTTGATTAAGTTTGTCAAAGCGGAAATCAGAAAGGTACTAAGACTCCGTAGATTCGCGATAAGGTAGAGTGACCACGTTACCGACAAAAGTAGACGAAGAATGGTTTTACTTGCCTCAAATTTTCGTCCTTGTAGGAGAATGTTTAAGCATTTCTTCCGACCTAGATTATTTCCCTTCTATATATATTTTTCATGTTATACATACATGGTGCAATTTACTGGTACAATACTGAAGTGTTTAGTGATTTATTAAATACAAACAAATTTGATATTGTAGAAAAATTTTGGGTTGTAACCAAGGGTTGAAACTATCTTCCTAAATTTTTACGAAATTTTAGTACAACTCCAGGAAACAGTAGCAGGCTCAAAGGGATTTAAGAGTATCGCTATATTATCATTGGTCTGCTTTATGCAAAATAAAAATTGTTTGTCTCATTTACAAGCAACAGGGGCCAAGTAAAAATGCCTCTCTTCTTTTAACAATGTTAACAAGCTGACACCAACACGTCAATATCCTCAAATATTTTTAATCCCTTCATTGCTTCAAATTGCGACTACTCGTTCTTGTCATAAACGCATAAAATCCGCAGTCTAATTATCATTAGAATTATTAAAGAACGTAAATTATACAGCAGTTACCGACCAGCTGACCCTGCAAACGCGTGGCCACCCTTGGCCCTTAAATCAGCAATAATAAACCGTTTGGAATCGCGCACTTACGCGCTCTCGAAGCGCGTGAGAATCTTCATCGTTCGGCGCGAAGAGTCGCGAAAGCTCGGGGCGAAGGAGCAATCCGGATCAAAGCGGTCGTCGCGCGAAATTCTGGCCGGTTTTTCGATAATTGGCGGGCGCCGGCGTGTTTAACGAAGGTCCAATTAAGTTCCGGACGCATAGGAGAAGGTGGCGGGGCAGCAGGGCCGACGAAATTTACGAGGTCCCGCGCCGGATCGCGGACATAACCGTGTCCTGTCTTCGCTCGAAAGTCCGCGCGCCGCGCCGCGTTTAATTGACCGGGTGAAAGCGACTTTGTTCGCTCAAAGTGAAGGCGTGCTGGCTCTGGATCCGCGTGGCAGAAAACGAAAGATCGGATTCTCGGGCCTCGGAGAAACCCTACCCACTCGGCTACGGCCGTTCCTCTTCCTTAATCCGGTCCCAATCCTCCGTTGAACTTCGGTTCTTTTTCAACGCTGTAATAGGTCGTCGCGTACCGAACGTCCGATTTTAGAATTGTCGCGGAGCGTTTTAATCGTGAAACAGTACAATACGCCGCAGGTTTATTGTTCGACTGTGGAGTTTTGCGCGAAATACAAATTCTCTCCGCGTATTGCAAGACGCCGGAGGCTGCATAGACATTTATTTCTTTCTCCAATTGTTTGAATTGAGCTGCAAGTCGGTACGATTTTCGGATTCTTGTATTTCGTTCAGTCGTCTTTGTCGGAAATGCATAAACTCCTCGGTCTATTTGTTATACATTTTAAGGTACGAAATTTAACTTTGACATGCCTAATTTTACGTTTAAATGTTTACTTCGATCTCGACAAATCACATTGTCGGCGAGTAGAGGGGTCGGCGTACTGACTGATTATGCGATGTTTGATTATAGTGGTAAATGGCCGCAATATATGTCGATGGTTGGAAAAACTCAAAAATGGAGTCCATCGTAATACAATGAAATTTGTAATTCCCTGACTATGTTGAGTACAATAATGCTTACTCTGATCAGATAATGCTTACTCAGTAAGTTCTACAATAATTTCTCTATATATGTCGCCAAGGCCTGGATGATAAACGTCGCGGAATTGTCCCCAACAACACGGGTCTTGCCAGCGACGTCGTCCAGGAGACATAACCTAGCCATGTTATGTTTACACTCCATGGCGTTCGAGCGCGGTAGTGGGGATAATTCCGCGACATTTATCATCGAGGCCTCGGCGACATATACAGAGAAATCACTGTACACTCCTCGACGTCCGAGACGACTCAAGCTTCGTCGCCTCTCACGGGGTACACCTCGCGGTAGTGGGGATAATTCCGCGACATTTATCACCCAGGCCTCGGCGACATATATACAGAAATCACGGTACACACCTCGACGTCCGAGGCCTCTCGAGCTTCGTCGCGCCTCTTAGGGGGTGTACCCCGCTGTAGTGGGGATAATTCCGCGACATTTGTCATCGAGGCCTCGGCGACATATACAGAGAAATCCCAGTACTTTTCTCGCGGTTCTTCCTCGCTTATCGATTCGCAATTGTTTTTCTTCGGAGACGACAGCAAGCGTAGGGAAAGCTAGCGAAAGGGGGTAGTTGAAATTCGGAAAATCGAATTAAGATCCCCGAGGTTTCCGGCTCGGGGAAGAAAGCGCTCGACCCGTTCGCCGAGCTGCCAACAGGTACGTTACACACCGGAGCAGTTGTTCAAACAGAAGTCATTCAACCGGGATCCCGAATTACGGTCTCGCGACCACACCTGTTCCCGAAACGTTCGTTCGTGCGACCTTCCCGCCTCTCTCAGACGAATCAATCGGCCGACGGGGAAACACAGAGAGCCGTTGAACGTCTCGCGAACACGCTCCCCCGTGTACACACCGATATCACCGGTTCACGTGCTCGAACAGCTTTTCGTCGATCGAAAAGCCCTCTCGAACCACCGGGAACAGAGACGTCCGACGATTTTTCCTCGCTGTTCGAGCGAAATGCGTACCGTTTGCACAAGCAGACTGCGAATCTTTGCGCGAACGACTTGTGCAGCTAACCCTTTGCACTCGGGGAGCTGTTCCAACCCCTACGATTTATTTTACAGGTTGCAATGATAATTGTAATCTTTTAGTGGAGCAGGGAAGTTCGTACTTACTGTGGGCTCGTGCGTGTTCTCCAGTGACGATTGATTACGATAATCGGTTATCGGTAAATAATCGGTTAAAAAAGGAAATTATTTTTTCATTAAGAGTTACTATTTTGGATTACTTTATGACACCAGTCAGAATTTATATATCCAAGTTGTGAGCCGTTTTTTAAACCTGAAATGTTTTACATTTTTCGACGTAATTTCGAATTTTATTTCAAATCTGAATAATTCTATCGTAGAGTACGTTCTTTCAGCTGTAATTTAAGCCTTTGAAAGTTCAAAAATTTCTACGGGAATACATTTCAAAATCGACTTGAAGCCACCCCTTAAAATCCAATACTTTTTATCCGAGCTTACATCAAAATTCTTGAATTTTTTGGACACAATTTCGAATTTTCTTTCAAATCTGAATAATTCTATCGTAGAGTACGTTCTTTCAGCTGTAATTTAAGCCCTTGAAAGTTCAAAAATTTCTACGAGAATGCACTCTAAAATCGACTCGAAGTAGCCCCTTAAAATTCACTAGTTTTTATCCGAGCTATACATCAAAGTTCGTAAATTTTGTTTCATATAATTTCGAATTTTCTTTCAAATCTGAATAACTCTATCGTAGAGTACGTTCTTTCAGCTGTAATTTAAGCCCTTGAAAGTTCAAAAATTTCTACGAGATTACATTCTAAAATCGACTGGAAGTAGCCCCTTAAAATCCACTAGTTTTTATCCGAGCTATACATCAAAGTTCGTAAATTTTGTTTAATATAATTTCGAATTTTCTTTCAAATCTGAATAACTCTATCGTAGAGTACGTTCTTTCAGCTGTAATTTGAGCCCTCAGAAGTTCAAAAATTTCTACGAGATTACATTCTAAAATCGACTGGAAGTAGCCCCTTAAAATCCACTAGTTTTTATCCGAGCTATACATCAAAGTTCGTAAATTTTGTTTAATATAATTTCGAATTTTCTTTCAAATCTGAATAACTCTATCGTAGAGTACGTTCTTTCAGCTGTAATTTAAGCCCTTGAAAGTTCAAAAATTTCTACGAGATTACATTTTAAAATCGACTGGAAGTAGACCCTGAAAAATCACGTTTGCCCGAGCAATAGACCACAATTTGCCAATTTTTCAAGGTGAATTCGAACATTCTTGTGAACCTAATCAGTTCTATCGTTTAAGCGTGTTCCACGAGCTTTAATTCAAGCCATCAAAAGTTTCAAAACGATCTTTCTCAATTTTTCGTCACGGCATTGAATTTTCTTTTAAACCTAAGCGATTCTGTGATTAAGCGCTATCTTCCATCTGTAACCTAAGCTCCGAAACTTTCGAAAATTCCTCCAAGAATACGGTCCAAACTCGTCGTGAACGGACCTCTCAGAATACACTCATTTCGTCCACTTGACAAATCGTGTTAATTAAGCGCCAAAGTAATTAGCAGTAAATTAATCTTGCACGGTTTTAATCACAATTCTGGAAACAGAGAAGAAAGAATTCAATCGTTTCTCGCGAAACCGTCTCCCGAATTCCAATAATTCCAACAGAAGCAGCCAATCATCGAACTGAATCTACGAAAAACGTGCTATTAACACTGGAACTACCGAATCAGTCAAAATGACTGTTGGATGATTTCTTCCTTCATTACTGAAACTACGAAAACGTATTCGCGAGAAATTTTTTACTATACCTCTACTTTGGAGTACATGTTACCTGAGCAAATTCAATCTTGCTGTTATCATAAAGGGATAAGTCTAAGTCACGTTTAGGGCTCGGTGGTTCCAGTGTTAACCCTTTGCGCTCGGCACTATTTTCAATGTAAAATTAAATTTTCCTTCCGTCTTACAATATTTTCAATCTATTCAAACGAAACTGATCCGATTTCCACATATAGTAATTGAACATTTAGTAATCTATTAAATACAAATATTGTAATGCAACAAATATTTTGTAATATTTTTTGTAATTTCTTTGAAACAATGCCACGACAATTTCTGGTGGTGCTTCAGAGTCACCATTCGAGTGCTAAGGGTTAAACAAACTAACAAAATAAATGATCAACCCGCATTAACGTGTTCTTTCCCGAACAGCTCCGGCACCGGCCGGAGGCCCAAAAATCGATTAAAGCCCCTGCAACGTTGAATCCTCGAAAACCAGTTCAGCCATCTTCGGGAGTGTAAAAATTCTTGTTGTTTACAGAAGATTAATCAAGATGGGGGCTAGGTGCGTGGGGGAGGGAGGGGGTACGACTGGAGCCGATCCTCTAGCAACGCGAGCCGGACTCCCACGCTCGGAACGATTTTTGATAAGGGAATTAAAGGGGCGAAGGGGTGTAGAGATAGCCGACGCGGGCGCCACAGAGAGAGAGAGAGAGAGAGAGGGGCAACTAAATAGAAAAAAAAGGGGAGAAAGGGGGTGGTAAAAGGGGGGAAAAACGTATATTGGAGGCGGTTGCAATGGGCGGCGCGGCGTCGTAACGAAGTGCAGGCGGTTCGGGGCATTCGGGAATCGACGGGATCGACCTGGCGACTTAAATCTGCAAGCTGCTACGGGAGGAAAAATCTTTAAAAATGCTGTCTGACGAAAAAAGCGCGCATGCGTAACCACCAGCCATTTCCTCCTTTCTCTCTCTTTCTCTCTCTCTCTTTCACCGGCGCGCGTTCTGGTTCTGCGTATCCATCCCTCTCCCTCTCTCTCTTTCTCTCTCGTTTTCTGCCTCTCTGTCTCTATCCGTTGCTCTTTCCCTTTCTCTGTCTCTCGGCGATTCTCTCCTTCCTCTCTCTCTCTCTCTCTCTCTCTCTCTCTCTCCCTCTCTGTTCCACGGTATTCCCCTCGACGGTGTTTCCCCTCCCCTCCCCCCTCCAACCCCCGGTTTCCACCCCCGCTGTTTCTCTCGCGGCCGCTTTCTTTTTCTTCCCTCCTCGTTTCTCTTTTACGCGCACCCGCGCCGCCAAAACAAATCGTAAAGACGAGCCTCCGCTCGCGTAATCGGCCTAGTCATTTCCGAAAAATCAATGACACCCTCTCGCGACAACGGCGAAACTTCCCCCCGGGGGCCAGGGGCGGGGGGAGAATCGAATTCGGGGGTGCTTCGTTCGTTTGTCGCCGGTGCAGACGCTTCCCCGGATCAGTGATACGCGAGATTTTCCTTCGATTATGTTTCTTCAGGGTTTCCCTCCGGATCTTTGCCGCTCCCTGCGCCGAATGGAAAGATTCGAGAACGCTCCGAGGATCTACGCGAGAACCGTTCGCGAAATCGAATTCGGAGACCCCTCGCATTTTTCAAGCCACTTCCCAGTCGGAGGACACGAATTTGTCTTTCTATTTTCGGTCGAGTCTGTCGGGACCGGCCCTGTGTTCTGCTTAGAGGAGGTTCGTCGAATTTTGGAAAGGATTTTAGGTGGTGCAAGCTTACGATTATTTCTGGTTATCAGTTTTCGGTGGAACGTGGTACGTTACGTTACGTTTTGTGAGAATTTGGGGGATTCCGGAAGGTTATAGGGAGGTAATGTTATAAATTTTAACTTTGACGACTGTGTCGTATTTTAAGAAGATTAATCTATTTTTATGGGATTTTAAGTAAGGTGTGCTCTTTCAGTTGCAAATTGAAGCCTGAAAAATATTCAAAATTATCTAGGGGAATATATTTAAAAATCGATTCGAAGTAATAGATTCATCCATTTCGAATTTTCTTCTCAATCCGCGTAACCCTATCGCAGTGTGCGTTATATTATCCTTAATTCAAGCCCTTGAAAGCTCAAAAATTCCCATCGGAACACATTTCAAAATCGACTTGAAGCAACCTCTGCAAATCCACCAGTTTTTGTCCGAGCTATACATCAAAATTTGTCAATTTTTTAAAAATAATTTCGAATTTTCTGTCAAATCTGAATAACTCTGTCGTAGAGTACGTTCTTTCAGCTGTAATTTAAGCCCTAAAAAGTTCCAAAATCACTACGAGAATGCATTTCAAAATTGACTTGAAGCCATCCCTTAAAATTATCTAATTTTTATTCCAGCTATACATCAAAGTTTGTAAATTTTTTTAATATAATTTCGAGTTTTCTTTCAAATCTAAATAATTGTATGATAAAGTACGTTCTTCCAGCTGTAATATGAGCCCTCAAAAGTTCCAAAATCTCTACGCGAATGCATTTTAAAATCGACTTGAAGCCACCCCTTAAAATCTACTTATTTTTTCCGAGCTATACATAAAAATTCGTAAATTTTTTGGACATAATTTCGTATTTTCTTTCAAATCTAAATAATTATATCGTAAAGTACGTTCCGTTATCTGTAATTTAAGCCCTCAAAAGTTCAAAAATGTCCACGAGATTACATTTTAAAATCGATTTGAAACCACCCCTTAAAATCCACTAGTTTTTATCCGAGCTATACATAAAAATTCGTAAATTTTTTGGACATAATTTCGAATTTTCTTTGAAATCTGAATAATTCTATCGTAAAGTACGTACTACCAACTGTAATTTAAGCCGTCAAAAGTTCAAAAATTCCTACTGGAATCCTCGAAATCGTCTTAAACTAACACCTCATTTTTCTCGAAGCTACCTATGGCCGAGATTTGTCGTTTCCCAGCCGGATCTCGAATTTCCCAGCAATCCTTAATGGATCTATCATAAACCGCCGTTACATCTCTCTCTCTCTCTCTCTCTCTCTCTCTCTCTCTCTCTCTCTCTCTCACTCTCTTTCCTCGTCGTAAACGACTTTCAGTTCTGCCCGCTTCGATCCCCGATGTATCTCAACAATCCCGACAAGACGGTGCAACATTCAATTCATTAAAAGATTTTCGCTTTCTTGGCTCGTTAATAATAAAGCGCTGTTATCGTTCCGAGCGTAAGACAACAAAGCGAAAAAAAGAAAAAGCATCGAATGTTTACGCTTTCATAACGTTCGCGATTAGATAGAATTCGGTCCGGTCGGAAACGTCTAAAAAAGTCGCAACAAGAGTCCCGCTTATCTCGCGTATCCCGAACACGATATTTCCAATGAACTCCTCCTCGTTCGCGTTAATTTGTCGAAATTAGTCCGAAGAAATTTGTACCGTGTGCTCGGAGAGTTTCACTTCTCGAGCAGAACATTTACGTCTCGTGGTTCTACAGGGAATTCCGAATACAAGCACCGAAACTATCGGCCACCGGGATCTGTATTAATGAATTGGTATTAATTAACTGTTGCGAATCGCCCCGCTCCGCCGCTTAAAAGTGCCCGATCGCTTGTCCCGGCGAACAATGAACCTGTCTCGAGGAAGGAGCGAATGGATGCTCGAGTTCTTTTTCTCTCTCTCTCTCTCTCTCTCTCTCTTTCTCTCTATAATCAACGTTAATACGCATAACTGAAAAGATACGGCGAGAGGCAAGAGAGCGCTGCAGCAGCAGCAGCCAGCGACAAAACAATAGATTGTCGTGTCTGTTCCTTCCCTTTGTTCTCCGTGAACGCCACGATCGACGATTTTTCCGACGTTGCTGCTCCCGCGATTTCTTTAAACGACTCGATCGCGAAGCAAAATCGCCGTGCGATCTCTCAAAGGATTAATCCCCGGGCGAAATTCCGAAAGAAGTTAATCGAGCACGGCCAATTAAAAAGGAACGTAAAGACCGCCGAAACATAAATTGCCTGGATTAAGTTGACCGTTGCCGCGGGGGGAACGTAATATTCATGGTTTATTTAAATAAGAGGCCCGTCTTTTGTATCTGTCGGTTAACTGCACTTCATTTTCAAAATGTCTGCCCGCGTAGTACAGCAGTCGTTTCTAAATGTCTTGTCGACTCGATCTTGCTTGCTTCTCTCGTTTTTTCCGCTTCGACGCGAGACATGTTCACGTAATTGTTCGAGCGAGTTAATAAAATTCGTCAAACGTACGTGAACAACAAAGTTCGATATCTTTACCGCTGTGCACGATAATTGCAGGACACATGAAGCAAATCTTATTGTTTCGTTTTTTTTTAATCTTCTTCCAACTATCTCGGTATTTCTGAATGAATTCTTGTTTCGGTATAACTAGTTTTTTTTTTCTCCATCTAGTAACAACAGCATTATGTAATAAACGTCACGGGTTTCGGACGCGAACCTCGATTATGTTTAACTTCCTTGGATGATTTTTAGGTTAGAAATTGTTAAATTAAATTAACTTAATATTGCAATATAAATTGTACCTGTATAATTAAATTAATAATACATGTAATTAAGAGCCAAGGATAGTCACGTGACTTTTGCAGAGATTGGTTTCGCCAACAGGTCGGTAACTGCTGTATAATTTCCGTTCTTTAATAATTCTAATGATAATTAGACTGCGGAATTTATGCATTTATCACAAGAATGAGTAGTTGCAATTTGAAACAATGAAGAGATCAAAAATATTTAAGAATATTAACGTGTTGGTGTCAGCTTGTTAACATTGTTAAAAGAAGAAAGGAATTTTTACCTGGCCCCTGTTACTTGTAAATCAGACAAACAATTTTTATTTTTCATGGAAATCCGCAGTCCAATGATAATATAGCGAAATCTCGTTGATCCTGCTACTGTTTCCTGGAGCTATACTAAAATTTCGTAAAAATTTAGGAAGATAGTTTCAACCCTTAGCACTCGAATAGCGACTATAAGGCGCCACTAAAAATTGCTGTATCATTATTCAATATTTTTTTACAATATCAAATTTGTTTGTATTTAATAAATTACTAAACACTTCAATATCACTGGCATAAAAATGCTCGGATTCCACGGCATGCACACCGTCAATTTTTGGCCTACTTCGAACGCTTATATTACCAAATATCTGCATAATCTCGTCAGTTGATGACCAGCGCGCACTAGATTGAACCTTCCTCTTTCGAACGAGCCCTTTCCCAGCGAAAAATATTCTCATACAAGGACGAAAAGTTGAGGCAGGTAAACCCATTTTTCGTCTATTTTTGTCGGTAACGTGGTCACTCTACCTTACCGCGAATCTACGGAGTCGTGGCTCTTAATTTTTGGCCTACTTCTACCGCTTATATTACCAAATATCTGGCATAATCTCGTCAGCTTCTGACCAGCGCACACTCGATGGAACCTTCCTCTTTCGAACGAGCCCTTTCCCAGCGAAAAATATTCTCACACAAGTACGAAAATTTGAGGCAAGTAAAACCATTTTTCGCCGATTTGTGTCGGTAACGTGGTCACTCTACCTTATCGCGAATCTACGATGTCTTGGCTCTTAAGTTAAATTAATTTTACGAATTCACACTCCTTTCGTGCTCAAAGAGGAGGCAAAAGGACAATCGACGCGTTCAAGATTCCAGACCAGAAGACCCTGTTAATCATCGTTCGTGCGTTTTTTGTTGCATTTGCTAGAGGAACCGTGCCAGATGCATCCCCACCGCGGCGCAAGGTTGCATTTTTCGTTCCCGTCGGCCGCTTTCTAATCCTTCGAATTCCATCCTGGCCGAGGTCCGCCTTCGTCGAGCAATTATCGCGGCGCGTTTACCATTCAATGAACTTGACGGCCGTAACGTAATCGGCCGGGCGCGCAGGAGAAAAGGGCATCGAGAGAGCAAGAACGTTCTCAATCGACGGGCGACAACGACAACGACAACGAAAACGACGACGACAACGACAACGACGACGACGACTGCAGGTGTACACCGTCGAACACCGGCGTAATTATGTCACGAATAATTCATAAGCCGATTGTTCTGCGACGGGGCCGAGCGCACCCGATGAAAGTGATAAGTAACTCTCGGACCCCATTGATAAACGACCGCCTCTCTCTCTCTGTGTCGTCGTCGTCGTCGTTGTCGTTTTCTTCGGGACCGATTCGCCGATTTACAGCCGGGCGACTATATCGGTTATCAGAGAATTATCGAAACCGGCCACCCGTACTCGCAACGAGATTATTGCAAAATTGCGTTATCGACGGATCCGCGATTCGATCGACGGCCGATTCAATCTTTGGTGTTGCCAAGATGAACGGCTTGATGAAACTGTGGTCCTCCGGACTATAGTGTTCGCGTTCATTTGCAGACTCGAAAAGTAGAATGAATTGGTGACGAATTGCGAAAATGTTTGCATACTCTGCACAATTTTTATCTTATTTATTTTCTGGCTAGAATGGATATTTTTTTTTAATTATTGAAAAGTATACAGGCTTGACGAATTGCGAAAATGTTTGCATACTCTGCACAATTTTTATCTTAGTTACTTTCTGGCTAGGATGGATGTTCTCTCTTTTATTTATTGAAAGGTATACAGGCTTGACGAAGTTTGTACGATTAGTTGACAGTATTTTGTGGAAATAAATCGGAAATTGTATTTGCCACAAATAAAATTTGAATGTTGCTGCTTGATTGTGAAAAGCAACGTTAAACGTTAGGTCCCAAGAAACACCGACAATTTTAAGGTATCATAAATAAAACGCGAAGGTTGATTTAAAATCAAATCAAATTTGTGAAGTCAAGCAAGTAGAATATACGCATTTTACCCAGACATTCGACAGAATAAAAGAACAGGGTATATTTAAAAATAAATCGAGAAACTTTTCAGAGGAACAACGACGAGCCGAGTAATTAGGTCCACTTCGAACGGAGAACAGCGAGTACTATGATCCCGAACACCGACTCTCAAGACTTCTCGGTGTACAGTCGACACGAGTGTTTGCTCAAGTGTTTCCCGATACAAGGAGAAGATCCGTCGGCCGAACAGAAAATTTCTCTCTAGCTTCGCGAAGTCACGCGACGTCGGCCATCTTGCGTGTTTACGTTCACTATCGGGAGGGGAATTTCAAGGATCTACAAAAGGACTCGACGGAATTTAGAAAAGAATTTCGTAGATTTAGAGAAGAATTTGACTCGATGCTTTTCTGTGTCGAGGAAATCTTTCGTCCGCCACTTTGCCCGCCGACTTCCCGAGGCAGAACGAACGTTATACTACTCTACTGACAATGAGTCAGGCTTTCTACGGGAATCCCCGTGACTCTGAAATTTATGGGGTGAACGGTGCGGAATCGTTTCCCGACCCTCACTCGCAGGCCGACGGGTAAATTCGACCCGAAAACACACTCGACTGACCCAAAAAACGTGTGAGCACCCTCGAAAGTTTGCTGTTCAGTTGCGTTTTTTCGTTACGAAGACGCATAAATTCATTTAGCCACGGCGACTTCGCCGTCCAGAACAATACCGTCCGAAAAGTGAAACTTTTTGGTCAGTGTTTGTCACAGAGACGATATAAATTAATTTAGCGGCAACTTTGTTGTCCGAGCGCAACGCGACCCAGAAACACAACTTTGTTTTCCATTTTAGATTTCGTCCCGGAGATCGATTTACCGTGCAGACCGCGGTTTATACACGATTCCTTTTTGTTTTTTTTTTTTTTGTTTTTGCACGATAATTGTATTATAATTAACGGTTGACGAGAGCGTGGTCGCGTAGTTTCGCGAGCAGAGACATCTTGAAGCACTTGAGAGAAGCAGCACTCGCTGTGGCTCATTAAATTTGTTTTTAGAGTGGCTATTGTGCGCAAGCGAATCAAATGTTGCGCTCTATTGAGGGGGGCAAACTTGACCTTTGTACCTCATTAACCCTTTGCGATCAAATAAATTCGAATTTGTTGTGCATTCGTTGGATGAACTCGAATCAACACTGTGTATTCGGCAACCATGGTTCGAGGCCGTTTAACCCAGTTTGAATGGTCGCAAAGTACAGATGAAAAGCCAAATCATGTTTCTTTTGTATAGGACAAAGATTCTTTGCAATTTTACTAGATGAATTCGATTCAACGTTATACACACATTCAACAACCACAGTTTGAGGCCGTTTAACCCAGTTTGAATGGTCACAAAGTGCAAATGAAAAGCCAAATCATGTTTCTTTTGTATAAGACAAAGATTATTGACAATTTTACTGTATCATTTTGTTTGAACACTGTACAAATATTCAACAACCATGGTTTGAGGCCGTTTAAAACAGTTTGATTGGTCGCAAAGTGCAGATGAAAAGCCAAATCATGTTTCTTTTGTATAGGACAAAGATTCTTTGCAATTTTACTAGATGAATTCGATTCAACGTTATACACACATTCAACAACCACAGTTTGAGGCCGTTTAACCCAGTTTGAATGGTCGCAAAGTGCAGATGAAAAGCCAAATCATGTTTTTTTTTTGTATGGGACAAAGATTCTTTACAATTTTACTGTATCATTTTGTTTGAACACTATACAAGCACATAGCAATCACAGTGTAAGGCTGTTTGATTCGGTTTGAATGGTCACAAAGTGCATAATGAACGAGAAATCAATATTTTTGTTTATATAAGATTGTAATATGATACTTGCCGAATTTACTGTATCAGCTGAACACTATACAAGCACATAGCAATCACAGTGTAAGGCTGTTTGATTCGGTTTGAATGGCCGCAAAGTGCATAATGAACACCAAATCGGTGAATCTTTCTTTTGCTCGGTCAAGATTAGGTATGGCAACAGAATTCCCTGGCATGTTATCAGACGAATTCGATCCAGTGCTATACGAAAATAAAAAAATCCCACGTTTGTACCTGTTTGCTCGAGTTTGTCCTAAGAGTGGCGACGAACCACTTCGATCCCCATTTCCGCACACAGTCCTAAGAATCTCGCCATGATATCGGCGTGCGAAAAAAAAAATTCGATTTTGTTGGATCCCTGTGGGAAAATTGTTGATTATTCGGCAACGTTAGTAGTCGGATCGTTTCCATGGCACCGAATGGAACCTCCCATGGAAAACACCGGCCAGAGCGATAAGGCAGCGCGCTATCTCGCCACTTGAAAGGAGTTTACGTTCACGCACGATACCCCTTCGCTGATTTATCGCCGGTCTACCGAGTCGGCGAGCGACAATAAAGTTTTTTCTTCTATCCAGCCCCCGGTTCCCCGGTAATCGCGCGTATCCACGAGGGCCGTTTACTCGCCGCAGAGTGCACTAAACGCGTTCCACCGACGCCACTTCGTCACAACGAAGTTTTCGAAAATTTCCCCGCGCCAACAGCCGCGGAACAGTTTTATTTTAGACGACGCCGACGACGACGTCGAGCGTCCCGTGTTGTCGCTTTCCCGACGCCGACGGATGCTGCGCGCTCGAAACCTTGTTTCGTCCCTCTGCGTCGTCCTCGTAATTGTTACCGCAATATTTTGCGACCAAAATTGCAGAATATTCTGTCTCCTTACAAAAAAAAAAATTGGGATAATTATTCTGCGCTGTGGATTATTATTAACACTAAAACTACCTAAACGAGACTAATGTACAGTCAGCCGTAAAAGTATCAGTCCACCTTTTAAAAACGAATAACTTTTATAAAATTGTTTCGAATGACTCGAGTTTTTTTTTTAGATGTAAGGATTAATAATACTAGACAATTTATTACAAAAAATTAACATTGGGCACAATTCAAAGGAAAATATAGTGGTTACGATTCTTAACTGTTCCATCTGCGCCTGTAACAAAAATTTCAAATACAGTGAGTTCTCGATATTTGTCAACAACACGGGTCATGTCAGCGTCATATATCGTGTAGGAGACATACCCCATCCCGCGCTCAAAACCTTGTTTCGTCCCTCTGCGTCGTCCTCGTAATTGTTACCGCAATATTTTGCGACTAAAATTGCAGAATATTCTGTCTCTTTAGGAAAAAAAAAATTGGTATAATTATTGTGTGCTGTGGATTATTATTAACACTAGAACTACCGAGCCCTAAACGAGACTGATGTACAGTCAGCCGTAAAAGTATCAGTCCACCCTTAAAAGACGAATAACTTTTATAAAATTGGTTGAAATGGCTCGAGTTTTTTTTTTGAGATGTAAGGATTAATAGTACCAGACAATTTATTATAAAAATTAACATTGGGCCCATTTCAAAGGAAAATGTAGTGGTTATGATTTTTAACTGTTCCATCTGTGCCTGTAACAAAAATTTCAAATACGGTCAGTTCTCGATATACACTAAGGAGCAGAACTGAGTCCACACTGTTCGAAGCAACATAACTTTTTTAAAATTAGATCAAATGACTTGAATGTTATTGAGAAGTGAGAAGGATTAGTTTATTAGACGAGGTGCAAAAAATTTTTGAAAAAAATTTGAATTGGTTGGAATCGCAAAAGAAATAGTAAAGGTTGGTTTTTCAGCTTTTTTATCTGAGCCTGTATTGAAAATTTCAAGAATGTGTTTGATTCGCTCGAATAAATTATATCCATGCTGAAAATTTCACCGATATTGGTTAATTCGTTTACGAGTTATAAACGCTTAAAAAAACGCTTTATTTTCGACTTAGAATCGCACTTTTAATCGACCCGCGGTAGTGTGGATGATTCCGCGACGTTTATCATCCAGGACTTGGCGATATATATAGAGAAATCACTGTATACCTTTCGTAGATGTAAATAAGTAATATGCACGCACAATCGCAGTCGCTTTTTCTATTTCAATCCCTATCCTCCTCTACGTTCGGCGCGCAACAAAGAATGCAGCATCTCTACTATAACTGTCGCTCGGCAGACCCGACGATGCGACAGTTACGGAGAGACGGCTGTGAATCTGACAGGAAGGCTGACAGCATTCTTTTTTCAATCTTAACGTTTGTTTGTCAACAAGTCTGCAAAAATTTCTGTGTAGTCCTGAATCATGCCTGAATAATTACCAAAAAGGTTTATAACCGTACACCATCTAGTTTTATTGTGAAAAATTCCGAAAAATCGCCAACTTTGACAGCGACCTGACAAAAAGGAATTCTAGCGCAGTTTAGAAAGCATTTTTCATTCTTAACGTTTGTTTGTCGACAAGTGTACAAAAATTTATGTGCAGTCCTGAATCATGCCTGAATAAATACCAAAGAGGTTTATAACCGTACATCATCTAGTTTTACTGTGAAAAATTCCTAAAAATCGCCAACTTTGACAGCGACCTGACAGAAAGGAATTCTAGCGCAGTCTAAAAAGCATTTTTCATTCTTAACGTTTGTTTATCAACAAGTCTGCAAAAATTTCTGTGTAGTCCTGAATCATGCCTGAATAAATACCAAAAAGGTTTATAACCGTACACCATCTACTTTCGCCGAAAAAATTCTTCAAAATCGCCTCCTTTAACAGCGATCCAACAGAAAAGAAGGCCATCGCACTCTGAGGAACTTGTTCGCTTACAATGTTTGCTTATCCGCAAATCAATCAAGAAAAATGTGTGCATAGTCCTGAATCATGCCTGAATAAATACCAAAAAGTTTTATAACCGTACACCATCTAGTTTTACTGTGAAAAATTCCTAAAAATCGCCTACTTTGACAGCGACCTGCCCGAAAGGTATTCTAGCGCAGTGTAAAAAGCATCCTTATCCTCTACGTTCGACGCGCAACAAAGAACGCAGCATCTCTACTATAACTGTCGCTCGGCAGACCCGACGACGCGACAGTTACAGAGAGACGGCTGTGAATCAATTTTTAGAAAATCGCAAATACCACAATACCTCGTGAATCTCGCTCTGCGACGAGTGTCTAGAAAAAAGAAAAGAAAGAGAACAACGAACAGGAAAATCGCGATTCCCGATTTCTGCGAGCTCGTTCAAACATCGGGTTTCGTGGGCACAGCTCTCTTGCAGGTTCACCAGCCGGCTTGCTTCTCCCGGGGTTAATGAAATTTTCAGAAGGTGTTGATCGCGCGCCACGAGTCAACAACCCGTCCACGAGGGCTCGAGTACACCCATCGACCGGTCGACGACACGAAACACACCGATTATTTGTCTACGGCCCGTCCATTATTTCGATCATTTGATCGCGATTCGAAAATCGTCGCGGCCGATTCTACGCGGTCGAACGCGCAAACCGGATGATTCTTTAACGAGGTCTGCGAACAGGATAGAGGGGGAGGGGGGGTGGGGAGACCGGTTCGTTCCCGCATTAATATTTCCCGGCGTTTCATTGATTTTGCAAATTGCCCCCCTGCTACGCCGTATTACGGCCCAAGCCCCCCCCCCTTCCCCCAATCGTTTTTCGCCACTGTGTTTTTTCTCCCCCCTTTGTCGATCGGTATCTGTTTAATCGAGTCGCGGCACGCGAATTTTTCATCGCGAAATTCGCCGATCGGTTACCGGTTATACCGTCGCCTTATAAATTCGAAATCACTGTTAACGAACCCTCGTCGCAACCGGGGCTGACGATAAAAATCGAGGGGGCAGAGGTTGGACGCGAGACGAAGCTGTCTGCGATTTTGTGCGTTCGATTCGCGTCCGGTTTTCGCGGGATGGCAAAGGTCGGGCCGCAGTTGGCCGCAATCTTTCTGCGAATAGGCGCGGTTAACGAGATGAATTGGACAGCGAAACGAGGCGAGCCGGGAGCCTTGAGATCGCGACGAACGATCGTAGGAAATTCGCGACGAGCGACGCACAGTGGGCAATTTGGACAAAATCGGATTCAAAATCGAGGAACTTTCGATAGGAATGAGGCAGAGCGATGAAATCTTTTTTAAATGAAAGCTGCAGCTTTGTAGAATATGGGAAAAAATAGGGAGATTATTACCATCGAATCGTTTCAACGAAAAAACGACTTCGTTAGTTTTTGTCAGAAAAATCTATTTTTTGCAAAATCCTGAGGTGGTAGACAAATTTTGAGACCAGATTTGAAATCAGCGTGAAAAAATCTATGGGAAATGATGTGTAGCATGTTGAAAAAAAAATTGTTTCCGCGCGTGGTATTGGAAAAACTAAAATTTTCTTGAATTTGTGCGCGTTTGACGAATTTTCTCGAGGTTAACAAACGTTCGTACCACAATCTGTCTATTTTTCCCATGTTCTACAAAGTTGCAGGTTTCGTTTAAAAAAAATTTCATCGCTCTACCTCATTCCTATCGAAAGTTCCTTGATTTTGAATCCGAGTTTGCTTCAAATTGCCTACTGTGCGACGCTGCTAACTGCGGATCAAGTTCAATATTGCTCGACACGATCGGACAGCTCGTTTCGAGTGGTTCGTTTCGCACGATTTTTCTTTTTTGGCGATTCCTGGCGCACTTTCGAAGAACGTTCTTCTTTCGATTCATTCCGAACAGCTCCTGACGGTAGATTTATCGATGTTGATTGCATAATTGTATCTGCTCGCATGTGCACGATTGTTAGGTAATTGTACGATGGTCTATGGTTTATGGAAGTGTGCGTGGTGGTTGCGTACATCGTTCTGCTTTTTATTTGTTTATTGTTAGGTTTCTTGTTAGGACTTCGTGATGGAAAGGACCCACTTACTGGGGGATACCAATGACTATGTTAACACGTTCGCGGACGTGAATGCCGTAGCATTCATTTTCATAGCGATGCAATGTGACGTGAATGCTACTAGGATTCAAATTTTGA
The DNA here is from genome assembly GCF_050948215.1 of Halictus rubicundus. Taxonomy (NCBI): domain Eukaryota; kingdom Metazoa; phylum Arthropoda; class Insecta; order Hymenoptera; family Halictidae; genus Halictus; species Halictus rubicundus. The sequence continues at coordinate 25,391,915 of NC_135150.1, forward strand.
AGCCAATTTTTGTTCACTTAATTTTATACAATCTTAAGTTTTTGTAATTAATATACATCTCAAAGTAATGGCCAACTGTCATTACTGATGACAGTGAAATTATTATTAGTGTTTATGTCTAATCAGATTTCGGATAGTACAACTAGTTTCAAGAAAAATTGCCTGTCTATTTTTGCAGTCCGTGAACGTGTTAATACTATGTACTTTGTACTATATTAATTAGTACTATTAATCAGTACTATGCCTATATTAATTATACTTATGTTTAAAGCATAATGAATATTATAAAAGAGAGATGTATACAGGGTGTCCCACATAACACTTTTCACGATTTTTCAAGTACTTGCGATAATCTGACAAACAAATATTTGCAACAAAAGTTGATCAGTTTTGTCTATACATTGGGATAAAAAAAAGTTCGGAAAAAAATTTCTTCATTTTTTTAAACGGCACTTTACATTTTTGACTTAACAGTATTATAGCCCCTATCAAGAAGCATTCAACCATAGCATCACCCGTTCAAGCAGACTGTCACTTTTTGTTGCAATATTGATTTCTTTGCTGTCAAGGTCATCCGAAGGTGATGGTATGCTAGGTCGTTGAATTCATCTTGACACGGGCTATAATACTGTTGAGTCAAAAAGTGAAGGTGACCTTGACAATACTAAAAAAATAATTCCTTCTAACTTTTTTTACTTCAATGCATAGCCAAACGAAAACCGATCAACTTTTATTGAAAATATTTCTTTGTCAGATTATAGCAATTACTTGAAAAATCGTGAAAAGCGTTACGCGGGACACCCTGTATATATCAACTGATTTTAATGAAAAAAAATTTTTTTTAATTTAATTTCACTTCTTTAATATTCATGATGCTCTAAAAATAAATATAGTGAATATAGGCACAGTAATTGGGTCCCATGCCCTGTATCAAAACAATCTCCTTCTAAAAAATCCCACGAGTTCCACGGTGGACCATGGGCAAACCAGAGACATCGACAGCTCATCGGAAGAGGAAAAAAAAGGGCCGGGCATTATCGCGAGCGAAAGTCCTCGAGCTCGTTACTCGCGGCGAAATGCGTGTTCCACTTCTTTTTCGGCCCGCGTGTTTCGCGATCATCGTTCCCGGGGCAATCGAATCCGGTCGTTTCGAGTTTCGCGCGCGAAAAAAGAACCGTCCGCGTTCCTCTCGGTCGTCTTCGTCTTCGGCGTGGTCGCGCGCCCGTAGACAAAACAACGGGGCCGATTTTATAGCCGAGAAAAGCCGGTAACACGCCATTAGGCCGCGTTTATTGGAACGCCGATGTTGACGGCCGCGCCGTAAAGAACCCGCTGCTCCACCGGCGGCGTTCTTCTGCTCGATCGACGCTTACGTATTCCGATAAGTTTCAACGACTCCGCTTTTATTAACCCTCCCGCGGTCCGGATTTCTCGTTGATTTTTACTGCCCCTCCGCTCACGGGACAGATAAAATCGGTTTAGGAGCGCTCCACGGTGAAAGATTGCCCCGTCGAGTCTCGAATCGACTATGCCTCCTGTTTCGATGTGTGCTCTACCGCCGTTTTAGGGCGTCTTACTATCGGCTCAGTTGTGTCATTGAAGTTGTTATGGTTCAATTATTCACCATCAACGCGCCGATTTCTCGACGAATTTTCGTCAGGCTTCTTGCGGCAGCGGTGTTCTCTCGATTAAATGTATGGGGTGTTTTGGAAATGTTCCTGACATTTCAGGGTGTATTCCTGTAGGCCGAATTAAGACAGAGTCGCGGCAAAACGTCATTTGTCGAATTTTTCGCGATTAACGTGCCGATTTTTGGCCGATTTTTCACGATTTAAATGTTTAAGTGTAGGAGTATTTAAATATAGTGACTACTTAAATATAGAAGTATCCAAGTATAGTAACTATTTAAATATATTAGTATTTAAATATAGTAACCATTTAAATATAGCCACTATTTAAACATCGTAACTTTTCAAATATAGTAACTGTTTAAATATAAAAGTATTTAAATATAGAAGTATCTAAATATAGTAACTATTTAAATATAGAAGTATTTAAATATCGTAACTATTTAAGTATAGTATCTATTTAAACATCGTAACTATTTAAATATAGTAACTATTTAAATATCGTAACTACTTAAATATCATAACTATTCAAATATAGTAACTATTTAAATATAAAAGTATTTAAATATGGAAATATCTAAATATAGTAACTATTTAAATATATTAGTATTTAAATATAGTAACTATTTAAATATATTAGTATTTAAATATACTAACTATTTAAATATAGCAACTATTTAAACATCGTAACTTTTCAAATATAGTAACTGTTTAAATATAAAAGTATTTAAATATAACAACTATTTAAATATAGAAGTATCTAAATATAGTAACTATTTAAATATAGAAGTATTTAAATATCGTAACTATTTAAGTATAGTATCTATTTAAATGTAGCAACTACTTAAATATCGTAACTATTTAAATATAGTAACTATTTAAATATCGTAACTATTTAAATATAGTAACTATTTAAATATCGTAACTATTTAAATATAGTAACTATTTAAATATTGTAACTACTTAAATATCATAACTATTCAAATATAGTAACTATTTAAATATAAAAGTATTTAAATATAGTAACTATTTAAATATAGAAGTATTTAAACATAGCAACTGCTTAAATATAGAAATATTTGAACATAGTAATTACTTAAATATAGAAGTATTTAAATACAGTATCCATTAAAATGTAGAAGTGTAGTAGTATTTAAATATAGAAATATTTAAGCATAGTAACTATATAAGTATAGCAACTATTTAAATATAGTAACAGTTTCGACATAGAAGCGTGTAAATTTAGGTATAGTTCTGTTTGGTGACATTCGTGTAGTTGCAATGATTTTTAAACGATTTCTGATGGCGACGTTCCGCGGTGATTACCAACAGTCAAAGTGTCAAGAATTCCTCTGCATAAGTCAGGTCAGATCAAGAGCAGATATCGATGAACTCTGCGAGAGATAAAGACGAAGATGTGACTCACGGGACGCTATTAGACGGACTCGAGTCGCTAATAACTTGGAAACCAAGCCAACACTGCAATTTTCTTTGATCTTGATTTTCGCTTTATTTTCGAGTGGTGTCTAAAATATTTAACTCCGGTTAGCGGAACATCGCGTGCGCACAGTTTCACGACGATTTTTGTTGTTCACGAGTATGCGGTTTGTGTTCTTTATTTGCGGAATCGATGTCGATTTTTTGCCGACCAGAAATGAATAACGTATGACTGGGGATAGATTGAATGCATTGTGAACAGGCTTCCAATAAATCGAGAGATCTTCCTCTCTGAGATTAGCATTTGCTAGTTGAAAATGTGAAATAAAAAATCTTCCAACGATGGAACACCGTTTATCAAATTTCCTCGAAAAATAACCATCACGTTTCTTAAATTTTCTTAGCATTGTTATGCTATCCTTCCTATTAGATATTTTTATCTCCCTATTTATAGTTATTATCATTTACGGCTAATACGTATGTATAAGTTCATGAAACTTAGTATGTTTCGCTGACAAGCGATTAATGATTGTTCAATGAAAATCGATCGGAAACCGATCGAATCAATTATCATTCAAATTATCAATCGATCAAAACAAATCAGTGATTAAGACAGAATAACGGCAGCAATATTAAATTACTTGACGCGCGTTATCTAGTGCATCCTTTCAATAAATTCGTTAAACTCGGTACCTGTCACTGAACAATCACTGTATTTTTTCATGAAACTCCAAAACAGCAGTCTCAGTCGTGAAGACACTAACGAGAACAATAACTCATGTTCGCGAGACTCGCGTGCTCGTCGCAAAAATTCGAAGAACTGGAAGAACAATACGAACCCGATAAAATGGCGGTATGAATGGCCAAGATTCGCGATGAGACGTTTTAACGACGCCGCTTTTAACCCCGGGCATTTACGACGACGAATTAGGATGACGGGGTTCGAGCGGCGTTCACCAAGCCAGGGTTAACGAGGCAGGGTTTAATTGACAGTAAAATATGCATAGCTCATATTAGAATTATCCTAGCAATAATTCTTTGGAAGTTCGAGCCCGAAGTTCCACGGGAAACCCTTCCTCAATTTTCTACCGCGAAACGATCCCGGGGTCCCTTGCGCCTCCACAAATAGCGTCTGCCAATTAGCGACCCCTTCTGTCTAGAGGAAAAAGACCTAAAACCCTAGAAACGCACGTATCTGATGGACGGACAGTGTCCCTTTGAAAATCTGCCGTCTCCGATCTACCGGAGATCCTCGATCACCGATCCACAAGCGCAGATGCAGCTATTTATCCGTTCACTAATATGTTCACTGTAGCCTAACTGGCTGTACCACAGCATTTAGACTGCAGCATCCCTTATACTTGAGTGCACTCACTCGTTAGGGACAAGAATAGGTTGTTTTCGGGAATTCATTGTGGGCTTTTGGATTGTGTTTGGGCATGATCGAATATTGTGGACGAATTTTTGATTTATACTGATATTAACACGAACAAATCTAAAAAAGATTTTTAATTCTGCAGCCTTTAGTAGCGATCTGACAGGAAGGCTGACAGCATTCTTTTTTCCGTCTTAACGTTTTTTTGTCAACAAGTCTAAAAAAATTGCTGTGTAGTCCTGAATCGTGCCTGAATAAATACCAGAAAGTTTTATGACCGTAGATCATCTAGTTTTACTGTGAAAAATTCCTAAAAATCGCCTACTTTGACAGCGACCTGACAGAAAGGAATTCTAGTGCAAGTTTAGAAAGCATTTTTCATTCTTAATGTTTGTTTGTCATCAGGTCTGAAAAAATTTCTGTGTAGTTCTGAATCGTGCCTGAATAAATACCAAAAAGGTTTATAACCGTACACCATCTAGTTTTACTGTGAAAAATTCCTAAAAATCGCTTACTTTGACAGCGACCTGACAAAAAGGAATTCTAGCGCAGTCTAAAAAGCATTTTTTATTCTTAATGTTTGTTTTCAACAAGTCTGAAAAAATTTATGTGTAGTCCGGAATCATGCCTTAATAAATACCAAAAAGTTTTATAACCGTACACCATCTAGTTTTGCTGTGAAAAATTCCTAAAAATCGCCTACTTTGACAGCAACCTGACAGAAAGGAATTCTAGCGCAGTCTAAAAAGCATTTTTCATTCCTAACGTTTGTTTATCAACAAATCTAAAAAAATTTCTGTATAGTCCTGAATCGTGCCTGAATAAATACCAAAAAGTTTTATAACCGTACACCATCTAGTTTTACTGTGAAAAATTCCTAAAAATCGCCAACTTTGACAGCAACCTGACAGAAAGGAATTCTAGCGCAGTCTAAAAAGCATTTTTCATTCCTAACGTTTGTTTATCAACAAATCTAAAAAAATTTCTGTATAGTCCTGAATCGTGCCTGAATAAATACCAAAAAGTTTTATAACCGCACACCATCTACCTTCGCCGAAAAAATTCTTCAAAATCGCCTCCTTTAACAGCGATCCAACAGAAAGGATGGCTAGCGTACTCTGAGGAACTTGTTCGCTTACAATGTTTGCTTATTCGCAGATCAATCAAGAAAACTGTGTGCATAGTCCTGAATCATGCCCGACTAAATAGCAAAAATATTTTTCGCTGCAGACCGTTCAAATAGACCGGAAAAAATTCCGAAAAAAATTCGCCTACGTTCACGACGATCTGACGGGAAGAGCGATCGCAGAATCGTCCGCGAAGCTCTCGAACCGAAAAAGCTTTTTCGTCTATAAGGTTTCCGCATCCTCGTCCAATGGAAGCTTTTCGTTTCCATTCGGCACGCGGTTTTCACCGTGGATTCGCGAGGCAGCCCGACCACGCTGGAGTCCGGGTCCCGTTTTCCATCCTGTATTTACGGCGAGCGAGAGACCGGCTGATATTTATTTATACGACGATCTAGAACGAAGCCTTCTAATTTATCGGCGAGACAGCCGAAGCCCGGCCATATTTTTATCGGGGACGTTTAATTTCGTAGAAATTCCTTCGCTGGCAAACCGGTTGCACGCCAAAACGTCATTCAGCTGGCGGATCGAGAGGGTGCGGTAGGGGGAAGGGGGATGAGAAAGAGAGAGTGAGAGAGAGAGAGAGAGAGAGAGAGAGAGCGGGGGCGAGGATTCCCCCGACGTTGAACGCGCGTCTCTTTCGCGATTCGATTGTCCGACGCAGAAAAAGCACGATTCCGCACAACAGGTACTGTTCCGGCGTCTCGGCCAGGCCCAGCCGTCTTCTGCGACTCCTTGGGACCCACGTCAGGAATGCGTCTTAACGACTCGACTGAGAAACGGGCCCGAAAAACATGTGTCGAAACGGCTGTAATCCTCCGTCCCCCCCGAAGCACTTTGAAACACCATTTTTAGCTGAACGGGCCCAGATTTTTGTTCCCTATTTTCTTTCACTTTTCGTTTTGTTCAGTTGAAGCGTGACTGCCGGTGTCTTAATGCTTCTGGAATATTGTACTTCAGGCGTTGAAGGTGGAAGTACCATTCGAAAGTACCATTTTTGTGCCGATTACATTGCCAAGCTGATTATTTGATTTTTATTGTTCCATTGGGTCTGAATTTAATTTGGGTGAGGAGTATGTGTACTTGTTTGTGGAAACTGGTCCCCTAAATTGGTACTTTATGGTGCACCGTGGCTAACAAGTGACGTGTTTTTCAGCTCAGTACGTTTAGATTTTTATTCCCTAGTTTATTTCATTTCTACTTCTTGTTTAATCGAAGTGTGACTACCATTTGCAACTTAATGTTTGTGGAATATTGTCGTTTGACTGTTGGTGGTACTTGTAGTGCCATTCGAAAGTACCATTTTTGTGGCAATGCTATTGCGAAGCTGATTATTTGATTTTTATTTTTCCATTGGGTCTGAATTTAATTTGGGTGAGGAGTATGTGTACTTGTTTGTGGAAACTGGTCCCCTAAATTGGTACTTTATAGTGCACCGTGACTAACAAGTGACGTGTTTTTTAGCTCAGTACGTTTAGATTTTTATTCCCTAGTTTATTTCATTTCTACTTTTTGTTTAATCGAAGTGTGACTACCATTTGCACCTTAATGTTTGTGGAATATTGTCGTTTGACTGTTGGTGGTACTTGTAGTGCCATTCGAAAGTACCATTTTTGTGCCGATGCTATTGTGAAGCCGATTAGGGTATCGTTTTAAAGTGTACTTTTAAAGTCTCGCTTTTAATTGACTCGTTGACTAAACATAATACTTTTCCAATTTACAATTTCTTAATTTTCCAAACACACGGCTCGATTGTGCCTAGTTTATGGTCCACAGTTAATTTACACTATCAGTAACGCAACAAATATTCATTTTTCTTGCAAAATCGAAAATGATTTTGTCCAACTGCCCGATCAAAATTTTCCTTATCAATTTTGCACGTAATGCTTAACACTCACACATGTGAATGTTACCTTTTTGTGACGCAATTATTCTCATTTTCGTCAAATTTTCATTTTCGCTAAATTCCATAAGGTACACCTAATTAACAAAGAGATTAAAATTGCCGAATTAGTTTCTAAAAGATTTGTCCCTGTAGATACGGCGAATTAGAATTAAGAAAATCCTAAGGCATCGAAATGGTTCTCTCCAATCGAATCAACAAAATCATGTAGTATCGAAATCATTTTCTCTAATTGAATCAACAAAATAATACAGCATCGAAATGATTTTCCCGAAATGAATTAACAAAAATCATACAGCATCGAAATGATTTTCCCGAAATGAATTAACAAAAATCATACAGCATCGAAATGATTTTCTCGAAATGAATTAACAAAAATCATACAGCATCGAAATGATTTTCTCCAATGGAATTAACATAAATCATACAGCATCGAAATGATTTTCCCGAAATGAATTAACAAAAATCATACGGCATCGAAATGATTTTCTCCAATTGAATCAACAAAATCATACAGCATCGAAACGATTTTCCAATTGAATTAACAAAAATCGTACAGCATCGAAACGATGTTCTCGAAATGAATTCGAAAAAATCGGCCTGCATCGAAACGAATTTTTTCTGAGGTCGAACGAACTGCCGTGGTGTGTATCATGAGACTGTCATCGGGTGTGAAGGGTTAAATATACGCGAAGTGTGAAGAGTGTCGCACACGCATTTATTTTTACGCAGTCGCGAATTCATGGTTGCTGACGCGTGAACCGCCATAAAACCGATCGCGTTCCCATCTTATCATCAAGAGATTTCGCGAGTTCTTGCGCAAGATCCAAGACGTCGTCCGGATGTCGTCGTCGACGTTAACAAAGAGGAAGGGGGAGAGAAAGAGAGAGAGAGAGAGAGAGAGAGAGAGAGAGAGAGAGAGAGAGAGAGAGAGAGAGAGAGAGAGAGGATACATATCAACACTCGAGTCGTCCTCGTCTCGATGAAATTCCAGGACGGAGATACGCTCGAACGATCTGTAAATCGACTTGCTCGTGTCCGCTGAATTGCTGAACCTTTTTACGGGGTTCTAAATAATCATAGAGCGAACCGTAAAAACGGAAAGGAAATGGGAACGAACCTCAGGAACGTTGCATCTCCACATCCTTCAGTGTACAAGATCAACAGAATCGCTTGCGAGAATTCGCGTGCTGAAACTGTTCGAACCTCGTTTGTTCTTGCTCGTTCATATGCGATTTTGTATGGTAAATAAGGGACCCAATTACCGCGGGGGTACCAATTACTGTGCGTATATTAACCCTTTGCACTCGGCGCTATAATGATAATAATAATATTTTCATTCTAAAACTAAATTTTTCTTCCGTCTTAGAATATTTTCATTTTATTCATACGAAACTGATCCGATTTCCACATATGATGTTTAAATGTTGAATAATCTATTAAATACAAATTTCATAATGTAACAAATATTTTGTAATATTTTTTCTAATTTCTTTGATATAATGCCACAACAATTTCTAGTGGTGCTTCAGAGTCACCATTCGAGTGCAAAAGGTTAACTTCATTCTTTCATTCTAAAATTTGGCAGTTAATGGGTTAATCGTACTACTTTTTAAAGCATAATGAATATTGAAAAAGAGACATTAAATTTTTGTCATTAAGACTAGTTAACCAGTTAACTGTGGAATTTAATTTGAAAAATCCCTCACGGCGCGGAATTAAGATCAACCAATGACGAATATATACGTCGAATGCGGGCGAAATGCTGCTGTTATAAATTTTACGAAAAAAGGAAAGCGAAATGAGAAAGAATTACATTTTTATTCGATAAGAAATTAACAATTCATTAACGTTAACCGCACCGCGGTAGAATTTTGGATGACGTGTATACACGTCAAACGCCCTTAACTGGTTAATATAGATGTTGTATGTCTCTTTTTCAATATTCATTATGCTCTAAAAATAAATGGTAATAAATGGTAGTAATTAATATAGGCACAGTAATGGGGTCCCTTATTTCCCGTGACTCGAAGACAATGCCTGTAGCCCAGTCCCGTTCAACTATCGCCCGTGCGACCAGAGAATTTGGCATAAGCGACCTGGCGGGCAACGAACCACGCCTCCTTTCGATGGTTCAGCCTATGACAATATTTTGCCCGCTGACGTCACATCGCCCTCGGCTATACCCGCGGGCCTCGACGGGTGCCCTTGCCCGTTGCGAGGCATGCTGAACGGGGACTGTCTTTTTTTTTATTTAGGAAATCTCTTATGAGATTTATTACAACATTATGCTTAGTACGGAGTATTACAAACTGTATTGTATGGTACAACAAGAACGTTAGAAACAATATACAAAGAAACAAAGATTCTTAGACACGTAGGTTACATGTATTTAGAAAGGCTATCACATATAGAACGGGGACTGCTGTATTAGGTCGTCCCATAAGTTCGTGGATACGTTTATATTATTCACCATTGAAAAGTATTTTAACACTAGAACGACCGGAGCAGTCAAAATGACTGCTTCCTAAATTTTTCTTTTACAATTACTGAAATTGTAAAAATGTTTCATCGGAAATTTTTTAATGAACCTCTTCTCATTGAAGCACACATTACAATAGAAGATGTATGAAGTCTGAATGGGCACAGTCTTGTCACTGTTACACAGCAATATACCATACGTTAGTCGCATTTAGTGCTCGGTCGTTCTAGTGTTAATGAAAAACCGCCGAAATTTTACAGTGACGGTACGATGTCTTTGCCAAAAAGGTCAGAAGAGATTTGTGGAATGAAAGGGTGATTACATATTTCATTTTCAGAATTTCAATGGTACAAGAGTAAACGGCACGAACTTATGGGACAACCTAATAGCTTCGATAGAAGCTACAGTAAATTCTCGATATAAGTCAACAACACGCGTCAAGTATCGTCCAGGAGACGTACCCTAGGCGTGTTATGTTTACGCTCTTCCGAGGCCTCTCAAGCTTCGTATCCCCTCACGAGGTATACCCCGCGGTAGTGGGGATAACTCCGCGACATGTATCATCCAGGACTTGGCGACATATATAGCGAGATCACTGTACTTAGAGTTCCTTTACCGCTCGCAGCTTACCGATTTCACAAAACCGCTTGGAACGGTTTGCTGCAACGATTCCGAAGAAAAAGGAAAAACTGCGAGAGCCTAGACAGTGTTCGAAGGCCCAGTTACGTGGCTGTTCAAAAGTTCGAACAATTCCGAATTCCGTCTTCGCTCAGAGCCGGCCGATTACCGTCGCGTTTCACCGTCGGCGACGCTATCGAACGCCGATGGAAAAGGAAGTAGACTGCGACGGTATCGGGAGTAGGGGTGGGGAGGAGACGCTATGGAGCGGCGGGGGGGGGGAGGGAAACAGGAGGCGGAAAGAGTATAGAGAGGCAGGGAAAAGGTGAGGAGAAAAAGAGGACCGATAAATTTGTACTTTCCGTCGGACGGGAGCAATTATTTTCGCGCCGGGCTGACGTATCGCATAGGATAGGAGGCGGCTCTCTGGCTCTGGCTCGGGAGAAAGCAATGGTTGTGTGCGGATGGATACATACATAGAACGCGCACGGTAGAACCGCGGAATAACCGTCGCGAGCCTCGGATACCGGATATTGTAAACCGACCTTCACCGCGAAATCTGTATATCAACCTTCGCCGCGGCCGTTGCTAGAAAGGCTCGGCTCGCTTGGTAGCCGGCCGTTTAAAATTGCACGGCCGTGCTCGCTGCCAATGTCATTTAAATAGTAAGACTATCTATCGGGGCCTGGCTGGCTGGCTGGCAGCCGGCAAACTCGTTTCGGTTATCAGCAAATTCGGAAAAATAGAACCCGTTTCCGTTAGGCGACCGTGCACGCATGAATGATGCCCGATCGACGCCGTCCGTCGACGCCCCTGTTGCGAACCAGACCAGGATCCGACTGGAAAACTCTCTCGCTACCCCCTGTTTTCCATCGTCCGGAAAACTGAGGTACGCCCCGGATCGAGAAAACCAGGAAAAACACGCGGGAACAGCTTTAAGAGACAAGGGTGGTCACGTGACTTTTGCAGAGTCAGCAGGTCGGTAACTGATGTATCATTTCCGTTCACAGAATTCGGACACTGACTCTAGATCCGTCTTGGTCTCGATCCGACGGGTGTTAAGTGTGTGATTAAACTTTTGTCACGTTTTTTAATCTGTATTATCGATGTTACGAATTCTGACGCCAGACACGTGCTTCAAGTTTTCGGCTTTGTTTGGCAGAGAATCGAGACGAAATATAGCTCAATTTGCAGCTGGAGATATTTTCTAGCTACTCTCGATTTCATCCAATGGCATAAAAATACTTGGATTCCACGGCATGCACGTTGTCAATTTTTGGCCTACTTCTAACGCTTATATTACCAAATATCTGCATAATCTCGTCAGCTTCTGACCAGCGCGCGCTAGATTGGACCTTCCTCTTTCAAATGAGCCCTTTACCAGCGACAAAATGTTCTTATTTAAGGACGAAAAGTTGGTGCACGTAAAACCATTTTTCACTTATTTTTGTCGGTAACGTGGTCACTCTACCTTATCGCGAATCTACAGAGTCTTGGCTCAATTTTTAGCCTACTTCTAACGCTTATATTACCAAATATCTGCATAATCTCGTCAGCTCATGACCAGCGCGCGCTAGATTGAACCTTCCCCTTTCGAATAAGCCCTTTACCAGCGACAAAATATTCTTATTTCAGGACGAAAATTTGAGGCACGTAAAACCATTTTTCGCCTATTTTTGTCGGTAATGTAGTCACTCTACCTTATCGCGAATCTAACCTGCTGGAAATCAGTGGTTTTCTCAGACATTTCTGATCTCTATGATTTCTAACGATCCATTGATCGTTAGGCTTGCTAACCCCTTTCCAGGGTAACAGTAGACACGAGTAATTTGTAGAAAAGTAATTCTCCGAATGTTGAAAATTGTTGAAGTTACGGGGCTAGTAAATATGGCACGGTGTTAGAACAGTGTTAACTCCTTGCACTATTATTTATTTTGTGATTACAGTGAATTCTCGATATATTTCTCTGTATATGTCGCCGAGTTCTGGATGATAAATGTCGCGGAATTATTCCCACTACCCCAGCCGTGTTATGTTTACACTCCTCGGCGTCCGAGATCTCTCGAGCTTAGTGGGGATAATTCCGCGGTAGTGGGGATAATTCCCCGACGTTTATCATGCAGGCGTTGGCGACATATACAGAGAAATCATTATATAATGATTAAAAATTCTTCATCGTTCAGAGTTTCATAGAAAAAAAAGATACTTTATATTTATTGTATGCCTATGTTTTCACCAAAGGATACATATATCAACTGCAACAGAATAGAATTTTATTTCGGTTCAAAGGAAATTAATGACATACATATTTATTAGACTCTCTTCAGAATCTTCATCACGAGCCTGACTCGATATTGTAGGGCAAGGGACTAAGTAACTAAAATCAGTGTATTCTCCGGAATTGGATCAACAACCGTATCAATACTGTTTTCCACTTAATTGCGCGTACACTGACGAGTAATTGCAAAAAAAAATCCATTCTCCAAATGTTTAAAATTGTTGAAGTTACAGGGAGATTCCTTGTAGCATCGTGTTCGCCAGAAGCGAACTTTTCTCATTCAAGTGTTCTTGAACTGAACTTGAAATGTTGCTGGAAAAAATTGGAGTGCATTTCTCGAATGTTAATTAACGTCCATGGGAAATTTGAAATTTTAATACCCACTGCTTCCTGTTTAAAAAATTCCCCAGGATAGCCTTGTCAGCGCGTTAGACCGAGCAGATCGGTGATCGATGACAGTAATGACAGACGAGCGGCCTCGGAAAAGCGCCGTTCCTCCTATTTCTCAAGGCCCGGAAAAACGAAGACACTAGCCGAGTTTAGAAAACGAAGACGCTCCACCGAGGAAATAGCAGTGAAGAAGATGCGAGAAAACGAGGCTCCGAGGCAGAAGAAGTGGAATCCGAACGCTCACGGCCCGCGATTAAGCGGCCCGACTTCGAGGGCTTGTTCTACTTATCTTGAAGATAAAAGGGCCCCCGAGTTTTGCGCCTGTTCTTTGCAATTAATTAGTTCACTTGGTTGCGAGTGCGGAGAACGGCCGCGGCAACGAGGAATTAAATTGAAATCAAAAGAAGAATTATTTTGTAATGTGTGTGAGCCCCGCTCGCCCGTTAAGAAACGTCTGACTTTGAACGCCGATTCTACTTATCCTGGAAAAAAAGCGTAGCCGACTGTCGTTTATAATTAATTCTCGGCGCTTTGATTGCGGGGAATGACTGCTCCGGGGTCTAGTTTAAATGCAATTAACGGGAGAATTATTTCGAAGAGACCGTGGTTCATGCGTGGACTCTCTGCGAAGGAAAAATGTCTGACCTGACCGACTCGTTCTACTTACCCTGTTGACTTGTAATTAATCCTTTGTTACTCGCCCCTTTCAAATCGAAATAATATTCTGATCTCGTGGTACTCCAAAGGATACTTAAGCATTACAGTGAATCTAGGAATACAATAAATTCTTTCGTTTTTTATACAAAAATTACTAAACAATGGGACTCGTCGAAATAGCGGATCCTAAGTTTATTAATTTTCCATTACCGAGATAAAATTGCATCTATGGGGACTGTCCAATAAATTTGTCCCTTTACATAATTTCAGTTTTATACTTAGCTCGTTGGACGTAATATTAAAGTTAGACTGCCGGATGTTATGCATTTATGAATAAGACGATTAGGTGCAATTTAAAGCAATGAAGAGATTACAACAAATTGAAGACGTCGGTACAGTATTTTCAACTCCAGAAAATTTGTTTAAAATGAGAATATTTTTCATCGATAAACGAAATGTTTATTTTGCATAAAGATCCACAGTTTAACCCATTTGCGTATTTATACGCTCAATTTATGTTCTCTAATAATGCTGAAATATGAAGTTCTTCTACTTGTAATCATTTTTGTACTTGAATATAATTTAAAAAAAAGTTTGTTGATAAAGGCCTCACATTTCCTTGTGATGCAAATGGGTTAATGAAGTACTGTAGACAGCAGATGTACCGTCAAGGACAAAGGTTTGAATTTCATTAATAAAGCAACGATTTTTAGATTACAAAGCACGGGGGGTTAATTAATGGCCATGTTATGGGGTTCGGAGGGCAAGTACCGAGACGAGGAATAAAACTGAAGTCGACTGAACCCGGAACGTGGAAACGGACTTCCGAAGTCTTCTTCCGGTTGCGTCGAGTTTGAAAAACTGTCGCAAAGACGCGCAACGGCGCAGCCTCTGTCCCGAACGGCGAACAATGCGTGTCCGCGAGTGGTACACGAAACTCGGATGTTCCAAAGTATATTACACGTACCTTTCTTCTGCGCGACGTCGCATACGTCCCGCCCGGGGAGTGATATTTATATTTACGCCACCGTCGGATCCTCGGATCAGTTTTTCTCCCGTTCTCAAGGTCGGTACAGTAAATTATCGTTGTACGTCAGTTCCAATCTCACGTTTCCAAGTCAGTGGAACACCTGACACCACCGCGGTGAGTGGCCTAATCTCGAGAGCCGTCGCGGCCAGAATATTATCGGCTGTATCGGTGTGAGACCAGAATACCACTACTAATTCAATTACAAAACTTCTTTATTTTTTTATGAAACTTTTACCAACATATTCGTGGCATTTTTCTGATTAAAATGAAACCGAATATGATATTTCTCTGCATATGATTGAGATTTCTCTATATATGTCGCCAAGTCCTGGATGATAACCGCGGAGTATACCCCATGAGGGTCCACGAAGCTTGAGTGGAGGTAAACATAACACGACATGTCTCCTGGACGATACATGACTCTGACATGACCCGTGTTGTTGACATATATCGAGAACTCACTGTGTTTGAAATTTTCATTATAGGAACAGTTCAAAATCGTAACCACTACTTTTTCTTTTGTTTTCTATGTTTTTAATAAACTGTCTAGTATTATTAATCCTTGTCACATCTCAAGAAACAAACTCGAGCCATTTGAACGAATTTTATAAAAGTTATTCGTTTTTAAAGGGTGGACGGTTAGTTTTACGGCTGGCTGTACATCAGTCTCGTTTAGTAGTTCTAGTTCTAGCGTTAGAACTAGAACGTAATTCTATTGTTAACGATAATCCACAGGGCACAATAATAATTCCAATTTTATTTTTAAGAGACAGAATATTCTGCAATTTTAGTCGAAAAATATTGCGGTAAGAATTACGAGGACGACAGAAGAGAGATGAAACAAGGTTTCGAGAGCGGACTAGGGTATGTCTCCTAGACGATACATGACCCGTGTTGATGACATATATCGAGAACTCACTGTATTCGGAAGATGTCATCAAATTGAAAAATTGCATCACAAGTTCGCGGAAAATTAGGCAAGGTTAGACGAATAGTGCCATTTTCTACGAATGTCAAGATCATCTCGGATGAAAGTACGCAAGATCGATCCTAGCGTCGTGGTCGATCATCGAAATCACCGTCGCGTATCGACTGCAGTTCGAAAGTCGCGAGGAGGAAGCGATCGGGGGATTCCAGTTTCCGGCACCGGGTCTCCTTGACGTTGTTTATTGATCACGAGAGGGAAAAAGAGAAAAAGGGAGAACGCAAGAGAGAGAGAGAGAGAGAGAGAGAGAGAGAGAGAGAGAGAGAGGCTCCCGAAGCTCTGCAACGACGCATCGATTCGCCAACTCGCTCGCCGCGTCACAGAACTCATCAGCGTAATTAATGATACGGGAGCCCGACAGCCAGCAGAATAAATAAGCGATAATATTATGTAGATGCGACCGATCGATCCTGACGTCGCTCGATAAGCAAGCAAAAAGTGGGGGAACGTGCCGAAAAAAAACAGAAAAACGTAACCGATGAAAAAACCGAAATGATGCCTCGCCTCTCGAGCCACGGATCAACGATCGCGTTTGAGAAAATGATTTTCGTTGGCGTGCTTCAGGAGGAAGTCGGTGGAAACGATCGTATCACAAAACGATCTAGATCTCGAGAGGTGCGTCAGAGGTGCACGTCTTTCGTGCACTCGGATTTATTGAAATCCAGCGATCCACGCGGACGAGACACTCCGCGTTAATTAAAAATTGACGTTCAGCGCGCCAGCTAATTGCTTGTAGCCTACTCGGGGAACACTATCACCCGGATTCGATGAGTAGAAAGCAACTATATTGTTGTAGTACTGCGTTCAATTTTGGGATTTCGTTGGTTTGGTAGAACGTACGATTGCTGCGTTAATTGATTCTTTAAATGCACTTTTGCGCACGATTTCGTGACCTTCTGGTGGCCCAGGATCATAGTATTTGCGAAGAATGGTTACTTCTTTTAAAATAATGAACGAATCGTTGAATTATTATTTCAATTGAGAGTCCTTCGTTTAAGGAAGTTTATGTGGGGCTCTGTAGAGAATATTTGCACAACAATCTCGAATGTAGAATTGCAAGTGCTTCATTTAATTATGCTTAATTTACCATTATATTTCTGCGTCCCGTAAAATTTGTCAATTATTTTTTAATGCATATTCTCCGTTCGAGCCCATACAATTATCGAGAAAATATTTTCATATTGATCTCACATATCGAATAAGGTAATGGGTGAGAGTTTACGTCCCGGGTTTCATTTAATTGCGTTTCATTTATATTTATATTGCGTTGTATTTGTACGTCTCATAAAATTGTTTAATTATATTTTATTGCACATTTTTCAGTCGGCAACGAGAACCCACCAAATTGTCCAGAATATGTTTTTACGATCGCAAAGATTGAATGGGTGAACCTTGTTTGTGATTAACTTAATATATACCTTGTGTTTGGACTTTTTTATGCCAGAGGAAATTTGTTGAGCCTCATGACCCTAAAAATTTCCCCTATAATATGATACAAATGCTAATATTATTAGTGGACCGCAAAATAAAAATTGTTTAGATAATTCCGATCATTTTTTCAAGAAATTACGCAAAATAAAAATCGTCTGCATTGACGGTACGATGCAGGACTTGCGTGGACAGTGATTTTTCTTTTCTTAATCGTTTCGACCAGTTTGAAAATGGTTGAACAGCATTGATTTTCCAAAATATTTTATACTGTTATTATATTTTACATTGTTTTAAATTGCAGCTGCTCGTTTTTGTTACGAACGCGCAGAATCCGGCTGGATTCGAATTTTTAGAATATTTTCGCTGTGTCTCCGGTTTGGTCTATTAATTTCTGTTGGGAATGCATAAAGTCCGGAGTCTAATTAAACCGTAAATTAAAAGAGAAGAGTGGCGTCTCGCAGCACGGCCAACGATATATCGTCGCGAGGCAGTAAAAGGGTTAATAGTTTACGACGCTCGCCGCAGAAACGTTCCTCCGTTTTTTCCCGGTGTCATTTCTCAGCAGAATCTGCAGAACGCCCGTAAAATTGATCGATCCCGCGTCCAATTAGACAGAAGAAACGGTGATTGTTTCGCGGCGCGTATCTCCCGCCGCAGAATCCCGTGGCACGCGAATCGAACCGGCGATCTACGAGCGATCTACGAGTCGATCTACGAGCGAGAACCGTGAACGCGGCGGCCGTGGATCACTCGGCAACCGGCCGTGTCACGAGACACCGCAGCGACTCGCATAACTATTCCCTACACTCTTTAGCACGTTCAAAACTCGGCGACCGCAAAACTTGCCCAAAATCGAACCAATTTATTTGATTATACGAAACCTGAAAAAGAATTATGGTGTCGATCATTAAAGGATCGTAACATAAATTCGTTTCGTTCGATGACTTTTGTTCACTTGTTAAGAAAGTAGAGAATTACGAGCAATTAGAAAGTCATCGACTGCAAGGATTCATTTAATATGCCAATTTTCTGCGTTTGTTATGGGCCACGATTAAATCGTCATAATTCGAATATATTTATATGCGGGACCGAAAGAATTTATACGACGAGAAAATACTTCCTCAACTCTTTTATATTCGACGCAATTGACTGCAACCGCATCTCCCAGAATCTTAATGATCTTCATTCGATTCGTATGTCAAGGGTTAAACTAATTGTCAATTAGTACGGGATAATTATCCGCCAAAATCGGTGAAATTCGAGGAAATATTTCAAGGGTTGGGTGAAATTTACCGAAATATCGCCGTCAAGAAATCAAACCCAATAGCAATAATATTAAAATTTGCACGTCAGAAATTACATTCGTTACAAAAATCCCACACAATATAAATCGTCCGAAATACATTATAAATCATCAAAACCCGCGAAACTGGATGAAATTTTTGAAAAGAAAATGGGCCAAATTGCGCTCGAATATGGCCGTAAAGAAATCAGAACCGACAACTATAGAAATCACCGTATACAGGGTGTATAAAAATTATATCTCACGACCACCATAGCGTGATTCTACACCCCTAGATCGGTGGAGATCTGTTAAAAAAATGCACCGCAAAATTCACCTTGACCTTGGAAATCAAGGTGAAAGTGTCGACAAATTTTCTTTTATTGCATCGTATAGTACTCGTCGCTCAAATTTTTCGATACTTTGACCTTAAGTTTCCAGGTCAAAATGAATTTTGCGGTGCACTTTTTTCACAGATCTCCACCGATCCGGAGGTGTAGAATCACGGTATGATGGTCGTGACATATAATTTTTATGCACCCTGTACAGGGCACCAATTAAGCTTACAATCGACGAGACTTACAGTAAAGTTTAACGAAGAAAAGAGCGGTCGTTCAACGCGATCGATCCTCTCAGGATGAAGACGCGACGAGCAAGACGAAGCGGAAGAAGGAGGAGAGAGAGAGGCGTGCAGCGAGCGGGCTACGTAAGGAAGCGTGCTCGATATTAATAAACGCCGGAACGAAGATAATCCGTCGATGCGTCACGCGCCGCACGCAGAAACAAAACCAGCCAGGAAGAAGCAGCAAGTGAACGCTGACCGGCCGCGGATCAACGAAAGAATGGAATAAAGAGCCGGCGGGTAATTAATCCGATAAAACGGAACACTTTGTGTAACGTTGCATAATGCGAGCTCGGTAATCACGAGATGCGCCGCGGCCGATCCGAGCGGAGCCGCGCGCGTACTCGTTGTTTCCATCGTGTCCGCGGCTCCACGCGATTACCGCGACGCCATAACGAACCTTGATCCTGATCTCGATCGCTTTCCCGTTCGCGGTTGCCTTTACCGTCATTGCGAATGATCTTGATATCGGATTTGTCTTGTTACTGGTTGTTCATTATTTCTGTTCGTTTCGCATCTTTCTTCGTAATTGATAAGAATATCGTAGAATATTGTCCAGGCAATTACAGTAATCAAGCACACTGATTTCTCTGTATATGTCGCCGAGACCTGGATGATAAATGTCGCGGAATTATTCCCAACGCTCGAGCCGTGTTATGTTTACACTCCTCGGCGTCCAAGGTCTCCCGGGCTCGATAATTCCGCGACATTTATCATCCAGGCGTTGACGACATATACAGAGAAATCACTGTACAATGATTAGAGATTCTTCATCGTTCAGAGTTTCGTAGAAGAGAAGGATAGTGTATATTTATTGTATGCCTATGTTTTCTCCAAAGGATACATATATCAACTGCAACAAAATAGAATTTTATTTCGGTTCAAAGGAAATTAATAACATACATATTTATTAGACTCTCTTCAGAATCTGCATCACGAATCTGACTCAATGTTGTAGGGCAAGGGGTTAAGTAACTAAAATCAGTGTATTCTCCGGAATTGGATCAACAACCGTGTTAATACTGTTTTCCAGTTAATAGCGCGTACACTGACGAGTGATTGCAAAAGAAAATTCATTGCCCAAATGTTTAAAATTGTTGAAGTTACAGAGAGATTCCTTGTAGCATCGTGTCCGCAGTAGCAAACTGTTTTCATTCCAATGCTCTCAGTGTTACCACTGTGACCTTGGTTGCCCTTGGCGACATATACAGAGAAATCACTGCACTATCACAAACAAGTTCATTATTTTATGCATAATAAAAATTGTCCAAATAGTCTTGAAACATCAAGAATGATGTAACAATAGTTTATGCATTTATAGAAAAAAGTGAGTAGATGCAACATGAGACAATAGAAATTGGAAGAATTTAAGAATATATCATTATTTTCAGCTTTTTGAAATGATTGAAGAAGGAAAAAAAATTCGACTTGGTTTCAGTCTCTTGCAATTGCTGTAACTGATTTTTATTTTTCATAAAGGTCCGCTGTCTATTCACTACGCGTCATTTTAAGGTACGAAGCTCGAGTTGTTGACATATATCGAGAATTCCCTGTATCTGGTTACCAACATGGTTAAGAGCCAAGGGTGGTTATGTCACTTTTGCAGAGACAGCAGCAAATCTAATCAGCAGATCCAATGGCATAAAAATGGCGTCGTCAATTTTTGGCCTACTTTTAACGCTTATATTACCAAATATCTGCATAATCTCGTCAGCTGATGACCAGCGCGCGTTAAATTGAACCTTCCTCTTTCGAACGAGCCCTTTACCAGCGACAAAATATTCTTATTTCAGGACGAAAAGTTAAAACACGTAAAACCATTTTTCGCCTATTTTTGTCGGTAACGTGGTCACTCTACCTTATCGCGAATCTACGGAGTCTTGGCTCTTAAGATTTACCTGCTGGAAATCAGTGGTTTTCTCAGAAATGAATCGTTAGGCTTGCTAACCCCTTTCCAGGCTAATAGTACACACGAGTAATTTGTAAAAAAGTAATTCTCCGAATGTTGCAAATTATTGAAGTTACGGGGCTAGTAAATATGGCACGGAGTTAGAACAGTAGATTCGAACAGTGTTAACCCCTTGCACTGCTATTTATTTTCTGATTACAGTGAATTCTCGATACATGTCAACAACACGATATATGTCCGAGGCTTCGACATATGTTGTTCGGATAATTTCCATTTGCTTTCAGAGATTTTCTCTAGAAGAATTTCGTAAAATTCGAAGGAATCGATAAATTTCTGCTGTTAGGTCTGTCGTGAATCTAGAGGCCCTGAATCGGCAACCGTCGATAGTGACGAATGCGATCTCTAATGAACAACGATGCAGATGTATAGTCTCTCTGTCTCTCTCTCTCTCTCTCTCTTCTGGAGGCTGCCGGTAAGAGAATAATAGCTCGGCCATTCGCTGACACTCGAACAGAGGTTCATCGTTTGTTAGATGACTGCTCTATCAATTCAATTACTCGGCCTGTCGAGAGATTCCTTCTTCGCGGGGTTGCTATTTCAAGTGGCAGAACAGAAACGAGCGCGAGACCCGCTTGCCATGATCGCTCCTCCGCGCCGAACGGAATCCTTTATTGGATGACTATCAACTCTATCGTCTGGGAAACGATGGGACCCGGACGGTAATAGTCGCCGGCGTGACTCGCGCCATCGATCATAACGATCATAACTAATCTCTCTATTAACGACAGTGGAAACAATCGCTGGGGGCTCTTGTTGCGGAATGAAACATGGATAACCTCGTGCGATTGACTGGACGGGTCTCGTTAGATTGATGACAGTGTCTTCTTTCCATCTGTCCCGCTTTTGTTAGCTACTCGATGTTACCTGCTCGTCTATTTTCATACGGAACTTCGACATTGTCGTTTGATTGCTCAATTTTTTAGTGGCCATGCAATTCAATTTTTTCTTTCTTTTATTTCGAAGGCAAAATACTCATACGAAACCGTAATCACTGCGAGTTTTATTTATCTATGGTAAAAATTAGTGGACATATAATAATTTCAAGCAATATAAAGATCATTCGGGGTTAAAGGCGCAACATAAAAATGGCCTGAGACAATTGTAGGGGGGCAGGTGTTAAATCCCTAGATCAATAATTTTAATAAATCGGAAACAACATTATTCAATTTTTCGTCGCTAGACTGCGCATCTCCATGCAAAAGATATATTATTTGCAAGGCAATTCGGCTAGACGCAAATTCATTTCTGGCGCAAATATTCTTAATTGCTCGAAAATAATTTTTCCCATCAAATTCGGCCTCTATTCATCACTTTATAGTCGTACGCTCTTAAAAATCGCATAACTTTGTCAATATTGGACTATACTACTTGAATTTTTTTCTTTACCGATTCAGATGAAATATTCAGAATATGTATAATTGATACAGATGTAAAAAGCGTACTTTTTAAATTTTTAATATAAGCCCGCATAAAAAAGTTGCAAAATACAACCTTTAGTACTTTCTCTGTAATTTCGACCAATTTTAATCAAACATTTTTCTCGCGTTATGTAGTGATCGAATTGTTCTAACTTCTCCAAAAAACTCAACTAGTATAGTCCAATATTGACAAAGTTATGCGATTTTTAACACTAGGTTTACGGGATCCGTCAAAATGACGGGTTCTAATATTTTTAATTTACGATTATTGAGATTATCAAGATCCGTCTACGTGGAATTACTCGACAAACTTATTTCCTTGGGTATATATTATTTAAAAAATGGCGGAAAACTTGGATAGACACATTCTTCCTCTTTTTATAAAGTAATGTAAAATATTCACTTTTAATGCTCCGTGAACCTAGTGTTAAGAGCGTACGAATATTAGTGGGACTTACTATACATAAAATCGTATTGATACAATTTTCGGATCAAGCTAAATACGCACCCGAGTCTTCGAGCAACGTGTCTGTCCACTGCAGGCCATTTCTACTGAGCCGAGGCGCGGATCTGGAGGCGGAAAATTTTCAGCAATTAATCTCGCGACGACGAAACCGCAACGGTGCATTTTCGAGTGCAGTTTGCTGCACGTTCGAAGTGCGCGATCCGTTGATAGACTTTTCTGCGGCGTTCTAATGCCTGAACACGGTCGCCGCCCACGGCCCAGCCAAGAGAAGCGAGAGAGAGAGAGAGAGAGAGAGGCCTCGGATTTTTTCGGACGCGCAGAAGGCCGGGCAGAGAGAGAGAGAAAGATTCGACATCGCAGATACAGTGGAACACTTCATAAATCATTCGCGCGAACGTGTATCCCCGCGTGCATCCGACCTGCATAACAGCCGTTGAACTTGCGAATGCTCGGAGCCGGACGTATCTGACCATGCGTGACCAGGAACGTGGTCGATCGGACGCGGTAGAAAGTGTACCTGGGTACCCGATACAATGTTTCGCCAGCTCGAAAGTTCCTCGTAGACGACGGGGCTCGATTAGCCGATTAAAACCGATCCTGAAGGTTCGCCCTTCTTCCGGCAAGTGCCCGGCAAACATCTCCGGGAACCGCCTCACAGTCCATTATGGTCCTCCACGTGTTCCATTAGAAATGGATCCGTGACCGTCGCTCGAAACGCTGCCGAATACAAACTGAAATAATTGTACCGAATCAACCCTTCGCCTCAAAATGACTAATCTTCACTAATTGTGAAATGAAAAATCTGAAACCGGTCATTTGGCCGGCTGTGGTTTGCTGTTGAACATACTTTTAAAGAGATCTCTTTAGTACCGTGAATTCTCGATATATGTCAACAACACGGGGTATACTCTGCCGGTAGTGGGGATAATTCCGCGACGTTTATCGTCCAGGACTTGGCGGCATATATAGAGGAATTGCTGTACTCTGTGTTTCGTACTTAAAGAAATCTCGATGCTCATCAGAATGTTCGAGACCGACGATGACGTACGCCTTTGTTACCAATTCCATACTAAGATTTTTAATTTTAACTGTGCTCTCCGAAAAGTATTGAAGACTGACGATGAAGAGACGGAAGTTCGGATAAAAAATGTTCAATTCGGAGCTGGGTGTGTTTTGCACATTGGTTCTGTAGGTCAAGGAGTACTGAAAAAGGGTGATGCTTATGATACTCATTACTCGTATTGAGTAATCATACGGCGACCCACGCTCTTAACTCAATATTGGACTATACTACTTGAATTTAAATTTTTAATATAAGCCCGCATAAAAAAGTTGCAAAATACAACCTTTAGTACTTTCTCTGTAATTTCGACCAATTTTAATCAAACATTTTTCTCGCGTTATGTAGTGATCGAATTGTTCTAACTTCTCAAAAAATTTCAACTAGTATAGTCCAATATTGACAAAGTTATGCAATTTTTAACACTAGGTTTACGGGACCCGTCAAAATGACGGGTTCTAATGTTTTCAATTTTAACTATGCTCTCCGAAAAGTATTGAAGACTGATGATGAAGAAACGGAAGTTCGGATAAAAAATATTCAATTCAGAGCTGGGTGTGTTTTGCACATTGGTTCTGTAGGTCAAGGAGTACTGAAAAAGGGTGATGCTTATGATACTCATTACTCGTAATGAGTAATCATACGGCGGCCCACGCTCTTAACTCAATATTGGACTATACTACTTGATTTTTTTCTTTTTTTGACCGATTCAGATGAAATATTCAGAATACGTATAATTGATACAGATGTACAAAACGTACTTTTCAAATTTTTAATATAAGCCCGCATAAAAAAGTTGCAAAATACAATCTTTAGTACTTTCTCTGTAATTTCGACCAATTTTAATCAAACATTTTTCTCGCGTTATGTAGTGATCGAATTGTTCTAACTTCTCCAAAAAATTCAACTAGTACAGTCCAATATTGACAAAGTTATGCAATTTTTAACACTAGGTTTACGGGACCCGTCAAAATGACGGGTTCTAATGTTTTCAATTTTAACTACGCTCTCCGAAAAGTATTGAAGACTGATAATGAAGAGACGGAAGTTCGGATAAAAAATATTCAATTCAGAGCTGGGTATGTTTTGCACATTGGTTCTGTAGGTCAAGGAGTACTGAAAAAGGGTGGCGAAGTTTACTTGAATACAGACACTACGCGTAGAAGACTCGTAATGAGTAATCATACAGCGACCCACGCTCTTAACTAATACTTTCAATTTACGATTATTGAGATTGTGAAGATCCATCTACGTGGAATTACTCGACAAACTTATTTCCTTAGGTATATATTATTTAACCATTTGCACTCGAGTGGTGACTCTGAAGCACCACTAGAAATTGTTGTGGCATTATTTCAAAGAAATTAGAAAAAATATTACAAAATATTTGTTACACTACAAAATTTGTATTTAATAGATTATTCAACATTTAAACATTATATGTAGAAATCGGATCAGTTTCGTGTGAATAAAATGAAAATATTGTAAGACGGAAGAAAAATTTAGTTTTAGATTGAAAATAGCGCCGAGTGCAAAGGGTTAAAAAATGGCTGAAAACTTGGATAGACGCATTCTTCTTATTTTTTTAAAGTAATGTAAAATATTCACTTTTAATGCTCCGTAAAGCTAGCGTTAAATGGAATTGATGGACTGAGAATCTTGAGCGAGTTTCGAAAAGAAGGATAGTTCGAGCGTCGCAGTTTCGGAATAGTGTTTAAACTGTTTGCTGGAGCAGCGGGTTTGGGAAAAGCCTAATTTACGACACCCTCGAGTGTCTATCGTTTCCCTCTTCCTTTCCCGTGTCCTGTGGCGACGAAAGTTGAACGACCGATCGGAACACGTTCGAAGGATCGCGATATCTTGGTCCTGTGGGGATTTCGAGAAGAAACACCGGCGAGGATTACTGCGACGCTCGAGTCTGGTCATCCTTGGGACTGCGTATTTTAAAATGGCTGGCATCCACCGGCTCGTACTCGCCGTTACTTCGATTCACTGTGAGCGAACGATATTCTAAATATTCATCGAGAGCACTAACAATTTTTTAATCATCCTCGACGACGTCATCGATAGGCTCACGAGTTGTCGGACAAGTCCCAAGATGGATTGTTTGCGTTCGTCAATTGTTACCGGACTTTCTGTGCGTTAATAATAATAATACGAAGCGTTAAAAGTATTTGGTAAATGTTGCCTTATGAAACGGGCGACACTGAATTTATTGCGAATGTCCGTAATTTACAGTACAAACAGATGCCTGGACAGAAACATTTATTCCATTATTTTCCACAAATGAATTATTATGATTTCAATAACTGCACAATATCAAACCGGTCGTTTGACCGTGGTAGGTTTAGCGTTGACCCTTTGCACTCGAAGCCATTCTAACTCGAAAACGAAACATTTTTTCCGACCTAGAATATTTCCCTTCTATGTATATATTTGTTCATGCTATACTGTACTGAAATGTTTAGTAATTTATTAAATACAAAAAAAATTGAATAGTGTAAAAAATATTTTGAATAATGATACAGGAATTTTTAGTGGCGCCTTACAGTCGCCATTCGAGTGCTAAGGGTTAATAGACGTTAGTTGTTAGAAATTCTAACAATATTAATCCTGATTCCTGATTGTTGCTCAACCATTTCTCCAAGTCAGAGGTGCGGCGGTTAGACTCCGCATGGCAGACATTTCTGATGATTGTGTTCGCGAATTGAAACTGATCGAATCGTCCTCCAAGAAGTATTAAATTAGACGGTGTCTTTGGGCGATTGAATCAAAATATTTGGAACTACAGTGAATTCTCGATATATGTCAACAACACTCTTGCCAGCGTCGTATATCGTCCAGAAGATATACCCTAGTCATCGAGCTTCTAGGTCCCTCGCGGGGTATACCCCGCGGTAGTGGGGATAATCCCGCGACGTTTATCACCCAGGCCTCGGCGACATATATCGAGAAATCACTGTATTGTTCAAACCCGTTGAAAAAGAAAATCAAGCTTGACTTTGCTAGTCGCAATCTAGATACCGAATTTTTCATTTCACACGCAAATCCACAGTTTTCCGATGCAACTTAAAAATCACATAAGGTGCAGTGGGGTACATCCGTACACGGTGCAAATCCGCACCAGGCCCTTATTTATTCGAATATACGTTGCATTGTACCAACTGTAAGGTAGAAATCACAATTGCATGAACTGGATTTGTGGAAACTGCGACAAAGGATCAAAAAAGGAAAACAATATGAATGTGAGAGATGTCTTGACGATGACTGAATAAGAATTTGAATTTTTATTCTTACGTTATTTTATTACTAACAATAGTTCCGCTTTTGCCCCATGATATAAACAGGTATTTTTACTCAAATTTTTAAACTGTTTTCAATTTATTAAGAAAATCATAAGTCTCAGAAGACATTTTTAATCCAAATTAATGCAACTTAAAGAATAAACCACGCGCTAAATGAAAACACTAAGATTACTAGGGTTTGGTGGAATAGATAGAAAATACATCAGTTTCACCAGTTAACTGTGTTTGACGAGTACACTCGTCACGAAGAAATGGCAATATTTTGTGTCACGACGAGTGTACTCGTCAAAACAGCTACAATTCGAACAGCGGTTAATTTTTGCGACGCAACTTAGGTACACATTACGCAACAGCAAACTGGTCAAAGTAAACTTTACAATTTCTGAGTCGGTTTTACCCCACTCCACCTTACACAAAAGAAATGACTCATAAGCCTGACCGTGCCTCCATTACTCCGCCTGCGGCACCCCGCGCGTCATCTTCACCATCGAACCAACCAAAAACTTGCCCCAAAAAATCCTGAAAATCTCCGCATCGTGTCGACTCAATTCCTCCTACCCTTGGCACCGCAAAGACAAAGGGAATACGGTCGGAGTGACCGTTCTTCCTCCGTAGCACGGGTCGGTTATCGATAAAGGTTCGTTCGGCTTGTCTGATTGCAGATACTGGCGCGCCGTACGTATTGTACAAGGACAACATGGAGAGACCCCAGGGGCAATGGGGCCCGGGGCCGGGATCTCTCCAGGACGGGGGACTGTATCCGCAGCAACAGCAACAACAGCAACAGCAGGGCTCCTCCTCGTCCGGCAGTCCACAGCAGGCCTGTGGCCCACCAGTCGAGGGAGAAAGCGGTCCCCCGCCTTCGTTGGCCTCTCCCGTGCCCTCACCGTACCCCTCGGCCCCGCCTGAGCCTCAAGCCTTAACCCCGCCCGACGACGACATACAATCGAGTCAGGCGACCTCTCAGCAACAGCAACAACAACAACAACAGCAGCAGCAACAACAACAACAGACGCAACAGCAGCAAGTCCAACAGCAGCAGCAGCAGCAGCAACAACAACAACAACAGGTCCAACAACAGCAGCAACAACAACAACAACAACAGACGCAACAGCAGGACCATTCGCCCCAGCAACAGTTGACGCCCCACGAGGTGGACCGCAGCGATTGTTTCCCCGGGGCCGGCGAGCTCCAACAGTATCCCCAGCATTATTTCAAAGAGGCCCGGCCGCATCCGTCGCCGTCCGTGCCGCCGCACATGCTCACGCCCGGCGGTTTCTCCGCGTTGCACTATCTGAAGCAACCGGGCGTGATGCTGACGTCCCTCGGCCAGGGTGACGGCGGGCCCGGCCTCGACGGACACCAGTACGCAAGCCCCGGGGCCCCGAACATGGCGACCGGTCTACCGGACATCGTCCAGCAGAGCGGCAAGTCCGGCAAAGGGGCGAACAGCGATCTACGGTTGTTCAAGTGTCTGACATGCGGCAAAGACTTCAAGCAAAAGTCGACGCTGCTGCAGCACGAGAGGATCCATACGGACAGCCGGCCGTACGGGTGCCCGGAGTGCGGGAAGCGGTTCCGGCAACAATCGCACCTAACGCAGCATCTGCGCATACACGCGAACGAGAAGCCGTACGCGTGCGTGTACTGCGAGCGTACGTTCCGGCAGCGTGCGATCCTCAACCAGCATCTGCGCATCCACTCGGGTGAGAAGCCATACCAATGTCCGGAGTGCGGAAAACACTTCCGTCAGAAGGCGATCCTGAATCAGCACGTCCGCACACACCAAGGCGAGCATTTCTCTCTGCCTCCCAGACTCCCAGAGGGCGTCCACCACACCAACACACTGACCCATTCACCGGGGGTTTTCTTATTTTTTCTATTGTTTTTTTTTTTGTTTCTCTCTTGTGTTTTCTTCGTCTTTCGATTTTTCTTTGTGTTTCTTTTTCTTTTCTTCTTCTTCTTCTTCTTCTTCTTCTTCTTCTTCTTCTTCTTCTTCTTCTTCTGACTTCTTCTTTTCACTTCGTCGTCTATCGTTTCACTTTGTCGACCGTGCGTAGACTCGTTCGAGCTTCGGCCCCGGTCATCGACGATCATCATCGACAACCGTGCGTCCCCGGGACTCGTCTCATCGTCGTCGGTCGATCATTGAGAGACGCGATACTCGCCGTTCGTTACATCAGCCACCCGTTCTATCATCGTTCTCTGTCTCTCTTTCTCTCTGTGTTCATTGCCGCTCGTCCATTGACTCTCACTACTAACAAACCGTCATCCCCCCCAATTTTCAGTTTCCACTCTAGCTGTCTCGCTAGCGGAGAAGCTCGACGCGAACGTGGTGCAAGTCGATGTCCCTTTGGTTCAACCCTTTGCCGATCTATCTTGAGACAGACGTAGCCGGTTTACTGTTCATTGATAACGTCGCGATCACACTATCGCTCAAGAGTATCCTGACACTCGGTTCAAAAGTGTCTCGTATTTGACACTAGGTTTACGGAGCACTAAAACTGACTACTTTACATTTCCTTATAAAAATAACATGGATATATCTATCAAAATCTGTAGCGATTTTTTTAATAACATATACCTAGAGAAATCAATTTGTTAAATAATTCCTCGTGGATCCATGTTTGCAATCTGAATATTCGTGAATTAAAAATATTAGAATCCGTCATTTTGACGGGTCCCGTAAATCTAGTGTTAATTTTAGTGGAGTATTGGTATGTTCCATATTTCATAAGAAACTAATCAAAATCGATTTTGGTCACCGTTTCGGTCACTGTCTCTAACTTTTATGCTAATACGTATTTCGCTAGTGTCCGGATACTTTTGAGCGGTAGTGTACACGTCACGTGTGCAAAGTTATAGTATTTCTTATCCGATCGAAACAGGTTCGTAGAGCTACCTATGGGAATGTAATTTGAAGTATTGGAACCAAAGCTGGTAGCGTTTTTAAATTGAAATTAACACGTTGACCGCCATGTCACCCATATGTGGGTGACGGAATATTTACGTTAATATATTCATTGCTCCAAATTTGATTAGGATCTGTAAAATTCAAGAAAGCTGGAAGACTACTCAGTATCACACATTGAATTTCTTTCAATTTTTATTTCACTAGAAAACTTGATTTGATTTTATGGAATTTTTAAGGTTTCTAGTTTGCCGGTCAAAGTGTTGAAAGTTTTAACAGTATAGGGCAAGGGACCCAATTACTGTGCGTATATTAACCCATTATCTGCCACGATCCCCAATCGGGAATTTTGGTACGCCTGACAGTTCAGTTTCACTCTTTCATTCTAAAGTTTGGCAGTTAATGGGTTGATCGTACTTCTTTTTAAAACATAATGGATATTAGAAAAGAGATATTACATTTTTTCGTTAAAATTAGTATATCTCTTTTTCAATATCCATTATGCTTTAAAAATCAGTGTAATCAATATAGGCACAGTAGCCACACAGTAATGGGGTCCCTAACCCTACACCCGAAGAAATAAGGTCGAACAATTCCTCATGAATGTATTTTTGCAATCTCGATAATCGTGCATTAAAAATATTACCCGTGAACCTAGCGTTAAGTCCCCGTCATCCAATGATCAACCGTTTCGACTTGCACCATTTCCGGACCGAGCGGCTCATTGTCAGTCGATCCACTTCAGTTTTCCGCTTTGTCCTCGATCCGCAACACGCAGACAACGTGCTCGTCCGCAGTTCATAGATCGCTGCACATCCGCTCGTTCGCGCGGCTCGCGAATTCGCGAAGATCCAGAAAGAAAGGACGCGTTGTATAGTTCGTCCACGGGAAGATCGCACGGAGGATCCCCACTGTCTGATATCCTTCAGAAATATTTCGCAATGGCCTCCTCGCTGTCCCTCCAGAACTTAGAATCCCTGCTATACTAGCGTTAAGAGTGGGGTCCCCCCTCCGCCATATCGCGTGCCATCTTCTCGCGGACGAACAGTAGTTCGAGAGAGCAAGCCAAGGTCAACCGAAGCATCATAACGGATCAGCTGGACGCGAGAGTGCTGGTGAGCTCTTCGTATTCCCTCCCCCGCCCTTCAGGATCCATCAGAATCCAAGATCCTCTGCGACAGGGCTGTTCAAATTGCGGTTAGGCCACGGCCTACTGCAATCGGTTCTCGTCCGGTTTTCTTCAAGATGGCGAACGCTAAGGGAAAATTTATATTTTCATACAATATCTTGACCGCGGCTTTGATTTGATAGTGGGGCAGTTCCCTGCAACGAGCGAGCAACAGACCCCACCACTCCACTGAACTATAGTGTCTTCCTCTTTCTCTCTCTCTCGTCCGCGAGATTGAAGAAGGCCTAAATTCCTAGGACACGTGGTCCTCGATTAACGGGGTCCGCTTGACTAGGATCAAGGAATAGCCCTGCTCTGCAAGATGATCCTCCATGTTTTCCATTGTTCTCCACGACCCAACGTCCACGCGGTCCGCTCTTGGTCGCACACAGGACCTCATCAGGATATTAATATACAATCTCTATTCTGGCTTTCGCTGCTAACGTCACCTAACTCCTCCATAGTCTTCCCATTAAACGAGCCCTTTCCGCGAAGGTGGAGGAGGTGGATCTCTCGGTGATGATGAACCAGGCCGCGCGTGGAAACCTCGTTAGCGATTCGCGGTTCGCTCTGTCTCTCGCGGTCTCTCCCGCTTGATTAACATCCGGTCTGGACCGGCAAACGAACGCGGATAACTTCGGGCACACCGGCTGACAGGGATCCGTGCTGTGGAACGCGTTTTCCGAATGACGGTTGCGCGACAATATTTCCAAGACGTTCTTCAAGGTGCTCTTCGGGTGTCACCGGCGATCTTCAGGGTTTCGAGGAAATAATATATACAGGGTCATCCGTTTTTAAACGGCCAAACGTCAAGCAGCTATAGAGGACCCCAAATGAAACAACTTTCACCCGTAACACTTTTTTTGATTCGGTCTTGATTTTTAGATAATTGCAAAAATCCGTCATTTTTTGCGTTCACTTAAGATGAAATATATTAGGACTGCAATTATGTATCTAGATGATTTTTCCTTTGTTTGGTTTAAAATAAATAGGGGCATCTTTTTTATTGAGTCAACTTTTTTGTATGACCTTTGGATCTTGGTTTTTTTGACATGGGGCACGCCGTGGAGACTGAATGAAACAACTTCGAATCCAAAAAAGTGTTAGGGGTGAAAGTTGTTCCATTTCGGGTCCTCTATAGCTGGTTGACGTTTGGCCGTTTAAAAACGGATGACCCTGTACATCCTCGGTTATGATTTTATCGAGGAGGAAAACAATGCTGGCAGCGAACTCGTTGAGTACGCGACCGTTGTTGCGCGCAAGATCATTCGTTCGCAAATTCAGTTCAATTCCGATATGTTCGTTCGGAAAGGATGAGTATAAAAATAAACACGACGCGTAATTCGGTACGCGTTTCGTCTTTCAATTTCGAGTACGGAACTAATCCCATTCGAAAATGGCGATCCACGGCCGAGTCTGTTCGCGACAGCAATCTCTCTAGTCCGCGACTAACAGAAGTAAAAAAAGGAAAATCAAAGTGTCACCTCCAAAACTCGTCTCTGTGGTCGCATCAGCCGTGAGGATGAACCGTGTGCGTGGGTTTCTCTGTTTCAGACGTGAGCCCGCACCTGATCTTCAAGAACGGTATGACGCCGACCCTGTGGCCGCAGGACGTGCCGTTCCCGCCGGAGGAGGGCAAAGAGGAGGTAGCGTCGACGTTCGGCGACACGGACACGCAGTCGGGCGCGTTCAGCCCGGCGCCGGACGCGAACTCGATCCAGTACCCGGCGTACTTCAAGGACCCGAAGGGCGGGAACCACGCGGTGTTCGGCGCGGGTGGGACCGGTAGCTTCGGCGCCCTTCAGTACATCAAGCAGCAAGGCGGCAGCAAGAGCTGTCTCCCGGACGTGATACAGCACGGTCGTTCGGCGGGTATGCCGTTGTACGTGCGTTGCCCGATCTGCCAGAAGGAGTTCAAGCAGAAATCGACGTTGCTGCAGCACGGTTGCATCCACATCGAGTCGAGGCCGTACCCTTGCCCGGAATGCGGCAAGAGGTTCCGACAGCAGTCCCACCTGACCCAACACCTTCGCATCCACACGAACGAGAAGCCGTACGGCTGCGTCTACTGCGGCCGTAACTTCCGGCAGCGCACGATCCTGAACCAGCATCTGCGCATCCACACCGGCGAGAAGCCGTACAAGTGTCAGCAGTGCGGCAAGGACTTCCGGCAGAAAGCGATCCTGGACCAGCACACGCGCACCCACCAGGGCGACCGGCCGTTCTGCTGCCCGATGCCGAACTGCAGGCGCAGGTTCGCCACCGAGCCCGAGGTCAAGAAGCACATCGACAACCACATGAACCCGCACGCGGCCAAGGTGCGCCGGAACTCGAGCAGCGACACGAAACCGCCGGGAACACCGGCCGGCCTCGGGCCGGTGCCGGTACCGCGCGGATTGACGCCCACCGTCGTCAAGCCCGAGCTCTATTTCCCGCAATGCTACGCGCCGGCCTTCAACCACCAACCGCCGGTCTCGACGGCACAGTTCCCCGGCCAGACGAACGGAGTGTCCGTCGCCGGCGAGTTCAAACCGCCGACCGGTCTGCCGCCCCAGTGACTAACCGTCCATCCTGCCGCCTACTAGCAAGCAGGAATACCGCTGAGGTTTCAGCGATGCTTCGGTCACCCGCTGCAACCAGACGCCGGTCCGCCGGCCACGCCGGCCACCATCGCCGCCGCTGCCGCCCACCGATGCGCCACCACACACCAGCCCATCCAGCAACACTACCCGTGACAGTTTCCCAACGTTCGATCGTAGGGCCCACAGTGTTTTCGTTCCCCGGTTCGACACCCTGCGAGAATACTTTCATCGGCGCCGATCATGCTCGACGGCCATCGCTCTTCATCTTCTCCTTCTTCTTCGTCTTCTTCTTCTTCTTCTTCTACTACTTCGGAGCCTCGTTCTTTTCTCCAGCCTCGGACCCTGTGCAATAATTAAGGTGTTCGATTCGACAGGACTAATTTGGTTGAACGGTCCATACCGATTTTTAGAGGATCTCGACCCTGGCGACCTTGGTTCGCGTGCAGGGAAGAGAGATCTCGCTGGGTCATGCTCCGAGAGAGATACACACTGTTTTAGATTGATGTTGTTACCTGATGGTTAATACTCTCCGTGTTATGTCACAGTTGATATGTTATTATAAGGTGGACGAGGTCGATCGGTCGATCCGAGGGAACCAGGTTGATGAGTCTAGGAGATTTTCGGAGTTTGCGGTGGGAGTGGATGTTCGGTGAGTTTGTACGGTGATTTTTATGCGACTTTCTTGCTTTCGTGGGCTCGCGGTTGTGGGGTCAGCCTTTCGGAGAACATCCTTTCTGTTGGGGAACTGTCGAGGTCCTTTGAACGATGTGACTAAGTAATTTCTGTTTTTGGGTTTGCAATTGTATACTCGAGGTGTTGGAGGTTGACACGTTGGACTGGGAACGAATAGAGATCGAAATTTATTTTGAGAGATTTGTGTGATGAAAAAGATACAGGGACTGTATTTTAACAAGTTACGAATCTATCAGAATATAACATAACCTAGTATATACTGATACTGAAACATCATTCAGTTCTTTGGAGCCCTTCATACTTTTAGATTTGAAATTAATGAATTTGAATGAATTTGATGAATATATATTAGAGGTTAACTGGCCTTCCAACGTCATCTGAAAAGCTATAAATGTATTAAAATCCACAGCTTAATTATACTTGTCTGACGAAAAAGATACAGGCGCTGTATTTTAACAAGTTACGAATCCATCAGAATACAACATAACCTAGTATACACTGATACTGAAACATCATTCAGTTCTTTGGAGCCCTTCATACTTTTAGATTTGAAATTAATGAATTTGAATGAATTTGATGAATTTTTATTAGAGGTTAACTGACCTTCCAACGTCATCTGAAAAGCTATAAATGTATTAAAATCCACAGCTTAATTATACTTGTCTGACGAAAAAGATACAGGCGCTGTATTTTAACAAGTTACGAATCTATCAGAATATAACATAACCTAGTATATACTGATACTGAAACATCATTCAGTTCTTTGGAGCCCTTCATACTTTTAGATTTGAAATTAATGAATTTGAATGAATTTGATGAATTTTTATTAGAGGTTAACTGACCTTCCAACGTCATCTGAAAAGCTATAAATGTATTAAAATCCACAGCTTAATTATATTTGTCTGACGAAAAAGATACAGGGGCTGTATTTTAACAAGTTACGAATCTATCAGAATATAACATAACCTAGTATATACTGATACTGAAACATCATTCAATTCTTTGGAGCCCTTCATACTTTTAAAATTTGAAATTAATGAATTTGAATGAATTTGATGAACTTTTATTAGAGGTTAACTGACCTTCCAACGTCATCTGGAAAGCTATAAATGTACTAAAATCCACAGCTTAATTATCACTGGACAGCGGATCTTTGTGTAAAACAGAAATTGTCTACATGACTTGCAACAAATCAAAGTGAAAAAGAAATTTATTTTCTTTCTTAATGTGTTTAGTCGGTTGAAAATAATATATCAGTATATTTAACACTAGGTTTACGGGACCCGTCAAAATGACGGATTCTAATATTTTTAATTTACGATTATTAAGATTGTGAAGATCCACCTACGTGGAAGTACTCAACAAATTTATTTATTTAGGTACGTATTATCTAAAAAATGGCTAAAAAACTTTAATAGACACATTCTTATTATTATAAAGTAATGTAAAATATTCACTTCTAGTACTCCGTAAACCTAGTGTTAAATTCTTTTAATGGTTTTACTATTTTATACTGCACCTAGATATTTTTGTCATAAATTCGTAAAATCCGCTGTCTAATTATCACACATCGTTCAATTCATTGCAAACCTTCGTTCCCTAGAAAAGGCTCGAAGCGATAGCACAGTAAGGGATGGTTTCCCCTAAAACAAAAAGGATGCGATTGAACTACAGTCTAGAATTTCTGAAACCAACATCTAGAACCGACGAACATTCGCCGAACAATTGCAAAATCGTTACGTAAAAATCTTAACGAACATCCCCTAAGAGCACCGTATACCGTGTATAGCCTGCAGGTTTAGGCGAATAATCGCGAAGCATCATGAGTCCGCAGAGAGAGAAGTCCCTCGGATCGATCGACGGAATGATCGTCCAGGCAGTACTCGCAATAGGAACGATTAACGAGAGCATGATCCAGCGAAGGTGGGCGCACGAACGAGGTCAGGTCAGCCAGGGGTGTGTGTCCTTGACCGTGGCCGACGGGGTTGGCCGTCGAGCTGTGGACCGGCGCCGGACAGGTGCGTATCAACCAACGAAGAGTCTCGTCTATTCTCCCGTACACCTATTTTTTATATATACAATAACAATAGATTGCAACCGAGCTGCGGCGCCCGTACCCTTCTCGCGTTTATTTCCATGGGACAACAGACTACAACGCGATCAGACAATTATTTCAACACCGAGCTATTTCAAACGCTAAAAATCTTCGTTGAATTTACTCAGATTTTGCCCTTTAACCCTTGGACGGTTTTCGAAGAAATTGATACTTTCGATGCACCGAAGGATTGAAACACCGACGCATTTTATGCGGCAGGGAATGCACAATGCACGTACACTAGAAAGACTGTGCAATTTACTGCCGCATAGAACGCGCGTATAAAATTATGTTCAACCGTTCGGCGCACGGATTGTGTGAGATCAATCGGTCGAGTTTGTACCGTTTCAATTATCTGGAAATTATCCTGGAATTCTTCGACGAATTTTCGTTTTATCAACGCTGAACCTACCGAGCCTTAAAAGTAACTAATACTTATAAAAATGACGAGATTGAATTTATTTGGATTTTCCGCGGTTCGTAATATAATACATGCTCTCCTAAACGCATCTATTTAATCATTTCCCACGAAAGCGTCTTTACAATTCCAGTAATTGTTCAATAAAAAATATGGAACGGTCATTTCGACCGGCGGTGGTAGGTTTAGTGTTAACAGCAAGCGATTTTGCACAATTTTCTGCCGCATCTAGCTCGTTACAATATCGCGCGAGACAATAGCATATTGTGTACGACAATCCCCGAGTTTTCAGATGAAACGGACGTACTCTTAACTCGTGGTTGGACAATTCTTTGATCGCGTTGTAAATCAGTCTGCTGCAGCTCGATAGAGAGAGAGAGAAAGTGAGAGAGAGAGAGAGAGAGTGAACGAAAGAGAGAGAGAAAGTTTCGGTGGTTCCGGGCAGGCTGGCCGTCCGAGGGTGTCGTTGAATGTTCGCACCGGTCCGAGGCCGTTCGGGACTAGTTGAAGTGGTTCGATCTCGAGCAGAAAGCGGAAGGGACGAAGTCCGAGGCGGAGGGAAGAGCGGGGTAAAACGATTGTGATACGACATACTTAACTTGCCTGTGTTTAGGGAAACCGCGAGAAAAGAGCGCGCGAGAGAGAGAGAGAGAGGGGGTAACGAGGACGAAAAGAGGAAGACGACAGAGTTCGGAAGGAGGAGAAGAAAAGGAAGAAGAAGAAGAAGAAGAAGAAGAAGAAGACGATCGTAGAGAGATACCTCGAGATGGGAGGTGAACACACGACCACGAGAAGAATGCCTGTAAATATGTAAAGCCGTTCGCTCCGGCGGACAAACAAACAAACGAATGGAACAAAAAGAGCGGAGACGCCGTGGAAAAGAACGGCCCGAGAGAGAGAGAGAGAGAGAGAGAGAGAGTGTGTGTGTGTGTCGGAGCGCGTTTGAGTGTGTGTTTGAGCGCGTGTGAAAGAAGCCGAGTGCGCAGGGTTTCGAAGACAGAGAAGGAAGAATCGCGAGTGGGCAGGATCGCTGAAGGATACAAGAGAGAGTGACAGAGAGAGAGAGAGAGAAAGTGAGGGAGAGGGAGAGAGAGAGAGAGAGAAAGAATGGAGAAAAATAAGAGAAGAAGGAGCGGAGAGGACGAGGAGACGAGAAAAAAAGGGTAGAGGCGAGTGGGACGGTACGGGGGTAGAGAAATGAAGGGAAAAAGAAGCGGGTAGGAGGAGGACGTGGAGAGGAGAGGGAGAGAGGAGAGATTAGGTAGGGGATTTACGAGGCCGAGGGGGCCGCCAGCGTGCTGAGCCATAGCTTTTCTGTACGACAGGTCGACGACGACGCCGATACGGAGGGAAGAGGGGTTACGACTCTTGTATACTATAGTATAATATTTGAATGTATATTTATACGACAGGTTATATATATATTATTCTATTAACTATAATGATGATATTTTGAATCGGTTTTAAAATCAGATTGGTGCTGATACGTAAATGCTATATATATATATATAAATAAGGTGTAAGCGAGTAGACGAGAGAGAGAGAGTGAGAGAGAGAGAGAGAGAGAGAGAGAAGGGGGATAAAACGAGCGAACGACGCGCACGAGGATGAGGAGAGAAAAAAAATGGAAAAACGGAGGAGGGAACGTGGAAGAAGGCTGAGACACCGTATAGAGAGTGTAGCGGTTTAAAACACGTAGGGTTATAGTCGATAGATAGTAGCTCAATGGGAACTGAGAGGAACGGACGGGGTTATATGGGGGGCGGGAGGGGGATGGCTGCGCGCGACGCTAAGGGGGGGTTTGGAAGACGGCGCGCGAACGAGACGGTGTGGAGTAACACGACCGTAGCGCCGGGAGGAGATACGAAGACTTTATCGGAGGAACCTCGTTTCTTCGAAGTCCGTTCTCGTTCGGAACTTTAATAATAACGAGTAATAATTATAATTGAACATTATCATCGCGAACGAATGATCAGGAGGGGGAGGGTAGGGAGGGTAGGGAGGGAGGTAGGAGGATTATATATTTCGTGGCAATACTTAAACGAGAACGTGGGACGAGGTGGAAATGATACGAGGAAATTTCAACGTACTAGAGAATAGTCTTTTAAATTTCTATATTAAGACGTGTGATCTCTCTAATTATTGTACATTATAAATATATGTATGTATATGTGTGTATATACACGTCACACGTATATGTATATGGAATACGTGTAACGTATATATACGTATATGTTATGTATATATATATAATATTATTGATGATCTATACCTATAGACGAGATGAATAAAGTATATGTATATGTATATATATATATATACCAACAATTATTATATATATATATGTATACATATTGATAATTACGATTATACGTATATTAGGCGTTCTACAGTTAGTCTTTTATCGTATAATTAGACACACACAGAGATGATCTGAAGATGAAATAATTGTGCGGCCATATTCTCTGTGGCCTGTTCGTAGTGCCTCGGAATTGCTGCTCGCGGCAGTGATTTGACCGTATTTTAGGAAGGTAT
This sequence comes from Halictus rubicundus, assembly GCF_050948215.1. NCBI lineage: Eukaryota > Metazoa > Arthropoda > Insecta > Hymenoptera > Halictidae > Halictus > Halictus rubicundus. Next base: position 25,431,777 of record NC_135150.1, read on the forward strand.
ATTAATTAATAATTATATTCAGAACTGCAATTATCGATACTCTGATACAGTACGAAAGGGAGAAACGCGCGCGCGGGAAGACGATTTTGGGAGGCGAGCGAGGAAGAGGGCTGACAGATATCGGGGGAGAGAGAGAGAGAGAAAAAAAATGAGAAGAAACGAGAAAAAAATACGACGAAACCGAAGGGAGCAGGGTGGGGGGAAAGGGGGGAGAAACACGTCGATCGAGAGGGTAAGGGGGGAGGGGTTTGAAACCGGGGTGATCGTGTCGTCAGGCGTCACGTTAATCGACTCATTATTTAATTAATCAGAGATTTTACTTATATCGCGTTCGCGGCACCGCGCCGCGAACGAAAAAAAAATCAATATAAGGGAGAAAAGAGGGCGGGGAACGGGGTGGAAGACGTGCAGGTGCGCCGGAAACCGCGAGAACGGCCGAAAAACGACGATGTGATCGTCGCCCGATGTTCGTTCGTCGACGCTTTTTTATACTTTTTAAGTTCCTTTTCTTCTTTCTTTGCCGCGTGAAAATTGACAGTTGTTTAACGATAGCTTCGTCTCTATACCGTCGCGTTATTATCCCCACCGTACAGCGATACGGAGAGGTGGGGATGAATCGTTGGCCAATCACAGCGAGCACGAATCGCCTCCACTGCTCCGGAACGTCTCGCTGGTCGGAGACATCTGGGTTCAAGTACACCGTATCATCTGATTCCGACGATTTCTGATTAAATCTGCAAACGATATCGTCGGCCGTATCGTTTTCCCTCTGTAACGTCACGTTACTCAAGGGTAACGTGATCGAGGGGAATGTTAATTTACGGGGGAACGTTGTCGGGATGTTTTGTGTTGAATGTTATCGAGCAGTGGACGCTGTTTCGTGTTGGTGTGGCGGGGATAGAACGCGACGCTAAGGGGAGAGAGTACTATATCTGAGCAGTGCTGGTGAAAATGCTCAATCGGCTAAGCTTGAAGGAACAACGCGCTCTTATGGAGTGCAGACCATTCTCTGGCGAGCGAGCGAAAGAGAGGACAGATTTGGTTCGAGACAAATCATCGTTTCTAAAAATGGAAGATCGTTTCTCGATCGAGTATGATGCACATTTTGGGAGTACTGATTTTATAGCACTCGAACGGCTAAGAAACTTTCACTATCGTTTCTTTCGTTACCGATCTCCTCTAATCTCGTCGATACTCGAGCATCACTTAACGATCGAGATAATATTACAATCGTTGGCTCTACTAATTAAGCGTCTCCGACGCTTCAATTTCCGCGCGACGAACAAGGAGTGCAAAAATGATGACCGGGCTAACCGTCGCGGAAACGACAACAATTTACCCTGTCGACCAACAAACCGTTCCAGAGACAATCAAAATTCGCGCGTCCCCGCGAAACGAGCCCCCCCGTCCCTGATCCCCTAAATCGGCAATAGTTCGAGCAACGTATACGATTCGCGTAGAGTTTCGCGGGGGACGATACCGTCGCGAGAAGATCCAGTTTCCCACGGTCCGGCTCGGCGACGCGCACCTGAGCAGGTACGCGAGGAATTTTTAATTTCGCCACGGCCGAAACAAAGCTCCCTTTTCTTTGATCGTGCCCGAGCGTTTCTTCCCTCGCGACTCATTGTTCGTCCGCGGGTATCGACGAGCATAATAGGATTCTGCTGGCGCGTTCCGCTCGAATTCGCGAGGAAACGCGACCGCGAATCCCTGGAGAGTTTACATTTTTTTTTTCTTTGAAAAATCAGATTCGATGGGAAAAATCTTGCGCGATCGACGCGTGGAAAAATCGCGAAGAACTATTATCCGAGCTGAACGGGGAAATGTCCGGTTTTGGAATGCAAGTGTTGCGACGCGATCGAGAAGTACAGTGATCTCTCTCGATATATGTCAACAACACGGGTCGGACATACCCGTGTTATGTTTACGCTTTTCGGCGTCCAAGACCTCTCGAGCTTAGTGGCGCCTCGCGGGGTATACCCCGCAGTAGTGGGGATAATCCCGCGACGTTTATCATCCAGGCGTTGGCGACATATACGGAGAAATCACTGTATAATGTTTAGAAATTCTAGATCGTTCAGAGTTTCATAGTAGAGAAGGATAGTGTATATTTATTGTATGCCTATGTTTTCTCCAAAGGATATATATAAGGATATATATATATATATATATATATATATATATATATATATCAACTGCAACAAAATAGAATTTTGTTTCGCTTCACAGGAAATTAATAACATACATATTTATTAGACTCTCTTCAGAATCTTCATCGCGAGTCTGGCTCGATTTTAAATAACTGAAATCGATGTGTTCTTCGGAATTGGATCGACAACCGTGTTAATACTGATTTCCAGTTAATTGCGCGTACACTGACGAGTAATTGCAAATGAAAATTCATTGTCCAAATGTTTAAAATTGTTGAAGTTACAGAGAGATTCCTTGTAGCATCGTGTTCGCCAGTGGGAAACTGTTTTCATTCAAATGTTCTCAGTGTTACCACTGTGACCTTGGTTGCCCTTGGCGACATATACAGAGAAATCACTGCACCGTCACAAACAATTTCATTATTAGATTGCAGATTCTATGCATAATAAAAATTGTGCAAATAATCTCGAAACATCAAGAATGATGTAACAATAGTTTATGCATTTATAGGCAAAATGGGTAGCTGCAACTTGAGAGTAGACAAATTGAAAAAATTTAAGAAGGCTTTTCGAAATGATTGAAGAAGGAAAGAAATTCGACTTGGTTTCTATTTTTGGTTCTATTCTTGGTTTTTATTTTTTCAATCCAAGTCGCAAAGCTGATCTCCAAGGTCTTCCATCTTTGTTTGTATATCCGAGTTTACTGTTGGAGAAAGTTTCTTTCAATCAATGCGATTGTCGAGTATTTTATACTTTGATCTCTTCGGGTACCGGAGTCCCACGGTAAGCCCGCGGAGCCCGTGGGCTTCGCGTTCGCGAAGTTTCGCATCGGTAAAAATCGCAAAATGGCTGTTTACGCGGCGAAGCGGTGTCCTCGGTCTTTCAGAGCCGTCCGCAATCCAATTCGAAACTGAAACGCTCCTCGAGCGCCCCCGGGCGACGCAATTATTCCCCCACCCCTACCCCCTCCCCACCCCGCCGGACTCGAAAGTTAATTTTTACAACGTATCGGGGGCCGAAACGATTTTCTGTAGGAGATCAAACGCGTAATTGGAACCGACTAGTTTCTCCTTTGTCAAGCAAGTCGCGGAATTTTTATTGTTGCCGATTGTTCGCTCGACGGGAAAAGCAAGAAGAAAGGGAACGATCGAGTTTTGTTGTAAAGAACCTGTAGATACGGATCTTGTTTATTGTTCGAGCTCGTCGATATATTATCTTATATATTATATTATATTATAGTTATTATTATTATTATTATTATTATTATTATTATTATTATTATAGTTATTATATCTATTATTTTTAAGTTTCTCCGTGAAAGAGAGAGAGAAAGAGATTTTCGCATACGATGGTTAATTCTTCCTACTTTTTTTTTTATAGAGTTTCTTATCTATTGTTGTATGTTTCCTTCTTTTTTTATTGAAATGGTACTCTTTCACGCGCACACATACACAGACACACGTACACGCGCTGCTTCAGCATGTCCGACATTGTTTGGAGTCGTTTTTTTCTTTTCTTGGTCTCCTCTCTTGTTTGAACGGACTACTACGGTTCTTTCATTATTATTTCTTTTTTTTTTCTTCGCAATTGTTTACTCTATTTTTTAACGTTAATCGACTACTAGTGCTTACATGCTTGTTATACTCTTAATCTCGCAGTCACGAAATCGGCCGTGTGATATATACGTACGCATACTATGGATTATGAATAGGCTGTATTTATAGTTGCGAACGACGAATCCCCTAGGACTTGTTTAATCCTCTCTTTTTATATGTATGTATATATATATATATACATACACACATCGGACACACATACGTTTGTATACGATCGATCAAGAAAAAAGTTTCCAAGCACACTTCGAAACGGAATAGCTTTTTCGAAATGAGCTCGAATCTTTCGAATTTTATCGAGACGTCGGTGGTCCGAAAAGTTCGTAAAAATAAAGCTCTCGATATTGTTCAACAACCTCAATTAATATTTGTCAATGTCTGCTTACTTTTTCTAAGCATTCACGGAATCGTGCGCTAATTTCAATTCCGGAGTCGCATAGTGCAACGAACCTTTGGGACGACCCTAACAGAAAACGCGTTATTCGATACAGGCTCCTGCGAAAGGGTAAAATCAATGTTCGCAATTTCGTTCCTGCCTCTCGTCAACTACAATATTCGTAATACTTTCTTCGCATGCAATAAACTAATCCTTCTGGGTTCTCGGACGAAAAGTTCGTTCGATCGACCATTGAAAATGTTGCAGTTTTTCAGACGGTGCGTGCTTTTTTAAACGACCGTGTACATGTATATTGACGAGAATTTTGCGAACGATTCGCGGAAAAGGCGGCGACGATTGGCCAGCTGATCTCCGCCACGAGAAGGACCCGCGTTTTATATATACACATACATACATACGTACATATATATATATACATATATATTTTTTACTGTTTGTGTTCCGTGTGTGTAGAGAACTCGTTGCGAACTGCCGCGAGAACTGGTTTCGGGTGGTCGGACGACGTCAGAGCGTTCTGTGGTGCCATTTCGATCGACGGGACGCACGCACAAAAAACGGGAAAAACCGCCGGGCGTACTGTGATATCGATTCGCTTGCGAAAATTATGCGAACCCCTCCGCGAATCCGAAAGAGAACGCGCGACACGTTGTCGGGACGCGCCGTGAAAGCCCCGTTTCACGAATCAACCCTCGATCGATTTTCATCCGTTTTTCTCCGACACTCGATCGACAGTCAATTCTGAATCATCGATCAATATCACTCGCCCTTGGAAACAGTTGCATACAAATTTTTGTCTTAGAAATTAAATCATACAGTGTTTCATTTACAACGTCACGTTTTCGCCTCTCAACTGTGTAGCTCGATTTTTAAATTGAGATCGCCAAAAATATTTTAACGCTTTATTGAGTTGCATAAAAGAGCCTCGGACAATATTTCAGCAATTTTTGTCTTACGATTTAAACGAAGAAATTATGTTCCATTTGTGACGTCACGTTTTCAACTTTCATCTGTATAGCTCGATTTCTAGATCGAGATCGCCAAAAATTTTTTAATGCTTTATTGAGTTGCATAAAAGAGCCTCGGACAATATTTCAGCAATTTTTGTCTTACGATTTAAACGAAGAAATTATGTTCCATTTGTGACGTCACGTTTTTACCACTCAACTGTGTAGCTCGATTTCTAGATCGAGATCAACACAAATTTTTTAATGCTTTATTGAGTTGCATAAAAGAGCCTCAGACAATATTTCATCAATTTTTGTCTTACGATTTAAACGAAGAAATTATGTTCCATTTGTGACGTCACGTTTTTACCACTCAACTGTGTAGCTCGATTTCTAGATCGAGATCAACACAAATTTTTTAACACTTCACTGAGTTGCATAAAAGAGCCTCAGACAATATTTCGTCAATTTTTGTCTTACGATTTAGACGAACAAATTATGTACCATTTATAACGTCACGTTTTCAACTTTCATCTGTGTAGCTCGATTTCCAAATTGAGATTACCAAAAATATTTTAACGCTTTATTGAGTTGCATAAAAGAGTCTCCGACAATATTTCATCAATTTTTGTCTTACGATTTAAACGACAAATTATGTACCATTTATGACGTCACGTTTTCGCTTCTCAATTATGTAGCTCGATTTCTAGATCGAGATCATCACAAATTTTTTAACACTTCATTGAGTTGCATAAAAGATCCTCAGACAATATTTCATCAATTTTTGTCTTACGATTTAAACGAACAAATTATGTACCATTTATGACCTCACGTTCTGGTCTCTCAGCTGTGTAGCTCGATTTCTAGATCGCATACATTTTTTAATATTTTGTTGACGTCGCTGGACTGCGGGTTTTATGCATTAGTGAGAAAAATGAGGAGGTGGAACTTGAAACACTAAAAGGATTTGTTAGATTAGTTATTTTCAAGTAATTAAAATTATCGAAGGAGAAAAATGCAGGACATTTTTATTCTGCACGAAGCAGTTGATCATGCAACTTTTTGATTTGGTGCCCAAGTTAAAATATACTAAAATGTCTAACAATTAAGAATACGTTTTAGTTGTCGCAACTAAATTTATATGCAAACTGATCAGTTGTACTCTGTGTCATTGCGTTCGATTTTTGCAAAAGTGAAAAACGGATGAATTTCTGCCAGGGGAGCGAAGGTTCAGAAACAAGAGAAAATAGCATGAAACGAGTAGGGTGAAAGATCGCATAGATCGCGAAGGAGTCGCGGGACGATCCGGTTGATCCGCGTCGGAAGTATACGATGTTGTCATACGTTTTATTTATAAGAAGCGACTTTTCTATCGTAATAGTGTACAGCGCAATCTAGATCGAGAGAGGGGAGGGGAGGGGGGGGATATATAGAGAGAGAGATTAACGATTAACATTTAAGCTGACGCGTGGATCGTCCCGCGGCTCGTGGTCGAAGGTCGTTCAACTTTCTCGGATCGATTTATCGCGATCGAGACGAACGGGGTTCTCGCGATCGCCGATCGAGGACGCGTAGTGCAGCGGGTGGGGTGAAGAAGACACGGTTACAAAAAAAAGGAAAAGCGGAGACAGAAAGAAAGAAAGGAAGACACGGAACAAAAAATAATGAAAAAGGGGAGACGGACAAGACCGTGCGTTCAGCAGCGTCGATCGAATAACTATTTCGCGATTGTCCGACGTCGTCCGGCCTCGCTGTTGGCCAACTTGTTAAACCGACTGTTCTTTCTTGTTCAACGAACTACCGATGCATTTATTATATATATATATATATTTTTATTTCTCTTTCCTCGATCCTTCTTTTTTTTTTCTATTTATCACTTGTTGCACCACTCGATCGAGAGGGAAAGCGGACGTGTCCCCGCGTGTGTGTGTGTGTGTGAGCGTGTGCGTGCGCGTGTGATTGATCGATAGGATCGGTTGGTCGATCGATTCGGCGACGGAACTCGCCCACCTTGTGCGTTTGTATACGTAAACGAAACGAGGAGGAACACCCGTTTTTTTGCGAGGCGATCTTGTGTTTCTCCGAGTTTGTTTTTATTATTATTATTATTATTATTATTATTATTATTATTATTATTATTATTATTATTATTATTTTGTAATTTTGTAATTTTGTAATTTTTATCACGTTCCCCCTATCATGGAATCTACTCGGTTGTGTGCTTTCAGACGTAGAGAGTCGCGGCGCGGGCCGCGTCATCCGTGTCGTCCACCGAATGCTCAATCATAGATTAGGTTTAAGGTCTTTATTATATTGTCCTAACGATTTTATGTAAATTATTGTTCCCCCTCCCTCTTTTTTTTTTATTATTAGTTTCGTTCTCTCTTCTTCTCCCCCCAAACAAGACTCAGGGCTTGACAAGCCTCGCGACCGGATGACGCGACCCGGATTGATCTCTCTCTTTCTGGATTTTGCGGACCTTGGTTACTCTCTAGTTACGTTCTTTTGTTTCATGTTCGCGTTCTCCTGCCCCCTTCCCCTCCACACGTTTTGTTTGTTACTAGAGGACGAGAAACCGTTCGCGACGATGTTCTTTCGTTTTGTTGTTAATTTATACGACGATCCACCGGCTGGTTTCTCGTTCGGGGAGCATAGAGCGCAGGCGTGGGCGGAGACTGCCCTCTGGGGCAACGGGGAGCCGCCCCACGGGGGCGAGACCACGCCCACTATGGGTACCGAGCGGCAGGGGTGTTCGACTTTCCCTCTGGTTGCTTCGATTCGAATGCGATCCGTTCGATGCAAAAACGGTAGAAGTTCGTTCACCTCATCGATTTTTACAATTGAACATTAGTCTTTTTGTTTAGGGAATCTCTATTTCTATACACAACCCTTTTGCATCAAACTGCTCCATTGACTCGCAGACAGAATCCGGCGCCAAACTGGAGACAAATTACGTAGAACGGTTCGCATGGGCGTTCCTATTCCGCTCCTTGACCACGCCCACAAACTCGGGCGAAATGGCAGAGCAAAACCATCGTGCTCCGCTCGAACCGTTACACAAAACAGACTGCGGATTTTGTGCTTTCTTGGTAAACGTGAGTAGGTGAACTATGAGACATTAAAAATATTAGAACAATTTATAGGCGCTACTACATTAGTTACAGCCCACTAAAATTATTTAGAAATGGACTACGGCTCTATTTAAAGCCTTGTGAACCTTGCAACTCGGAAAATGTTTACTCTGCATAAAAATCCTCAGTCAAGTCATCAAGTATGCTCCGTCATTTCTCAATTAACACATTTCCCGTCGTTTGAAGGCCCCCACCTCGGAGCTACTGCTTCACCGGAGTGGCCCCGGGGGCCAACAGTCGAACATACCTGCCACACAGAGAAAAAAGAGCAAGAATCGTCTTCTATTCTTCAGAAATCAATTGCACCGAAGAATACCAGGGGCCACTAGCCCCGCCCACGCCTGCATTAGACCCTCCCACTCCCGCGAGAGAGACCGCGTTTTCAAAATTTAGCTTTAAAAGGGAGAAAGAGAGAGAGAGAGAGAGAGAGAAAGAGAGAGAGAAGGGGAAAAATGTTTCGCGAACGCTGACGCAGGTGCAATACGTTACGGATGCGCGTACACTTAGGATCGTGCCGCGGTGCGTTGAAAACCATGCGAGTCTCCAGGGGGCGAACATGCGAGCGAGCGAACGCTACACCGGAACCGGAAGTAGCGTTCTTCCTCGTCCACCGTTGTTTGTCTCGCGTGTTCGCCCTCTCGACGAGACGAACGACGTCTCGCTTCGTTTTATTTACATTTTTTTCGCCCATCCCCCTTTATCCGTGTGCGTTTTCAGCCCCCCAACCCCTCCCGCCATCTTGTTTGTACCCCTCGAACCCCGCGAAATTCAATTTCGCGTGTACTTAGGCGTTTCAACGCACGCGTAGTTCGCGTTCTCTTTTTTTTTTTTATTTATATATATATATGTAATATTATATATATATATATATATATATATATACATAGATTCTTCTTCATCTTTTTTTTTATTTTATGATTTACATATGTATGTATACACACACACGAACTCGCACGATCGTAACTGTAGAAGGATAAGAGCGAAAGGACGATTAGCGTGAGAACGAACAACAACAACAAAAAAAAACAGAAACGAGTTGAACGGCGATCTTTTTTTGTTTTTTTTTTTTTTTACGATATTAGAAATATAATACACGAGAGCAGCGAATCACTGAGCCAAGACTGACCTCTTTGTGTTTTTTTACTCCTTTTATTGAATCGCGAGCGACCCTTATTTTCTCGCTTTTTGTACTACTCGCGGAAAAGCTTCGCAGCTCGCCGTTATTCACCTAATCGCCGAAACCCATCCGCCCGCCAACCCCCCCTCTTCCTCGTCCTCCCCGGATTTTTGTCTGTTTTCTGTTTCTTTTCTTTTGATTTTGTTCCTTTTCTCTGTTTTGATTACGAGCCCGTATATGAATTCGACGCTTTAATCAGCCTTCGATGTACTGTGACGAACAGCGAAAAACAGAATAGATATATATATATATATATAAATTTATATATACATACAAACACCCATATACACACACACATACACACACATACACGTAACGAAAGCATTTAAGAAAAACGAACACGAAAAGACGTAAAAAAAAAAGAAGAAACAACTCGCAAGATTGCAATAAATTTTGAATAAAATCTTATTTTTCTTATGCACTCTCCTCATTTCGATTCTTTCGACTTTTAATTTTAAGATCTTCGCCGAACCGGTACCAACCGTCGTTGCACAAAATTTGTTCAATAATTGTTTATTTATTCTTTGAAGATATTCCCCGCTGGTTTTTCTTTTTTACTATTTTTCCGGTTGCGTCCAGATGCAATTTTCATTGCTGTTCGATTAGACGCGAGTTTTACGATGAAACCAGTCACTAATTGCAATTAAAGAGCGGGAATCAAGCGAATAATACTCATTCGGTATCGGATTGTTGTGTACAAAATGTCCGATTTTTTCAAACAATTTCGAACAACCCCAATTTATTTTTGAATAAATTTTTTTATCCAAGTGTGCACCGTTATGGTTTATAGTATACACTTTCGTTAATTGAAAGAATAAGATACACATAACAATTTGCAATAGCATGAAGGTGGTAGCAAAAAAGACATTACCAGATAGTAAATATTGTTTCCGGTTATTTAACAACTTGGCGAAACGCGATCTTAACGAGAGCGACAGCCCGAGACGCTAAGGGGGGAAGAGTATTTATTAACCATTTCGATCGCCACTTCGAAATCAATTTGTACAACAATCTATCAGGTAAACCAAATTTTATTTAGATATCTACGAGGAGTGAAAAAGTTACAAAAATCATTGCTACGATAAACTTTGTCTTTTTTATTCTTGCATTATTAAATAAGTTATTTTAATATCGCACTCAGCGTGATAACAAATGTGCCTGATAAGATACTGCAAAAATCGGACATTTTACGTGCAAGAACCCAACATTTCGAGACTCGGTAGCACACGGGCCAGATTCGGGCTTCACGGGCTCGGCTCTCAGCCGAAGATACCATCAGAATTCCTGCTGCGTTTCGACCCCCCTTGGCCCCCTTAGCCCCCATAACCCCCCGTTTGTCCAGCTTCGATCCCGTACCCTTTTCTAATCTGCCGTCGAGCCCGAACAGGCCCGACCCGGCCCGAGCGCGTGTTCTGTTCCTCATTTCCACCATTTTCTCTTCCCCTTCTTTTTTCTCGTATAGAACAAAAGCCGAGCCCGCGTAGATCGTAATTAATCGAAGCCGCAAACAACCGTCCGCGAGCCCGACTCTGGCCCGACCCGGCCCGAGCACGTGTTCCTCATTTTCACCATATTCTCTTTTTCTTCTCGTACAGTAAAACATGCAAATAAAAGCTGAGACGCTCGGCGTCGAGAGAAAGATAAACACAGACGTTCTTATTTTATTGTGTTCAGACTTTTCCGTTCTTTTTTTCTTTCCTTTTGTTCTAGCCTCGGTTGACACGCTGTTTCCGGGATCGGGACGAGAAGGTTTGCCAATTGAGTTCCAATTGATTGTTCCTCTTCCCTTTTTTTTTTGTTTCATTGTTCTTTAAGCCCCGTCTCGACCGCGAAACGCTCATCGATATCGGCGGAAGCTTCTTCCAGAATCCGGAGATACCATTTCCTCGCGTTCCGCGTTATAATATTTCTTATTAGCTCGGGAGAGCACACAATCCCTTGGAATTTAATTATAAAACTCGACCCGCAGAAACAACCCGTGGAGAGACAACGATGGGAATCTCGGCAAACACTCCTCGACACCTCATTTGCTTTCACGGTGGTGTTCCCCCCCGCGGCCTTTGTCCTATTTCCCGTCTTGTTTTCATTATTTTCGTTCAACGCGGATTTATTTGCCACCCGGCTGAAGTTGTTCGATCGATCCGTGACCGGTCCCTTCAAGCCACCAGCTCGGACTTCTCCACTTCAACCCTTCCGACAACTGCACAATCCGGTCCATTTGTACCTTTGTTCGGCGATTTTCTTCGGCGGGTTCTTAAAGACACCGTTTCCGCACGCTTCGCTCTTTTCACTACGTCGAATCGGACACATCGTACATCCTTCAGTTGTGACTTCTTTGGATCTCCGGTTAGTTTAGATCAATTTATTTTCAGCCTCGATGGTCCTGCAATAGACACCGTTTTTAATTACACTGCGCCACGTACTTTGTGTTCATGCATCACTCTTTCCCTTATTTTCTTCAGATTTCAGAGAAGTTTCGTTTTTCCATATAACTGCGAATATAATTTGACAATAATCGTTCTCGAGGTATAACATCACCCAGACTACGGATTTTTAAAAGATCAAGAAACCATGTGTAACCTCTAATTTGCGCCCACCGTGAGGAATATTCTAGTTGATAAATTGGACCTGTTCCTGGTTTTTATAAAACGAGGCGTGGAATTTCGAATTTTCGTAAGGACCCGCAATCTAAGCATGAGCGTTAATACGAATTTCGTTCGGAGCGAAGTCGGTGCGTGATTGTTACAAGTAGACCAGGCCTGGGCAAGTGGCGGCTCGCGAGCCACGAGCTTCCCACTCCTGAGACACCGCCCCCCTCCCCCCTCACTATAAACCTATAGGAGGTTGTCTCCATTAGAGATAACATCACGGCAGGCTAATATGAAGTGGTGGGGGAACCTGTACACCGGTGGTGGGGGTCGCGAAGAGACTGCGAGGAAGAAGTTGGCCAGGCCTGGAGTAGGCGAATACTTTGCGCTTGTCTTTCAATTTTGTGACGCGATCTGGTTTCGAAACCGGCGAAACCGGCTACACATTTCAATTTTCCCGAGGTGGAATTAACTAAGAATCGCGGGGAGAGAAAAGAATGAAAGACTCGGAGCACGAAATACAATCTGATTGTGCATCGTAGAAAATTGCGAGGGGGAGAAGGTCTCGAGGAGGTCTCGGTGAAACAGATCCCGGGTCGCAACCGTTTAAGGATTGAAATAATGGTTATTAGAGGAGAAACGATCGTAGCTGGTTCCGATGCGCTTCGATTCCTCGACGAGGAGGATTTCGAGCGTCATAAATATCCCGGCGAATATCGTGCGGCGGGACCACGGACGCGGACAACCAGTTCTGCTCGTCAGGAACGGCCGGTCGGTTGTCAGAACGCTGTCTCGATTTGGATTATTTTGCGGCGCACGCTCTCTCGTGCAAACGCGCGACTCTGTACAGGGTGTCACGAAATTATATCTCACGGCCACCATAGCGTGATCCTACACCTACGATTTGGTGGAAATTCACATAAAAAACCCGCCGCCTAAATTGACCTTGACCTTGGAAATCAAGGTCAAAAAAACAATTTTTGTTTCATCGTGTTCTACTGGTCATAAGGATCGACTTTGTGAAAGAAACCATGGGTCGCATCTCAACCGTTCCCTTCAAAAATGCATGAAAAAAGAAGAAATGCATTTCTTATAATTTTTGCAGCTTCTTCAGTTTTAAATTTTTTACATCCAGCAACAATATATAAGTGAATAGCTTGCTATAGTACGATGCTTTGTCAACAGTACGCTATTATATATATTGTCGCTGGATGTAAAAAATTTAAAAATAAAGAAGCTGCAAAAATTATAAGTGTAACATCATTTTTTAAGAGAACGGTTGAGATGCGACCCATGGTTACTTTCACAAAGTTGATCCTTGTGACCAGTAGAACACGATTAAACAAGAAAAAAATTTTGTTTTTTTGACCTTGATTTTCAAGGTCAAGGTCAATTTTGCGGGAAGTTTTTCATGTCAATTTCCACGAAAACGTAGCTGTAGAATCACGCTATGGTGGCCGTGACATATAATTTTGTGACACCCTGTACAATACTCGAGAGACGAAGACGATGTTGAAATCTTGACGGGCGTTTCCGGGTTCTCTCGAAAATCATCGGAACAATATCGCCTGGAATGACCGATTATCAGTTTCCGTGGTTCCCGGCTATCGGGATCGTGATAATTAGGTTGGGGAAAAAGAAATCCATTACGTGAACTTCAAGATTTTATTTAACATGTTTCGGATTGTCCGATTTCGGTGAAATATGCACCGTTTTGTTCTATAATTTGTTGCCATTTTAAAGGTAGCTTCGTAAAGCCTCTCTCATAGAAGTCTTGGTCTTGGCGAAAATGTCTCTGGATGCCAATTTCTTATCACTAAGGAAGTTTTGCAATGCGAGTTAAAACATGGTAATCGCTTGCTGCCAGGTCTGGACTATATAGTGGATGCATCAAAACTTCCCAAAGATTAACGGTGGCCAAACCAGAACTAACGGCCAGGAAGGTTCTGCTGTGTATTTGGTGGGACTGGAAAGGAGTCATTTATTATTTGCTTCCATATGGCCAAACAATAAATTCGCATCTCTACTGTCAACGACTGAACCGTTTGAAGCTAGCGATCGACCAGAAACGGCCAGAATTGGCCAACAGGAGAGGTGTTGTGTTCCATCAGGACAACGCCAGGCCATACGCGTCTATAGTGACTCTCCAGAAACTCCGGGAGCTTGGTTGGGAAGTTTTGATGCATCTACCATATAGTCCGGACCTGGCACCAAGCGATTGCCATGTTTTTCATGCATTGCAAAACTTCCTTAGTGATAAGAAATTGGCATCAAGAGAAGATTGTGAAAATCGATTACTAGAGTTTTTCGCCATTAGGGACCGAGACTTCAACGAGAGAGGCATTGTGAAGCTACCTTTAAAATTATAGAACGAAACGGTGCATATTTGACCCAAATCGGACAATCCGAAACATGTTAACACTTTGACCGCCAAACCTCAAAAATTCCATGAAATCAAAGTAGGTTGTTTAATGAAATAAAAATTGAAAGAATTAAATGATATTTAGTAGACCGCCAACTTTCTTGCGTTTTACAGATCCCAATCGAATCTGGTACAATGAATAACGTAAAAATTCCGTCACCCACGTATGGGTGACATGGCAGCCAACGTGTTAAACAAAGTCTTGACGTTCACGTGAAAATGATGGATTTCTTTCTCCACAATATTTCCCAAGTTTTAGGACGTCGGAAGTGTTGCCCATAAAATTCCCCGATTACCGTCGGAGTAGGGCGATCGGTTCCGTCTACGAGCAGTAAAGTTTAATCGACGAATGCCCGTCGAGAACAGCGCCGACGAACAGGAACAGGAACAGGAACGGGAACAGGAACACGAGGAGTGCGCACGGGCCGTCTCTGTCGATCGATCGGAAAGTTCGAGCGATTCCGTGGCCGCGTGGCGGCATAACGAGTTTGAGAAACTCTGCCGTCTGCGAGGAGCTATGCGACTGCACTTGACTTTCCAACTTCGCGACCGCCGCCGCGGCTACAAAAGCCGAAGCCCGTCTGCGTGAAGTCTGCGCAGCGAACGAACGGCTCTCGCTCTCGCGTCGGAAAGGGAAATTGAAACCGGCTGCGATTCCCGCCGGTGACCAGGACACGACCCGAAATTATTCCGAAGTCCCTAGATCGCAGCCACAATCTGCTATCAATTATTTACGACTCGGTCTCGATTTCTTATAGCCTCAGACCTGATCCAAAATGTTCCTAGATCCCTAGATTACCTTCTCGACCAGTTATCAACACGTTCGCGGACGTGAATGCTATAGCATTCATTTTCATAGTGATGCGAAATGACATGAATCGTATAAGGCTATAGCATTCAAATTTTAAAGCCAGTTTTTATTTATTTAATTTTATACAACCTTAAGTTTTTGTAATTAATATACATTTCAAAGTAACGACCAACTGTCATTAGTAATGACGGTTAACTTATTATTATTGTTTATGTCTAATCAGGTTTCGGATAGTACAACTAGTTTCAAGAAAAATTGCCTGTCTGTTTTTGCAGCTCGCCGAAATTTTTACTGTCCGTGTTAAGAATTTACATGTTTTTAGAATCCTTGACCCTACCCGATATGTCCCCAGATCAGGAACAAGTTGCAAATTGTTCTGTATTTTGCACAGGCTCAAACCCGACCTGATATATTCGTAGATCGCCTCTGGAACACATCAAGAACAATTTACAAATTTTTCTGTATTTTGCACAGAGTTAAAGGCAACCCTATATGTCCCTATATCCCTAAACCGCCTTTAGAAACATTTTATCAACAAGTTAGAATTTGTTCTCTATTTTTCACAGTCTTAGATCCAACCCAATATGTCCCTAGATCCCTATGTTGTCTTCAGAACAAATTATCAGAAATTTTCAACTTGTTCTCCGTTTCTCGCAGTCCCAGATCCAACCTAATACGCCCCTGGATCATCCCCGGAAATTTTGATCAACAAGTTAGAACTTGTTTTCTATTTTTCACAGTCTTAGACCCAAGCCAATATGTCCCTAGATCCCTATATTGTCTTCATAACAAATTATCAGAAATTTTCAACTTGTTCTCCGTTTCTCACACTC
This sequence comes from Halictus rubicundus, assembly GCF_050948215.1. NCBI lineage: Eukaryota > Metazoa > Arthropoda > Insecta > Hymenoptera > Halictidae > Halictus > Halictus rubicundus. The sequence goes on from NC_135150.1 coordinate 25,447,843, forward strand.
CCACATCCAACCTAATACGGCCCTGGATCATCCCCGGAAATTTTGATCAACAAGTTAGAACTTGTTTTCTATTTTTCACAGTCTTAGATCCAACCCAATATGTCCCTAGATACCTATATTGTCTTCAGAACAAATTATCAGAAATTTTCAACTTGTTCTCCGTTTCTCGCAGTCCGAGATCCAACCTAATACGGCCCTGGATCATCCCCGGAAATTTTGATCAAGAAATTATAACTTGTTCTCTATTTTTCACAGTCTTAGATCCAACCCAATATGTCCCTAGATCCCTATATTGTCTTCAGAACAAATTATCAGAAATTTTCAACTTGTTCTCCGTTTCTCGCAGTCTCAGATCCAACCTAATACGCCCCTGGATCATCCCCGGAAATTTTGATCAACAAGTTAGAACTTCTTTTCTATTTTTCACAGTCTTAGACCCAACCCAATATGTCCCTAGATACCTATATTGTCTTCAGAACAAATTATCAGAAATTTTCAACTTGTTCTCCGTTTCTCGCAGTCCCAGATCTAACCTAATACACCCCTGGATCATCCCCGGAAATTTTGATCAAGAAGTTATAACTTGTTCTCTATTTTTCACAGTCTTAGACCCAACCTAATATGTCCCTAGATCCCTATATTGTCCTGAGAACAAATTATCAGAAATTTTCAACTTGTTCTCCGTTTCTCACACTCCCAGATCCAACCTAATACGGCCCTGGATCATCCCCGGAAATTTTGATCAAGAAATTATAACTTGTTCTCTATTTTTCACAGTCTTAGACTCAACCCAATATGTCCCTAGATCCCTATATTGTCTTCAGAACAAATTATCAGAAATTTTCAACTTGTTCTCCGTTTCTCGCAGTCTCAGATCCAACCTAATACGCCCCTGGATCATCCCCGGAAATTTTGATCAACAAGTTAGAACTTCTTTTCTATTTTTCACAGTCTTAGACCCAACCCAATATGTCCCTAGATACCTATATTGTCTTCAGAACAAATTATCAGAAATTTTCAACTTGTTCTCCGTTTCTCGCAGTCCCAGATCCAACCTAATACACCCCTGGATCATCCCCGGAAATTTTGATCAAGAAGTTATAACTTGTTCTCTATTTTTCACAGTCTTAGACCCAACCTAATATGTCCCTAGATCCCTATATTGTCCTGAGAACAAATTATCAGAAATTTTCAACTTCATATCCGTTTCTCGCAGTCCCAGATCCAACCTAATACGCCCCTGGATCATCCCCGGAAATTTTTGTCAACAAGTTACACCTTGTCTTCTATTTTTCACAGTCTTAGATCCAACCCGATATGTCCCTAGATCCCTATATTGTCCTGAGAACAAATTATCAGAAATTTTCAACTTGTTCTCCGTTTCTCGCAGTTCGAGATCCAACCTAATACGGCCCTGGATCATCCCCGGAAATTTTGATCAACAAGTTAGAACTTGTTTTCTATTTTTCACAGTCTTAGATCTCGCCCAATATGTCCCTAGATCCCCGTATCGTCGTCAGAACACGTGCCCAACGACTTGTCCTCGATTTTTGCAGTAAAACAGCTGGTGGATCGCAAAAAAAAAAGAAAACAGATGATCGAACGATCGAAAGAGAAAAATGAAGCGCGCAACGCGTCGTCAGAGGTCCACTGAATCGTCATCGGAGTCGAATTGTATAATTAGTCTTATCGCGCAGATAGGATGCTCGCGATTAATTCAATCCAGCCTCGCTTACTCCGAACGATAACGCGTGCCGTTAATAATGAGAATTGTCGAGTTTTCGCATTCATCGGACGCGCAATAATTAGCAGAAAATCCGCTCGACTAAAAAAAAAAAGAGCAGAATAATATTGTTGCTTTTCGCAGCGATTGTCGCTGGAACGAAATGATTGGCTTCGGACTTTTGTTTACGGTCAGCGCAGTTATCGAGATGCTTTTGTTGGACGTCGACGCGAATCGATTTGGTCGTTCGAGCGTGGTTTGTAATTGAAATCACGCAGAATCTGAACGAATGGAGATATAAGCATTGTTAATGACAATTGGCAATTACCCGTTACAATTAGCACAGTTCATGCCTCCTACTATCATTCTCCTGTATCAACGCGTTCCGCTGCCAGCATTTCTTTCGTTGCGCCTCTTCTTTGTTCAAATATTCCATCAAGCGTACCTAAGTTATGAAATATTAGGACAACGTGTCTACGTGCAGTACGTCTTTAAACAACAAATGTGCATAAAATTAATTTCTGCTCGGCACCTGTTGCTTGCGAAAACAATTTCCATTTCGCGTCGAGATCTTTCACTAGTGTGAAACCTCAAAAATTCCATAAAATCAAAAGTAAGTTATTTAATGAAATAAAAATTGCAAAAATTCAATGTATGATATCGAGTAGTCTCCCAACTGTATCGCATTTTACAGATCCTAATCAAACACTTGGTATGATGAATATATTAACGTAAAAATTCATTTTAAAACCGGGACAAATAATTCCTTCACCCATATTTGGGCGACATGGCAGTCAACGTGTTAACAATCCCGAATAGTGTTTCTTCATTAACACTAGAACTACCGAACCAGTCAAAATGACATTTTCTAAATTTTTTAAATATATCTCTTCTTTACAGTACATGTCACCATAAAAATCGTACGAAATCTGAGCAAATTCAATCTTGCCGTTATCATAAAGGGGCAAATCTAAGTCACGTTTAGGGTTTGGTAGTTCCAGTGTTCACTACCGAACCAGTCAAAATGACATTTTCTAAATTTTTTAAATACATCTCTTCTTCAGAGTACATGTCACCATAAAAATCGTACGAAACATGAGCAAATTCAATCTTGCCGTTATCATAAAGAGATAAATCTAAGTCGCGTTTAGGGTTTGGTAGTTCCAGTGTTAAAACACATGGTCCAATTCTGAAATCGGACATTCGATCTGCACTGACCTAATAAAATCGGACAATCGGCTGCAACCTAGCAGAAACGTGTTACAGAAATCGAGGAATAAGCGAGAGCAAGCTCGGTCGCAACAGCGAAGTCTGCGGACGATAATGGTCGATGACGATCGGGAAGATAGTCGACCCGTGACCTCAGACGATCGCGACGTCGTGGAATTGCGACGATAACGAAAACCGAGATGGAAACGAGAGACGAGACAAGACGTGAGCGTGTTTCGGTGGAACGATCAGGCTCGCCGGGCTTAGGCCACACCGTCTGAGGGTTCGTGGGCTGCACAGTCGCGTTAATGTTGTTATTGCCAAAAATGACGAGGAACGAGTTTACGCGGCTCACCGATACCGCCGTGTGCCGTCTTAACCAGCGGCGCACACCGAATCCGGTTAGACCGGTTCGGCGAGACGTTAGATTTTCGCGTGATCGCACTTTCGGTTTCTGAATATTGTGTCCTTGAATGGAGTCCCGGGGCTCCGGGGCCCGGTGTGGCCGCCGAGGTGATGCAAGAACGAGTGCACCGAAATTTACGGGTCGGGAACAGCGAGAGAGAGAGAGAGAGAGAGAGAGAGAGAGAGAGAGAGAGGGAGAGAGAAAGAGAAAGAGAAAGATAGGGAGAGAGAGAGAGAGAGAGAGAAGAGTGGCCAAGCTCTCGAGGAGTTTGGCCGAGGCGGTAGAAATATGCGAGTATCGCCCGGTAATTGCCGGGCCTTTACCGATGTTTCGCTCGGATTTCATTGGTACGTTCGCGACGATTATCTGCGGGTTCGTTACGCTGATCCGAATCTCGATTACGCTGGCCCGTCGTGGTTTTTAATTGAACGCCGACGAACTATGCTCCGACGGATTTTCGAACTCTCGAAGCATTCAGATTGAGTATCGGTGGTTTTGGGAGAAATATGTTGCTACCGATAAGAACATATCGACTGAGGTTACCACGGTCATAATCGTTCTGCATGTTTAACCCCTTAACGCACAGTTTTTTTTTTTGAGAAAAACCGGCCAAAAAAATCAATTTTTGATATACTGCGGTTTTGTTCCACGGAAAAAGGCTGTATTTTATTCTTGAATACATAAGTGTTATAGCTTACAATCCCATAAATATCAATGAAACGATTTTTCTTTTTCTTTGCTTTCACATTGTTATTTTCAATTCTCGATTATATTCGAGTGTGAAAATTTTTGGCGGCATTAAATACAACGCCGCTCGAATTATCTCGAGTGTGCACAGTTTGGCCTGTTTAGCGTGCAAGTGAAGGGGTTAAACCTACCGAACACAAAACGTATAATAGTTATTATTATTATTATATATCGTTTATTTTAAAGTGGTCGCATTAACAGCTGGGTCATTAGCGACCACATCGATTACAATTGAATTACTAAAGAGAAGGTTACGGTTAATATTTACATTGTGGTGGGGTACAGCAGAAAACAAATTTATAACAGTTTATACAGGGTCATCCGTTTTTAAACGGCCAAACGTCAACCAGCTATAGAGGACCCCAAATGAAACAACTTTCACCCGTAACACTTTTTTTGATTCGGTCTTGATTTTTAGATAATTGCAAAAACCCGTCATTTTTTGCGTTCACTTAAGATTAAATATATTAGGACTGCAATTACGTATCTTGATGATCTTTCCTTTGTTTGGTTTAAAATAAATAGGGGCATCTTTTTTATTCAGTCAACTTTTTTGTATGACCTTTGGATCTTGGTTTTTTTGACATGGGGCACGCCGTGGAGACTGAATGAAATAACTTCGAATCAAAAAAAGCGTTAGGGGTGAAAGTTGTTCCATTTCGGGTCCTCTATAGCTGGTTGACGTTTGGCCGTTTAAAAACCGATGACCCTGTATATATATCAATAGATTTAAAAAACAGAAGGACGTTTCCAATATTCTTTTCGTTGAAATTTGTCATGAGGTCATTTTCGATGGAAAATCTGGATCGTTGAGAAGAGAATTTAGGACATTCGAGTAGGATACGTTGGATGTTGTTGGACACGGCGCAAGTTGTACATGGGTTTTGTTTAATTATCAGGAATTCGTGGGTATATCTTGAGTGACCCGTTCGGATGCGTGTAGCTGCGACCTGATCTTTCCTAGAAAGTTGTGAATCGGTTAGGGTTTCGTAGACATTGGTCTTAATTTTATGTAGTTTGATTGGGGTGAAACATCTTATAAAAGAGAGGAGTTAAAAGAAGCTCGGAATTTACTTAAACTCGGAACGATTTTCGCTATAACATGTGCTCAACACTAGAACTACCGAATCAGTCAAAATGACTGGTGGATGATTTCTTCCTTCACGATTACTGAAACTATGAAAACGTTTTCACGAGAAATTTTTTAACATATCTCTTCTTCGGACTACATGTTACCATAAAAATCGTACGAAACCTGAACAAATTCAATCTTGCTGTTACCATAAAGGGACAAGTCTAAGTCACGTTTAGGGCTCGGTAGTTCTAGTGTTAAATAAAGGAGTCGATTCAGTAATTTCCCATGGAAATGTTTTTATAATTTCAATAATCGTGAAACAGAAAACCGGTCATTTTGACCGCGGTTAGGTTTAGTGTTGATACGGATTTCGTGGGTGATCCGAGCGATCGTCCGATCGTCGGTACCACTGCGCGCGCGATTAGGTACGAGGAGAAATGATTATACGTAATTCAATTGATAGTACACGTATGTAATATAAGGCTAATTCGTGATGCCAGAGGCGTTATGACGTCGAAGGGACAGTTTCTTCAAAAATTTGAGAATGAAGAGGAACGTGAAGAACGAGTCGATTCGATTGACGAACTAATGGCACCTCGCCGGTAAGATGGCCACTATAGCCTCGCCGCTATGGTCGAAAAAGCATGTATGAACGTTTCCAATAATGGGGAGCAACGATGGGATAGAACTAACTTCTCGGTATACGTACGCGAAATAACACGGTGTACGGTACTAGTTTGTTACTATTACGCGTAAGTTGTACCATAAGTTCGGAAACTGCAATGTCATATAGGACGAACACAAAGAACGAGAGAACTTGTCCTCCAGTCAACGGATTAATGGTACCAAGCGACCATAAAACGATCTGCTGGTTTGAAGAAAGACACGCGAACCTTATCTACGCTCTGCAGCAACAATATAATGCAATTTATCAACATATACGTAAATACGTTTAAGCTACCGATCACATTTTAAAAGCATTACCAAACTTCTCTAGCGAATAAGCAAGAATATAATGAGTTAAGAATGAACATGAACGAATTATCTTCCGGTTAACATGTTAGTGGTACCAACCTATTATAAAATGGATTTACAAACCACACGTGAACGTTTTTAACAATGTGCAGCAAGATGTTGACGTAACTTCACAGCTGTACATAATACATACGTGCTAATTTATGGTAAAGCTGCACACAAATTTAAACAAGAGTGAAAACATTCTCCAGCCGAAGAGAGAAGAAATTCTTAAAAATGAGAGTAATTTAATTAATGAAACCACAACTAGAAATTTAAAATTATAGGGGATGCTATCTGAAACCTTCCGAAATGCGAAAGATTCCAATAAAATTCGTTTTTTTCTGGATATCTCGTAATAAAAATGAATTTCTACAACCAAAAAAAAAACCAAAAATCACTGTCATCGGTCCCCAAGGACCGGCCACAGATTTTAGGTTCATGTTACAGCACCGCGCGGCTCCGCATACTGATCGCCAGGCTAAAGATTATGGGACGTCGGTTTTTATTCAGTCACTGCTTTAACGAAAAGAATATCATATTAAAAAAAGTCAATGTAATTCATCGAAACGAGTCTGGGCCTGAACGGGACGGCAAGCAAGACGCGTCAGCAAATCAATGGTGCCATGAAATGATCATTAGGAAAACAGTAGGTGACCCTTGGTTTCGGCAACAACGTAACAAGGATCGAAATCTAGGAAAAATCTAATTTACGCTAACAAAGAAACATTCTGGTTCATCAGCGACCAATCAGCAGCAATTTAACAACAGAACTACCGAGCAACAAATGCGACCGACATTCAGACTTCATACAACATTGATTGTAATACGTGCTTCAATGGTTCACGAAAAAATGTCCGACGAAAGCATTTTTACAATTTCAGTGATCGTCAAAGAAATAATTAGGAACCAGTCATTCTGACTGGTGGACTGATCTAATTTACTGTCGCGTCAGCAAAAAGACGAGAAGATAGTCGACGAAAGATGCGGAGGACCACGAAGAGAGTGTTTCTCGTTCGGTTAACGGGTTAATGGTAGCAAACCGGCATAAAATAATATCCCGGTTGGGGAAAAAGGCGCATGTACCTTCATAATAGCGTGCAGCGAGAGGTTAACGAGAAACGGGAGGGGGGAGGGGGACTCATATCGGGAGGCCTCGAAAAGGCCCAGCTCGTCTGGGACTCGGGCCCCGAGCGCAGCTCTGAACTCTCCGGAGCTTGGCTCTCGGAGCCTCGGCGCAAAACTTGAGGCCCCGAAGGACAAGAACAGGACGACGCGCGGGGGCATTGGAACGGCGCGAAGAATGATGGATCATCATGCATGCCCGAAAACCCGTTGGGACTCCGCCGAGATGAAGAATGTTGCCCGGGGACGAGAAGAATCCAGCGGGCCGGGAGAGCAGACCCTGCCGGCCGACGATATCGGCGATCGGGCCCCGCTCGAAAAGCGGATTGATTGAGCCAACCGAGCTACGTTTTTCTACGAGGTCGTACCGGTGATCGATGGACGATAGAACGATCCTTCGATCTCCTAAGAATCGAACCGCCGAAAGCCGCCGTGATCGTTAGACCTGCGGATTTCATGCATTTGCGGCGACCATCAGCAAGTGAAATATGCAACGGCTGACGGACAAAAGGGATTTCAGGGTGTCGTGTCGAAGAAATTAATTTTTTGATTTGGTTCCAGTATACGGTAATTGACCGGGAACCATTTTTATTTTGCATCGGGGAACTAAAGGCGCGCAGAAAGATTATCAGACTCCTCGCAATCGAGATGAACAATTTTTATTTTGCGTAAAGAGCCGCGGTCTGGTCACCGAGCATGAACGATTGACTAAAACTATTTTTTTTTTTTAGTAGTGAAAGGTTTGAAGGTCTAAACGAACCCATCCGCGGATTAATGATGGAAAAACAGGAAAAAGAAAATTGAAATTTGATTGAAGATTGAAAAGGACTAAAACTATTTGTTTTTTAGTAGTGAAAGGTTTGAAGAACCCGAGGATTAATGATACAAAAACAGAAAAAAGAAAACATGCTGAAAAACTTCATTCGTGAACCGTTCCTGCAGTTCGTGGCTCCTAGATCGCAATAAAAATTGATTTTTTGGTAAACAAATTCCATCGCAAGATATACTTGTAGCAGTGATTATTTTGCGTAAAGATCCGCGGTCTGGTCATCGAGCATGAACGATTGAAAGGGACTAAAACTATTTGTTTTTTAGTAGTGAAAGGTTTGAAGGTCTAAACGAACCCATCCAAGGATTAATGATACAAAAACAGGAAAAAGAAAACGTGCTGCAAAAAGTACATTCCGTGTAACGTTCTTGCAGTTCGTGGCTCCTAGATCGCAATAAAAATTGATTTCTTGGTAAACAAATTGCGTCGCAAGATATACTTGTAACAGTGTTTATTTTGCGTAAAGACCCGCGGTCGGTTCACCGAGCATGAACGATTGAAAAGGACTAAAACTATTTGTTTTTTAGTAGTGAAAGGTTTGAAGAACCCGAGGATTAATGATGCAAAAACAGGAAAAAGAAAATGTACTGTAAGAACTAGATTCGTGTAACGCTCTTGCAGTTCATGGGTCCTAGATCGCAATAAAAATTGATTTTTTGGTAAACAAATTGCGTCGCAAGATATACTTGTAGCAGTGTTTACAACTATTTGTTTTTTAGTAGTGAAAGGTTTGAAGAACCCGAGGATTAATGATGCAAAAACAGGAAAAAGAAAACGTGCTGTAAGAACTACATTTGTGTAACGCTCTTGCAGTTCGTGGCTCCTAGATCGCAATAAAAATTGGTTTCTTGATAAACAAATTGCGTCGCAAGATATACTTGTAGCAGTGTTTATTTTGCGTAAAGACCCGCGGTCGGTTCACCGAGCATGAACGATTGAAAAGGACTAAAACTATTTGTTTTTTAGTAGTGAAAGGTTTGAAGAACCCGAGGATTAACGATACAAAAAACAAGAAAAAGAAAATTTGCTGTAAAAACTACATTCGTGTAGTTCGATTTTTTGGTAAACAAACTGCGTCGCATGATATACTTGTAGCAGCGAAAGCGGTGATCGCCTAAGCCGAGGACGGTTCCGAGAAAGGCCAAAAACGGCCGGTGCAGCGGCATAGCAATTGAGCCGCAGAGACCACCAGTAGCACCGTCAGCAATATGGCAGAACGCTTCGATTATGGTCCCCGGAGCGTTTCATCCATCCTCCATGCACATCGGAACGACAGAATCCTCCACGCAAGCTCCGCACACTCGATTCTTCGAGTTTCCATACCCGGCGAACTTGAAAAAAATCTCTGGAAAATGCGACTATTCCGGGCATTCCAAGGTCAACCGGAAAGCGGACGCCGGAACACGATCAAGCCCGAGTCACTCGACCCCGTTGAACCCTGATCGGCGTCCCGACGCCCGAAAAACGCATATCCCGAAAGGCGTCTTCTTCTTGTTCTTCTTCTTCTCGAACCGCCTAAAAACTCAGCAAGGACCAGACGGGAGGAAGGAAGAGGGCCCGAACCGAGCTGAAAACCGAAGCGAGACGGGGCCCAGGGACCGAAGAGGGGGTCCAAAGGGATGTGTGGGGAACGTCCCGAACAAGGAGGCTCTTCCGAGAAAGAGTAACGAGGAGAGAACCGGCTGATAAATGTACGCACGGGTCCAGGTGGAACGAGGAGGACTCGCGAAAACCGATCCCCCGAAAACGGGGAAAGCTTTCGCGACACTGTTTTGCAAACCGTACGGGAAGACGAGGATGAAGGCGAAACGATTCGCGAGAGAAAAAAACAACAGATTGCAGGATAAACAAGAGGAGCCGATAATAAGAGACGGCCGGGGGGATCACAGCCTGAAGAGAAAGACTTCGGCTGGCTGGTCTGCCAGGGACGGGGCCGGAGGGGGACGCCTGGCCCCCCACGGGGGACAAGGACGGTGGGACCGAGAGAGAGAGAGAGAGAGAGAGAGAGAGAGAGAGAGAGAGAGAGAGAGAGTGGGGAGAGAACGAGACGGAGAGGGAGAGAGTCTCCCCGACTCATAACTCGGCAGGTGGTGGGGGAAACGCCCTTGACTCGGACTCTACGGCCGGCGGGGGAGGAGTGGGACCACGGCGCGGCCTTGAGTCGGCCCGTCTCGTTCTTCGACAGCGTTTCTCAATCTCGCAGTCTCGTCGGGGGTCTGCCCTGGCTCCGTGACGCTCGAGGAAACTTGTAATCGACGCGCGAGAGTAACAGAGAGAAAGAGAGAGAGAGAGAGAGAGAGAGAGAGAGAGAGAGAGAAAGACGAAGAACAAAGAAGGAGAGAAAGGAAGACAGTTGGACCGACGACGACGACGACGACGACGACGGGACACGCCGATCTGTGTGTGTTGGCAGCCCGATGGTAGGGTCAGGTGGCCGACATTGTTTTCGTGACATTCCTATGCTATTCGTGTTTTCGCGGTCACGTCTCTCTCTACCTTTCTCTGTCTGTCTGTCTGTCTGTCTGTCTGTCTGTCCGTCTGTCTGTCCGTCTGTCGGCTACGGACGGAGAGCCGGCGGGGATCGATCATGCACCGGTGATCTCTGTTTTCCAAGTCCCGTGAGTCATCCGTCTACCAGCGGTTCGGGCCGGTGGACACTGGGGTCTCGCGTGTTTGTGGAAGGGAACGATTTTTGAGGTTTGATGGTACACCGGGCGAATTTGAGATTGAAACTTGGAGTTTCACGGCTTCGGAGCGTTGGGAACCTTGGCGGTGCCTTGAAGAGCATTTGGAAGCTTCCGTTGGCGCGGAGGAGAGCAGGCTGACACGGGGCTTGATCTCGCGAGAGGAGGAGGGCCCTTGCAAGCCTGCTTCTCACACGAATGTACTGATATTTTACGGATCATTCAGTTTCTCACTGACGGTTGATCATTTAGGTTCAGGTTGTAAATCATTCGATGGTCCTAGACGATCGTAGACGACGGGTTTCCAGGAACCGTTTGGTACCTTCGAGATCCTTGAGTTTGGAGGGTTTGGTGATCCTAGGCAACCTCGGAATTTCATCTTGCGAGAGGGGATCTCGGCTAGCCTGGGTCTCACGGGAACCCTACAGTATCTTCAAGATCCCTGAGTCGGTGGGGGGTTTCAATTGTGAATCCTGCGATGATCTCGGTACAGTGAATTCTCGATATATGTCAACAACGGGTCTTGTATCGTCCAGGAGACATACCCGAGCCGTGTCTACACTCCTCAGCGTCCGAGACCTCTCGAGCTTCAGGGTATACCCCGCGGTAGCATTCCGCGACGTGTATCATCCAGGTCTTGGCGACATATATAGAGAAATCACTGTGTAAGAGGACTTTCGCACACCTGATGCCATCAGAAAAAACCCCATTGGTACCTTGAAAATCCTTGAATCGATGGGCTTCGGTCTGGAATCCTTTGATGCTCCCAGTTTCGCAGTTTAAACGTGCGAGATCAGAACTTTCTGGTTCCGTCAGGATATACGTACTTCGAAGGTCCTTGAATTTGGAGACTTCGATTGTCCTAGATGATTATAGGCAACCGCGTGGTTGGACCCTACAGGAAGGGGGCCCTTTGCAGGCCAGGTTCTCCCAGGAACCTTTTAGTCAACCTCCCCGGATGTGACAGATCCCTGAAACTGCAATTGCGAACCCTTCGATGGTCCCAGATAATCATAGACAACCTCGCGGCTCGATCTTCCAGAAATTGGATTTTTGAAGGCCAGGTCGGAACACGTCGGTACCCCGAAGATCACTTAGTTCCAGAGTGTTGATCGGATGATCTAAAACAGGGAGGATTTCTACAACCTTCAGTTCTTCGGGAATATTTTGAACGCGAAAGGTCCAGCGATGTTGCCTCACACAGTGGGCCAAAAGCGCAAAAATGTGGCCAAAACAGGAAGGAGTACTTCAATTTAGTTCAAAATTGATACTCATTGATTTCTAGGGTCGCTGATTATAAATCTGATGTCAAAATTACAAAAAACAAAATGGCGAATTCAATATGGCGGATTCGTAACCAAAAAAATTATTGGACTTTCTTAAAAATTGGTATTTCCATATTTTTCGGGCCGGCGAATATGAATCTAATGTAAAAAGTACAAAAAACAAAATGGCGGATTCAACATGGCGGATTCGTAACCAAAAAAATTATTGGACTTTCTTAAAAATTGGTATTTCCATATTTTTCGGGCCGGCGAATATGAATCTGATGTAAAAAGTACAAAAAATAAAACGGCGGATTCAATATGGCGGATGCGTAACCAAAAAAATGATTGGACTTCCTTGAAAATTAGTATTCCCATTTTTTCGGGCCGGCGAATATGAATCTGATGTCAAAATTGTAAAAAACAAAATGGCGCATTCAATATGGTGGATGCGTAAACAAAAAAATTATAGGACTTCCTTGAAAATTAGTATTCCCATTTTTTCGGGCCGGCGAATATGAATCTGATGTCAAAATTGTAAAAAACAAAATGGCGCATTCAATATGGTGGATGCGTAAACAAAAAAATTATAGGACTTCCTTGAAAATTAGTATTCCCATTTTTTCGGGCCGGCGAATATGAATCTGATGTCAAAATTGTAAAAAACAAAATGGCGCATTCAATATGGTGGATGCGTAAACAAAAAAATTATTGGACTTTCTTGAAAATTAGTATTCCCATATTTTTCAGGCCGACGAATACGAATCTGATGTCAAAATTATAAAAAAAAAACAAAATGGCGGATTCAATATCGCGGATGCGTAAAAAAAATTATCGGACTTTCTTGAAAATTAGTATTCCCATATTTTTCGGGTCGGCGAATATGAATCTGATGTCAAAATTACAAAAAACAAAAATAAAATTTTTCTTAAACAATAAAAAAATTATTAAAAGAGGAATTGTTGTATCAGAAAACTCTATACGTGGAACCATACAATGCTTATTTAACAAATTTTATTATAACCTCTAAATTTCTCGAGAATACATGCTTGTAACTAGTACCATGACTACCTCTGCGTCACAAAAATGGATCGCATTACGAAAGGGGCAGTTTTGGGCAGCTACTTTTCCAAAATAATGTTAAATAATAGTGTCTACTACAAGACTCGACAAGAATCTCCGTGGAATATTGTGGAGTACACAACTTCTAGTATACATTTGTAAAATCTGTGCACTAAGTTTTATCGTTCGCTTCATACATTCCCAACAAAAAATTAATATAAATCCAATGTTATAATTACGTATAGTATTTACTTCCAGGAACAGCATCCATCGTACACGCACAAAAAAAAATTCAATTTCCGTGAAATTGTAAGCTTGACACCTTTTTTTTTTCACAAACGTAGTTCACTGCACGAAAACTGCGAGACGACTGTATGGGATATTCGTACTCCCACCATTTAGCAAGTGTAGGTAGTAAGACCTTTTTACCATCGGCTTCTTACACAGTCATTACCTGAGAATCCAATACGGCAGGAGAGCCATACCCCTAACGTGAAATTCATTTTTTTGCATTTTGCCCACATTTTCGCGCTTTTGGCCCACCGTGCGTCGCGTCGCCTCAAGTGTGTCCTATCGCATCGGACCCTGTCTAAACGCTCGTAAATCTCACGTTCGGTCTGCGCGAGACCGAACATGCATCAAAGATCAAGACAGTCGTCTTAGGAGATCGTCTAACGAAGTAGCCACGCGGAATATCCAGCCGTAGTTTAGCGTTCTACGCGATCGATAGGCGGTTTTTAAAAAGCGGCAAGAGCGAAGGCAGGCCAGCAGGGATCGGAGAAGCCTCTGGCCTAAAGCTAATCATCCCCGGCTCGGATCGGCAGTCACGCGGGCCTCTCGAAACGAGTCGCCGGGCTAAAGGAGGGTTCAAGGTTCATGAACTTGCCACGACGATCGTCGCGACGGCTCTTACGAGCTTGGCTCAGGAGTAACGAGAAGCCTCTCTTCTCTCGCGGTGTGTCTGCGTACTGGTTTCTCTCGTGTCGTGGTCACGTGACGCGAAATTCCTTTTCGACACGGGGAACAGACCGTGTGGACGAGGGGAGCCGAGAGGAGAGGAGAGAAGGAGAGACAGAGAGAAAGAGAGAGAGAGAGAGAGAGAGAGAGAGAGAGAGAGCCGGGTGGGGAGCACAGCATCCACCTCGAAAAAAACATTCCGATGCGCTGATTGCATCTACCGGTGCATCGGGTGGCGGCGGAGGTGCTAATCGGGTTACCCGAGTCTCCTTGAAGGAGGCGAGGGACCGGCAACGAGAAAGGAACCGGCGTCGCCTCAGCGACGCAAAAATAATTCATAATCTGCCGGCTGGAGGGAACGTAAACACGGCGAGAGCTTCGAAAGAAAGAAAGAAAGAAAGAAAGAAGTTCGGGCTCGCGCGAGCAACGCGTTCCCGCGACGATTGATCGGGCCGGTCGCGGGTAATTGGCGTAATGACGGAGCCGGGAGGCGGGTAACTCCTTTTTCGGGTGGCGGACGGTTTAAAATTACACGCGGGCCGCAACTGGGTCGAGCCCGGCCCGCGGTCCGCCCGTCGGAGAAACGCTTTTTCGCATTCGCGTTCGCTTTCGCAACCCGGCCCCCGGGGATCCCTGTCATTTCGCGTGATTATCGACGGAGACGCGGCCCCGCGACTACCGCTCCTCTCGCCGGACAGATACGATCGCGATCCGTCGAGATCCAACGATCCGACCGATCGAACGCAGCCCGGTTATTAGACCGCGCCGATGCCGGCTCGATCTCTGCCCCGGATTCGTTCGTTTGACCGTCGTCGCAAACCGGCGAGTACGAATCCATGCAACAGCGACCATGATGATCGACGATCATCCCTGACGAGGAATAGAGCTTCGGGATGATCACTGTAATCACCGCGATCCGCAACGCACGGACAGACCATTCGGGTGCAACTTGTTTCCGAGGGTTGCTCTCTGGGGCAGTTCTCCGGCTCCGAGATATTGAAACCGGGAGCCTAACAGGCCACGCCCACTTTCGACCGGAAGTCTACGGAGTCGAGACAAGATCGAGTACGCCCGGTGTTTCTCTTGTGTTGTTTGCAACGTTGCTCCCTCGAGCGAGATAGGATGAACTCGAGAGCTACGAGGCCACGCCCATTTACGGTTTTCTATGCTGAGTAAATGATATAATATTTTGTTTCAAGATAGAGTCTATACGGCGTTCTGTCATGCTTTCATTTTGCTTCATGCGGCTAGATTGAATTCGAGAGCCACGAGGCCACGCCCATTTACGGTTTCGTATGCTGAGAGAATGATACAGTATTTTGTCTCAAGGTAGAGTCTATACGGCGTTCTGTCTTTCATGTTATTCTGAGTTTGCTTCATGCGGCTAGCTAGATTGAATTCGAGAGCCACGAGGCCACGCCCATTTACGGTTTTCTATGCTGAGAGAATGATACAGTATTTTGTCTCAAGATGAGTCTATACGGCGTTCTGTCTTTCATGTTATTCTGAGTTTTGCTTCATGCGGCTAGCTAGATTGAATTCGAGAGCTGCGAGGCCACGCCCATTTACGGTTTTGTATGCTGAGTAAATGATATAATATTTTGTCTCAAGATAGAGTCTATACGGCGTTCTGTCTTTCATGTTATTCTGAGTTTTGCTTCATGCGGCTAGATTGAATTCGAGAGCCACAAGGCCACGCCCATTTACGGTTTCGTATGCTGAGAGAATGATACAGTATTTTGTCTCAAGGTAGAGTCTATACGGCGTTCTGTCTTTCATGTTATTCTGAGTTTTGCTTCATGCGGCTAGCTGGATTGAATTCGAGAGCTGCGAGGCCACGCCCACTTTGGACTTTCTACATGGAGAGAACGGTGTAGTCTTTCGTATCAAGATTGAACGTTTATATGGTGGTCTTCCTCGTTAAACCACGCCCATTTAGGGCGGCCGAAGATCCCTGAATTCTGTTCAGAATTCGACTTACGCTCGGATATGCAATGAGTCCTAATTGTAGAATTCAACTGGAGATGTCGAGGGCAAGGGAGCCACGCCTGCTAAGGGCAGTTCCTTCCTTCGCGTTTGCTTCTCAGAGCAATTTAGCATGCTCTTCGGACAAACGGTCCCGTTGCTTATGTCCGATTTAGATTCGTCTATCTACTGAATCCTAATTCGAAATCAAACTTCAACCACAGAAATCCAGAGCAAAGAAGCCACGCCTACTAACAGCAGTTCCTTCCTTCGCGTTGGAATTATTGCTCCTGACGGCAACACAGTGTGCTCCCAGGGCGAATAGTACTACTCACTCATATATCAATTATTTTGACAAAAATTCCTGACAAAATTGAACCAACGATACTTTTCGAGCAAGTTTATTCGGTATTGCAGAATAGATTATTGCACATAGACAGCTCCACAGTGCACAGGACCCAACACCAGCCCCCCCAAAGTCAAGAGCAAAGAAACCACGCCCACTATTTCGACTTTCATCCTGCCCGTTAACACTAGACCTACCGAGCAATAAATGCGACTGACTTATATAGTAACAGTGACAAGACTGTGCCCCTTCAGACTTCAGACAACAATACGAAGCCTGAGCTAGCTTTTAAATATGCGTTTCAATGAAGAGGTTCGTTAAAAAATTTCCGATCAAAACATTCTTACAATTTCAGTAATTGTAAAGGAAAAAATTAGGAGCCAGTCATTCTGACTGGTACCGGTAGTTCTAGTGTTAAACGTCCCGAGTCCGCTCCCGAGGGCAACCCGTCGCGCTCCCGGGGCAAAGGGCTCGCAACCCTCGCGCATCAACATCCAGAGCACCTCTCGACGACGGGGATGATCCTTGCAGTGATCGGGGATCGCCAGGAAAAAACCAGACGAACACCGACGGTCCCCGGAAGGTGAAATGAAGGAAGTTGAGAACAAAACGCGCCTCGTCTGCCAGAAGCGTCTGCAAGGCTAAAGGAGCGGGAGAGCGTGTATCCGTGGGAGAAGGAGGGAGGGTGAACTGGCCACGAAAGGAGACGTGGACTCGAGAAAAAGCGGGAGAGAGAGAGAGAGAGAGAGAGAGAGAGAGAGAGAGAGAGAGAGACGAACTTGAAGCAGAGGAGGATCACGGTAGACGAGGACCGTTGAAACGAGAGGAAGAAGAGAGACGAGAAAGAGAAAGAAAGATGTAGGGAGAGGGTACACCTTGGAGAAAGACGTTCCGAGCGACGGCGAAGAAGATGAAGAAGGAGAAGAATCTCCGTCGAGACCGACAGAGAGAGAGGAGAGAGAGGAGAGAGAGAGAGAAAGCGGGTAGCCAGAAGAGTCGGTCCATAGAGGGAGGGTATATACGACGCACCGAACACCCTTTATACTTTATTTTGCCTCGACGCGAAATACCGGCTGACAGTTACTCCCTCGAACGAAATAAAAGGTGGGCATCCTTCTCTCACGGAAGAGAGGAGCAACTCGGAGAGGAACTTCCACTTGGCCTACTACTCCACTCCACGGAGCAGCTCGCCACGGACGAGCTACCGGGGGCTTTTCTTTTTACGCGAGCCACTTCCTGCTCGAACTTTGTTTTTCTTTCTTGTCCCTCGCCCCCGTCGTACCCCTGCGAGCGTGTGCTCGTTCGCGCGCGCGCTCGCGCTCGGTGTTCTTCCTTCCTTTCTTTCCCTTTACTTTCCTTTCCTTTCGTTTCCTTTCGTTTCGTTTCATTTCGTTCTTTAACTTTCTTGTTGTTGCACGACCGAGAGGGCAGCCCCGCGATTATGCAACGCATAACGGACGAACGTCCAAACAAGCAAACGACCACCAAATCCAACCTGATCGGACGCCCAGACACGATATACTATCATGGAGACTGTGCGCTGCGGAGAAGCGTTCACGTTGACGTCGATGAGTTTTGCGTACAGGGTACGCCTGTGTTCTATTTTTCGGGGGAGGTTTGTTGGATTTTTTCGAGGTTTGTCTAGCGGAGGAACGACCATTGCTTTTTCCCTCTCGTGGAGAGCAGATCTTGATGTCGCTTTGTCGGCAATTATCGTCAACCCCTTGAGACGCTAATTTATACAGTGACTGATGTGAGAATTTTGTGTGTTTCGCAAAAGTCTTGATATTAACGGCGAACCAATGCCGCCGTATGAGCGGCATGGGACTTTTACTTACTGGGTCCATGGCCGCGTATATGGCGGCAAAAAACAAATCGATTAATAATATAAATATTTACGTTTATAATATAAATATTTTCCTTTCTATGCTTGATATAAAAATGTTGGGAATGTTGTTTCAAGATCAAGAGAAAAATGTTCTCGTGCAAGGACGAAACGTTGAGGCGCGTGAAACCATTTTTCGCCAATTTTTGTCGGTAACGTGGTCACACTACCTTACCGCCAATCCACAGAGTCTTGGCTCTTAAATTATATTTTGGTTCATTTCAGAACGAACAAATCGATGCCCAGTGCTACTTATTTTGTGACAATCGTTTCATAGAAATCGTTAGCCCAGTGACCATCACGGTAGATAATGTATCGAGTGAAATTCAGTGTAACTGGATCTTTTGAAAATGGGTACGTAAAATTGAAAACAGTAGAAAAAAACCAAACATCTCTTCCGACCTAGAATATTTCCATACGATCTTTTTCATTTCGTGCATATGAAGCTGATTTACACGCACAATACTTGAACGATTAGTAATTTATTGAATAAAAATTTAATGTGGAAAATATGTTGAGTATAGTAGAACTTTTAGTGGCGCCATCAGGGTCGCCTGAAGGTTAACAGAAGAGGTGCATCGTTTTGATTCCGATGCAATTATCAAAGTAAAAATGATAATTTTATCTGACTTCTTCCAATCGATGCAGACAATTTTGCATCAACATTAAACTCCATACTGTTTAGCTTCACGAGGGTACTTCCCAATGTCTAAAACCAATGACATTCAAAAACCTGTAACTTCGTGACAAAGAATCGCGCACGACAATCGCTCCCGTCACGAAGCGCAAAGCCTCTTCCTTCTGAATCCTTAATTAGTTTTCTCAAAGACCTTCTTGAATCCTGTAGAATATTGCAAAAGCAAAGACACGTTCTCTGGTCGATCATTTCCTGACGACAGCAAGCTTTCCCTTCAAAGTTCGACAAAAAAGGTCGTCCATCAAATTTTCAAAGATCGTTATACAGAAGAGCTTCGAGCACGATGATTTCATTATCCAACAAAATTTTGGATCATCCACCAAATTTTCTCCGGTGACCTTCGCCCAAGTCGTCTTTCTCGAACGGAATCCGCTTGCCCACAAGTTTCTCGATCCCCCGGTAAAATCGGTTATTCGAAACGTGTCCCCTCTTACCCTACATTAATTTTTGCAAAACTATCGGCCGCTGTTGCGGGCCGGTGGTGATTCTATTATAAAACAAAATTGTTGATCGTCCTCCAAATTTTCTCCGGTGACCTTCGCACCAATCGGACGTCTTTCTCGATCGGAATCCGCTTGCCCACAAGTTTCTCGATCCCCCGGTAAAATCGGTTATTCGAAACGTGTCCCCTCTTACCCTACATTAATTTTTGCAAAACTATCGGCCGCTGTTGCGGGCCGGTGGTGATTCTATTATAAAACAAAATTGTTGATCGTCCTCCAAATTTTCTCCGGTGACCTTCGCACCAATCGGACGTCTTTCTCGATCGGAATCCGCTTGCCCACAAGTTTCTCGATCCCCCGGTAAAATCGGTTATTCGAAACGTGTCCCCTCTTACCCTACATTAATTTTTGCAAAACTATCGGCCGCTGTTGCGGGCCGGTGGTGATTCTATTATAAAACAAAATTGTTGATCGTCCTCCAAATTTTCTCCGGTGACCTTCGCACCAATCGGACGTCTTTCTCGATCGGAATCCGCTTGCCCACAAGTTTCTCGATCCCCCGGTAAAATCGGTTATTCGAACCGTGTTCCCTCTTACCCTACATTAATTTTTGCAGAGCTATCGGCCGCTGTTGCGGGCCGGAATATTCTCAGGTCTCTCGCAGTCGCGCTAAACTTCTCCCTGGGTTCGCAAACGCCCCTCGCCGTCCTCTCTCTCCCATTCGAGCCCGTATCCCACACGATCCCATACCATCCCATACCATCCCGTCCCCCCGTCTGGTCCCGCGACCCTCCTCGTCCTCGTCGGATTTGCGTTTCGAAAGTGGCCAAGCGCTAAACCGACCGACGCCCGAACGAAGTTAGCCTTAATTCGATCTTCGGCCGGCCGGATAAGTTTGTTTGGAAACGCGATCGTTCCAATTGCATAAATTAACAAGGCACCGAATTCAAACGGGTTAAGCCGGCCCATTACCGGGGACACACGTACATACATACATATACATACACGCGCGCGCGCGCGCGCGAGCTCACATGCCATCATCCTTTCTCGGTTGATCACAGGAGATCGCGTTATACATACACATAGACACGATCTCGTCCGCCATAAGCTTTCTAAGCGTTGCTCAATTAGAAAGTGCTCTAAGCAACGTCGTCCTGGACCTCGAACTTCGACGATGTGGGACGACATCGGATAAAGGGTTACGTCGGAATCACCGGCGCCAGGTTTCACCGACCAGAACACAAGTTTCACCGTCAACAGCACTAACCGTTCGCTTACCGTCGCGATCCTGTCGTCGGAACGACGCCGAAAGCTTGTACACCAAGATGTTACGGTCCCGGAGACCGGCGACGGGGAGCAGCGGTAAGCTGAAAGTTCGTTTTCGCCTGTTCTGGCAATTAGGGGACCGTAGGAGGCGAAATTTAGTTCGCGCACTGGTTTCCTGTGTTCTTGATCTAGGAAAGTCCTTTTTCGGAACGAGAAACCGTTCGTGGACTGTTGATCATTCCTGCGAAATTGAAATTGTGCGCATCGATTGCACACCTGGGCAAAATTTCGAGAAGAAATGTTTAACACGTTGAACGCCACGTCTTAAAATTTTTTAAATGAATTTTTACGTTGATATATTCATTGTACTAAACTTGATTAGGATCTGTAACATGCACGAAAGTTGGAGGATTACTCAGTATCGTACATTTAATTTTTTGCGATTTTTATTTCATTAAATAACTTACTTTGATTTTATGGTATTTTTGGGGTTTCTAGTTATGTGATCGAAGTGTTAAAATACTGTTTTAAATAGTATAATTTAATGTGGCTCAAATGAAATACTACTTTAACCCTTAGCACTCGAATGGCGAGTGTACGGCGCCGCTAAAAATTGCTGTGTCGTTATTCGGTATTAAAATTGTTTGCATTTAATAAGTTATTAAACATTTCAGTATTGTACGACTAAATTTCACCATTTTTGTATGTATAACGTGGAAAAGAGAATATATGGAAGGGGAATATTCTAGGTTGGAAGGAATGTTTCGTTTTGGAGTTAAAATAGCTTCGAGTGCAAAGGGTTAGATAGAACGAAAAATTTCGGCTGGTAAAATAGTTTTGATAACCAAATCTATAACAGAATATTTAAATTTTTGTATTTCAAATATTTCATTACAGTGAAAATAAGTTGACCAAATAGTTAATATTGTAAATTATAATTTTCAACATAAGAAACTATAATAGTTCATAAATTATTCCGTTCTTTAATAGAGACAAATTGCCCATCTCAGATCAATGGAATTTTTCCACTAATACTGTTTTCTACAGCCACACCCTGTTCATTTAAAATTTAAAGTATCGCAATTTCTCGACATATTTTAATTGCCTTCCAAAAAGATTCTCAGTTTCAAATGTGACGCTACGAATAGTGTCCTACAAAACAAATCTCGCTATTTTCAATGTTTTCCAAATGAAATACTATTTTTAAATAGTGTTTCAAAAACTTTTTCTTATCAATAAAATAATTTATTTGCATGATTATAATAGGTATGCTTTACTATTTTCTATTTCAAACACTATTTTGCCCAGCACTGATCGATTGCAAGAAAAAGGAGCTGCCACAGAAATTCACCTGATAGTTCTTATAATTTACAAGCAATATTAATCCGTGTTCCGCTAACTTATCTTCGTCATAAACGCATAAAATCCGCAGTCAAGATAAAAAATGCATCGTGAATCAACAGACCGCGGACTCTATGCGCTTATGGCCAAAAAAAGGCTGAACAATTTTACAGACTTCAAAAACGTCAATATATTATTTTCAACATACTAAAACGATTAATGCGAGAAATAAATGTTTACTCAGCTCCAGTGTCTTGTAATGATCAGAATATTTGATTTCGCATGGAGATTCGCAGTCCGGTCAGTACGTTTTAGCATCTGTCAGAAGGGTTAAAAAAAAAATAGTTCAAGCTAACGAGACACGGACTAAAACCTAACTTCGAGTCACGAATCGAGAAGTACGCAGGCCAGCTTATCGTCAGTCAACGGTAGCTGCGCGAATGGTAATTCTACGTTTCCAGATTCATTTTCGAGCACCATTTAACCTGTTGCTGTGGAGGTCGGGGGTGGTTGGGGGGGGTGGGGGTTGTTCGGGCCACGGAATGGCTGATATGAACCTCGATAGATTTAATCCGACGACAAGCGAGACTGGCGAATATTATGCGAAGGTTCTTTGTGCTATGCGGTTGCTCCCGTCGACCGTGATAGAGAGAAACCGAGGGAGAAGAGAGAAAGATGGACTGAGAGAGAGAGAGAGAGAGAGGAGAGAGGAGAATGGTAACAAGTTCCATCGCAAGAACTGTGTCCTCTGTCCCTCCCCAACCATCCCCTGGCCACCCTGTTTACACCCCAGTTGCACACGAATCGCAAGAACCAACCCCTTATCGCCGGGAACGGTAGTTCGGACGATTACAATTGAATTATTCATGCAATTTCGTTAACCACGCTCGACGTTGCCCGCCGATTACGCCTCGAAAACGCTATCACCGGCCACTGATTAACTACCGTCGACCTGCTAATGGGCTGTTTCACGATTTCATCGGATCTACCGAATGATTTTTGCCGCGGATCGACAGTTCGCCGTCTATTCGCAGACTTCGTGAATAGCTGGCGTTTTCTTTTTTTCTGTATTTTTCTTTCCCCGAGCCGTCGACCTTGAACGCGCAGAGAAGTAGATCATCCTGAGAGGCCCAGGCTCCTGTCGCGTTTAAACCTCTTCCGAACGGTTCTCGCGTGTCCCCAAAGCTAGCAGCAATTCCTTCTGTTCCGCAGAAAGGGCTCGACGGCGTTCGATCCGCTAATTCAACGGCGAAACTTCTTTAACCGAGTTTGATTATTGACTGAACTTCACCTCCGATCTAATTATTCCACCTCGTTTTTACCCGTTTATCAGCTTCGCCATGATCTGGCCCAGCAACGCTCAACCTGACAAGCATCCGTGCACTTGAAGGACGTTGCAGTTCGTGGTTTCAAATTATACTTCCGTGCCGAAATGTATAAATTGATCCGTGATCACCCTGGAACATAAAAATTTACAGCAATCTCGATCAACAGAGGTGCTCGAGAAATTTTAAAAATAAATTGAAAGTGGTCACGCGTTAAATAACTGTGTCACAAATTTTAACCCCTTGCATTGGGATATCGAGTCAGACCAGAGGCTGATAAATATATTATTAATTTAAACTGAAATAACATTTTATATTGTAGTCGAAGTGTAACCTTTGGAGAAAACACAGGCGTGCACTTGAAGGACGTTGCAGTTCGTGGTTTCAAATTATACTTCCGTGCCGAAATGTATAAATTAATCCGTGATCACCCTGGAACATAAAAATGTACAGCAATCTCGATCAACAGAGGTGCTCGAGAAGTTTTAAAAATAAATTGAAAGTGGTCACGCGTTAAATAACTGTGTGACAAATTTTAACCCCTTGCTTTGGTATATCGAGACAGACCAGAGGCTGATAAATATATTACTAATTTAAACTGAAATAACATTTTATATTGTAGTCGACGTGTAACCTTTGGAGAAAACACAGGCGTGCAATTGAATGTAAATTCTGAACGACGAGGAATTTCGAATCGCTACCACCAGAAAACAAATGGCGGCGCAAGGGGTTAACGTCACCGTTCGATCGCGAACAGAGACACGAAATCCGCGATCTTTTTGCGATTCCCGGCCATTGTGCGACGCATTCGAAAACCGCATCTCGTCGTGTCGAACGAGTCGATATTTCTCGCCTGGCGGTGGGGCCCGAGGGAAGGGGAAAGGGGCCCAGACAAGGGGCCCGAATCGAGAAGCGGGGACCACGGCGAATCGTGCGCGTCACGCGGCGACAATCCCTCCGTACTACGGTGTCCTTGAACGATTATTAGCCGAACTGACGCGAATCACAGCTGATTAGCCAACTGTCGCAGTTCGGTTCGCCTTGTTTTCGGGGCCCGGGAGAATTTCCGAGTACCAGAATCTATAAAATCGTGTTTATGCGAAGCTGTTATGCTTGGGCGCCCTCCGTCGCACAGGTACAGGCTCTCTGCCGACTCTCTACCTGCCAATGAAACGCCCGGCGACCTTCGAATCGGCAGCCAGGCGTTTTTGTGCACGGCAAAAGCGGTAGCTTCGTGCCTCGGGATCACGGACCACGGTTTTCGAGCCCCTGGTATCTAAACGACGCCGTTCGCCATTCGAACTTACGGGGGGGGAATGGGAAAAATGACCGCTAGTTCGCACACAATCGAACAGGCGAAACGGCGTGTGTACTTGCTGCGAAAATGATACTTAAACTTGCAATCGAGGCACGGGACTCGTTTGGTCTAAACGCTGCTGCTCTAGAAACTAGAGTCATGTTAATATTTTGTTTGGATGCTCTGCCACTGACAAATCGTGGTTCGATTCTTAATCCTTCTTATTGCTAGCAGTTTAGAGCAATTTTTGTTCCAAATCCCACTGCTCTAGAAACTAGAGTCGTGTTAACATTGTGTTTGGATGCTCTACCATTGACTAATTAAGGTCTGATTCTTAATCCATCTCATTTATAGCAGTTTAGAGCAGCTTTTGTTCTGAACACTATTGCTCTAGAAACTGGAGTCGTTTTAATATTGTGTTTGGATGCTCTGCCACTGACAAATCGTGGTTTGATTCTTAATCCTTCTTATTGCTAGTAGTTTAGAGCAATTTTTGTTCTAAATCCTGCTGCTCTGGAAACTAGAGTCGTGTTAATATTGTGTTTGGATGCTCTAGCACTGACTAATTGAGGTCTGATTCTTAATCCTTCTCATTTATAGCAGTTTAGAGCAGCTTTTGCTCTGAACACTATTGCTCTAGAAACTAGAGTCGTTTTAATATTGTGTTTGGATGCTCTACCACTGACAAATTGTGGTTCGATTCTTAATCCTTCTTATTGCTAGCAGTTTAGAACAATTTTTGTTCTAAATCCTGCTGCTCTAGAAACTATAGTCGTGTTAGTATTGTGTTTGGATACTCTACCAGTGACAAATTAAGGTTTAATTCATAATCCATCTCATTGATAGGGGTTTAGAGCAATTTCTGATCTAAACCCTGATGCTCTAGAAACTAGAGTCGTGTTAATATTGTGTTTGGATGCTCCAGCACTGACAAATTGTGGTTCAATTCTTAATCCTTCTTATTGCTAGTAGCTTAGAGCAATTTTTGTTCTAAATCCTGCTGCTCTAGAAACTAGGGTCGTGTTAATATTATGTTTGGATGCTCTACCACTGAGAAATTGTGGTTGAATTCTTAATCCTTCTTATTGCTAGCAGTTGATAGCAGCTTTTGCTCTAAACACTACTGCTCTAAAAGCTAGAGTTGACGTGTCAACATTGTTTTGAACTTGTTGTACTGGCAATATGTGGTTTGGTAATTGACACCTTACAGTCTGACCATTTTATGCTGTAAAGTCTGCTGCTCTACAGGACTAACCTCATCTTCGTTAGCATTGCGTTCTGATCTTGTTCTACTGAAAAATTGTGGTTCGATTCTGAACCCTTTGCGGTTTTAGAATTTGCAATTTTTCCTCTAAATTCTGTTGCTCTAGACCTGTATGATCTGTCTCAGCCATTTTTTCTTTAAACGCTGCTGCTCTAAAAGAAAAATTTATGTACATTAGCATTGTGTTTAGATTTTGTCCTGCTGAAAATTACAGATTGATTTTTAACGCTTTGCTTGTAATTAGCAACTTTTGCTCTAAACGCTGATACTCTAGAAGCTGGAATCGCCCGTGTTAACATTGTGATTTTACCTTGTTTCACTGAGAAACTGTCTTATTAACAATTTTTGCTCTAAACGCTGCTGCTCTAGAAAACAAAATGGTCTTTGTGAACATTATGTTTTTACCGCGTTCTACTGAGAAGTTGTGATCTAATTTTTAACCCGTTGCAATGCTGTTGTCGGCCATTTTTGCTCTAAACGCTGCTGCTCTAGAAAACAAAATAGTCTTTGTGAACATTATGTTTTTACCGCGTTCTACTGAGAAGTTGTGATCTAATTTTTAACCCGTTGCAATGCTATTGTTAGCAATTTTTGCTCTAAACGCTGCTGCTCTAGAAAACAAAATGGTCTTTGTGAACATTATGTTTTTACCGCGTTCTACTGAGAAGTTGTGATCTAATCTTTAACCCGTTGCAGTTTTATTGTCAGCAATTTTTGCTCTAAACGCTGCTGCTCGAGAAACCAAAATTATCAGTAATAGTCATTTATTTTGATTTTGTTCTATTGAAAAGAATTGAAAAAAGCTTCTATCTCTTCAAAAGAATTCAAGTACAATGAATATATTGCTTACGTTGATCCGCAAGTTCAATTTCCAAAAAAAAAAAAAATGCAATGTTTGTTCAACGTTACTGTTTAAAATGTGACCTAATTAACTCGAACAATTCGATCGCCCATCGATTACAAAAATTTGATTCACGCATTGTACAAACAGTCGAGGATCTGTTTCACCCACGTTATCGCACAGCATAAATCCGACAAGCGCAACGATCACGCATCGTGTATAATTTATTAATTCATTCTCGCGAGTTTCGCGGCCGATTTTGCGACAGCGTCGTTTCGCTCGCAGATTATCTCGTTCGCAAATCGGTCTTTGTTCGACGGAAGGTCGCCCCGCCGGTAGTTTCGAACAGAGGCGATGAATTTCCCTACTTAGTGAGTTAATTCTGGTCTGAAGGGACCGAATAAGAGGAAGCAACAGGTGAGAACTGTTAGTACCAAAATTGTGTGTACTTAAACACCGGCGATTCAAAGTTTAACGAGTCCAATTTCGCCGGCGTTCGAGCGGCAAACGGGCGCGCCATGTCTGGTTCGAAGTTCTCTTTTATTTTATTTCCTTATTTTTTTCCTCTCCTTCCTTTTTTCGGAAAATCCGCACGCGCGAATATCAGCGATCGACGGATAATTAAATCCCCGTCGATCTCCGAGGCTCGAGAGGTCTCCGACTCTCGTGCGACCTGCACGTCTTCGGTTTCGACATGATCCGACGTGGAAATGAACGAACAATTAAACCCGGGCGGGGTATAATTATTGCGCGGGAGCGTGGCCATCGAAAAAACCGCGGAATGCTCTTCGCGAAAAGGGCGGGGGGGGGGGGGGAACGCGGACGCGCATTGTAAATTAATAGGACCCTAATGAAGCCCGTTTTATACCAGCGCCCGTTCCTCGTTGGGAATTTTTATATGGACAACGATCCGTCGACTGGTTCGTTCCTCGTTGATCTTTCGTCGAGAGAAACAGAGAGAGAGAGAGAGGGAGAGAGAGAAGGGTTCTCTCGCGTGAAAAACGGGCTGTCAACGCCACGGAACTGATTGTTAATTAGCGGTAAATTGTTTTCGCGTCCGTGAGCCAGACAAACTCGGTTTCTTCGGCAACTTTTCACCCTTAACCGTTTCGCTCCGGTTCACCGTTGCGAGCAACGGCGGCTTTATCGTGGAAAAATTCGGTCGAAAATTAATCGTTTGTTGATAGAACGATTGAAACTTCCTCGGACCAGTTTGTCATAATCGATTCGTTCCTGTGCGAAAATTATTACGCGCACGCGTTCTGTGAAACAAACGTGTTTGCCAGGACGGACTCGGAGTTGTTTTCATGAGAAAAACCATTTGCAATCGATTGATAATGTGTCCACGGTGGAATTATGAATTATAACAAACGGTTATGCACGTTCTAGGCGAATGGATATTCTCGCTAATCGAGGACGCATGCGTGCATACTATGGAGCGAAATGGTCACCGATAGGACGGAACTATCCCTTCTTTCGGGGTAAATTGTGCCATTTATGGTAATTCTCTGTACATTCCTTTTCAATCAAGTCGAGGGACGTTGTTAAGTTACCTCACACGGTGGTGACATTTTTTGATTATGGGACCAGTAATTGGGACGTTTCTAGTTGGGCATTTTCTTCTACCTTTTCTTTCTCATTACATCTCCGTTTGGTAAAAATGGTATTTTTAATGTTCCATTGGACGAAAAAGGGTGATGCTAGACAGAAAGCTTTTTTACGATTTTTATTAGAATTTTCGTATATCTGTTTGTTGAAAATGGTACCTTTATTATTCCATTGGACGAAGACATAAAACCTGTGACAAATTTATCATGAAAATTTCTTGTAAAGTAATTTCTTTTCAGTAAAGTCATTCTACAATACTTTACATTGTTATTTTCCATTAAAGGATCGTCTCCTAACGTTTGTCGCTGTTTGTCAAAAATGGCACCTCCGACGCTATCGAGCGCAAGAATAATTTAAAGATTTATTACCAACGAAGTTACATGATTTTTAAACAGAAATATCATAAATATCATAAATAGAACAGTTTCACTGAATTATGATTGACGTTTGCCCGGCAGTTTTGTTACATGAATAAAAAAGACTTAGGCGACGGAAGCATCGCGCCATCGGACAAACAGCGTGCCGACCTAATCGCGTATCGGCAATTTCGTCCACATCGAGCCAGACTCGGTCGGAAACCTTTTAATTTCTCTCGCGATGCTCAGATTAGCTCCCGTCCTATCGGGTTGAAGGGTTAAAGGGTTGAAGGGCCATTGATTTGTCTCGGCGGCGCGGTCGGTGTCCGTTTCTGAGAGCGTCGATTTTTGTTGATCGTCTAGTGATAGAAAACAAATTGTGATCGGTGCGGTGAAAGCGTCAATAAATTTAATTGGTCGATTAAAGCCACGTTAGGAACTTCGGGGGATGAGATCTCGGGTAAAAAAATAAGAAAGAGAGAGAAACGTTATATAAAAATAGTGAGAGAGAGAGAGAGAGAGAAACAAAAAAACCAGGTCCAATTTTTATAAGGCGAAACGATGTCAATGTGGGAACGATACGAGGGGGTTTTTTCGGTGATGAAAACAAAAGACACTAAATCAAATATACGTATTATTAAGGGTCGTCGACAGCGATTCGGGGATGGGAGGGAGGGAAACGACGACAGAAAAGGCAGAAACGATCGAAATTGTTCCGTTCAGGTTTCCATTAACAACCAGTTGTATGTACAGTGCTGCACAAAACAATTTACGTATTTTTATTCATTCCGTGTATTTAAACCTAGAAAATGTACGCTGTATGCACACTGTACTGTTTCGCCATCTTTGAAGTAAACAGGTAGCGTCTTAGATTTTTCCTATGTGTAGCAAAAAGGTTCTAGAAGGAATTGCAAAGAATGAACAATAAGTGAAACGTCGAAGGACAATGATTTCAGAAACTGTTGATTTCATGCGTTCGTGGCAATAACGAATGTAATACAATTAAAGAGCAATTAACACGTTAACTGCCATGTCAATCACATACGACTGCAGGTGATTTTTGACTAGGTTTCGACATTCATTTTTATCCAGATAAACCGAATTTGATTAAGATCTTTAGAATTCAAAAGGGTTAAAACAGCATCCCCAATAATACATTTAACCAGTTAAGCGCGTTTGACGTGTATACACGTCATCCAAAATTCTATTGCGGTGCGGTTAACGTTAACGAATTGTTAATTTCTTATCGAACAAAAATGTAATTCTTTCTCGTTTTGCTTTCCTTTTTTCCGTAAAATTTATAATAGCGGCATTTCGCCTGCATTCGACGTATATATTCGTCATTGCTTGATTTTGATTCCGCGCCGTGAGGGATTTTTCAAATTAAATTAAATTCCAATTCTCTGAACTGGTTAAAACGTCTACTGTCGCTTTCATTAATTAAATCACTCTGATTTCGTAAGAATCTCTGGGAATGATATTTGGCAATTAACGTGTCAAAGAACCAATTGTTGTCTGGCGTTTCTCCCACCGAGTACAGACAACTTGTACAATATTTTGCATAAAGACGAAAAATCAATGTGGTACACCACTGCATTGAACGACTCACAAAGCTAATCGAGTCAGCTGATGGTTCATTTTTACAATTCTTTCTTCAATCGTTCTGTCACGTCGAAAAAAGAAAATGGCAACAACAGGCGACAAAAAGTTGCTCGACGTTGCTTCAGTGTCGGACGCGCGTTTACTCTGCGGACGGCAACGCGAAAATACAGGCTGCACGAGGCGTGCGTTCCCCAGCTTTAAACGCGCGAAATATGCAAACAAATTATTGTTATTATTTCGTGCAGGGCTGTAGCAAGAAACGCGATGTATCACGGGTGCTCCGAACTTTGCAAGCATCTTCCACGCTCTACCGAAGAATACGTAATTCAGTGTGACTTATAGCGAAAAAGTAAAATAGTGTGTGTGCGAGAGAGAGAGAGAGACAGAGAGAGAATGCAAGAGAGAAAGATTGAATGCGTACGAATAATTCTATGTACGATTTTAATGACTGTTTCAAAGCTCGTTCCGACAAGTATCGATAAGACAATTTCGCGCGGGAAACCCGAGGATCCTCGCGAATTGAAACGGGGAGGGGTAGAAGAGGAGGAGAGGGGAGGTGCAAAGATACAGGGGGTGGGGGGAGGACGGGGGGCAACGAAGAATTAATTTTTCTTTTTCGTTCTCTCTCCGGGTTTTCCTCGTTTCCGAGGCGAGACGGAAACCGGCCTCCCGCCGAGCCGCCACGCTTCCACATTTTTAATTAGAATAACCGTTGCTTCGGCCAGCCGCTGCGTAACTAATTACGGAGCCTGCTTTTCAAAGATCCGCGGAATATTTTTGATACGTTGAATTATATATATACATACACGGGAGAGAAAGAGAGAGAGAGAGAGAGAGAGAGAGAGAGAGAGAGGGTGTATCAGAAGGGGAGGGGGGGCTGGTCAGGCTGCTGCCTCCGCCGCCGCGTTTCAGGTAATCATTTCGCATAATCATTATTATTCGACGTCGACGTCGGGGCAACGATAATCAAGCCTCGCCTGGGGACACCGGGACGGTTTCGCTTCTACAGGATGATTAAAGGAGGATCTTTCTTTCATTTTGTGTTTCCCTTTTTCTTTTTCGTTTTTGTATTTTTACTCTCTGAGCCACGACGAAACAGCTCCTCCGATCTTTGACTCGTTATCGATCCGACTGAACCGACTCGCGAAAACCGCAACTGACATTGCGATCTATCTCTCTATCCAGACAAGCGATAGAGGCGAAAACTTTCGCGTACACCTAACGCATAAAACTGTCCGGGAAGATCATTTGGAAATGATAGAAGCTCGCTGGAGCCGTTTCGCCGATTCCAGGTCGCGGATCGAGGCCACGTTCGGAAAAGAAAGAAACCGGCGCTGATTAATCATCCCGTGCGTACAGAAGAAGCGAGCGGAAAAATAGAGAATTTTCTAAGAACAAAAACTTGAGACTAGTTTCACCGAACTGACAGCGTACGCGAGTCTCGAGGCGTTAATTACCAGGGGAAGAATGAAGGGAGGGAGGAATGATCGATTTTCGAAAAAGAAAAGGCCCGTTTCCGTTTCCGGCCTCGGATCGATGGCTCTCGACGGATCGATCGGGTTTCCCTCGCAGCGCACTGTTCATCATCTTTTTTCGATAATTAAGACGGTTTCCCTCGTGAGATTGCGCGCGTTACGACACGCGTCATTTAATCAAAATGTTATTGTAATACTAGTACGGTAAGGAAAAATGCGAATATATATATAGAGAGAGAGAAAGAGAGAGAGAGAGAGAGAGTGAGAAAGAGTGAAAGGATCGAGCGAGCGCGCTTTAAATATACACATCGACTGATTATCGTTAAGGATGGATCGCTGGAACGAAGATTAGCGACGAATTTTATTGTCGGACTATAGAGGAATATTTCTGATTAGATGAACGCCATTGTTTAACGCTCGTGCGCGCAGGAGCACTGCTAATTTTCGTTTGGCCGTCCATTCCGAGACTTACGCGAGCTTTTTGTCCACTTTCTTTCCCGATGGTTCTCGTCCACCGGGAATTCTGCGAAACAGAATTCTGTCGGGGACATCACACACACACCCCCCCGTCTTCACACCGTGTTTCGATTTACGGTTAATCGATTTTCTAGGATGCACGAACAAAATATTTCTGTAATCACGCGCCAACGCGACAGAGTAGCGGGATCCGTCGGCCGGCAACGAAAATGCGTTCTCGTCGTTTCGTTCTCGGAGGAAACTGAGAAATTCTGCAGAACATTGCAGAACCGATATTATAAATAATATTGCAGAACAGATCTGCCGGGTGTATTAACATTGTGCGAGAAACTCGGATCAATTTGGTAACGATTCCGAGGAAGCGAAACGCAACGCAACGCAACAACGCCCGAGACAATAATTTCCAGTTAGAGGAAACGTGACCGAGACCAGGAAATGTTGTATTCGGAAAAAAAAATATATATATGGAAATCTCCGAGGCTGAGGAAAGGAATCCCCGGTCGGTCTGTCGACGAACGATCACGATACTCCGTCGCGTGGACATCTCTCTTGGTATACGCAAAAACGGCGGAAGACGACGAAGAAAACCGGAAAAGCTGGGAAAACAAGCTGAAAAAAATGGGAATCACTAGTGTGTACATACCAGGACCACAGGTTCGTTAATTTTACGGTAGGCGAATGGAGATAAATAAATAAATAAAATGAACAGCGAGCGCTTGCCGGGATCGACTCGATCCCCCTCGCCTCGCGATTTAGGTGAATATAGTTCAGTGGTCTTCAAAATGCGCTCCGACGAACCCTGGAGCCTCTCTGCGACCTCCTCGGAAATTCGAAAACGAAATCCAAAAGAATTGTTATGCTTGCGGTGAAATTAATTAAAATTCCGGATCGAAACGAATCAGAGAACGCTGTTATTTTCAACATATTATTAAAGGGAGAAAGACATTCCTTGTTTTCAATTTATATTTCGTTTTACGTTATATACGATACGAACAAACGAGAGTGCAATGAATTTAATTTACGTGAAAATTCGCCAAATAATTTTCTGCGTATTTTCTGCACGTTTAAAGGAAAACGTACTTCTGTCGTTTACAATGTCTGACTTCGTCGACAACCGGATAGAGAATACATGAAAATGATCATGACTCGGAATAGTTTGACCGCGATTAATGGAACAAGAATCGATTTCAGCAGTTTGAAGAATTAATTTTTCTTTGTTTAATATGTCTGCGAGGAACGTGCAAGGGTTGCTAATTTTTTCCCTGAACGTAAGGGAGGTTTCGCAAAGAGGCTTACCAGTGTGAAGGGTTCGGAGGGCGTTCAAGAAAATTTGAAGGCCACCGACATAGTTGAATCTGACGGACGACTGGGTCCGTGCTGTTCGCGGGCCACCAACAAAATGTTTTCTGGCCGCGCAGGCAGGAAGTGTATAGTGTTTAAAACTCGCAGAAATCAGCCAAACAACTCTACCCTCAGCCCTTGTTATACGAGCCAGCAGTTGAACAATGATATCTGATTTTTATCGCCGGGGAGCAGTAAATAGCACAAGTGAAACCGTTTACTAAGTACATTTGTTATACACGCATATTGTTATCATTGCCACGTAAAAGCAATTATTAACTCCATAGCCTGGGCCATTGTTAGTTGAACGAGAGAGCCGGAGACTGTTTCTTGAAGTTGGGTTGCACCCCCTATACACGCACGCACGCATACACACGGACACGGACAAAACATAATACGACACGGTTTTCACGGACATGTAAACCGCCCTCTAGCAATTCCGCGTGATGCGCAACGCTATCGCGATTTCAACCCCGCATTTCGCGAGTCGCGTGCGCCTAATTCGCCGGTCGGAAGATGCGTTTAACCCTTTCGCCGAGGAGAAGCGTGCTAACGACGTGTCCGAGACATTAATCTTGGGGCTCTCGAGAGGCGTGGGCCATTTCTCATGCTTGAAAAATTCGTCGAGATTATTTACCCTGGTCTGCATCTTCGGTGTGTCCTGCCATCAATCATTTCCGCGAATTTTCAGCAGTAGCCTGAAAAAAGAATTTACCTGTTGTTACTCCCGCTTTCAAATTAACGATGATTTTTAGCGCAATAGTTTGGACAGAAGCTGTCTGCGTCGATTTGTAATTTCATAACAAAGTTCAAGTGGGACACGGTTTGTTAAAAACAAGACGGTATCGGTACAAATCATTTGTTTAAGCGGTATCTGAAGTAGTTCGTCAAAAAATTTTTACCATCCTGCACCCTTTAGTTCTTGACGGATCTCAAATGTTTCTTACCCCCAATTTTGAGGGTTGTTTTCGCCCCCTAGACATAGACCATTGCAAGTGAAAGAAGACTATGTCCCACACCATTGGCGTCCACAACTCAAGACCCCATAGTAATAATTTTCAACCGCTGCAAACAATATCATAAAAGTCACTATTGAATGACTAACAGAGCCCGCACTATAAATTCATTGAAATACATTTTCTGTCCAACAGTATTAGAATAATTGACCCAACTAATGGTCCACGCCAGTTGCCTGGCAGCCGAAAAGGGCTTTTTCCCAGCGAAAGGGTTAACCGTTTGACCCTGAGAACCTTTAAACCGAAGTATGAGATTACAAGACTGTGGAACCACGTTTATCCGTGCTCTGGACGACAGGGTTTTAGCAAAACGATTATCGCAATGGGTGTAGAATCTACACCGTAGATTAATATATAGTACCAGTGATCCTGGTTGTTCATAGTCAGAAATATGGCGGAAGGATCGGTATTAGAAGCAGCACCATCGGTTTTATTTAATCCGGGATTCGAGAAGATTTCTATCCGCTACAGTCCCCCCCATGGTGCTGCTTCAAGACTACTCGGTTTCACAAATTGGGGATACAGGAGATTTAACCAGTGATCGCTAATGATCACGCCCCTAATTTCCGATTGGTAGAATAAGTGGATTAATCGGGTGTAATGGCTCCCAGTGTTTCCAGCTGAGTGGATCTTCCCTGGCAGATGGTAACGAACGATTGGGTACTTCTACTGTCTTTGCAGCCGGTGATGCGAAATTATACGCTTCGTGACTTACAACAACATTGGCATTGTCGAAATTTTCAAACGGGTTCCGAGCTTTTGGCCACGAGTACAGACAAATCATTCGTTCGGATCGAAGAAGCGATCAATGAACTTCGATGAAACCTTGTTGAAATTCTGCGATTCTTTCATTGTCGTGTAGCAGAGATGTACCAACGTCTTGGTGTAATTATCTTGAAACGTGGTTTAGAATTTTTGTCCTGACAATCTGAAATAATGACACACTCGAATTTTGATTTCAGCCAGTGGCACGTGGAAAATAATTAAGCGACGAAGAGAAAGATGCAATTTCTCGTAGATTACAGTTCTTAAGTAATTCATACTGTTGCGATGAAAATGCGAAAAACGAGTCGACAAGAAAATTCTCTCCAGCAGAAGAATGTAAATGTTCAATCTTCTTTGTAATCTTATTCATCCTTTCTTCGTATTTGTTGAGTACGTGTTTATGGTCTTGCCGAAGTTGATCGTTGACTTCATTCAGATAGAACAATTAATTTTTCGACGCTTCTATCCAAGAATCTGAAACAATAGGAAAAAATTAACTTTCAACTGTTCCCTATTTTTATTAGAACCCGCCATAATTTTCCTTCGAGTTACAAGTCAATCCCGAATTGACAGTGTCTATGAGGATTTTGGAATTACCAGCTGCAAAAATAGTATGAACGATCCATGAGAGGATCGACACGGGGGGAGGACTACATTTTCTCGATTCACAATAAGCTGTTGCTTCTTCCGGCAAATGGGGATTCCCCATTCTTCACGGGGATTCCCCATGGCGGAGGAGCTTTGTTAGCAGGGAAGAGAGGGTTCCACTCTGTGAAACTTCGGGTTAAAGGTTGATCGCGAAAACCGCAATTTTGCTATTTCGCAAAATATCTTGCTAAATCGCAAAGATTGCGAATTTCGCAAGAATGCGTTTCCGATGCGATGTACCGTTCAGCCTGTTAACCGGGCAATTATTCGACCATAAGCGCCTGTATAGACGTAATTATTGACGAATAAAATCAATCCGATGAATATTACGCGGCCGGTGAGCGCAGATACAATATATAGTTTATACTATTGCAGATATTATATGTTACAGTTGACTACAATATTAATTAGATAAATAAATGGAACAAATCGCCGCGAGGCGACGCAGATTACTCGGACGAGTTAACTCGTCCATCCCGGTTAACGGACCGAACGTCTCGCTCTCCGTTATAGTTTTCTCCTAATCTCCCATACACAAACAATTTATCATTCGTGCAACCCTGCTTCGAGGAAGCTATCGAAACAGAGAGAGAGAGAAAGAGAGAGAGAGAGAGAGATTATCGTAACTAACTGCCGATTACTCGGTAACAATGGCGACGCCCGTACATACGAAGTCTGTAATCGAAATGCTTTATATTTTTACACCGAAACAGAAGCAGTATAATAACGTACAATAAACAATAAACAACAATGTCCTTCCATACGCAACCTCAAGAATGAAGACAAATGTTAAATTTTTATTTTTACAACAACAGCCCACTATCACTTCCGATATCTGAGCTATACTCGAGCGTATCTCGTAAATAGTTTGAGAACTAAGTAGGATATTTAGAGAGAGAGAGAGAGAGAGAGAGAGAGAGAGAGAGAGAGAAAACAAAATGTCGGCTAGGGATTCATTTTTCAATCGACTCAGCAAACCACCGATTTTACCGATTACACAATATTTCTACTTCCGATTCCGATCAATCAAAACCGATGAACACACGCAGTTGTATTAACGACAACGACACGACAGTTCGCTGGTGATAAGTATCATAATTTTTCGCTGTCATTCGTTTCGCGAGTCGCTGATATGTGGACAAAAACGCAAAAATAGAGATAGAAAGAGAGAGAGGGGGAGGAGAAAGACGAAAAAACTGGGGGTACGCGGGTACCTGACATTTCGGGTTCGGGTCGGGTCGGGTTCCCGAAAGTTTATAAAGCATGGTTACCCGAAATTACAGTCGGGTGGAGTCGAGTTCGAGGATCCGAAAAAATTAGTAATCACACGAGTACGACGCTTTTTCACGACCTTCCGATCTAATTTTACAATTGAACTTTTCGGGAACCCCCGGACCGAAGGTAGCCGCGCGCCCCTACGACAAAATCAAACGATTTCGAACGGCCAAGATGGCGGAGAAATAGTCAAAAGCGAAGTGTATCGCGACTCACAAGTCTGTCCGGATGCTGTAATGTGTCACTGTGCTCCCGTCTGTCGTACGATTATTTCTTTCGCGTGATCGAATTCGTTGAAGAGAATCAAACAAAGGAAAAAAGCGTGAAACACCGATCGGTACCAAAAAGAAAAAGAAAAAAGAAAAAAGAAGAAGAACACGAGTCTCGAATACTGATCCGTTTACTTCGTAAGGAAACATTGTACATATGTATTTAAGATAGCTGTATATAAATATACACGTCACACACGCGCGACACACGAGTATACTCATAGACGTAACAAAAACCAAACGCGGGAAGGTTCTCAACGTGCTGTCTGGAACAGTCAAAATTCGAAACGTTTTCAGACCGTTATTTATTGTACCCTTCACTTACATGGTTGGCTCCCGTCGGCACTCGTAAATAATGGCGAAACACCCGGTTCTACCTGGCCCTTCGTCATTCCGCATTCGCGAAAAACAATCGCGCAATTTATTGCCGTCCGTTCGACGACATTTTTCAATATTCAAATTGCCCGCGCAAAAGTACACAATAGCGTACGGTCACAGACGAGGTATAAGGATAGACCTATCATCTTATGGGACTTCATGTCACATGTTCTGCAATATCGACTGATAAAAAAATCAGAGGTTTTTATAATTATTCGTTTATTTTCTCGTATTCGCGAGACTGCATTGACTATATATAGCTATTTTGAACTTTAATTCCTACCACTGAGGATGCTGTCAGCAAATTTTAGTTCCAATTGGTAATACAAGATGTGACACGAAAATGGTAATGGGGTTACGTGACCACAAAAAAGTGGGCCACAAAAATACATTGGATGATAGGTCTATCCAATACCTCGTCTGTGCTACGGTGTTGGCAGCTGACCTACCTTGCTGGTTACACGACGATCTTTTTACAATTGTTTCAATTATAAAGGTAATTTAAAGGAGGATTAATAAATTTAATCATCCACGGAAATTTTATCATAAAAATGTACAAGATCAAGTGGATCTGCTGGTTTTTATAAAGCGCCACACATTTTTAATGCTCGATTGCTTTAGCGAATCTGGAACGACATTTTTCAAATTCAAATTGCGCGCCGAAAAGTGCGCACTAATCGACCGCGAAGTCGACACTTAACCTACCCTTGCTGGTTTCAGGTCGTTCTCTTTACAAATATTCGAATTCTAAGCATACTTTTCTAGAAAGTTAATAAACCTCTCTACACAATCACATTCTATGAAAAACAATTTTAAAACGTTATACTAATGCAATTTCAAACATTTATAGACGTGCTTCACTATGTTCAGTTTTGTACTATTTTTGATACAGAGGTTAATGTATCTCAAAAAATGCGCCAACAATCGAACGCTTACACAACAGCCGCACTTTACTATGTTCCATTACCTGGATCCGATTTTCAAATTGTAAATTTTCTGTTTACAACGACTGACTTGAATATTGTATTTAATGGGGAGATTAATCAGTCCCTAGGAATATAAAAATACGTCCACGAAATAATAAATAAAAGAGGATGCAAGAGGATCCAAGTATCGGAACGATAGTTACAAAATAAAGTTCGCCATTCGAGGGTGCCGATTCTGAACGCGTTGCCAACTGTTTACGTTTGAAAATGACACAGTTCGCATTCGTTTATGTTGTTGCATAGAACTCGAACAGCACGTCTGACAACCTTCCGTGTAACAGCATCGGCGACCAATTAGAGAAACGCCAATCGCAGTTCGGGATCTAGATTTGAAAAAGAAAATGGCGGTTGGTTAATTGGCGGTCGATGTTGGTCATCGAAATCCAAGATCTGTTACGGGGATCGTGGACCGTGAATTACACCGAAAAAAAAGAAAGAAATTTCCGTTTCTACCTGTCGGGTAAGTTTCGATGATGATGATGATTATTATCCCC
This sequence comes from Halictus rubicundus, assembly GCF_050948215.1. NCBI lineage: Eukaryota > Metazoa > Arthropoda > Insecta > Hymenoptera > Halictidae > Halictus > Halictus rubicundus. Next base: position 25,487,299 of record NC_135150.1, read on the forward strand.
CCCGGGGACGGATTCGAGTGGCGTACGAATAGTTGCCGAGTTTCTTAAAACCATGAATGTACGTAATACCTCAGAGCCATTACGATAACGATACGTAAATTAACGAAAGAATTTTGTGATCCGCGGTGTATCGTAGATTATTGCCGAGACAGTGGTAATTTCATACGACAAATAATGAGATATATACGAACGCGAGTATTTATGTACGTCGACGAAAAAAAAAATGTTCGAGCCACGGCAGCACCACAAAACTTGCGTTCTTTACCCCTTTGTACAACTTCCGTCTTAACTCGAAATATTCGATAGGTATCGATCTATCTGATTTTCTGCGCGCGCGCGCGCTCCATTCGATAATTGTCGTTGCTATACAGGGTGTCCCAAAATGTTCTACTTCCCTGAAAGGGGCGATTCCAATCTGATTGATCCGTGTTGAACAAAGCCGTGGAGAACATTTTTTCGCAAAGGAAAAAGTTACTTTGAATGATCACAGAAATCAACACTTTCAAGGAAGTAGAAGATTTTTCGGACACCCTGTATATCGATCTTCGAATTCTAACTTGTTCGTAGAGAGTAATCAAAGACTTTTGTATTATGATTCCGTGGAAAAATGGGGAAAAAAGAGGAAATGGAAGAACGTTTTCTAAAATTAATTAAGGAGACCATCGACGAGCATTAAGAAATCAAATGATAGTTTATGTTTTTAAGACAGCCACGAGTTATGTCGTAAGGAAAACCGTACCGACCTGTACGTGAAAGTATACGTATCTCCGATCAAGGGAACTTTAATCTTTCGATATATCGCGCGAGAATATATTATCGGGGGAATTTTCTTCGAGGGCGCAATCGTTTCTCTCAAAGATTTCACGGATTTCATGGTCACGTGGCGCACGAACGCGGGCAATGGCGCGAAAATCAAAATTCTACGGGTCGAAATTCATATTTTTCACGGCTGTACACCCACGCGATCGCGTCGAGAACAAACGGAAAAGACGTTCGATATCGGTCGAGGAAGGTTCCCCCGTGAAATAGGACGCGTAATTTAAATAAAGGGTTTTTAATACTTCAAGTTTTATCGCAATTTTCATCGAAGTCATTTCAATGCGAAGACAGTCTTTTTCGTCTCGAAGTTGACAGTACTTATTTTAATCGCGCATCGAATGCTAGGACTGTGTTCGTATTACGATAGTTGTTAGCGAATGAACAGTTTCTCGGTCGCTGGAAACAAAAAAAAAATAAAATAATCATGGAGGATCGAATTTTTGCGCGAGGAGAGAAAAAGAATAAGAATACACGATCGTACACGCTTACTGGGAAACATGTATATGTATTTCAAGACGTCTTTATGCAAAATTGATGAATGTTTTACGTGTACTAAAATGTTCCCTTTTAATCCTATTAAGACTTACAAAATATAAGTATTATACTTTACTTGTATATATACATATGTGATAAAAAATATATATATATACACCTGGTTTTTCATGTCATATTTATATTGTATCCTTGCTATTTCTTAATGTGAAGGTAGCCGAATCAATGAGTATGTATATTGTTTATTAAAAAAAAGGACACACATCAAACGTATTCCACCTTTATTTCGCTAAATTGTCGATTCGATTATTCGCAAACTCACTCTGAGATTTCCTGATTTATGCCAATAAAAATCCACCGATCTATAGATTTACATATTATATACAATACATTTCCGTGTATGTACTTTGGTATTAACGTGCGTTGCGTTTCAAGTTCACGTTAATGTTAATGTTAATGTTTAACAGGTCCATTCCGTTGTCAACAATTACACACAGCGTACATTTATAAACGATATTTTTTTAAATTATATATCCTTGTGTACAAACTTTACTCACATTTACAAAAAAAAAATCAAACGGCAGATATATTAAATAGGGAAATACATTTTAAGCCAAACAAAAAAAAATTGATACAATTTATACTGTGTACATACAGTGCCTCACGAAAGTGTTCGAAAGCCCTTTAAAACAGTAGAACTTTTTTGAAATCGGTCCAAACAACCTGACTTTTTTTGAGCAATTGGAAAAATTGACTTACCATATGCCGCGCAAAAGTGATTTCGAAAATAGAAAGGACACAGTTTAAAACTTTTTTATTTCTGCCTATAAAGAAAATTTAAAATATGCGTTTTGTTAAAATCTAGACACTTACATTTTCCGATATGTGTCATTTTTTTCTCCATCACCGGTTTGTATTTTCAGGGTATACTAACATAAATCTAAAAATTTTCATTACAGACTCAAATAAAAAACTTTTGGTAAGTGGCTTTTTTATTTTGCCATGTAATGCCTAGCAATTGCAATTTTTTCAAAATCGTTTTTGCACGTGATTTGGTAAACCAATTCTTCTAATTGCTCAAAAAAAAGTCAGGTCGTTTGATCCGATTTAAAAAAAGTTATACTGTCTTAAAGGGCGTTCGAACACTTTCGTGAGCCATTGTATATATATCTTCTGTATATTATTACTTAAAATTATATTGTTAAATCATTGAGATCAGAAAATATAACTCGATTTTTATGTTTCCCGACAAATGCGTTTCTGTGGATAAATAATAATTTAATTAGGACGATTATCACGTCGCAACATTATCCTTCAACGAAAATATTGGAACGCGTGTTTACGTGTCGTTGGACGGTATCACATTCAATCCGGAAGCGGTACTGATACTTGGCAAGGTGCTATCGCTCCAATCAGGATGGGGAAAATTTCTTGGAGGACTTGGAATTTTCACCGGCATCCTACTTTGCATTCTGATGTCATGGAGTATGTTATTAAACACCTCCGACATACTAGAACCTGCCAGATTATTAGCTAAATTACTTTTCAATTGACTCGAAGCGTCGATCAAGCTGGTCTTCTTCCCGAGTGTTTGCTTTCTCTGCAGTTCCAAAGATTTCTGAGCTTTCGGCATATCTTCTGCTCGTGATCTCGTCTCGGAAAGCTTCTCCGGAGGCGAGCTTAAGTTCTTCAAACTGCGCAAGTTCTCGCTCCTTCTGTGAACCAATGTCGAGTCCTCTTTTCCCTTGTTAGCTGAAAAAAAAAGATTTACACTTTGATACCCTATCGGAATCCAGGAGAATACCTTGGGTATTCACTTGAAAAAAACTGAAGGCCACCTTCAGTTTTATCTCTTTTCTGATAGAGTAGCTTCACTGACTATTTTCCGTACATCCAAAATCCTTATAAGAGGGCAACAACGTGAGCGAGGATTCCCCGCAAGGTAAGCTAACGAACTCCAAATTAGCAGAGTCTTTAGCTTGACAGTCCTTGTTGGCCTTCGTCCGCTTCTTTTCCAAATTCCCGATATGACTCTCCGAGGCAGCTGTGACCTTCGCGGATTTTCGCATAAATCTCCGGTGATCCGTATTCTTAGGTGATTCGTGGCCTACGGTGGACAAAGACACGTCGGAAACGTCGTGCCAAGATGTGGGCATGTTTGACTCTCGGGAAGACGTAGAAGTTGGCGAGGAACACGCGTGACCCCCGTGTACCAACGAAATTTGAGAATTGATGCTCTCTTCTTGAACGTATATGTTTAAGCTGCTCAGCTGATCCGTAATTTGACTTTGCAACTCCCTAGAAATGTTTAAAGATTATTTTTCACTTGAAGCTATGCATTGTAGCATGCAGCTGATGGAATTCAACTAACTTAATCGAATTCCTAAGTTCGACCAGCAGTGAATCCTTGTGCGAACACAACACCGACAGCTTATCCTTTTCAAGAGTCAAGTATTGCATCTCCAAGTGCCTTTGCCTGGCGAGCTCCGACTGCTCGGCAAGGCTCGCTCTTAAATCCGTTATAACCTTTTCCGAAAATTCCTGGTTCTTCATCCCCTCCTTTAACTCGGTTATTGTCCTCTCCCTAGACTGCGCTATCTTTATCGCCTCCTCTAGGTCACTTCTCAACGCTTTCACAGTCGTTTCTGCATTTAACTGCATTTCCCGAGCTTCATTTAACAGTGTGATTTGATTCACAACTTGCCTATTTAAAATAAGATATTTCTCAAATTTTACATTCAACGATAAAACGATTCAAGACTCTAGACATTTTTCGAATATACCGTTTTAAAGAGTCTCGCTCTTCTCGCCACGTTTCGCACATGGCATTCATTTCTCTGGTTGTATCTTCCAATTGAAGCGTGGTTGCTTCCAATTTCGAACGAAGCGCTACAACTCCTGTATCCTACAAGTTAATATACGTTTAAATATACAGTAAACAGGTATAATTTTTCATTGATTCTCCATAAACACACCATGGTAAACGACTTCCCGGAAGACTCTGCAGACAGTCTAAGCAACACTTGCTCCATATCAGTTAAAATCTTACTGGCTTTTTCATCTTTTACCAAGTCCTCCAATTCTTTCATTAAGAACCCTAAGGTGCGGACTGGATTGAACGCACCGTATCTGTCGATAGAATCAAATATTCCACTGCATTGTACTCTTCTATCCATGACCAAAACAGATTTGGCGGAGCTTGGTAATGATGTAGTCGACGGATGTGAAGTACGTGGTGTGCCTTTTGTCTGCTCTTCCAGTTTCTTTTGCGAGAGTGTTTGTTTAATAGGGATCTCGTCTAAATGTTTAGGCTACATGAAACAGACAAATTAATCATCCAATGATTTCTTCGGTAATATACATGAAAGAAAGAGTGTGAACACTAACATCGTGCCTTTGATTATTTAAAGATTGCCTCTTGGTGTCTTTAACGTCGGCTCTGTTCTTTGTCGGTCTTGTAGCGGGTGTTCTTACTGCAACATGTTGCAGGGTTTGTTTCATAGTTGCTCGATTCTGCTCCCTTAGAACCCTGCCCCAGCTCGAATGAGAATCACAGCTACTGCCAGGTTTCCGTTTTTCCTCTACACCCTTGTGACTAGTCGGATTGCTGCTGACCATTGTGGATGTACGTTTACGTCCCTTTGTTTTCACAGTGAGTTCAATAAGGGTATCACAATTATCATACAGAACCAGATCTTTCGAAGACGCCTCGGAGGTGGGCTACAAACACGCAAACATACAAAATAATATTAATATTTACAGAACATTCAGTTTTATATACGATCGTAATTCGAAAATATGCGTTACCGAAAGCTGCTTGTTCTCAACGATATTTTTGTCGGACCTAGTGGCGACAGTTTTGCATGGAACGTTTGCCTCACTGCTCATTATGCTGAAACATTAAAGAGAATATTTTTATCTAGCCAAAAACAGTCCAAAAACCGACGAATTTTCGACCGTGACTGTCCATCTAACCTATAGCACTCAGTTCAACTGACGTCCATAATGTACCAGAAAACTCACCGTAATGTGCTATGGTGTTCGCCAGCATATTTACCCTGGCGCTTATAATATATATTCTATCGTACGTGTTAAATAATTTAGCATCATCATTTTGCTTAGGTGTTGCGTGGTAAATTGTTAGTTCGCGAATAGAATAATCCAACACGTACACATACAGTGTGCGCAGTTTAATTTCATAATTGTTTACGGCATTGTGTGTTTCGCAGCTTTTAGTGTAAATTCAATGCTACATAAATTTGGAATTTTTATTTTCAACTTATCAAATTATCACGCGTACAATCAATTGCAATCGTATAAACGCGCGCTTAGGAACTTCCTACTTCCACGTTACGATTCAAACAATCGCACGGCGTCTTTTCAAAAAAATTCTTTGTAAACGCAACACAGAAAAATAATCAATACAAATATTCGGAAATTATAAAAAATTTTATTTAGAAATTATAAAACATTAATTAGACATCAATCTTACGCAAGTATAAAAGTTGAGTACATATATGTACAAAACCTCGAGCTTAATTATTAATTATTATACATTTGTACATAGAATTTTGTTTTTTGTCTATATCATACAGCATGTATTGTTATTATGGTATTTAATCACACTAAACTACTACTTTTTTTGTACTATCTAATTTATCGAGTTTTGCCAGTATATTACAAACTTCGTTCCTGTGATTTCCCAAGATACTGAAAAACTTATCAAAAAATAGTTTCCCGGATTCCTCAATGTGTATCCTCCTTCTGCGTACTGCATCTAATTTGTCCGTCGCGTTCTCCAGTTCCTCCAGAATCTTTTGTCTGTCTGGAATGGAATCTTGTATCTCCTTAATATCATTTTTTAACGCTTTTATTTTTTCCTCTTCGTTTTTGGCGCCTGTTTTCATCTTATTGATGAGGTCCTTCTTCTCCTTGAATGCATTGGCAACATCGCTGCTCTCATCTTTCAAGACCCCCATTCTCTCTTGAAGATCTTTTATCTCGTTGGATTTCAATTCTATGAAACGTTCTTTCTCAACGATCTGTTTCTTTATTGATTCTTTGAAATCGTTCATCAAGCCAGCTTTAGCTTCCAATACATCCATAATCTGAGGATGTGACATACCCGTTTCCGGCATTTTTAATTCCTCCAAGTCGACACCCATATTTTCGTTAAAGTGCATAATGATTTCTTTATTATATGTTAGGACCGCCTTCGTTAAACTGTTATTGATCGACGCTAATGTAATGTCCATTGTAAAGGTTTCTTTCTGTATATCCTGCAAATGCTCATCAAACTGTTGCATGTAATCCTGAATCTCTTTACACTTCACCAGTATATTTTCCTTCTCTGCTTTGGACATTGGCTGCTGCTTAATTTGAGAAAGTAAATTTTCATAGCATTCGGTTTGCAAATGAATGCGATCGTTCAGAATCTTGCAGTCGGCATTTATTTGTTCTGTGTCAGCAAGAATCGTTTCTATGTAATTCTCTTTCGCTATGATATCGCGTTGTTGATTTGCTTCCTCGTTCTGTAAGTCTTTCAGGATCTTCTGTAAACAATTTATATCTTCGTCGATCTTCTGAGCCCTTATTTCTACTGCCTGCAATTTTTCCTCGTTTTCATCTAGCTCGAACTGAACAGTGCTCATGTCTTTGTCAGTGACTCCATGCTGTAGCTTCAATTCTTCTAAGTATTTTGCAACCAATGCCTCTTCCTCGTCGAGTTTTACATCGTTCCAAGCATTGTAGAACTTGATCATAGAGATTAAAGTATTTCTATGCATTTCAGCCTCCCTTTCATCTCCCACAAAAGGCAAATTATCTAAATTATAATTTTCCAAGGCTATTTCCCTAACTTCGCAAATTTCCACCAACCAGCAGAGCCAGCGCAAAACATTTGGCCAGGAGTGCATGGCGTTAGCAGTCTTCAACCAAGATTTAGTGATAACACCGGGATAATGAAGCTTCTTAGCAATTTTTGGCAACTCCTCCACGTAATTGTTAATTGTTAGAACTGATTTAACGTCCAGCAGTTTAACTAGATAAGCAGAAATTTCTATGAACATTTTCAGAGTAATAGGCTTTATACTACCATTGCTATTCAGCATAGAAGTAAGCTGATTCGCATTGAAGTAAGTATCTATTTTGTTGAGCATGTAAGCCTGATAAACTTTGTCTGTTAAAAGTCTCTGGTCTTTCTTGGAACCTTTGGCTCCTAGGCTGCTGATACGATCAGCAGATAAGGATCTGGGTCCAGTCGGAAGAGCGGAGTGAACTTTATTAGAGTGCCCAACCGTAAGGAATGCAGTATGTTTTCCAATGTGCGTGTCCGGTGTCGTTGGAGTTGCCAGTCCATGGCGCGATGGTGTTTTACCTAAGAAAACGATATTATTAGAATTTTGTTGTGCTGTATTCTGATGAAACAGTACTGATGTACACTTTATTTCGCCACCAGGCAATTATTAAGAATGAAGAAGTCCCAATTGTAGCAGGTATGGAGAAAATATTACGGGGTTAAACAAATGTAACGAAAGGAGTAGTAAATATTTACCAGCCGGTTTCGGAATAGATCCTCTGGTGCTCGCTCTGTCGCATGATTTTTGTCGAGCCCTGGGTATAAGAGAATTTTCAGTGGTGCTAATGGAAATTTTCGATTTCAATGCTTGCGTCCTCTTTGTGTCACTCCGTGTCGTACCTTTCTCGTCTCTTTCTAATGTGGATATTCTCACCGGATTCGTAGATGACCTACGACCCACCGAATGGTTTGGCATTTTCGACGAAGTTAGCTCACACGACACACCTTCGCTTGATAAATACACAAATAGTCACTCGGAGAGACATTCTCTCTGTTGCTGTCGAATAATTTGAATGTCGTCGTTGCGGGTTGCGCACAACAGCAGTGCGCATGCGTTACGCATGCGCGGCAATTTTAGCATCAGTAAAGTAAAATTTCGGATAAAATAGGGTATCCTGATCACCTTGCAAAATTTTTAAAAATTATTGTCAATTGGTCATTTAACAATCAGAACGAAAGAGCGAACAGAATATTTCTTTTCTGGTATCATCGCACGTTAATTTTGAAGCTCTGCACATCACAAAGTAATGGCGGGTATTTTAAAACTTGTATTACTGCATCCTTTTTACTTTTTACTAAAAATGGTGTGCGAGAACTCGGAAATGAGAACCTGAATATCCTCTGGGATCCCTATATATTCGGGAATCCTGAAATTTTTAAGAACCCGAATAATATTCTCGACAATCTCAATCCGACATTTTCAGGTCACATCTCTACTAAATAATGTAGGAAAATATTGAAAAATAATGCGCATGTAATAGATTCAAACTTACATTTATGTGATAATGTTCAAAGAAATATAGATCTTACTGATTATTTCCTGAGGAAATCTAATGTTTAAATTACAATGGCTTTTATTTAGGTTCTATTCAAAGTATACGTTGGTTACATAATAATAAAAGCTGTGTAAGCATAAAATAAATCACACATATGAATAAAAATTTAAATATTTGCTTGATCGTATTTTCACAAAATTACCATATATAGGCTGTTGAAAATTATCTGATAATAGTACAATTTATACGACTATAGATGATCACCCTTTCAAGAGATGATTCAAGAATGACTCTACAGGTTAAAGAAATAGGAAAATGTGGGCGGCGTAATGGATCACAAGAAATTAAATAAATTATTTGTTATTCGAAATTGGATTATTACAAAAGATCATGCGCATACTGCAGTGAGGACGCTTTGCAATAACTTTTATCCCTTTAAGAACATGGGGTAGTTAAAGGATCATGCGTGGATGCGGTAATCTTTGAATCTCGATGTACCCTAAGTTGAACACGCAGGACGAGAATCAATAGTGTTGTGCAGAAAGGTATACAATGAAAAATTATAGTCATATATGTGGAAATACGCATAAAAATGGTAGATATTGATTTGTTTTGGTTAAAAATAAATATGCCGTTTGCTTTCGTTGTCTTAACCCGTCGTTGTATTATATACGCGTCCATATGTTTATACGAAAACATACAGTACCTTCAATAGATGCAATTTTTCAAGTATAATATTTGCTTTTCAGTGTGTAGTACATACTATACAATATTTTGTTATGCTGTGTATTTACTTATTGCATAGTTCAGTAAAAGTGTACAAGAGAAATAACATAGAAAAATGGGTAAGTACATATACTGTATACAGATTAAATGAAGTACTAGTATAATTTACTTTGACTGTATGAAAATAAAACTACGCAGGATTGTAAATTTAATATGCTTGGAGCTTAAATTGAAAATGGATGTTCATGGCATTGGCATTGTTGCTGTTTTGGGGACAGTTGGAGCTGCAACAGGAGCTATTTCAGCAGTTCTTGTCTATGCAATGTGCATAAGGCGTAGACGATCCCTTAACTGGTACATATATTTTAAAAATAACTATTTTTTAAAAGTAGAGAATTAATGTAAATAAAATTTGTAGTTATACTTGTATGTATACTTTAGGTTTGAAAAAGATTTATTGAACAGAGCAGAGGAAGCAGCATATTCATCAAAAGATGTATTTGCTGGTTTAGGATCTAATGTTTCTCTGAGTAAAGAGAACAAGATTAATGATAATCACTCTGATGATGAAGAATGGAAGTCTAGTTATGCAGTTGATAATATCACAAGGGATTCACCCAAAAGAGGTAATTAGCAATATGGACAGTATCAATTATATTTTTCAGCTACCTTGTTTTTTTGTTTAATAACTCAATATTTGTGTTTTCAGTCTTACAATATTTATCAGAATCTGAAGATGTTTCATCACCCATTAGCACTTTCGCACCACCTCTACCAGAAGGAGCAGTAGCTGCTTCTGAACAGCGTATGGTTATTCTTAAGCCATCAAGAAGTTTAAATAACTCATGCTCTAGACTCAATAGTAGTGAGACTGAGACACCTTCCCATAAGGTATAAATTAATCACAGTTATATATATCGAAAAACACTTTTATTTAAATGACAATCTTTTATGCAATATAGCTTTCCTCTTCCACGTCGATCTCTTCAACTGATGATGTCAGTGGTGAATTACAAGTGGGTTTAATTTATGACGAAAGTGCTGGTATTCTTACTGTTAGGCTTATAGAGGTAATTTCATACATACAAATCTACATACTATTGGCTATTAATATTCTTTTAATTACTGCTTGATTTAACAAATAAAATGTAAACACCAAAGGCACATGATCTGCACGCACGAGAACTGAGTGGTACTGCAAATCCATATGCTAAAATTCGTCTACTACCTGATGGAAGTAATGTATGGCAAACTAGAATACATAGACGAACTCTGAATCCTGGTAATATAATACTTAAATTAAGTTAAATTATACATAATAATTAATATCAAATATTATGTACAAAGTGTAAAGAATACAGTTTAACACGATCTATAATTTTTAGTGTTTGAAGAGTTTTTCGTTTTCGAAATTATGCCAGACTCGAGCTTAGCTGGAAGAACATTGGATATTTTACTTTACGACTTCGATGCCTACTCCAGGCATCAATGTTTGGGTTATGTGCAAATCCCTTTATCTTCAGTAATGGATTTCTTAGACAAAACTCTTACTCTCGTCACAAAACCAATTCTTCGATATGGTAGTGATAATAGAATGAAAATACCATCTTTAGGAGAATTAATGGTATCTCTATCATATCAACCAGCTGCAGAAAAATTAACGGTTATTATTGTCAGAGCAAAGAATTTGCCTAGTGTCAATGACTCAACAAATGCAAACCTTTATGTAAAAGTAAGTATATGAATTGTGTATAATTTTTATCATGTAAACATTACATTTTTCCTTATGAAATCGTAATGAAATTTTAATTTTTTAAGGTGAAGATAATCCAGGATGGTAAAAGTATTAAAAAGAAGAAGTCTAATATACAACGTGAAACAATTAGTCCTGTATGGAATGATACTTTAAGCTTTGATATTAACAGCGATGTATTGTCCAAATGTGTAATCGAATTCATTATTTTACGCGCAAACGGCGAGATGCTAGCTAGATGCGAAGTGTCCAACAAGTATCAAAAAGATCTATTTTACCGTGTATTATCAGGGAAAGGTGCTTCCGCACAATGGTTGCCACTCATTGAACCAGAAATTTATTATAGTGAATTTACTGAACAGAAAAATTAAGAATTTCATAACAAACCGTCCCTCTTAAATACATATAAGTTAAATCATATACCTCAATCACTTTACTAATACATACGTCTACCTATGGTGCAATCTTGCGTTATAAAGTTTTTGTCTAGTCATGAAACGTGAACGCTATTAACTACATACACATTGCAGTGTAAGATTTATGTAACCGGATAAAAGTTAAATAATCACACTGTCGGTATCAACGATTTTTTCCTACTACATTTAAAAAGAACATATGCAGGTATATGACAAACCTATAAAAATACATTATTTACAATTGTGTAATTGGGGAACATTCGATTTTCAAACTCAAAAAAAAATGAAAAATGTAATTGCTTAAATTCAAACGCACAACTTTTATCTTTGAAAGTAGTATGCTATTTTATGTTAAAGATTTTGTACAAATAATATACACAGAATCTAATATATTTTTTACTTCGATTCATCAATAAATATTGGTTGATGATCACTTTACAGCTGAATTTCTGTTGTAAAAATATGTAATAAATGTTTTAACTGTTAATGATAACTTTTAATAAAATTAATATTTGTTTACATATTTCAACATATAGATGACAAAAATGTATAACGATTTTATAAAAATTGTGATTTTTCTTATTTTTTTTACACGATTTGCATCTCATTATATGTGTAGAAACGCTGACATTAAAGAATTATATTTATATTTTACAATTTACATAATGTAAGATGTACTATATCGGCATAATTTGTAGAGAATTCTTTCAATTTAAAAATCTCATAATGTATAACCATTAATTTTGGTCTGTAATTAATGGGGCACAAATTAACATTGTAACACTACTTTGAATAATGTGATTACAGAAATTGCAGTATCAAGAAATTACACTTTCTACTAAAAGTTATTGAAACATTAAAGACCTGCTATCAATTCTTAAACAAGAATTCTGTTTCTACTAAAAGTAGATGCAGGCAACTTTTATGTTTTTTGAAATGACAAAAAAAAATCTGTATAGCTTATTTAAATAAATTATTTGAAAATTGATGTTACTTCGAATTGGTGTTAGTTACATTGTTACGCAAAACATCTTTAAGAAGCTAAATTGTACACTGCATTGAAGTGTAATAACCAGAAACATTAGAAGAAGCTGCATAACATTTTAGTAATAGAAACTGTAGACCAGTGGTATAGTTTAATAATAATGGTAAAAATATGTATAGTCAAATAGTTCAATTTAAAAATATTTTATTCATTGTACAATACAACTGTACAAAATATGTATGGACCAACAAATTGCGATCCTTGGGTTTAGTCAAACAGACCTGTAAAAGAAAATGTATAAGAATTAGAATACATACTTGTGTTTAGCATGAAAATTACATGTCTTTGTAATAACAGTCTCATTCTTGAATGTCATCACAAATTATTGCAGTAGCTAATACATTATATAATAATCATTGAGTGTAAACGAATTTATTTTTACTTTTTTTATCATATCTGATACTATATCAATTAAATTATGAATGTAATGCTTACCAAAGCCCATGTCATCGTCTGATTCTTCTTCGGGTTCCTCTTTCTTCTTATCTTCCTTAGCTGGTGCAGCTTCAGCAGCAGCAGGTGCAGCAGCACCAACTGGAGCTTTAAAGTACAAAATGACATTCAATGAAACATTCTTCCATGTATATATTTAATACTTTCCTGGCAATTGTCCCAATATATGATATAACTCTCAAAATAGACTTAACAGACAATTGCAAATTATATAATAGTTGAATTAATCATTACAAAAATATAGGTATATGGGTATAAATATTGTTGCTTAAAAAAATTTAGATCACATCCATAAACATGATCGATAAAATTCTTTTAAACTCTTTTCTTTCTCCTCTATTACTGACCGTTCTAAAAAGTATCTTTTAGATCAGTGGATGAAGAGGAATATTGATGAAAAATTATACTTCAGAATATACAGTTTTCTTTCAAAATAAGTCGAGGATGTGTTTTTTGCAACAACAAAATCTCTATCCCCTCTTTTTCTATTTAAGTTGTCCGCTCAAGACCGCTTAGTGCCAGAATCATATTCTATCCTTTTCCAACAAAAGATATCGCTGTTCGACCAACCACATTATGGTTTGCTGTTAACTTTATGGGACCCATAAACTCTCAGCCCACTCGAGAACAATGTCAAGTCAAATAAGTACCCCCATCCGTAATATGTCCCGAATCATCGCTTTACATTGGAAGAAAATTGTATTTCGAAATTACAGATACTAGACTCTTTTTCTGAACACATTCAATGCAATTGTTATCGAAACAGAAAAAAGAAAATAGTAAAATAATAACTATCAATAAACGATTATTTATCGAAATTAGTATTATAGTATATTTGAACATGTAATAAAACGGTAGATTGTGTTTCAGGAGGTAATCCAATAACCTCAAGTAGTATATGTAATAACAACATTAGCGACAACATTTCCAACAATAAATATCAAAGTAATACCTGCTGCCGGTGCTGCTCCAACACCCGATCCAATTCTTGTGATCAATTCTTTGACATTGACGCCTTCCAGTGCTTTAGCAAAAAGACCGGGCCAGAACGATTCCACATCAACGTTGGCGGCTTTCAGAACTGTTTGGATTTTTTCGCCCTAGAAAAAGAAGTGAACGAGTGGTAAAACATTTATCGTTAAAACAAATATTAACATAGACTTGCTTATCTGTTACGTATTTCACATTACAAACGATTAACAATTAAAAAATAGCATTCCAATGTGACACGTTGCCGCGTAAAACAATACATGTGAGATACTTACTGTTACGGCGACGTCGTCGTCGACCAGAATTAGTGCGGAATAAATGCAAGCGAGTTCGGCCTTGGTAGTCATTTTTACTGTTTATATGTGTTTTACTGGAACTGGATGAGTGTTAATTATGGTGCAAGTCGCAGATACCGCCTTAGCTCCGCAAGAGAGAACAAGCACCCAACTTTACTTGATCCAGCGAAAAGGAAAAGGGATCGAACCAAACGGAAATCACGTGATATGTATAGCAACAAGGGACGTTTACACTGAGCCGAAAAAGCATGCGCAATGATACACAACGCGTCCTATTGGACAGCTCGGCCAACGCCAACGCCACGCTCAACTATAGCCGCGGCCTGATTGGTCCGTGTTTATCGTTCAGAATTCCTTAATAAAAGACTGAGAACATTTTTCCAAGGAAAAAAGTTACTTCGAATGACCTCAGGAATCTCCTCTTTGACGGAAGTACAACATTTTTAGACACCTTGTATAAAAATATTTTACATCATAAGTTTATATCATATTTATACCAGTGACCTATATCATAAGTATGTATCTCAATGTATTTACTTTATTATTGTTATTGTTTTGGAATACTATGTAAGTGTGGCATGATGATAAATGGTACTGATGGGTATGAAATTTAAAATGAAACTTGAATTAGTGGTAAAAATTTATTTTGTATTGAATTTGTAATAAAAATTTATTTGAAAGAAAATTTTGAGATCGCTCATATGTGTGACTGCAAAGGCATAGTTCACGAATCTGTTTTATATACATACATATTCTATGCCCTACCCTTTGTTATTAATAATAGACACGTATTTAACTATACAAAGTATCTGAATAGCGTTTCAGTATTATAGTATTCCTTTTGCAGTTTTATGCAACTGGGATGACATAATGCGACGCTAGGGAGGGCGGGAAAAAGTTATTCTTTGCATCAATTGGTTGACAACTTGCCGGTGCGACAGTGCTGCCTTTGTAATCAAAGGCGAAAATAGCGCTGAGCAAGTGTGGAAATATACATGTATACGTGTCGCACGAGGGTTTACTTACATTTTCTCGAAATTCTGCGCATTGCCGGGCGCGGTGGTGTGATAGCGAAGGGGCAGAAAACGTGATTTTTGAACGCGACGATACGGAGGGAATGGTGTACAGCAGCAGTATGGGTCTGTTTTTATGAAGAAGGGGGCGCCACGATCCGAGAAGTTACATGTAACGAGCAACTTATACGCGTACATACTCGATTTCTCGCAGTGACATCGAACGTACATGCGAGTCGACGTTACTTGAAATTTGTGAATCGATCAGTGCGGTGTACGCAGTTGTGCTAGTGATTCCAGTGGTCTCGAGAACGTTACGGGTTGACCAAGTTATTCGAGTTTCTTGGAAGCGAGAAAAGTGCGTGTCAAGGCAACCGAGCGTATAATTGCTCGTCCTGTGGGCAGAAATTATTCTTAGGACGACCAGCTCGGCAAATGTTTCCTTGCGATACGTTGCTATGTAGTACCGGTGTAAATGAAGCGGCGGCGTATAACGCGGTCGCGTGGTAAAGGAATACCGCCTGTGGGGGCGATGAGAATGGCGCGCAAATGTTGCGTGCGTAGCTGTGAAGCTGATGTGCGGGAAGCGCGTGCTAAAGGGTTTCCACTTCATAAATTCCCGAAGGAAATTGGCTTGAGAAGCAGGTGGTTGGCCAGCGGTGGTTTCGAGGCGAGTTTTAAACCTTCGCCGGGTCAAATTGTCTGCCACAGACATTTTAAACGAGCCGATTACGAAGCCGCCAGGGGACAGAAATTACTTCTACGAAAAGGCAGTGTTCCGTCGGTTTTTGCGGATTATGATAATCATCCAGGTACGCACAGTGCAACAGAGATTCGTCGTTTTTTGTTTTTCGAGAGAGGAAGCTGCGTGTCAGGCGTGAAAATTATACTCGACCACCGTGTATACGTATATCCTCCGCAGAGTAGTTTTTGCTTTCTTTGTATCTATTCTTCCTTTCCTATTCGGTTTTTCGATTTGGTTTTGCACGCCGAGTTCCATTTATACGCGGTATTTTTAAACTTGGAGTCCTGATAAATTTGCGTACATGTTTAAAGGTATTTGTAAATAGGTGTTTACTCCAACATTACTGTGTTTGAAAATCTTATTGTTACAAGCTATTCCATTGATTAAACTGTTTTGATATTTATAATGTACGTCGGTGACTGTCCTCCAAAGTCATCTACAAATTTTTAGAGTTCGTTACAAGTGATTTCGAGCGTGTACATACTTTCTGCAATCGAGTGAAACTAGTGGTTTACTTTATTTGTATGCCTGTTTCCATAATTATGTAAATTTCTCTATTATTAATTGTTGAAATTTTTTCTACAGATCCTGTAATCATGTCTGTAAAGTCATCAACTTCTTACGCACAAGAGGATTTGGATCTCATTAATTCTGAAATTTTAAATTTAGAACAATCTATATCTCCATTATTATCTGAAGCAAGAACTCCTAAATCCGACAGCTGCGGAGAAACATGTTCGTCTAGACCTGCATCATCAGCCGATTCTCTTAATATGACAGATTCGACGGAAGTAGTTGATAATGGATTTAAAACATTACCTGTAAAAAGCGAAACTATGCCTCCTACAAAACAAGAGATCACTGAGAATTTAGAATTAGAAGTAAATACTATGGCTGCGCAATTAGGAATTGTAGAATCGGATGTGACAATAAAGAATATCCAGAAAGACTTAATTATTAAGGAGGAACTAAAGAATATTAAAATAGATGATGATAAAACATTTGACAAACCGGAAGAGTTAAAAGCAAAAGTGTTAAATCGAGATGGATTGAAATTTTTTCCTGGAGCCAAATTAGAAGCAAAAGATTTCAATGACAAGTGGTAAGTGTTGTTAATCCCTTTGTTACTAGCGGTGACTATAGTCATCAGACAGTCACTGTGTACTAGCAGTAACTATAGTCACCTGACAGCTGACGCTTGCTGTGTACTAGTGGTGACTATAGTTGCCAGTCAAAATTTCGCATTGATTCTTAACTGTGGTAGAGCAGAGTATATCTGTTTCATCATGGTAATCGATTGTCTTGTTTTTTGTATCTCTTTCACAACCAGAATAAGGAATTAATAAATTATATTACGCTAAGCTATTAAAAGTTACGTTCATAAATTTCGTGTTAGTGCCTCCGCGTTAGTTAAGATTGTTTTGTTATGTATTATTCGTTTAGTTTGTTTCGTTTTATATTGAAAACCATTGCTACACACGGTTATTAATTATTGTTACATTATAGGTATTCTGCTAAAGTTGTTGAAACTGATTGGGACGAAAGGGAAGTTTTAATACATTTTGATAAATGGAGTTCAAGATTTGACGAATGGATACCTATGGATAGCTCTAGATTACGTGTGTTACAAACACAGTCAAAGTGAGTAGATAGTTTAGGATTCACTAAGCCCCTAAATATCTGCATAAAATTATCTAATATACTGAAGAGAAAAGAAGTAATAAAAGCATTCCAATATCAATGTTTTGTAGCCTGATTTATTGACTAAGTTAAGGTACAGTTTGTATAACTAAACTGTTTTTTTTTTTAAGCGAACAAACTTGGGACCTGCCATCTCTGTAAGTGGATATTGCATAATTATCAAATAGGTGAAAAATTTGTAGTATCTGTAATATTTTTTTATTCGTCAGAAGTTATTGATTTCTTAAATTGCGTTTTTATTCTTTCTCCGTTTTTGTATCAATTTGAGAAATTTTGAACCACGTATATATAGTTTTCCTACGTAATTGCCCAGAATGAAACTATTACATGAAATAATCTTTTTCTTAAATATTCGTACATGCTTATATTGCACAGATTATATTTTTAAATTATTTATTTCGGTATATCTATGTTAAAGATCTGTTTACAATATTGTTTTGTATGCAGTATACATACATTCAAAAATGTAAAACTCTTTAAATTAGATTTCTCGTGACATATATATCTGTTTACTATATATTTAGAAATATAAAAAGACAACATTCTTTTAAATTTCAAAAAAGTATAATATATCATTATCATGACGGTTATAAATTTTACGAATTAAATGTGAAATAATCTATATATACATGTGCTATTCAAACAAAAAATACATTACCAAGTAATCTGTCATTTGAAAACAAAATTATAGCATACTAGGATTGTTTCTTTAATGTTTTCATATAACATTTATTTAATGACGGATAATAACTGTCCGCGCATGGTAATGAAACGATTTAATACCTTTAGGGAAACGAAAATGAAAGACTTTTCAGTTGGTGAAAGGATACTTGCTACGTGGGCTGACGGGAGAAAATATCCAGCGAAAGTAAATGCAGTGTTAGGAAATGGTAAGCAACCTAACCTTAACTATGTATGTGTGAAAGAAACGGACTGTTCCCTATTACTCGTTTGACGTTTCTTGTTTCTGGCAGGATAAGTTTTAGACAAACAGTGCTGCTTTTTTAAATTTAAAATCAATTATTTTCGCAGATAGATACGATGTTCTCTTTGACGATGGATACGCAAAAACCGTTAAATCATCGAAAATGACAAAAATCGCTACAACATCCACAAAGGTATAAATTTAATTTGTGAGGTTATGTTTTACTATCATTAATATGAGCTTTAATAAACTATATTTGGTCGTTTTCTTTTAATTATTACACGCACAGCGTTTACAAATAAAGAAAAATATTATTAGCCTAATTAATCCAAATACCAAATAAAATATTGTTGACAAATATTTTTTTACGTTATTACAGTTGTTTCAAGTGCAATTATAAAAATGTATGTTAAATGAATGTTAATATTCACGTTTTTAATGTGAAACGATATATCGTTGTGTTTTACAAAGCATATTTGTTACTTAGCATTTTTAACTCTTCGTTTTTGTTATGTAAATATTGTGATACGACAATAATAAATAAAGTAAAAAAATTTGGATATTACAAGATTTATTAGTGGAAGTATGAGATTAAGAAATGAAATTGTGACACACCAGTGAACAAACAATAAGTGCAAAATAATTTTTGACAGCAAACTGTTCAAAGCGAAGGCTATATAGGAAGTAAACAAGAAAGAAGGGATAAGAAGCGAAAGCATATAGTGATGGAGCTGTTCCATACGCATTCTAGAAAGCGATCCAAAAATGAAACAGATAAATTGGTGAAAAAGGAAAGTCCGGCAATGAATGGAAGTGGAGGAGATTGTGTACCGGATAGTAAAATTGATTTAGATGGTACTTTGTTTGGACCTTGTTATGATCCTGGGACAGACTTATTACGAGGATTTGATACTAACATATCAAAAACGAGACCGTACGCAAAGAAAAGTAAGAAAGAAATGTTTAAGAATGATGTGGACCAAGAAGAAGATGTAGGGCCTGAATGGATAGATGGCGAACCACAAGGAACTGAATCATACATTGTAGATGGAAATGATGGTATGTCAAAAGAATAAAGGTTTTCTTTCTGTTCGCACTGTACTTCTTCGTGGATATATAAACATTTATCGTTACAGGACCACGACGTTCAATAATAGTGGCAGATAAAAGACTACCACCTGGTTGGCAGAAACATTTCACTCAAAGAAAAGCAGGTACATCTGCTGGAAAATGGGATGTCTTGTTTCTTCATAAATCAAGTGGAAAGAAATTTAGATCAAGAAATGATATTAGAGCATTCATGGAAAATCAGGGGCAATCTGATTTCGATCCAGAAAAATTCGACTTTTGTATTCATCGAAAAAAGAGAAGCCATGGACCGAAAATAAAGCAAGAGATTGTTACAGACGCGCCAAAGAAAATTAAGACTTTATTGCCTAAAACGAAAGCAATACCATTAACCGATACATTACTTATACCTGCAACTACACCAGTTACAACGATAGTGCCTACGCCAGCAACATCTATTGCCGATGGTGGTGAGATAATCTTTCCTTTAATCAAATATTTTTAATGTTCGTTACTTTATTATACGTATTACTTTTTTATGCATATCAGGAACAATTTACTGTAAGTGTTTTTGAAAAGTTTTACAAACATTCAAATTAAAAGTATCTTCGACGGCTGCATGTATAAAAAAGAACATACTTTCAGAATTTCTCGTTCAAGAATATTAATTCAGAATTGATTAATTTCTCTTTATTAATAAGCATCTTTCATTATTTCCAAATAGCTGTTTTTATTGGAGGACTTCGCGTAGAAATGGAGGACAGCGCTTACAAATGTCCGAAACAAGGGTGCAATAAAACTTTTAGAAAGGAAAATCTTTTGCAAATGCACATAAAACATTATCACCCAGAATATTCAAAATTTTTGGGATCAACTCCAAACGTTGCAGACTTAGCTTATGCAAGAACAATTGGAGAATCGATTGAAGATATTATTCCTAGAAAATCAAATAATGTGTTAGAAAAATATAATAAATTAGGGAAGAAGAAAACTGTTCAAGATAAACCTTTGTATGCGATGTCACCGACAGCATCAAATTCTGCTCAACCCACGTCGCCATCGATAGCGATGCCAACAGTCTCCGAAGTCGAGGACGAAATCGACCAAATGGAACAGTCTAATGAAACGCAAGCTGAAGATGTTAAAGTAGAAAGAATGTCTCCAATTTCCAGTCGCAGTGTAGATATGGACGATGAAACTGAGAAGAAACGAGAGGAGACATGTGCAATGTCACCGGGAACACTGTTCGATCTAAAGGTCAGGGAGGAGAAAACACCAAGTGGTATTAAAACTCTTCTTCCAGTGAGGCCAACTACGTCATCAGAAGTACAGAGAATTGATAGATCGAAGTCTTTAGACGAAGGCATCCATATTGACAAAATGAAGGGTCAAAGGAAACGGCAATTATCGGAGTATAGCTCTGACATTCCGAGCAGGGGTAAAAGACGTCACGGTAATAATATATAACAGATTTTCCAATAATTGTTGTGCATTGGCAATATCTAAAATAATTGTTTGTTTGTCATAGGTATTCAAGAAATTACGGACGAATACGGTGATTTGGATGAAAGTGCAGTGGACGCTGAAGGTCCGACTACACTTATGTATAGATATAGCCGTCGAAAATCAGATTCAAGAAGTGATGAAAATAGTCAAAGCAGTAAGTTTCTTTTTATGTTTAGTTTATAATACTTTTTACGTCGCATATAATTTTGTCTTATATCAGTTACTGTTTAATTTTTTATTGTCGTAAAACATTCATTTCTCTTCAATGGAAAAAAAAGTAATAATAGTCTACTGTTTTATTGCTTCATTATTCTATAGGTCAACTAAACGATTCTCATCTCGAAAAAGCTGATCCCCTGAAAGGGGATATTACTAAAAGAGATACAAATAATGATGGTGAAGGTATATTCTTTATTTTTTTTATCTGTTTCTTCGTTTATTTTCATTTAGTGTTAATTTCCATTTACAATATTTCAGTATTTTAAAACTTTGATTTTGTCATATTTACCGCTTAAGAGTGTGTTTCGTAATGTTTTAATTTAAAATGAAATCTCCGATTAACATTGCGTTGTTATTGTTGAAAGGTAATTTCGTTTAAAATGTTTTCTAAATGTTATTTCTAGAAAACGAAGGAGTTATGATGATGATTAATGGTGAAATGATAAAAGTGGAACAACTTCGCAGAGAAGAAATAATAAATTGTACATGTGGATACATGGAAGAAGATGGTTTAATGATACAATGCGACCTTTGTTTATGTTGGCAACATGGTCATTGCAACGCGATCGAAAAGGAAAAGGACGTGCCTGAAAAATATATTTGTTATATTTGTCAGAATCCATACCGACAACGACCGTCGAAGAAGTATATCCACGATCAAGATTGGATAAAGGAGGGCAAATTGCCAGCATTATCTAATGGAACAAGGAATCAATATGCGGTTAATCAGCGAACAGCTATGTTGAAACGTTCTTACGATTTAGTCGCCGCACTTTTGCAGATACAGCAAGTGCTGCATAGTTTAAGAATAAAGATCAATGTAGCTCAGTAAGTATTAGAGAACCTGCAGTTCATGAAAACATTGCAAAAGCTACAACAAATGATTAATACAAAAAATTACATTGTAGAAAGAAAGATCATCCAAAATTGTATCTATGGGCGAAGAATTGGGAAAAGATTGAAATACAAAAGCCAGATATGACACCTGTACCAGTAATAGAAATTACAAAAGCAACAAACGATACTGTAGACATTGTAGACGATGTTTCACGTCGAATTGAAATCAAGATGGAAACGAAATTTACTTTGAAGGAGGATCCTGATGAAAAATCGATAGCCTCGGATTCGGAGTTGATGAAAATTTTGGAAGAAGATAATACGATTGCAGAAGAAGCTAAACTTGCTTGCAAAAAAGAAGATTCGGCGAATCAAAATAAAAGTCACATCCTTCTTGATGCGCTCACGAAAAACCCTAGCCCTGAAGGAAAATTCAAGACTTCAACAACTTCGGATACGAAAACAGTTACAGGTGATAAGGATTGCTACTTGGTAATTTATTGTTATCACTAGACTGCGGATCTTTATGCAAAATAAAAATTTTATAGGTCAATTGAAAGATACAGGAGCTGAATGAAGATTTTTTCTTCCATTAGTAATGTTACTATTTTGAAAATGATATATTGGTGTTCTTAAATTCTTTTAATCTATCTACTGTTTTAAGTTTTACCTCTTCTTTTTTCATACATGCATAAAATCCGCAGTCTAGTTTTCATCAAAAATATGATTTAAATTTTTCTATACGTATATAGATCTACTATCGAATCAAACAGCTGAAGATGATATATCTACGTCAACAATGCCAACACACGAGATGCAGGATGAAAATGGACACGATTTATCAACACCATTACAACCTTTTATACCACAACCAGAAGCACCTATAGATCCAGGAGAATGTCGAATGCGGTTATTGGAACATATTGAACATTTTGAAAATCACATAGATGCTAGATTAACATCTATTGAGGCTCAAGTTTGCGGTATGTAATAATGTAGTATACACTACTTATGGTACACGAACAATTTTATTATGTAACACTTAATTTACGTTTACAGCTTTGGAAGCTATGGATCCGGAAGATATGATACCTAGTCAAGACGTCCAGCCTCGAACTAAACAAACAATTCAAATGCTTCTCCGAGATTTAAACACAGTGCGAAAATTAGCAGCTTTATGTTAGATAATTATTTTTTGAAGAATTACTTCATACATTATCTAACGCGAACGCTACATGTTTGTAGCGTTGATTTCTAACACCACGTTAAAAAGCAATTATCTCGATTTGTAATTAAAATACGCAAATATTGATATGGTGATATTTTATAGTGTATATACAGTAAATGCATATAACTCGTAGCTAAGGTTGTATTAAATCCAAATAACACGTTGTTATTGTGTATAAAAAACTACTTAGTTTCGTTTAGCGCTATTACGACTAAATTCGTTATAATATTATTTGAGTCGTTCAATGCAAAAATGGTGCAAGTCAAAACACGCAATCACTGAACAATGGACACAATAAACACTAATATCATAGGATGTGCGATTCACGCGAAAAATTATATTACAATTATTTTATTTAATGACGATTAAACTCTTGAGAAATGGCGTTAAACCAAACAGAGAAACCATTGACTTACACCAATATTGCATAAAACGGCTCGTTTGTAGTTATGTTACTATTAATATCTGTTCAAAATAAATGTACACCTTTCATGTAAATACCGAAGAAGAGTTGGCGATGCGACACAATAGAAATTAACAAATGATAGTATTGTTTTTATAAAATATATTTATTTATGAGAATATACGTTGTTGTCTTTATTGGTACGCGACTTTGTACTTCATTTATACTACAAGTCATTCATGCGTGTTTAAATGGAAATTGTGAGACACAATTAAATAGCCCTCGACTATAAAATCGAGACACGAGATGACGTGTATTCGGTGATACACAGGAGTAACGATCAGACGATTGTGCGGTTTACTGAGAACGATGATTTCTGGTTGAATTCGTGTGACGATAAGAAAATTGGGAAGGGGAGAATGAATATTCGCCGCCATCATGGGTCTAGCCCGGCCGATGACGTCAAGGGCTAGCGGTGTGCAATCACGCAGCGCATGAAAAACAAAGACGGTGAAAATATTTGTTCTGCATAAAGAAGAGAGAGAGAAAAGAAAAGTGTGTGTGCGCACGCTTAAGAACGAGGAAGATACCGATAGACGGTGGAAGAGCAAAGGAGGGAGAAAAGAGGCGTGCAGTAAGCAGTAAGACAGGACGTAGAACGGCCGCCGCCGTTGTGTTTGGGCTCGGCTCGGTTGTGCCGCTTCCGTTATGACGATACGATCCAGCGCTTGGCGCTGTGACCGGGCAATCAGTTGTTTGTGATTATGCCTAACTGACATAATTCTATTTTCGAACGAATTTAAACGGAACGCGATGGAGGTGCGCATCGTTTCTCCGTTCGACTGGTAAACCGATTCCTCCTTTTGATCGTTACGCAGTTCTCGTACGCCATGTGCTATTGCCACGCGTGTGTTTCCTCTACCGTTGGATTAATCCTAGTTAAATATCCGTGAAGCAAAATCTCTCGCCGAACCGTTTTCAAACGACGATCATCGTGATCCTAGTGGCTCGTGTTAGTGTAGTGTAGGAAGATACTTTTTCGCTTTCTCTCTCTCTTTCTCTTTTCTCTCTCTCTCTCTCTCTCTCTCTCTCTCGCTCTTTCTCTCTCTCACTCTCTGTCTCTCCGCCCCTCGCATTTTTGGCCGGCTTGTACCAAGAGAGAGAGTCAGAATAAGAACAACAACGGGAGACGTAGAAAAAAGGATAGACGGTGGATTCGGCGAGCCCGAGTACGAGAGATAACGCGAGGAGCGCAAGTGGTGTATCAAGATGGCGCATAATTTGGCACCGAGCGTCAACTGTTCGCTCGACGACATTGATCTAAACGCATTGAAGGTACGTAAATATATGTTATTTTCATTCGACTCGGCGTCCACGAATCGTATATTATGCTCCACGATGCGTTCCATCATGGTTCCTCCCTGTACATCTCGAACGAACACAGTGTTCGGTAATTAACCTCGTAAGACAGACGATGACTATTTTATTCTCGGTAGAACAACGGGAGGGAGAAGTCCCCCTTGAATTTTTCTATCGTTAACATAGTTTTCGTTCGAAATCCGTTCGCTTTATCAATGTATCTGCTATTTCATTGACAATCCGCTCGGAAATGATTACCACCGCATTCATTGACATTTAATATAGCGAATACCTACATACGTATACTGCAGCGTACGATTTTTATTGAAATTATCTAGCTTCGAATAGAATTCTGTGAAAGATATGTATGAAACTTTGTATATAATTATACGTATCTATATATACAGTCGGGGACAAAATTAAGTGGACACCCTTTAAAAACTTTTTTAAAATTGGACCGAACGACTTGAGATTTTCGAGATGCTAAGAAAGATTCATTTACTAGGTAATGTACAAAAAGAATATTAATCGAAGTTGTGAAGAAAAAAGTGGAGGTCATAGTTTATAACTTTTTTTATCTGTGCAGATAATGAAAATTTAAAATATACCTTTTGCTGGTCTGAGTAAGTTATATACATGCACAATGTTTCATCAAAATTGATGAAGGCTGCTATGATAATTAAGAATTGCAAAATTTGTGATATTTCAATGCCTATAATTTTTTTATGCGTCGACTGATTTTGATGAAACTTTGTGCATGTATATAACTTAGTTAGGTCTACAAACTGCATATTTTAAATTTTCATTGTAGGGACAGATGAAGAAGTTAAAACTCGTAACCTTTACTTTTTTCTTTGAAATTCCGAGCAACAGCAATTACAAAACAGTTTTTTACACATCACCTAATAAATTAATCCATCGAACATCTAAAAAGAAACAAGTCTTGGTCCAATTTGAAAAAAGTTATTCGTTTTTAATGGGTGCTCATTTAATTTTGTCCCTGACTGTATTATATACTTTAGCTAACATGTACAGAGTATAAAGAATTTGTTTCTAAAATTCACATAAAGTTCTCAAGTTAATAATGCTAATAAATAATCCTAATAAATGTACAATGCCTATAAAAATGTATTTTGATAGAAATAAATGCGTCCATATTTATTACATCTGCGTGTATGTCACGTATAAAACTACATTGATACTTTAATATTTTAGGAACCTGCAGGTATCTTTGAACTGATTGAAGTTGTTGGCAATGGAACCTACGGTCAAGTTTACAAAGTAAGTACATAAACTTGTTTACTTATTGTTTTATGAGTATCGTCTTCTCATGTTATGAATCATCTCATTAGATGTCCCAAATGCTTTATGATTTTCTTTGGTCTTTTTAAAAATTATATTGATGAAATAACCAACAATATTTTAATTAGCCAGTTTTAAACTGCAAGTACTAGACTGTGGATTTTACGTATTTATGACAAGAATGGGGCGTGTAATTTGAAACAGTAGAAGGATTAAAAGAATTTGAGAATGTCGACAGATTTCTTACAAATTAACAAAACTACAAAAGAGAGGAATAAACTCCCATTGGGTTTCTACGTCCTATAATTAATGTAAACGGTTTTTAGTTTACACGAAGATCCATAGTCTAATAATTACGGTACTTATAAGTCAAAATGAATCAAACTTTTCGAGGCATCTTTGAAGATTTCCCCATTATAAAAATGACGCAGTCATTAGTCCTCGATTGCAGCAATGTAAGAAGCATAGCAATTGACTTATTGATAATGCAGACAACTTATTGATATATAATGATTAATAAGTGACAATAGCAGAGAGAGAGAGAGAGATGCATCTGCAATTTTTATCATGCGCTTTTATGAGTTCTTTATCTAATTGTCATTATCTATCTCTATCAATTGTATTGTCATTATCTATCTCTATCAATTGTATTGTCATTTATTGTTCAACTGTGAAACATCTCGCAATTCGTCGCAAATTGTCATTCTATGTGTGTGAACATACACAGGCTCACGAAAGTGTTCGAATGCTCTTTAAAACAGTATAACTCTTTTTAAATTGGATCAACCGACCAGACTTTTTTTGAGCAATTAGAAGAATTGATTTTCCAAATGTGCAAAAAGATTTTGAAGATATTGCAATTGGTAAAAATTACATGAGAAAATAAAAATGGCACTTTATACAACTTTCTTACTGGAGCCTGTAATGAAAATTTAAAATATACGTTTTGTAGATCTATGTTGGTTATACACACGCTGAAAATTTCATCGAAATTGTTTAATGTAAAATTGGTAAAAATCGTAGTTTTTCACGACTTTTGGTCAGTTTCTGTTTAAAATCCACAGATTCTAACATCTTTCGATGCGTGCCGTTTTTATCTGAGTCAACCAATTTCGATGAAAGTTTCAATATGTGTATAATTAACATAGATCTACAAAACGCATATTTTAAACTTTCATTACAGGTTCAAATAAACAAGTTTTGGAAAGTGCCCTATTTATTTGCTCTTATAATTCCTAGCAATTGCAATTTTTTCAAAATCTTTTTTGCACGTCATTCGGTAAACCAATTGTTCTAATTGCTAAAAAAAAAGGTCAGGTCGTTTGGTCCAATTTAAAAAAAGTTATACTGTTTTAAGGTGCGTTCGACTGCTTTCCTGAGCCTGTGTGTGTGTGTGTATGCATTTATTCGATTGATTGAAATGTCTTGCTGCTTCTTTGCTACAATGTTTGTACCACGCCGCAGATACAAACATTACAAGTACATAAATCAATTTAGAGATTACAGAAAGTACGGTTTCACGTTAAAAATATGAGTGTCCTTATCGAACTGGCAAATACGCATGCACGCACACATACACACACGCGTACGCGTGTGCCCATACGAATCTCCATGTGTATGTATGCGTGTCACAAATTGGTATTGGTTAACGTACCAGGATGGAAAGATGTCTATTTTCACCTGTGGTTGAGATTGCAGGAGACAGTGATTCACCTTGAAAAAATTCTTGGTAAAGTTGTCCTTGGATGGACAACCATGTGTGAAAAACAGTCGCGTATAAGAGGTCGAGAATCTTAACCGGAAGGATGTGGAATATACTCGGTGTACGAATAATAGCTTTCATAGTCAAATCGCTGCCGCTCGACAACAATACGTTTTCGAAAATCGCGTGCGGATCGCTTCAAATTCGAAAGTCATATTTCCCCGCGTTTTACGTGCGTCCAATCTCGCTGAAAAATTTAGAAGAAAAAAAAAAAAAGAAAGAAACAATAAAGTTAGCCTCGTTAATTTCAGGATACCTCTAATCATTCCTTTCCGTGCATTAGTGTGCTGCACGCAATAAACATGATCGGAGAACCACCACAACGCTCGCAAAAGGAGTTCCCCAAGCGATACACCGACATTAAAATGAGTTTTTACACGATAAACCTGTAAACATTGAACGATACGCAGCTTTAATGCCGGCCGATTCGTGGTTTGGAAGATTATTACGAAGGTTTCGCAATATTTTATTTATTGCACATTAAATTATGGCCCCTTTGTAAGGGGGCGAGCGGTGTAATTCGAAGAACACGCGCATCCTCGAGTTCCTCGAACTCTGACCACGTTCGATGATTTCTACGGGTCAATTGGCTTTTTATTTAACCCCCCGTATGCTATGCCGGAGTCATTCGTGACCCGTCGCAGTAGCGGTGGGGATAAGCTCGAGCGACCGTGTCAATATGTTCAATTTTATTCCGATATAAGAGCTTCTTATTTCGAAATCAGAAAATCGCTATCCCCTCTTCTTCCTTTGAAGTTATGCGCTCGACACTGACACAGAACGGGAGGGTATGTCATATTCTATCATTTTCCGACGAAAGATATCGCTGATGAATTGTCAAGTCGCGTAGGTACCCTCATTCGAAATACGACGAAAGCCGGCCCCGAGCGATCGTCTTATATCGGAATAAACCTGTATTAGCGTAATGTCGGTGTCCGAGGGTTAACAGTTGAACGATTGTCTTTTTCTGAAAATAAATACGGTAACTCTTAACAGTAATTGGACATTGTATCAGTGTCATTGATTAGCAGTGTGTCTTGGTTAATTGGGAAAGGATTGGGCCGATGTCTTTCTTGTGATTAACTGTTTTCCGACCCCACATAACAGTTTAAGTATCATTCCAACTGTAATATTAACCTGAACACAGTAGGAGTATATTTACATGTATGTAAATTATGGTATACATTCTATAAATGTGGAAGCTTAGGATATTTTTAAGTATACGATCCGAAACATAATTCGCAAACACATATTAACTCCGAATCTGAATCATGGATCATTGAAATTTTTTGGAACTGTAGGCTCTCCACCGCATTGCAGCATTAATTAGAGGTGTAATTATGCCGGTAAAAATTGTGAGCCAAATATCGTCTTGTGATTCTGACAAGTCACGTTTCCGTAATTTCGCGGACCACTTGGAACAAGTTCAGGGAACACCGGTCAAGAACCGTTGCCGTAACGTCACTTAAACTCGAAAAATAGATTCTCTAATTGAATTTGTAAAAAAGGTTACTTAAGAGGTCGTCTCGCTGAACTCGATTCCCTGCATATGCACAACGAACCGTGCACGGTGATTATGTGTTTTACCGGTTACGTCACTCACTCTTACAAAGATTGCTTATGTTACGGTAGATACGGCTTTTCGAAACTAGATTGCTTAAATATTTTCCAAAGTGATGGAAAATAGTATAGATAATATAGTTCAGGAAAGAGTATTCGACCTAAACTTTCGATTTTTTAAATATTGTCTACATTTAAACTACCGTAATTGCGTGAAAACGGATTGCGCAACAATAAACTTGATTTGTTTTAATTTAAATCAATTATGCTTCGGACGTTCCCATTTTTTAAAGGAGAAATTCTGCAATAGATATTGTCAAAATTTCGATAATTTCGATAAAGAGGAACAATATTGTCTACCTTCCTGAATTCGGAATGGATATCCTCTGTACAAGTTCTAATAAATATTTTTGAAAATACTCGTGCGTACTGCGTGTTTCAATCTTAATTTGCGTTAATTGAGCGGTGACTATTCGTGGCCTAATTTCATTTAAATGTAACTTTCATCGCAATTTTCATTTACTCGACTGCACCTCGCACGACGTATTTGTTGATCCTATAATCTGCGCAATTGAATTACAAATTTCGAAATTAGATCGGAAAATCGAGGTGCATTAAATTACATTAAGGGAGATTGATATTTTCGATAATTAGGAACCAATATCACGGCTGCAGATTGTTCGCCAATAAATTCGATTAACCCGGTCAACGAATTTGCAGGTTTATTTATAAAAACGAAAGTTGCGCTAATTCTCTTTCATCGCGTTTCGCGCATTCGTTCCGTACAAAATCTCGCTTTTCGCGCGCGTTATCGCTTCACGGATGCATAGCATCTGCAAATAACGCGTTACCTGAACGCGTGCATCAATTATTTTTGAAATTCTGTAAAAATTCCTGCCGTAAATGCTCCGATCACGATTTTTTTTCCGACGATTAATATTCAATGGCCGCTATTGTACATAAATATTTATGAATGAATTCACTTAAGCGTTTTCATGCCGACTAACGAGCTGCAACGTGTTTTTCTTTTTTTTTTTCTTTTTTCGTAGCGTTCAGGTATGCTTCGAGTGTGTGTTCATACTAGCTTGTGTAAGTGAAAAAAAAAAATGAACTTTGCACGTGCACCGTGACGTATCGGCCCGGTTTATTACACGTAATTGTTAACATTAGTTTTGCGCTGTGTTGCGATGGATAGATAACCAGGGGAAGCGAGGAAGAGTACGTTGACCTACTGCCGATGATGACATAGGAACGAACGAAACACGCGGTCGCATGAATACGCATGATCACTGTCGTCTCTTCAATTTCTGTCGATTTAGAAATTACCAAGAACGATCGGGCGAATAATAATTAGCCAACGCAGGGCGTATCGCGTAAAACGGAACGTTAACACATCTTGTTGCATTCATGCGCGTATGAGGAAAAACAATTTAACAAGTTATAAATAAAGTTTAGTTTATTCGTTTTATTTGGCATTATTTTTTTTATTATTACTAGCCATTATTCAAACAGCTTGTGCATGGTTAGGCTAAATAAAGTGTTACGAGCTGTTTTTTTTTTTCAAAATCACAGCAGATGACGACATTCTCAAATTTTTTTCTACATTAAATGATGCAAGACTGCTGAATAATGTTTTCTAAAAAAATTGTATATCTAGAATATAAAATGGAATATTGTATTTAGATACATTGTAATTATCCAGTTTAATGTGTTGTCAGAATGGCGTCTTTCATAAATTATAGCTCCCTCTAAGAAGATCATTAGTGTTTTTGTTTTTGGCTTCTTTTTTTGGTAAATCTTGCAAATTTTGAGAATAAATATTTCTTGTCGGATTAGAATAGTATGCTGTGAGAAGTAGATCCTGTAGTTACAGGATAGAAAGCTTTCAAAAGCAAAAATATCTGAAAGGGAATTTTTATAGCTTTCTATCAGCAATGAGGAATACGAATACCTGATATTAAACGGCATGCGTGAAGTTTTGTTTTTTGTTTTAAAATTCGTATGCCTCGCGTTAAACTTTTTGTTATTCCGCGTTTGCGTGTTTCTCCCATTGATTTTTACGAATGAAAACCAAGATAAAACCAAGATGTTAATGGACACTAACATCATCCATCGCTGCAACTGGTTTTGCCGGATGTTTTTTTAGTCTTTTAGAAGGAACCGAGGTGTTCTCGTTAGTTATGTTCGTGTTTGTGAAAGTATGCTGACAACGCCCGCCTCTCTAAAGAATTTCGCTAAAATACAAATTTGTCAATATTTTTGATATTCGGTTGATAACGATCGAAATTGTGAATATCTAGCGAGATTTTATTCTCATATGTTTAGAAGGTTCTGCGTTTATGTGTTCGTAATTTACGAATGATATTCTTAATTTAATGGACTCCTCGGCGAAGGAAATAACAACGTTGAGATTTATTTAAAGTATTTTAATACACTGACCAATTGTCGCAAAAGTAAAAATCGTGGTTAGTAGTGTGGATAAAAAGTCTGTGTAACAATATTAATAAATCAGGATGTGATGAAATTAAAATAATGCGTTCGTAGTATTTAATTGCAAGTAAAATTATTTTATGTTTTATTTTAACACGAAATTGCAAAATCCGCTTGAAAAAAATTAACGAGGTATCGCCAATTAAACATAGAAAAGCTGAAGAGGATTTCTGTAAATAATAACAGGAAATTGCACGTCAGAATTATATTGTTAATAAAAAGTGGCGAACTACACTGCCAGTAAAACGCGCTATATTAGCAATATGAACACTTTCACATGTTTCTCCTTATTGTACTCGAGAGCATGAGAGAATTCTTGGAAGTAATTATGTCTGATATCTCAGAAAGTAAATGGCAGTATTAAAATTTTTACACAGAACCAGGTTTTTAAAAAGTTTACCGAGGAAAGCAAAACTTACATATCAGCACACAAAATAAATGAATATCTGGGATTTAACGACAACAAAATATTAAACAAGACGTTCCTCCTGGTTGATCTGGCGTTAACAAATAAAGTTGAGCAGTGGCAATTTTCATTTTTTTTCTATTTACTCACTTCATAGTAACTTCTTAAATAAATTGTACCAGTTTACTGAACGATATGGAAAAGGTATATGACATGTTTGCAACGGGTTGCTAATATTGTCACAGTAAATAAATAGTAGTAAACGTGCGTAGTATGTTGATACCGGTTATCATTAAATCTAATCGCAACAATTGCGTTTCTAGCTTTAGAAGGACTTGCAAAGTACACAGCGTATTGATTTAGGCTTTTTCTTCTGAAAACTAAAAAATCTAACTAAATATGTACATCGAGTTATCGAGAAAATTTCAAACTTTTTTCAAAGTGTTAATCGAGAATTTGATCAGATTTTCGGAATAATATAATCGACTCAAATTAGAATCCGAGGACTGAACAATTCTGGGGACCATCCGCCATTTTGTCGCTCTGCTATTAGGACAGTGTAGAAATCGCGCGGTTTAAATAATTCAAAATGGTTTCAATTTTTTCCGATAAGGCAATAGAGAGCACTAAAAATCCACTCTAATCCTTATAGATATGAAATTAATAAATCAGATTTGAATCGATGATGGTAATTCTCCGTTGAAATAATAATAGTGGTTCACGAAGACGTCGAACTAAAAGAGATGTACAAATTGTTAACAATTTCATAGATTTTTCTTTTTAATTTCTTTTCATTAAACAAAATGTTTAATCGAATCGTGAAACAGTAACATTCCTGAGGGGCTTTAAGTTAGCTCTTTCGCGCAGAGGGTCCTCGAACGCATCTCTTATGCAGTTTCATTCAAAAGAGAGTACAATTTCACTGGATGCACTGTGTTGCACCTGCGAATGAAACAAGGTCATGAGAACTAAGACCGTACGATGGCTTTCTGCTTTTTTCTCGACCGCTTCCTCTATCATTTCGACCGAAAAAAAAAGAAACGCACCGAAGGGGACGTAACTTATGAAACAAGATATACATAACTTGGTCGCAGAGGCGTGACTCATTCCGAACAGTCTTTCGTGCAGGTCCATTTTTCTCATTTGCCGGATAGTGATCGTTGCTCGTTGCGGGCTTTGCGACTGCGGATTGATCGATCGCAATCTTGTTTTCAGATTTTTACAAACGCCCAGGTGTTTCCTGTCGCGCACCTATCTCTACCGTCGAATTCCAACAAAATGGAGACGCAACATCGCAGGAAAAAATCAATTTGTTTCTCAGAATTTTGTCGGTAAAGTAGATCCGGCACTGAAATCTAGTGCAGGTAT
Organism: Halictus rubicundus; assembly: GCF_050948215.1. Classification (NCBI taxonomy): domain Eukaryota; kingdom Metazoa; phylum Arthropoda; class Insecta; order Hymenoptera; family Halictidae; genus Halictus; species Halictus rubicundus. Next base: position 25,521,534 of record NC_135150.1, read on the forward strand.
TTTTTTTTTCTATCTTGAACGCAGTTTTTTCCTGAAAATAGAAAAAGAGAGATTAGCAGTGTCGCGTTCCAATCGTTAGTTCAGTCGTTATCAAAAAATACTGAATATCTTCCTCCTTGAAAAAAACTCCTCAGGACTGAGTCACGCTATTTTTCTAAAGGTAAACAAATAATTGTTTTAGGGTCATCGGTACTTTCTTTAGCAGGATAGATAATAAAAAACTAAATTCGGTGGATACCATCTGTTTGACCTTGACACGACCTTGAGCAAAAATAATCATGTTTTGATGCGAGAAAGATGTAGAAGTTCATAACTTCAGCCTGAATTATGTATTTTTTACGTCGTGTTATTGAGTTCTTGGTACAAGGTCTCCTAGATATCAACGATAAAATGTTGTATAAAAACGAATTATAAATGAGGTCAATAATGATTATTACGGAACGGGAACAGTTTGAATATTTTAATTTTAACAGTATAGGCATACTCTGAAATTAGTCAAGAGCATCGCGTCGCGCGTAAATTGTTAATTAGAAGTATAAAAGCATTTTAGGAGGTTTCGTGTATGCCATCGAGAACTCTGGGTCAATATTGGTACAGTTTTTTGGTTTTAACCCCACTTATTTGGGACACGAATGGGCAGATGGAGGGATGTTTCTTAAATAGCCCGTCGAGACCCACAATTTGAGGTATGACTCATTAAAAAAACACGTTTCCACTTCTGGTATTCTTCTCGCTAGTGCGTTAGCACCGCGGTACAGATGTTCCTCCGGCGTTCCCCTGTCTGATGCATAGACTGCGAATTTTTATGCACTTGTGACTTATATCGAATTCTAAAAATTGTTTCACGCGTTCCCGGATTATTTCTTTTATCTACCGGAGCTGCAGGAAATGAAGTTCCAGTTAACCTACTCCCTGGAAACTCGTGTCAAACGATTTCTTCATTTTTTGTGTATTTTGTTAACTGTATTACTCAGATTTTGTTGGAAGTTAAGTTAATAAAAATTGGAGTACTCGTGAACGTCCACATACTGACGCATACTTATTACGAAATTCTCTAAACAGTGGAATGAATTAATATTTAGTGGAGATATTAATCTTTATTATGTGGAAAGAAAAATGTTTTCAATATTTTAAAAAATTCTCTCTCGCAAAGGGTTAAAATATTTTATGTTACTGTGTTCCATCTCTGTCTCGAAGAATTTTTATTGCACTAACTGACTCGAAGCGATTTGTAAAGCGACGCTGCATTTTACGGAGCGTCTTGATATTATATCCAATTTTGAAATGAGACTCTTACTCTGGTCATATTCAAATGTTTCAGCTAGCCTTCTTTATGTTTTACTATCACTGTTTGTACTGAGGTTTCTCAGAAGCGATAACATTCTTGGTGTGGACTAAGAAGTCGGAGAATAGTGCTCGTGCGGTAACCTAATAATTCTGCTAGGACGACTGATTATAGTAATGTAGGGACCGTACTGCACGGTATTTGTGATTAGGGTCGTTGAATGCAGAAGAAAATCTTTCGACGTAGTGCAACAGGAAAATATATCAATAAAAATGGCGAAAGTTTTAGTCGTACAATAAGTCGACGAGAATAGAAGTTATGGAAGCTAATGGAAATGGTGGAACTTGTGTCACGTATATATTTTTTAATGAAAAATGCCCGATGAAAATGATTAAACTTGTCAGGTGTGCATTTTTTATGAAACATGTCGGATGTGTTTTGAACGTTTTGGTGAATCACGATGATCCGTTTAAACCAGCTATTGTTTACACATGTTAGAGCTGATAAGATCATAGGAAATGATAACACTTATAGACATAGGTGCAATCATTGCTAGGTGAAAGATGCGTCGTCAATAAATAATACTTTTCCAAGGAACGTTTAATTGTCTTCAAATTGTCGCGACGTCTAAGCACGAAAAATACGATTTCAATAATAGCTACAATCGAGACTAACGTGCCAATTGTTATTAACAATCGCAACAGCTTATCATTTTCCTGGTTCGTGTCTGTTATCAACAATAGGGGTTTTGTGAAACCTGTAGCCTTTATACTCAATATTTTTCAGAAGATATTTATCATTTATTATACTTATAGCTATTATTTATTATACATATAGTTTTGCAATTTTTCTACAGGAGTATAAAAACGTTTTCAAATAGAAGTTTGCAATGAGTACCAGGTCATTGACGCAGAAGTTAATTACTTTGCTATACGATAAAAACAATGGTCAATTTATAGCTGCAGCTTTCCATGACCACGGACTAGCTTTATCATAAATAAAAATCCTTTCAATCCGCTGCTGCTTTGAATAATCGGCCATCGTGAGACGCTTAACAATACAATAATATATTCTCTGTGCGATAATCATCTGGAGAACACATCGTGCACGTATCTGTGTATCGATAAGCAGAGCTAATAGATTCAATATTCTGCTGTTATCAATCTTATCGAAGTTGGGAGACGTTGCGTGAAACATTTATAGTTAAAAAAAAAAAAAAGGTTCACGCAGCATTCTAATACCACCTTTGGAATTGGACTACTTCTTCGATGCTCAAGGTCACTTTAAGGCCAGCTCTCAGACATACTCGAACACGTTTTAAAGTTCACTGAGAGGCGCAGTAGAAAAAAATAGGCTCGGCTGGAAAAAATACCAGTCAGCGTGAAAACGATCCGGAAAATCCTATCATTAACAAAACTTTGCAGTTAGTTTTCGTTTTAAAGATTTTTCGCATCATCGAGAGTGCGGGAAAAATGAATTAACGACTACGCCTTAGTTGTATTGAAAAGTGTTTAGATACTTATAAAAATTATTAATAATATAACTTATTGAATAAGACATATTGGACGAAATCATTGTAAAGAATAGTAATGTCTTGATCCATGTGAAAACTTCGAAACCGTAATCTTTTACCGTCTAGTGTCGAATATACAGGGTGTCCCGGGTTTTAATGGACAAACTTGGGGAGCATATCCTACAAGTGGAAATAAGAAAAAAAAAATGTTATTCGAAGTTTGCTCAGAAACGCTTTATTACAAAGTTATAAACAGGTAAAGTTAGAATTGATGACGGTGGATTTTACTTTACTGAACATTGAAAGGTCGATCGTGTTTATCGGATTATTTAAAAATGCCGTCCTTAACACTAACAGCAAACATGCCTGGTCGTTAACACTAACAGCAAGTCATATCAAAATAGTAAACATGACATGAATGGACAAATAAGATAAACACGTTCGACCTTTCAATGTTCAGTAAAGTAAAATCCACCGTCATCAATTCTAACTTTACTTGTTTATAACTTTGTAATAAAGCGTTTCCGAGCAAACTTCAAATAACACTTTCTTCTTATTTCCACTTGTAGGATATGCTCCCCAAGTTTGTCCATTAAAACCCGGGACACACTGTATAATAAATTAAGAAACAAAAGGTTGAATTTACTACAAAGTTTGTTTCAGATTTCAAAATAATTGATTACTTATGGGTTCCCCTAATATTACCAAAACATCCGTCACATTTTTCTGATTGAAAAGATATCAAATACTACACTGTTTGGGTCACATTTACTTTGTTTAATACATGATACATATAGCAAAACCTCTATTATCCGTACTGATCAGTGAAGCCTGAGTGCTCGGATTATAGAACAGTTATTTACCTGCATTGCTAGATTGAATCTTTATTACGTATATTGCTGACTGTTTATATGTGATACAATAGAACAGAGCTGCTCAACATGCTTATTAGTGGGCAAGGGCGCCCGCCGATGCCCGTGGGCACAGTTACGGGCAAATGACTTAGCGGAGTGGGAGTAGGCGTAGCCCACATTGGGAGAGGGGGGGGGGGTGCTTTCTTTATAACTCGTAAACGAATTAACCAATATCGGTGAAATTTTCAGCATGGATGTAATTTATTCGAGCGAATCAAATGCATTCTTTAAATTTTCAATACAGGCTCAGATAAAAAAGCTGAAAACACCAACTTTTACTATTTCTTTTGCGATTCCGACCAATTCAAATTTTTTTTTACACCTCGTCTAATAAACTAATCCTTCTAACTTCTCAATAAAATCCAAGTCATTCGATCTAATTTTTAAAAAGTTATGTTGCCTCAAACAGTGTAGACTCAGTTTTGCTCGTTAGCGTGTATTGCTTTGTAACAGTGACAAGACTGTGCCCATTCAGACTTCATACAACTTTTATTGTAATATGTGCTTGAATGAAGAGGTTCATCAAAGAATTTCCTATGAAAACATTTTTACAATTTCAGTAATTGTAAAAGAAACAATTAGGAAGTCATTGTAACTGGTCCGGTAGTTCTAGTGTTAACAACAAAATAATGCCACAAATGTGTGATGGTCAATGTTATATAAAAAAACAATTATAATGTTAATAATAAGCATCACGTTACTTAAGTGCTGCACTCTGTCGCAGCGGGGATAAATTTTTAACGAATATCGTGCACATTCCATCCGGACATTACTGTAATTGAAAAATCGGATTGATATGCGAAGTGAAAGTTTATTTGAACAAAGCATCCGAACGCTTTCCGCTGTGGCGTTTCAAGGCTGATTAGTCCGCAAGGACGAAAGACGAAAAATGGAACGAAAATGGAGGAACGGGTAGCGCGAACGAGAGCAACAAAGCAGAAAGACGCACGGGACGAGCGTGCGAGGCGAAAGGAAAAAGAAAGTTTGCAAACCAGAAGAAAAAAGATAACATAGGCGAGAATAAATTTCTGGGATGCGGTGGATTCAAAAGGGAAAGATAAAGAGCTCCAGGTGAAGATTAAAGGACGGGATGTGGCGAACTTGTATGAAACTTGGGTGACGGAAAAAGGCTGAATGGGGGAATACCGGCGAGAGTTGGACGGGGAATGCTCGTGAAAAGACAATGGGGGAGGAAGATGGCGAGAAGAAAAGTGAGATGAATTGGAAAGCGATGGAGAATAAGTACGGTGTGCGCGCAGAGACATTAGGCTGCCGGCAGGTTCACCTGGCTGGGAAAGAAAGGGAACGGAAGAAGGGTGAAAAGGTTACAAACCAAAATAGTTATTCCTTTTTACGATTCATCTTCATTGATACCGTTCCTTTCTTTATTACACCAGCTGGCGAAATAATAAGCAGAGTGCAGAATTCATGCAGATAAGAATTACGAAAAATTAGGGGGCTGGCCGCTAGCTCCAAGACCAATTAGGGGGCCTTGACTGTCTAAAATATGCCGGCTTCTGGAATTTTTTTTAAGGACAATTAATATGTGAAAAATTCCGATTTTTCACAGCGATAATAGCACACGCCTTGACTTTGTTCTGCATTTTTTTCAGAGCAAAATATTTAACACTAAAGCTACCACCGCCGCACAGTGGGCAATTTGGACAAAATCGGATTCAAAATGAAGGAACTTTCGACAGGAATGAGGTAGAGCGATGAAATTTTTTTAAAATGAAAGCTGCAACTTTGTAGAATATGGGAAAAATAGAGAGATTGTGGTACGAACGTTTTTTAACCTCGAGAAAATTCGTTAAACGCGCACAAATTCAAGAAAATTTTAGTTTTTCCAATACCACGCGCGGAAAAAATTTTTTCTTAACATGCTATACATCATTTCCCATAGATTTTTTCACGCTGATTTCAAATCTGGTTTCAAAATTTGTCTACGACCTCAGGATTTTGCAAAAAATAGATATTTGTGACAAAAACTAATGAAATCATTTTTTCGTTGAAATGATTGGATGGTAATAATCTCCCTATTTTTCCCATATTCTACAAAGTTTCAGCTTTCATTTAAAAAAAATTTCATCGCTCTACCTCATTTCTATCGAAAGTTCTTTGATTTTGAATCCGATCTCGTCCAAATTGACCACTGTGTGCCGGTCAACAGTTCCAGATTGTTTATTATTGATTACAGAAATTGTAAAGATGCTTTCGTGCGAAATGATTAAATAAATATACATAGCAGAGCATGTCTTATAATACGAATCGCACAAAATCCCAATAAATTCAATCTCGTCATTTTTATAAGACAACATGTCACTTTTAAGGCTCGGTAGGTTTAGTGTTAGAAAATTGCTGTTATTCGCTGTTTTCGAAACGGCTTTGACACGTGAATGTGCCATTGGTGACAAAAGTTGAAACGTCTGAAATGAAAATGTTTTTATTCCCAAACTAGAAGGTATTATCGAAAATGTAGCGTAGTAATTTTTAGCAGCCGTGGTACTACTAATAATATGAAGATTTTCTAGTAGTTAACTTAGGAATGTAGCAATAGGGAAAAACAGTTTAGATGTCAAGTATTTGGTTGCAGTGATATAACGTTGTCTAGATTCATCGCACCACTTGAATCTGCTGTTCCGCTGTCTTTCAACGTTTACTCTCCTCGGCCCTTACCGTGCTCTTTGTGACGTCCATTATCGTCTTCTTGACTCTCCACCTTATCTCTTGTAACTACATCCACCTACGCCCATTTTCTCTTTCTCCCAGGATCTCTTTTAGTCTTCCGACACCTTTTTTTCTCTCCCCCGTGCGAGTACTTCTCGAGCACGTGAGTCCATGTTTCTTTCACTCCTCCTCGCATGCTATACACACAGTGTACACATAAATTGTACGGGCGAAACTTTGCCAGCATCTTTTTTCACAGACTGTACCACTGAAAGAGGTGGCGGAAAAACCTGGAACGCATTTTTTCGCTACGCCCTTTTAACCCTTTTGCCACCGGATGAAACCGTGACGGTATATTTGTAACATTAAACCCCTCGGTCGTATCGAGTCGGCGATCAGGATTTCACACGGAATCTGCTAAATATGAATATTACTAATTTCCTTTAGGGGAGTGCACCACCGTATGCTTGAAATTGTTAAAAATTTGTTTTCAGTGATTATTCAATGAAATGAAAATATCTGTTAAGGGGATGTTTAGCAACCCTTCGAGTTTCATATTTTTTTGTTATTTGAAATTAGAAAATGACAACGTTATACAATATTGTCTATCGTCATGTTTGACTCCTTGGATGGCACCCACTACCGAAAAAAGTTCATGGAAGACACTTTTATGTAAACTTAATCAAGAATAAATAATTTTCTATGCAGTTTTTTGATATCTTAGCCTATTGGACTTTTATAAATATTTAAAATTAATTATTCTTAGGGAAAAAGATCGCATTCTTTAAACAGTCGCGATTTTCTTACTTTTTTGAACTGTTAAATTTACAACAAAATTGTTTGCCTTCGATGCTATTAAAAAGACTGAAATTAGAAACATAGAATGACTCACATAATTGGTCAGACAACTTGTAAATCAGAATAAAATTAGAATTGGTCCAAACGACTTCAGAATGGCGTCAGACAATTGGAAATGATGAAAATGACAACTTTTCACGATTTTTGGTCTATAACTGCGATTTTAAATATTTTTAATCGCTTATAGCACACAGCAACATTCGTCCGTCAGTTTCGATGAAATTTTCGGCATTGTCTTACAAGAGCTATGTTTAAAAAAATTCATTACAGGCTCGGATAAAGAAGTTGTAAGAAACAACATTTGTTTACGTAAGATGAGGAAAAAATTAAACTACCTTTTGTTATGTATCCGATTTATCGAGACTCCACATTAACGAAATAGCCTTTTGATGTAGTATAAGAATTTGCGATTTATCGACAGCTTAATTTTGAATACGCTTTAAATTGATTATGCTAATACAATTTATGACTTTTCAGGGCCGGCACACCAAGACTGGTCAGTTGGCAGCCATCAAAGTTATGGACGTCACAGAAGTGAGTATTGGTTCAGGCGTGATGATTACAATTCCGAGCACTTTCTTTTTATCGATAATAATGTATTCAATTAATCAAAGCGCAATTCAGCATATTAAAGTAGTCACAGAAATGGATGAAAGTAGAGTGCAGATGTATACCTTTATCTTTTGTATCTTACAAAACTACGCTGAGCGTATTACGAACACTCTTTTTATTTAATAAAGATTTTTTATTTATTTATCTGATCTCTATTTTATTTTCTATCTTCTTAACGCAATGCCTGCTCTCCGCTCATTATTATCGTTATTAGATATTGCTAAAAGAACGTACAATATTCGACTGTATTAATTTGCAAAGTACATGTTTTCACTCAGTCAATTTACAAATAATGATTTAATAATTAGAAAACTGTTCAGAAACTGTAAATATTGAAAATGGAAATTGCGGTTTCAGAATTTATCGTTTTTATTAAGTCTATTAACAAAGCAATGTAGAAGCTTGTTGCGAGTGAAAAAAAAGGTGAACGCGTTTACAAATTAATTGTTTTCTAAACGATCGTGAAAAATTAGAGCTCCACCTCTGACCTTTTCGATCATGGTGCTATTTCTTGAATCTTCCCTTGTGCAACGTAGAGGAAAGTAAATCGATGTGAAGGTGCAGAAAAAAAGAAGATGAGCCCCCATCTCGGTGATCTCACACTCTTTGTCGGCCACTTAGTCTATTTTCCGTGAAAAATATTAACTAGGACAGTTAAAAATGAGAATGCAGGTTCTCGTCGTTCAAACACCCGTCAGGTTAATTTATCCCCTAGTTCGTTAATAATTTCAATGAATATCAAATGCTGGGGTTATTCGGTGACGTAATGCTGGGCGGATTTTAATGAGATAGCTCGTGAGATCAGCGTTTTTGAAATGATGATAATTAATGTGAAATTTCTCGGTAGCTTGTGAACCGACCGGTTGAGATTCGGTCGATGCGAAATTTTCTCGGAAAAATATAATTAATGAAATTGAAGGGTTAAGAAATATTAACAGTGCACTTTTCGATTGAGTTTTCAATCAAAATTATATTGTTACTAATTGATAACATTTTCAACTGAGTTTTGCTGCAATGAACCTTCTAATCAATGAAACTTTGTCGCCCAATTCGATTTTCCAAAATTAAACTATGTAAATGGGGAATTGCATAACAGTCTGCAGTTCAGTTATTATGTTCGCCGGTTACTTGCTTTATGGGTTCTAAGTACAGTGATTTTTATAAATGTGGAGCGCTTCAGATCTTCAAAGTTGGAATATTCGTGATTTTCTAGGTAATATTATCGTTGTGTGTTCATGACTCATACAGGTAATAATGACTACTCCCATTTCAGTGATTTCTAGCAAATCCACGAATCATTTTTCCAGTTCTTTATCTCCCAGAAGACATTCTGCAAATATCAATAGAAAGTTCAGTCGCGATAAATCGGTTCCAGATTTTTTATTTTACAATTCTTAACGAGTACATACTAAAAAATTATTTTAAAAAACAGACATGCAAGTTTTCATTTAGACTTACCTTCATTTTAATAACAAGTGTTCAGTATATGTGGGACCCAATTACTGTGCCTATATTAATTATACTTATTTTTAAAGCATGATGAGAATTAAAAAAGAGATGTATAACATATATTGTATTTTAACTGATTTTAATGGAAAAAATTCAATATCCATTTTTTAATATTCATCATACTTTAAAAATAAGTATGATTAATACAGGCACAGTAATTGGTACCCCCACAGTAATTGGGTCCCGTGCCTTACTGTTTTACAATTTTTTGCGACTAAAAGGTTTACTTTTGAATTAAACTAGCCAGGAAAAAGGTCCTTATTAGAATATAAAAACCTGCATGCAGGACACGGTACCCATTGTTTTCCTCCTGAATAAAGGAGGATTTTTTAATGCTTTATAAATAGTAGAGAATACTTGAAAGTTTGATTGCGCTTGACGTTCCTTTGGGGACGGCGTTCGTTTATTGTTCACGCTTCCCTGCTCCTTCAAACATGCTCCTCTGCTACGCAGATTTGTCGAAAGGTCAGAGAGTCGTTTGCAACGTCTGAACGCACACAAGCGTTCTCCTATTTAGGACTTATTCAGATTGCCGGCAACATTTTCAGGCGACAGTTGATTTACGTCGTCCTCTCACTAAAACAGCAATTATATAGAGTATAATCTTTTAAACATTTAGATACATTACGTACCTCTTAGTTGTACTGAAATACTTTAACATATTTTGAATTATTCTGTGCAATTATTATGCAAACAATGGTGCAACCACTGTGCGCCTTTGGCAGTTGAAAAAAAGAGCATTTCTATGTCCATTATAGTACATTGTGTGATCAGTGTCGCGAGATGAGGGGAGGGAGCACGAATCGAGGGGAAAAAGTTTTACCCTCTCTTTGCGTCACGTGACCAGGCCGCGGTAGAAGGGGAAATTAGAGTGGGGGGAGCAAGTCTTGATCTGGCGACACCGAGTGTGACTCATACCATAGAAAACATCTTCGCAATTTATGTTCAGGGTACCAAATGTTAAGCAACGCTTTTTTTTTACATTGTACGTTGCATAAAATGTTTCAACAATAACGGACACTGTTTCGAACACGTTAGAAAAACAAACAATTCTAACATGGTGTGTGCAAGATAAACTATTATCTTGTAAAAGTAACTCCATCAAAGGCCGTTTGAAGGTCAAGTGGTACGAAGCACAACATTTAATTAGTACAAGTACAATTGCTGAAGTGTGACGCTTCTATAAAGTTTTTTCCCCTGTGAAATATTTTTAATTTTCATCATAAACGATTGTGTAGATCATAGACAATACTGTGTGTTATTTCTATACACAGCAATGATCATTTCTATTTTTTTTTTTTTTTTGATACAGTATAATCGGTATAATTAGACTGTTCATGAGAAAAATGAGTAGCTGAAATATAAAACAGTGAAGACATTAGAAAATATAAAAAATATCGGTACAATCTGTTGGACTGATTGAAAAGATCAAAAGAAAAAATTCATTTTCATGCAGTTTCTATTCCTGACAATTGACTTAGGAAATGTATATTTTTCCGCAAAAATCCACAGTCTTGTTACACTGATATCAGTAAATCTGGTTCGAAACTGTACATTTCGTTATCTGGAAAATGGCCGCCCTCGTTCGAAAACTTCTTCCACTTCCACGTTGCCCATCGACTTTGCCGTGTCCTCGAAATCGATTAGTTTTTGCTTGTTCGCTGTTTTATCGTTATATTGCAGACAAGCCGTTTTATGCAGGAATCATCCAGGATAACTCACGAAAACGCTGTTTTCCTCGAAGTTTCTTCTTCATCCGTTATTTCGCGGAACAATAAGCCTTTCTCCCGATTGCCTCTAATCCGTTTTATGAACTTTCAAGTGACACCTCTTCTGGCGCGCACAGTTTTCGAACAGATAAGTACTTGCGAAAGTATCCGAGCGTTCTTCAAACACCGATATAAAGTGTAGATACGAGTTTCGAATCGGTGACAAACCGTATTATCCTTCTCTCTGCCATAAACTGCTCGATCATTAGCTACGCTGTTCCCAGTGGTGTGCGGTTTCTTAATTAGAAATTCTTCGAAACACATGTTTCTCTTATGAACGTGAATGAATCGATTTTCTTTTTACTTGAACGAGTGACTTTAATCGTTTAACTTGAATCACAATTCAAATCTTTTCATTTTTCCAATTATTCAATTTAAAGAAGAAAAATAATTTCTTCGAACTCGTCAAAAAATTGTATTAGATCGAAGTAATTGTTACTTTAATTCAGCTTATTTTTATCGAGGAGATACCAGTGATTACTAGGTCGCAAATTTTATGCATTTATGGCAAAAGTGATTAAGAGAAACAGCAAATATATTGGAGGAATTTAAAAATACTGTTATATTATTTTCAACCTATACAAATCATTAACGAATGGCATTAATATCTCCTTGAGAGCTGTTTATTTTAAAAAATTGGAAAAATAAGGAAGAAAACGAAGTTACAAATTATGCTCTCGTTTTATTTTCTATTTCATAACACAGTTGATCAATAGTTAAATTTAGATTATAGATTTTCGTGACAGTATAAATACTTACTAAGCAGCGTATACAATTATTCGCTAAACAAGAAGAAAAATTATTTTAAATGTCACTAGAAAATTATTGTTTTTCCTCTGCTTAGATTTCCTAAAGTCAGCGCTAGTCACGTGCCGCTCGAGATGTCGCGTAATTTCGCGGCAGAATCCCGTGACCGTTTGTTACGTCTTTCGATCGTTAACATCCTTGCCGTGGGCAAACATGTATCACTTTCCAATTAGCGGCTGGCCGAATCGGCTTTGCGGTACTTCTAAATGCTTGGCACAAGATGAGTCACGTACCTTCGGTGTCACAACCTTCGTCTTTATCGCAACCTTCGGGTTGCTCAATTCCAGTGCATCCTTTCCGTATTTACATCGTGGCCGCGACAGTGCCGTATCCGTTCTCGATTCCAATTCCAACAGTCATGCACACGAAACGATTCGGCTATTCTTCCGCGAGGGGGGGACCCATCCGCGACATCATCTCCTTCTTTTCTTTGTCCGCTATTCCTGGCTCCATCGGTGTCGTTGCTCCTCGGGCACTCTTTCATATTCTATCTCTCCACAAAATTAACTCTCCGTATGTTTTTCGCGATAACCGAACAGCCCGTTCGGTGTTCCATTCTATTTTTGCGGGCGAAAAACCGCGTCCCGACACGTGTAACGAGTGCAACCCCAGAATGCACCCTATGGGATTCGAAAAACCATGATTCTCGAAGAGCAGCGCACACGGAAGTGACCGTTAACAGCGTGCTATAACAGCTAGCTGGTGACCAAACATGCTGGGCTCGCAAATAGTGTTCCTGATTTCTCAACATTTTTCATTTCTCGGGAAATGAGAGATAGGACTATATTTCTCGAGAATTTTTAATGAAATATTGGGAAACTTTTACACCAAACTTTTATAAAGTGAAACATTACGGTTTTGTTTCGAAATGACTTCTTAAGGAGCATGATGCGTCTAATGTAGAATCAGACAATCTACTTCTTTTTTCTTTGTAACAAAATCTGTAGCCGTAGAAAAATTTCTTTCATTTTGTGTGGATGTTGGCTTTACCGTACACAGAACATCCAAAAGTTGCTGAAGATTGGGTGTCCTTTTTCCAGTGGACACAAAAATTTGGAATTCCTTTGTTAGAGTCCGGAATTTATTTTCTTCCGCCGCTAAACTCTTGACACTAAATTCTTGAAGGCTATCTGCAATTTCTAACTGTTTTTCCAGTGATAGTTCCTCATTCTGAGAATCTGAAAGTTTTTCACTATTTTCATAAGAATTACTGTTGTATTTTCCGAAAAGTCTGCTTAGAATTTGTTTTGCCATTTTATACATATCTGCCTTGGATGTTAAATAAAAAAATGTATCTTCTGAATCTTTTTGCAGAGACTCTGGATTATGCAGATATTTTATACGGGATACAACAATCTCCTCTTCTTTTAGAAAATTCTTCTTGAATAACAACAAGAAACTCAATTCAGTATTCAATTTTTCTAAAGTTTTAAATAAGAATTTAAGAGAATTTCAGAATTTACATGTTATAAAATAAATGAGATTCATAAGAATTTTCGTAGATTTAAATTTCTCGAGAAATACTGGAATTTCTCGAGAAATGAGAAATAATCAATTATAAAATTTCTCGAGAAATTCCCCAGAAGGAACATTAATTGCAAAGAATATCCACGGTAATGCCTCGATACATGTCAAACCTTCAGTGTCGAAGCGTCACTCGTATCGTGCACAGAGAATCAATAACTCAATAATCAAGAACTCAATAATTAAACTTTTTTGTTTCTAACGATTTCTTCAGGAAACCGTTGCCAACATATTCGTAACACTTTTCTGATTAAAACGATACCAAACATGACACAATTCCGGTCATGTTTACTTGCTTCGTCCACGGTATAGTAAAATCTCTGTTATCGTAATTAATCGATGCAACATGAGTGTGCAGATAATGGAACAGTTGTCCAGTTACGGTATTAAATCGTTATTGATTTGTAGAATGAATTATGTTGGATATAGATCGCTTTAGGTCGAAGCATCGACTGATAATGGAAAATTCCGATATCGGTTCGGATAAGCGAGGTTCCACTAAATCGTGAATTGAGCAGGACAATGTGCTTCGAATTATGTCGTGTTTGGGCTCGTTTTAATCGGAAAAATGTCGCGAATATGCTGCTAAAGAGTTTTTCAAGGTAATTAGAAACAAGCAGTTTTGTTGTTGCACCCACCTTTGTAATCGCGTCGATGGAAATGGCGCAAGCTTATGGACGACAGTGGACATTATTTCAATATCGTTTCTTTGGCAAGCAATCCACCGTCTTTATAGTCGTCTCGCTGGAACTGACAGCGAGCTTGTGGACAGCAAAGGAAACACTATTTTAGTATTTCCTTTGGCCAGCAATTTTCCATCTTGTTCTCTATCAGATTCGGTTGTTGCAGATCAATACGTTGGTATTGCTCTCTTTATGGTCGTGTCGTTCGGACTGACATCAAAATTATAAACCAGTAACAAATAATAAATAAATAATAATAAATTATCAGACTCTCGGTTATCGCATATATATAAACTTCATTCTGATTCCCCTAAGGGTTACAAATCCTTATCCACCTCCTTCTTCCATCACCGCTTTTCTATTTTCACCTTAACCTAACTTAACACTACCTTAAACGTATACTTAGCCTGAACATAAATCTATATATATATAGAGAGAGAAAGAGTATTTTTACAAAAGTCCTTATATAACTCGGTTATCGCATATAAAAAAGATTTTGCCGATCGATGTACGGTGTACATAGTCTTGTAAACTGACATCGTGTCTATTAAACAACCGTGTACACGAATTTTTTTATTATATCTTTTGTCGGCGGCTCTCTGTTAGATGTTTCTCTATCGGTTTCGATTATGTTATAAGATTGAGTCACAAATAATTTCCGTTTCTAGGAACAAATTGCAACGAAGCATTTACCATCCCGATGACTCATACTCTAACTGATTGATCAATGGCGACAAGTTGGCATTGAAAATAATGGTGGAATGTAATTGTCTGAAATACGATTGTTGCTTCTTCTAGTAATAAATAAAATCGATATACTGACACGGGAATGATTTATGACTCAATTTAATTGATCGAAGGCCCGATTATAGTCACACTGTTACGGCTAAACATCTTATGGACAACATATTGTACACGATTTTACAACTACTTCTATCTTATTTCTCATTCGATTAGACTGTTACACGTGGGAAATTTATTTCACTAATTGACACACACGACGGTGCATTATTTTTACAGACGTGTCGTTAAGTCTGACAATAAACTCGTTGATAATAGTGTACACGGTGTTATAATCTGGCGTCTGTTCTCTGATATTTTCTCTTCATTTTTCCCCTTCGCTGTCATCAACAACACTCCACCAACGTTGATCGGTTTAGATAATCAGTTTAGATAAGAAACGTTCGAGAAGGCTAATCGCCATTCAGCTGAACGATATCAAGTAAATCGAGGAAGCTTGAACATGATGAGGAAATAATGCGTCCCGCTAATTCTCTTATGCACATACCAAGCAGGACATTTTGTAGTTAAATCGACACTTCAATTCCGTCAAAATTGGGACCAATTATTGTGTAACATCCGGAAAACATTTTTTGAATGGTTCTCTTTTTCTGATATCATCGCTATAGATCAGCTGCGAAGCAGGAATGAGATTAATAACAAATAAATCGATGATAGTGGCTCGCTTCCTTGGATTTGACCTAATTCGATCCCTCGTAATAGCAGGCTTAATAAACAATGTTTATAAATTACTACACCTTGTGCTGATTGCGTACTGATCGATTAAGAAGCGGCATAATAGTTTACTTACTTTAATATTATTTTTTTTATGCAAGGCTGCTTTAATAAGATTATAGAGATCAATGTTAAATCATTATAGCATTTTCCACGCGCTTTCATCCTTTGCTTTTTAATTCAACGTTGTCGCCTGTGACAAAAATTTGAAGCTATTAAAGGTTTGCAAAATGAAAATGATTGGAAAAATTCTGACATCGCAACTTTATAAATGCCTTCGATGTATTTCTAACATGAACATCTCTATTTCAGGACGAAGAGGAAGAAATCAAATTAGAAATAAATGTATTAAAACGGGTGGGTACGGAGCAGTTAAGAATATTTTGAAAAATTAAATTTGTCCACCAGGCGGTGTAACTATTAAATCGATTGTTGTTGGAATTGCAGTATTCGAATCACAGAAATATAGCAACGTATTATGGTGCCTTCGTGAAGAAGTCGTCACCAGGGAAGGACGATCAGCTATGGTTGGTCATGGAATATTGCGGAGCTGGCTCCGTCACAGACCTTGTCAAGTCAACGAAGGGCCAGAGTTTAAAAGAAGAATGGATTGCCTATATATCTCGGGAGATCTTAAGGGGACTTAGTTATCTTCACAGCAATAAAGTTATTCACAGGGATATCAAGGGGCAGAATGTTCTCCTAACTGACAATGCTGAAGTCAAGCTAGGTGCGCACATGCTCTCCATCTCACCTAACTCCGCTTATATCAATCTCACATAGATTCGTTCACATAGATTTATCTTCAAATTTTCTTTGGATTTGTAACTTTGCAGTAATTCAATCTTTTCTTGCATGTTTAGTTCTTCAAACAAATTGAACGATGTCCGGAAAAATTGGAACGTTTCCACTCCTTCTTCCAGTTTAGCCATTATCTAAGCATGTCACCATGCTAATAGTAATAAATTACACCATCTCGTTGCGAGGAGAGTTCAATATTATAATGCAAGCTATTATATTAACATCAACGTTAAAGCACAAAAGATTTTCCGAGAGACTACACACGAGAACTAAACATACATCGTGCGAATTAAGTATTCAGCGCACGAAGACCTCCCAGAAACGTTTATCTCAAGGTCACGAATCCAAATAGGTGTCGAACAGTGTTATTGACCCTTATAAATCAATAGTCTGGTACCTATTTTTAGCTTGTCTTCAAATTTACAAATAGATACCTTATCTTTAAAATTGTTCGCATATTCTTGTCGACAAATACATAAATTTTACTGGGTAATTGCAAATGTACATTTGAGTCATAAAAGTGTACACTGAAATTTGAACGATTTTATTGTAGAAAATTTTTGGTATTCGCGCAAGGGTTGAATGATTAATCGGTTGCCTTCTGCGTTATAGTTGACTTCGGCGTGAGCGCACAGTTGGACAGGACAATAGGTAGAAGAAATACATTTATCGGCACGCCGTATTGGATGGCACCGGAAGTGATAGCCTGCGATGAAAATCCAGACGCCACGTACGACAATAGAAGTGATCTCTGGTCACTCGGAATTACAGCCTTAGAAATGGCTGAATCACAACCGCCGCTTTGCGACCTTCATCCGATGCGAGTAAGTACAGGCGTGCTGGTGCTTCCCTTTTTGCGCGGCCCCATTGCCATAAAGGCGGATAACAACATGTTTAATTTTTTCCCAATCTGATTACGCGCGACAGGCCTTGTTTCTGATACCGCGTAGCCCTCCGCCTAGACTGAAGTCGAAGAAGTGGTCGAAGAAGTTCCACAGTTTCATCGAAACGGTGTTAGTGAAAGATTACCATCAGAGGCCATACACGGAACAGCTTCTTAAGCATCCTTTTATCCGGGACCAACCGACTGAGAGACAAGTCAGGATACAGCTCAAAGACCATATCGATCGTTGTAAAAAACGTAAACAGGAGAAAGGTATGCTAATTAGAGGGGTACGCCGAATGGGAGAAGCCGCTGTAACCGTTTCAATGAGTATTGATCTGGAACAGTGTAGAATAAACGTTTCTCAGATAATCAAACACCCGTTAAATTCACTGTGTAACCGCATTTCGTATGAAAAATTATTATCTATTATTACACCGTGAATTTTACGCATTCGTAATAGAAGTCAGCGTCGGCATCAATATATTAAAATGATTAAAGGAGGAAACAAATATTATGTATATAATATATATCATCCTTTGCCACTGACTTTGAGCTTCCATTAGAACCAATTTGCATGAAACTCATTAAAACGATTGCAGTTGCCTTGATTCGTATCATAAGTATACTGAAGATTTGTATGTATAGATACATGTTCAGTTTACGAACGTTTACTTAAGTAGTACAGACACAGGCTTCGAAATTTCAATAGTAATTTGAACAATTTTTTTATTAACATTTTTAGGGTACATGTAAGTTAATCGAAACATGTTTGAATTGTAGAAAGAGACGATTACCGGTATAGTGGTAGCGAAAACGAAGAGGATGAGCCAGCATTGGCCGGTGAACCGTCGTCCATCGTTCAAGCTCCTGGCGGTGATACGTTGCGCAGAAATTTCCAACAAATTCAAGAGGGTAGGACTCTGACGCAAGAAGTAGCTCCTCAACCACCTGCTGCTAAAGACAAGCCGAGTAGCAGATCACAAAGAGATATACCAGAGCCAGGACCACCTGCAAGACCCGCCATTCCTCACAGATTAATTGGTCAGTTTGACAACGCATTAATATGTAACTCCTCTCACAATTTCCATAACCTTTCTATTAGCACTTTTAGGACCATCAACGTGTAATTTTATCCTATCGACTTCGACATTCAAGTAGTTTATCTCGTATTAGAGATAGAATTTCTATTTGCGTATTTCCTGTTGTTGTAACTGCACAACGACTCTATCTAATGTCGAATCTCGATCCATAAGAAGATTATATTAAACGATGATGAATTTTTTCGGAAATTTGTGGCTTTCGTGGCTCAGCTTTTATTGTTAAGGCTTTCTTTATTATGAGCTGTGGCTTTTCGAAATTGTTTTTTAGCAAGATTTCACGTGCCTTGCAGCTAGCTTTTGTCCCATGGTAAAAAGAAACCATCAGAAAAATGAAAAAATTCTTTCTCAGAATTCCCTCTGAATTGATTAGTAAAAGAATATGAAATGGTAGGCACGAAGCATCCCCTAACGATAGGGTTGACAGGACTGCCATAATAGACTGTTCTGCCTTTAACAATTTACTACAGCTATGTTTGCGCATTGTAGTAGTTCCAGATCCGCAGCCACCATCTCGGCCATTGCCACCAACACCCAGAGACGACCCTCGGCAGCCTCACAAGGTGTCAACGCCGCCCTCTAATCATCAACCACCTGTCGCCAGTAGTGGCAGTGGAAACTCTGGCGGTCAATCCGCGTCACAGCGAAACAGTCATGTGTTTAAACCTATGGTAGGCTTCTTTGGCTTCGTTCACTGATGACCGATCTTCTCTACGTCTACCACTCTTCTTTCTCTCTCTCTATCTCTTTTTCTATCTTTCTCTTTGATATTGTAACTCCTTTTCTCGGCATTCACAACACGCCAATGAAAACTAATATACGTAGCCAGAGAACTATACTTGGATCATGACGATTTGTAGAAAGGCACATGCTAGTTTTGTTTTACTTTGCCATCTTGCTGTCTGTCAGTGACACACACACGCACACACACGCACATCACACGCGCACACATATCCACACGAGTGTCTCTTTTCACATGGAATACCGTTCTGTCACGTATACTATTCTTGTGTCCTCCTTCTGCTGCATTCTTATCGAACGAACTGCACGCGGAGTTTCGCTCTATTTTGCCAATATGGCGTGCACGCACGTAGACGCGCATTTAAGAACACACGATTGTCTCCTAATGCACTCCGACACGCGGAACATAAACACTATGGACAGGGTGAGCCGTGAGACTGTATTTTTGAAAGAAACTATTCTAATGGCTGCGTCGAAGGTCATAAAAGTTGTCTACTTAGCTGAAACTACTCCAAACAAATAGCATTTGGGATGCAGAGGTCAGGTGTTTCAGCACGTGTAGAACTAATATAGATCTACAAAACACGTATTTCAAATTTTCATTACGGACTCAAATAAAAAAGTTTTGGAAAGTGCCTTTTTATTTTCTTGTGTAATTCTTAGCAATTGCAATTTTTTCAACATTTTTTTCACGCCATTTGATAAATCAATTATATAACTTAAATCTACAAAAGGTATATTTTAAATTTTCATTACCGGCACAGATAAAAGAAGTTAAAACTTGTGACCTTCACATTTTTCTTTGCAACTTTGATCAAAAGTAGTTTTTGATTAACTTTTTTTTATAGATTATTTTTTAAGCGTCCACTTAATATTGTCGCCTACTGTAATTGTGACCATCGATGCACATTCGGATCTCTTCTTTTGGAAAACAGACAAAAAAGAAACACTTGCAGGATACAACTTGAGATTTTTTTTCACCATAACTGAACATTCTTAAAGTATCAATGCAAAACAACTATTCCGACGTTCACTTATTTTAATGGCACAGAATATTATATTTGATCAAAATACAGAATATACACCGATTATATTCGATTTCTTTCACATCAGCCATCTTGAGTTCCACATAAAGAAAAATTCTGTTGTTTAAAATCCCGTATGGTATACATAATCCCTCTCGTACTTGAAATTATTCGGTTTTTGTTTTTTTTCCATGTTCACACGTACCGTAGCTGCCGCCAAGGAGGCCGGAGGTAAGAACACAACACTTATTTTTCTCTTTACATGTTACATTGTTAACCCCACATCTCTACACAGGATCACATTTGACCCTCTCCTTTGTACACGTAACATTGCCGATTATCTATACAGAAGATCTACCAAACAGTCACTCTACATAAGCTCTAAAGCCAATTGTTTCGTCTCATGGATACCATATATTTATATACATTTATATATATATATTTATATATATTTATATATATATTTATATATACACAATCCGCTTGTTTTAATCTCACGCAGAGTACTAATCAACCTTTAGAATTTTCTCATTTAACCAGTTCGACCATCACCGATTTTTCATCGCCCTGTTGCTTGATGCACATTCACCACTTCCTGGTATGCTTCACCAAAAATCGCCTGAATGTCTGCTCTCATCGGTTGAGTTATGCGGTGTTTAGATGCGCAAACACAACACGTTCCCTCATGTTTCGAGAAATGTGTTCGAATCGCGTATCTCTATATCGTACGATAAATTATGAATTTTTCTCAATTTTGATTTGAAAACGATAGTATAGATCACACCGAAAATGTTTCACCAAAATGTATTGGCTCGCGTGGAAAGATAGTACTGTTATCTTCAGTGTAAATATCTTCTTTTGTAAACAACCAAATTTTTGTCTTAACAACGAGATTTTCCTCCCCATGTTATCATACTAAACTATTCACCTTTTGAAAGACTCAGCTGTAACGTAGGTATTTGCAATGGCAATTGTTAGGTATTTGCACATCAAGTGAGAAACGGTACTAAATTTCCACGTGTGATCTAAGAAAAATGGTTAGCAAATGATTGGAAAGATTGGAATATTTCTGTTTGAAATCGATTTGAAGCGTTGATATTTAAATTACATAGTACAGAATACAGAATGATGAACAGAAACGAAAGCTTCAGCAGGGTTGCCTAAGCACAATGCGTCTTACAACTTCTCTGCCACTTTCTTTCTCTTTTCGCCTTGCCTGGCTGTTTGATGGTGGCTTCTAGAAAATTTTCGGAGGTGTCTCGAAACAGTGACTAACGGGGTTGTGCGTGTGTGCGTGTGGGTGGTAGGACTTGGACATGCTGGCCGCTCAACTCAACGAGCTTGGTGTGTCACAGGGCCCAGAGGCCCCGCCAAGGCCGAACAGACAGCATAAGGGCCCTGCTGCATCATCCACATCCAATTCCGTGCAGCCTGCAAGCAGCAACGATCAGAACAACAAACAGATGCCGCAGTCTTCCAGTATTCTTGATCAAGTGAGTATTATATGCCAGCTGTGCAACTGGACAGGTGAAATGAGATCCGTCAACAACATGATTGGACCAAGAACAAAAAGCACACTACTTCACAAAACTGGAGAAACACTGTATTGTAACTGAAAGATTGTAGATCTTTGAACTATTGAAACTTCATGTAAAAGAATCTCAAAATATTCTGTTTATGTTCATTTTATAGTGTGAGCCAACTACCTTCGCACCCTTAAACTCAGCTTTTTTATGCTTTTTTGGAGCAGGGTAGTGTGTAAATGATGAGTAAAATTAAAATCATGATAGCCCATTTTACCCAAGTTTACCATTTTGAGATACTGACCTCTATTTACGTACTGGTAAAAATAAAAATATTTTTTTTTGCAGGCTTTGTCTGTAGAGAGCGATAGCGATGACGACCTTGAAGATGCAGGGGGAAATAATGCGAGAAATGATGGTACCTTGCTCGCTAGCGATCCACCGAAACCTTTGTAAGTAAAACACTAATATCTTGAACCTTGAACTTAATTACTTCATTGACAAAAATGTTTTTGTATGTGGTCATTGGGAAGATACTGCTAAAAATTCATATCACTTGATGCTTTCTATGCTATGCACATATTATCAAAATATATTATGTATTGGAATGTATTTGTTAACCTCCAAAATACTACAAGAGACTTCCATTTCCTAAAGGCATAGAAGGCATTAATTATTGTCAAGAATAATCATGGCATAAATACCAGAACAATGTTTCTTACATTTTCAAATATAAATGTCAGATAAAAAATGGATTCATTCAGTCTCTCATATTAACATCAAAAGATAAGGATATTACTAATTTGATTAGGGCCATCTCATAAGTTCTGAGTGTTTGTTACATTACTATCAAAGAAATTGATGAATGAAGAAATAGACACATTATTTGCAAATATCTTTTAAAATTGTTCAGTACTTCTACTGAACTGTTACTGAATACTGTTACTGAGAAATGTTGTAACTGTTCATTTTACACTGTTGAAATATGCTCTACATTAATCCACATGATCATAAAAAACTTCCTGCGAAAGCTCGTTAGGAACCTGATGAAGAACTTCAGAATACTTCACCATTTTTACGCGTTTGTTAAAAACAGCTGTAAACTTGCATTACGAGCTAATGTTAAAACATTTTACTATTTGTTCATTAACTTACATTCTACAGTATCAACCATGGTAATTTTGTCTTATAACTCCATTGTACTTTGTCCGCTTCTAATGTTTTCCTGACTTCAAATGGCATACCTTTTTTTTTCATTTCACAGAAGTAATTGATTGCTTGATTTCTCTGGTAAAAGAATGAGGAAATTTTAAAAAATAATAAATCAAAACTTATATTAAAATATTTTGCAATCTTATCATAAAATATCACAGGTTAATCTAAAACATAAATTAAAATATGTGAATAGATTATTTTCAATCTATTAAAATCATCAAAGAAAGAATGAACTTTCTATTTGGTTTCTACTTTTTGCAATCGATGCAGAATGTTTTTATTTTACTAAACTTCTCAAAAAATGCTGAACTTCTGAGATGACCTAATCGTTCATGTAAATAAAGAGGTGCAATCGTTTCTTATAATAAGATAATCAAACGAAAAGTTAGTCATAATTATGATTATTTAACCCTTGTGTTGGCAACCAGGTACTAAGGTACCCATTTATTATGTTTCTTTCAAAAATGTCTCAAAAATTACCAAACTGTTCTGAATGCTCATTCGTTGTTCACTGTTACATCGATTTATAGTTGCAAACTACAAGTTTACGTAGCAAGTGTTAAATACTAAAGCTTTAAAATGATCTGTACATTTTGGTTGCCACACAACGGTTATATATATTTAAAACATAGTACTTTAATCAATCATACTAATGTCATTCCGTTTCATCTTTCATTACGCTTCCATACATTGCTTCGCATCGTCGTCCTCGTCGCATCGCCACACAACGTACGCAACGCATTCCATGTACCCCGTGCGCCATCACGTGTCTCTGCATTTCTATATCCGTTGCTGCAGACCCGAATTTTCTCCTTTCAGACCGTCTACAGATCCGTCGTCGATGTCTTCGCATAATGCCCAGAACTCCCATCATCAAGGTAAGCCCAAAGGTAGGACATCAGGTTGTTGAACCACTTTTGACTTTCCCCAAAGATTTAACCATTCTCATTCATGTTTTACTCGGAGATTAACTTTTCATTGGGGAGTCAAAAATCACACATTTTTAAAAGGAGTCAGACTTTGGTGGGACACTTGTTACGGATTAAACATTGAAAGCAGTTCATACAGCTTCTGCAAACCTAGGTTTTTGACTATAGACTGTTTTATTTTAGAAAAGTAACCACTCGATTGTTTTTGGTCTTCTATTTTGCTTCAATCCATCAATGTACACATACGTAGAATCAGAGAAATATGCTTAATCGGTACACAAAAAATGATTTGTCAAAGTTATCTTCTCATTTACGTTATTTTTATTCCTAAAGATTACTAGATTTTGTATTTTTGGGGGATTATGGTTGAGTAAAGATCCAAATATCATTAGTAGACTGAGGATTTTATGCATTTATGACAAACATGTGTAGCAATCTAAAAATCCGCAGTCTAATCATCAGTCTGCGATGATCATGATGAGATGAACTATTGTTACATGACTGCTGCTAAATATACGCTTGGTTTCTTCTTTGAATGAGAGACCAGAAATATTGGAATATGATAAATTGTAATTGTGCAGAGAAAGGACAGTATTTTAAAGAATTTAAAGAATTTTTATCTCGCCATTATCAGAAGTAGACTTTCTTCACTTTTCTAATTTGCAAATCCTGTTTTTAGGAGGTGCACCAAATAGACCACTACCACCGACTCCAGACGAGGAAGAATCAGACCGTACACTAGTCATGAAACGGGTAAGTACTTGCTGCGCGTATGTTCTGCAAGTTGACGTCCATACTTCTAGTCTAATTTTGATACTATCGTTTTCGTGTATTATGCGAGATCTATCGATATGTATTGACAACTATATAAATCGATATCTCCATACAGTGACTGTATGTATCTTTCACTCTTTCTCTCTCTCTCTCTTTCTCTCTCTCTCTCTCTCTCTATCTCTCTATCTCTCTCTCTGTTATATATTATTTAATTACGTTTCGATAGATAAGGTCGCTGTGTAGCGTTTCTTTATTCCCTCCATCGTGAGCTACCGAAAGGCTCGAATCCAACTCGAATAAAGAAAATACAAGCGACCGCATTCTGTACATTTATTCTTTTTTTTTTTTTTACTATGTATCTTGTATGCTTATTGATATTCAGAGATAAGTCAGTAATATCTGTTCACATCTGTGTTTCTAATTACTCATATACAAATTCTTGTTGTAATTGAATCTTGTGCAATTACGAGGCATCCTGGTGCGTTGACTGTACATTCGCTGTTACACTATACATTCCTGCACAGTTGTACACAATTGATGAGTACGTGTCGTCATAGGTTGTACTGTTGCGGTGGTGACATTATAATGAAACATTCAAAAGATATCGCCCCCGGTCAAACGAGAATAGAAAACGATAGCAAAGGTAAAGACTTCGTTCAAAGAAAATAAATAGATTACCACTTCTTTATACATTGCAAATCTATCTTCGTAAATGAACACCGATACAACAAACGGTAACTATGTGGTCTTTAACTCTGGCGACTGATCCGGTGAACAAAAAGATGTGTATCGTTTGCAATGCATTCTATAGCGAAAGACAACTTGGTCCTCGACGAGGAGCAGGCCTCCCACCGGAGTCGGTGACATTGTGCCGAAAAGCCAGTTTATTTCGAATAAAGCTTTCAATCGAAATGGAGGGTGACGAAGCCGAAGGGGGCAAAGTCGTTATAATGTCACCGCGGCGAGTCTTCTTGATATAACTGCAATTACTGCATCGCACTGCCATCACAGCTGCCACACGTTATGTATCGCCGCACGCAAATTTCTTTTCCTCGCTTCTGTACCATATTTTTTTTTTTTTGTTACCATTATTATTATTCTCGTGCGCGCTCCCTAGAAACTTAGTCAGATGTCAGACGATCGCGCTACGGCTAGCAGCAACCGGCGTTCGGAGGCGGACGAGCAGCTGCTCCTGAAGGAGTGGGATTTCACCCGCTTCTTCCAGGGTTTTAACGAAAGGTTGGATAAGATGAAGCAAGATCACTCGCAAGAGGCGGCCGAGACGAATAAATCCGGTAGCGAGGATCATTCGTCGTCGTCCACCGAGAGAACCTTGAAGAAACAGGAGCAGTTGTCGCGTAGGAAGTACGAAAACCATCAGCCTCAGCATCAACAGCAACAACAACAACAACAGCAGCAGCAACAACAACAACAGCAACAGCAACATCATCATCATCAAAAGCAACAACAGTTAAAGCCGGTGCATAGACGGCAAGAGAGCGATTCGAAGCTTGGCAATACGTCCAGCGCTTTTGCACGTGCTTTCCGCCGTGAGAATTCCGATTTTTTCCCTTCCGCGAGACATTCTGCATATTTACAGAAGTCGGACTCCTCGAGGTCGAGTATATTCGCAAGCGGTAACCGCCGCGGAAGCGAGATTAGTGTCGCCGGTATCGCTGGTAAAAAGGGGAACAACGTGAACGCCGGTGAACCGGTTCTAACAGACTTTTCATTCGATCGTGACGGTCTTCAGAGGCCACGAAGGGAAAAGACAGAGAGCGAGATCGTTTTCGGTAGTAGACACGAGGGAAGACGGTTCGACTTCGGACGTGATAAAGATGACACGGCGAGGAGACGCAGTTGTAGGCCATCAGACGCGGTTTCCGTCGCGGTTGACGAAGCGGGAACCATTAAGTCTACGGCCAGTACAACGGCTAGCGAGTACAGCCCCATTGTCACTCAGGTCAGTCCCCATAACGAGCCCTGCCTGTGTGCTTGCCTGAGACATACCTACCGCATACATATTACCTTTTGTCTATACCTTCGGTCTGTTACCTTCATCAATTTTTCAACCTCCGTCTCATACGTGTCCGCATCCCTTGCGTGTCTGTCGATATACTGAGCAACTCTTCTTTCACACGGTTTTCCTCACGTGTTAATCGCGTACTGTCAGTCATTGTAATCTGCCACTTTGATCAGTCCACTTGAATATATTATGTATCAACATAGTCGTAGAATTTGGTCTTGGAATCATTTTGAGTACAAAGTATGAGAACTATTATGGAAAAAGGTGGTCTTTGAATAATTTTAATTGAGTACAAAGCATCAAATGTGATTTTGAAGAGTTTGATTCACTTGTGAATCAATTTAGTATTTAAATATACTTTGTTTAAAGTATTATGCTGTGAATAAATGTATCGTAAAGTTACGTAATTTGTTGAGAGGTTTGGTCTTTAAAGAATTTTATTTTAACACGATGTATCATTTTGAGGATAGGCACTTGATGTTTAAATTATGTTGAAGTAAGAAACTTTAAAGGTTTCAGTCAGAAATAGAACTGAAATTTTTCCTTCACGGAATTGTTGAAACGAATAAATCGTGTTGTACTTCTGAAATCAGCTGGTGTGGGAATATTAGGCTTAAGGTTTTGGGTATGACTTTTGCATGCATTTTCTAGGATTTCCTTTCTTCTTGTTTTATTTTTTTCATTCTCTATATTTACATTATTCTGCAGAATATTTCAATTCGTAACATTTATTTCATCAAGAGCACAGTTAAAGTGAACTTTTTGAGAATATTATAATTCGTTTCTGTATGGCAGTAAAAAGTTGAGAGAAATGATACAAGAGTTTTATTTAGGTTTTTAAATAAGAAATGTGTTATTTTAATTTGTTTTAAGGACTGAATTACTTATATTGAATAATATTATTCTTTTCTACGTATGTTCAGAACTAAGAGTAGAAAGAATAATATTTTACAAGCTATCGATGGCATAGTTCTTTGATCTGAAAAGTATGGTAGACTTAAAACGGTAGTATACTAAGAATTTGTTTATTTCCACAGGACAAGATCTTCATTTTTCGCATTCGAGAAAAACCAAATATTAAAATTCCTCAGATTTGGTAACAAATGCATACTGACACGTTGGAAAAAAGAAAGAGAGAACAGAATATCGACAGACATCTTTCACACTGAACTCTTACATCCATTTTCCGACATTTAACAGCATATAAAGATCAACATAGAAAGCTAGTCAGCTACGCTCGAATTTTTAGGCGCATTTACCAATTATCTATATATCCTGTCTTCATTATTTTGTTTAACATTTACAGATATAAGTAGGAAAGATACATAACTATTAGTGCTATCAGTATTATTACTCTATTATCTTCTCTACTATTCCATTAGATCCTTCATTCAGAAAAGGGATGCATACCAGTTTCTAGAGTACTGTTGGTATATCATTAACGTATATTTCAATAGTAATACCAATCATGTTTAACCACTAACTAACAGTGTGTTTTACCAGTGTAATAAAGGAAGGGGAAGATACTTACGTGATTAACAAAGCTTCACTAATTCAACAATTGTTTGGTTCTTCGCAAACAATGTAGTCGAGTGATTTTATGATATGATGTTCAGGATTTATGGTGATACATTCTTCATTTTCTATTTACAGTTTTTCTTCTTGAATACTGTACCCAAACCTTTTCTCGTTTACGAGTGAAACTCATCGGATATTAAACAAGTTTGATATAATGAGGTTTGGAAGTTGTAAGTTTTAATTTTCTAGTAAGTGAAATAAGTGTTATTCCCTAAGAAAATTTAATTACAATTTTGTTGATTACAATTGACACTTTTCTTAGCTTCATTGGTGCTGTTCAGATTGGTAGCATAAGCGGATGAATTATATTTTACAAAATGGAAGAGCAGTTTTCTGACGGGTATTATATTCTCTGTATGAATGACACTAATTTCATTACTTAGGAGTTAGAATCTTTCATCTTATGATAGTTATTGTCTCAAAACTAATTTAATATTTCACAAACTTTCCTGGTTAGTAGGCTGAAAGTTAATTTATGTCTAGAACGAATTTAGTTTTCTATTCTGAAGATTTAACAGGTCTGAGGAAACTTATAATTAGTTTAGTATACATTTCAGTAGAAAAATACTGGCTGTTTATATATACCTTGTATTATGCAAAATAACACTCAAGATTATATTACCATTTAAAAAAATAATAAATTAATGAAACCGAAGAGCATATAAACAAAACGAAACTTCTTCAACTTCTTCTTCAAAAATCTGAAAAAAGATTACAATATAAACAATAGAATTTTGTGTGTTTTCATGTTTTCTTGTACACACATTTGTCTGTTTCAAATTGGCACAATTATTAAAAGCATGAGGTAATAGTTGAAATTTTCTGAGACGTTATAAGTCGGCAAAAATATTTTTAAAAACTCTGAAGTCTAGATAAGAATGTTTCATTTTATAGAGATACGTAGAATGTAGTTAAAGTGAGAAATGAAAAGTTTTAATAAAGAAAAGAATACAAATTATTGTGGGAACTAGAAATTTATGGAATTGAGCTTTAATTTTGAACAGCTAGTATTTTATATCTTATCGTTTTCCTTACATTAGAATTACTAAAAATATAAGTCACAATTCAGTTTATATAAATCCCAGATTTCGTGACTAGAAACCGATGACACAATGAATTCACTAACGTTTGAGGTTGAATGACCCTGAGTATGATAATCATATGCAAACGATTAACAATGTGCTAACAAACCGGTTTCAAAGTGCTTTGTTTTGTTACTCTTACAACTGTTGCCGCTTTTGTCGCTGCTGCTAATACTACTGTAATACTACTATAATTATTCTAATGTTACTGCCATCTTTATTAACACTTTCAGTAATACTACTAGGACTAACAAAATATTTTGAGTTTGAAACAGGTGACGTTTAAGTTACTGATCGGAAAAGTAATATTCTTCAAACAATTAGTAGTCGAAAAATTGAAATAAAAAATTAATAGTAAGATTTATATATTTTCTACAACGGAGACTAACGACAACACTTTTACAAAAGTTTTTAACAAATTAATTATAAACTACGATTATTAAAATCAAGGAAGTAATCGCGATATTTTTAAAATTTTCATCTCCCTAGTTTTTTATTTTTTAATTAATACTTAACCCATTCATATTCATCCTAGCGTGGAGTATAATTTAATCTTGCATTGTAACTTATCAAACTTATAAAAGATTAACACTCTTATGCTACAGATTTTGATCGAGGTACAAATCGGTTATATGCAGAAACTGAAATTATTCTGTACTTATTTTCATTCAATTATATTCATCAACGTACACAGTACTTTACTAACTTCAATAAAATGATCTCTACTTAAAGTCATTATGCAGAAAGGCTGAAATAATTATAATAGTCAAGTATGTACAATAGTCTATCAATTGTCAAGTATGTTATCTCTTGCAAGTAAAAGCAAATACAAATATTCATGCATTGAATTTATTATTACAAAAGATCTAATAGATACAAGGATTTTAACTTACAGTAGTATAACACAATAATTAATTAGTTAAAACAAGTCAGTTAAAATCGACAAAAATTGAACTTTTTTGAATAATAGTCAAACAACAGGTTTCACAATTATTAATCATTCCCGCACACCTCGGTAATTAATCCAACGCGGAAGAGATCTACACTGATTTCATTGCGAAACAAAAAGAAGAACGCGAAAACACATTCGTGTCCCGTTGTCCACGATTCCCAAATTCCATCATCTGAAGGCATAGATCGAATGTGTGGCCACATTGTTGTCGATATCAATCCTGTTACCATCGATACTACTTACTATACCACCGTTACTACTAAAACAAACTACTATCACTGCTGCTGCTAATACAGTTTCTCCGTGTCTATTCGCAAAACGAACACGAAAAGAAAAACAACTAATCCCCTCCTTCCTATTTTTCGAGTGATGCATAAATTACTTGGTATGCAGAGAAAATGTCGGAATCAGTTCTGCAACGGTTATCGTCATTTCAAATTCCGAGCCTAACGAGGAGGATTAACCGCATGGAATTTCTTTGAGGATATACGTCTTGTTTCTGCGTAACACCATCGTGTGAGGGGAAACTGCTAACGTTGCTGCGATCGTCGCGACAATAAATATCGACGCGGGATTCGGAAAACGACCGGTGAACAATTTATTTTGTGGAAGTGCGGTCCTAATCCGACGTCGTTCTCGTTACTGTTCACGTCACGGATCTCTCTATGCAGGTTCAGTGATTCCTTTCAATCAAATTTTCTTCTTTTTTTCCACTCTCTCTCTCTTTTTTTTTGTTTTTCTTTTTAACCCTGGAATGGTACTCCATTTTCTCGGACCACCGAGTATCCTGCTGGAAACGTTCTAAAAATCCTGTAAAAATATAGTAACGCTGGTATACAGTTTACAACTAAGGAATGAGTACGTGCAAAAGAAGTTGAGCAGATTCAGTAAGGACCTCGTGGTACCACTTCAGGGTTAAGATCTTCTCACGTTTTAACAAGACCGTCAGAGTTTCCGTCTCACCGTCTGTCGACGGGTCAAACGTTTCCGTAACATGTCTTTTGTTTATTAACCGATGGTACTGGAGTTACAGTTTCGATGATCGACCATCCGCCAAGTAAGGATCTTCGCAGTTGCGAAGCGAGAGGAACATTGAGAATTCGGTTCTGTGCTAACATCGGTGTGGTATCTTCCGTCGCTTATGTCTCTTCTTGCTTTTCTTGGTACAGATCCGCGGTACTAACTTGAACGGTTCGAGATTGATCTTGTCGCTGCACTTTTTGTACAAACACAGTGTCTACTCGATACATGTCCATAACACGGGTCTGGCCAGGGACAACTATCGGCTAGAAGATACTATCCTTTGATCCACTGTAGAACGTAGAAAAGGACAGCGAAGCTCGAGTGACCTTGGTCCCCGAGGAGTGTAAACATAACTCGAGTCGGGCGTGTCTGTGTGAGACCACTACTAATCCGACAACGAAACTTCTTTATTTTTTTTTTTGTGGGACTTTCACCGATATATTCGTGGGATTTTTCTAATGAAAATGACACCAAATATGGTATAATTCTGATGATATTCGCTTGTGTAATGAAAGAAGACGCGGAGAGTCGCGGCCAATTATCAGCTAGGTATTTCGGACATATATCGAGTAGAGACGGTACAGTGACTTAACTGTTTCGAGCTGTAAACATTTTGAAGGTTGTGTTAAAATTCAGAAAGTCTGTCATAGAAATTTGTTAAATAATAGATGCGTATTAATAGACATGATTAATAGACATCTACTGATAGATACGAATTGGTAGAAATTGATAATGATTTTTGCAGTTGTTACTTGAAAAATATTTTAATCTTTTCGAAACTTTATACAACAGTTTTATAGAAGGTTTTTGTGAAAGTATCAGGACATTTTGTTTGGTGTTTGTGAAAGAAGGCTGTTCTAGGCGATGATACTAAATGATAAGTAATGCGATTTCTAAGATTTGAATGCTACATTTTATTTTGAAAAATTGGAGATTTTGTTCAACACACACGTTACGTTTTACTGAGTAACACTTTTTACTATTTAAAATTCTATAGGATGTCTTAGCATTTCACTTTAGCAATTCGTAGAAACCTTGAAATTGTCTTAAACCTCTTGTATCATAGTGACAGAATTTTTTCTTGTCAATTTTGTACAAACATTTTTTAAGTGAACTACGAACCTGATACTTCCATCGACGTCTTCCACAAACCTTTAAATTAAAAAAAAATCAAATCAAACTAAAAGATTGTTTTATAAATAACTTTTATTTAAACAAGCCAACAGTTTCATTCGTTTGATTCAACCAGTGTAACGTTCAACGATCAATCGCTCCACAATCTCGCGACAAACTGTTTGTTCCGACATGTTTGCACGGGGAGTAATTGGACAGTTATCCGATGCATGTTCGTCGGAACAATATCCCGGTATCACGTACGTGTTTCGGGACGTAAAATGTTATTTTTCAAAATCCACATTCGTAGAACGAGATTCGTGAAACGTCTTCCGAGAGAGGAGAGAAAACGGATCAAAACGGATCCGAGACAAAACGCAATTAATCGCCGTGCTGCCGAGTGCGTGTGCTTTGTGTTGATTTACTCTAATAATCGTCTGCTTGAGAATTGCACGGCGGTGAATGGAAAACGTTTTAGAGAGAGAGGGAGAGAGAGAGAGAGAGAGAGAGAGAGAGAGAGAGAGAGATTCGTGTCTACGAAACCAAAAAAAAAAAAAAAAAAAAAAAAAAAGAAACAGACAGATAGAGACCAATGCTCGCAGGGGCAGATAGAGTATCGAAAGAGAAAGAAGTGCGACGATAGAGAAACCAGGATGACGGAAACAGATGTGTTGAGAGGAAAGGGGCAATCTATATTCATATAAATATAAAACACCATCCACGTTTATATTTATATATACCTGCGTGTACGTATGTCGACGTACGCCGAGCAATAGACGTTGGAGAATCTCACGGGGTATACTGTGTCGAAAATCATCGTTTTGCATGACGCTTCTAGCGTGTGAACATGTGTACGATCGTGTACTTGTGTTGCCATGACGCAGCATGTGCCAAGCATGCTTCAATCTGTGTGCTGAATAGGTGTGACTCGCAACTTTGTGTTTTTTTTTTATCTCTTTTATTTAATATTCGCTGATCTGGATGATCGTTGACGATCATCGTTAGCCGTGTTTAGAGGCCGATGTCTGGAATCGTTTGTTTCGCGGTACGAGGAATGTTATCGCGTGTGTATCTTACACAGGTGTGCGAGAACCCGAAAATATCGGGTCGGGTCGGGTACTCGAAAATATAAATGTTAGGGGTGCTCGGGCACCCTTCGGGTTTCGCGTCGGGTTTGCTCGGGATCGGGTCAGGACCTCGAAAGCTTGTCAAGTTCGGGTACCTGAAATTGTCGGGTCGGGATTCTGAAAGTTTGTAATGTTCAGGTACCGGAAGCTGCAGTCGGACGGTGTCAAATTTCAGGATTCTAAAAATTTGTAATGCGTATGACGCTTTTTCGGAACCTTCCAATCGAATTTTCCATTTTCACTGACCCCCGACCATCCGGACATTTTGGGTACCCGCGCAACGCTAACCTAAACCATTTCCTACCCGATCCATGTGTCGGGTACCCAAAATTTTCGGGATCGTGCACACTTCTGTGCATTTGAAGAAGCCGACCCGACATTTTGGGTACCCGCGCACCCCTAACCTAAACAATTTCCTACCCGATCCATGTGTCGGGTACCCGAAGTTTTCGGGTTCTTGCACACTTCTTTGCATTTAAAGGAACCTACCCGACAATTTGGGTACCCGCGCATCCCTAACCTAAACAATTTCCTACCCGATCCAAGTGTCGGGTACCCGAAGTTTTCGGATTTTTGCACACTTTGCATTTGATGAACCCGACATTTTGGGTACCCGCACACCCCTAACCTAAACAATTTCCGACCCGATCCATGTGTCGGGTACCCGAAGTTTTCGGATTTTTGCACACTTTGCATTTGATGAACCCGACATTTTGGGTACCCGCACACCCCTAACCTAAACAATTTCCGACCCGATCCATGTGTCGGGAACCCAAAATTTTCGGGTTTTTGCACACTTTTTTTGCATTTGATGAACTCGACCCAACATTTTTGGTACCCGCGCACCCCTAACCTAAACAATTTCCTATCCGATCGATGTGTCGAGTACCCGAAGTTTTCGGGTTTTTGCACACTTTTTTGCATTTAAAGGACCGGACCCGACATTTTGGGTACCCGCGCATCCCTAACCTAAATAATTTCCTATCCGATCCATGTGTCGGTTACCCAAAATTTTCAGGTTTTTGCACACTTCTTTGCATTTAAAGGACCGGACCCGACATTTTGGGTACCCGCGCACCCCTAACCTAAACAATTTCCGACCCGATCCATGTGTCGGGTACCCAAAATTTTCGGGTTTTTGCACACTTTTTTTGCATTTGATGAACCCGACCCAACATTTTTGGTACCCGCGCACCCCTAACCTAAACAATTTCCTATCCGATCGATGTGTCGAGTACCCGAAGTTTTCGGGTTTTTGCACACTTTTTTGCATTTAAAGGACCCTACCCGACATTTTGGGTACCCGCGCATCCCTAACCTAAATAATTGCCTATCCGATCCATATGTCGGTTACCCAAAATTTTCAGGTTTTTGCACACTTCTTTGCATTTAAAGGACCGGACCCGACATTTTGGGTACCCGCGCACCCCTAACCTAAACAATTTCCGACCCGATCCATGTGTCGGGTATCCGAAATATTCGAGTTCTTGCACGCTTATACTTTCGAGGACCCGACTTGACCCGACCCGATTGTCGGATACCCGAAATTTTCGTGTTCTCGCCCACCTCAAGCATCTTAGCGATAAACACGAGCTGCGTGTGGCCAATTTCTCGATTTCTGTAGTTAATTAAACAAACAGCAAACGATTATTGTACGCTTGACAGGCTCCACTGTGATATGAACTGTTGTTGCTTAACTCTCGAATGACTAGTTGTTGCGCTTCGTGCTTCTCTCTTTTATTTCGTCATCGATATTTCGTGTGTAATAGTGATCCCCTTGGTGCGTGTTGATCGGTCATCGATCCGTCATTAGCACCGAAATTGTGCGCTAAATCTTAAGGGTAGCGTGAGATGCGTAAATCAGTATCAGTGCTTACAGTATTATACGTGTGTAGAAGTTTGTATATTTTATGTAGATCGTGCGATACACGTTTAAGAAGTTCGATGTTTTACAGGAGTCACTGTTTTTAGAAAACGTAAAGGCAGAGATTATGGTAATCTGTATCTATAGTTTGTATTGTTACGTGTTCTCGCTGAGTAGGCTGATCGAACGATTAGTTGAAGCGATCATTGTTAATTAATCCGCACATTGCATGAGCTCATTTCTCATTTATGTTTTGCACTGTAGTGTATATTTAAGTATAAATTCGTTGTTTGTTCGTTTTTTTTTTCGCTCCCCTTTTACTCTGTGTGTATGCAACAGTTAAGTGTTTCTTAATTTTTGTTGTTAGCCTTACTACCGATATACATAGGTTTGTCAGACCGATCGGATCGTTTGTAACTTTCGATCCGGTAATTATCGTTCTTTTGATTGCTTATTTGCACCATTCTCCTATCTACTTTTACGTTCGTTCGTTCCTTGCTTGCGTTCTTTTTTTTTTAATCTTCCGATGCTACTCTGCTGTCCTGTACCTCGTGATCCTTCGTTTCATCGCTGTCCCTTCTTTTCCAACACCCCTTGCACTTCATTCGATTTTTCCTTTTCGAAACCTCGAGTTTTTATTTCGAGTTTCGTCTGTCGTGTGTTAAGACCTGAATTTCTACAAGCAACTCTGATGTTAATCGAACGAAGAGGATGGGAAGAGAAAAATTAAGGTGTTTATCCTAAATAAGTGTTTTATTTTTCATTCGGCCTGTTATGGTACTTGATACGGTCAACTGAATGGTCAAAGTCAGCGAACAATGACTTGATTACATTCTACAAATCATATGATTATCATCATTGTTTAAAATTCATTTTAGTCAACTGGTGTCTTCCAGTTTTTCATTGACATTTAATGGTACTGGCAAGATACAATCAACTGAATGGTCAAAGTCAACGAAAAATTATTTAATTTTAGTCTACGTGTCATACGGTTATTACAGTGTTTAAATTGTATGAAAAAGGGAACGTTAAGAAAGATGAACCATATTGTTTACTTGACAGTGTCTGTCAATGAAGCGAAGTACATAACGAATCATTAAATTGGAGACTAGTAAGGATTATTTAGAAAAAAAGATAAATTTTTATCTGCAATCAAATAGATCATTTTTTGATGTGTACTTAATACTTGTTCATACACTTATTGCACATAATCTTTTTCTTTTACACTATATCACTAGTATTTTTTTTAGCACCGTGCACATCCAGTTTATTTTTCTAACGCATTCGTATTGTATATTTTCACTAATTTCTCCGTTACTTTAACAATTTATAATATTAATTTATCGTACCATATTAATTTTAAAATTAATTTCTTTATAATATTGTTTTCAGATTAAAGATATCCGAAGTCATAATACTTGAAGTGGAGTGGACAGCTATTATGACTTCAGCTATCACCTTTCTCAAAACAGACCATGAAATTTCATATCAGTTTAATTTGAACGTATCATTAATTTCTACATGAAATTACAGTCAAACTAAATATCAATATTAAAGTTAACTATTAACAATATAAAGACAACTATCACTATATTTACATTTTAAGATTATGAATATACACCACGTTCTACACATCTAAACTGTTTCATATATCATTCAAAAAATGTCCACACAACGTTACAAACGATATGAACGGTGTCACTGTTAAAATAAACGCCATTTTAAAATTACTATGTCTAAACATAAGCTAGTTAATACTTACATTCCTCAAAAAATGTTAATAAACAGGTTCGTTCAGTTGACCCCTTACATGTTCAATTTGTTTAACATACAGCTAAGAATTTCTGTACAACGTTACAATCTAAATAAATATTGTCAATATTGATGTTTACACATAATTTTACAAATGTTGACATTCTCGAGAAAATTGACTGCAAAATGTGAGCATTCGGTTGATGTATCTCACACCTTACACCCGTCCAACATGCCACTAGAAAGATTCAGATGATGATCTATTAAGAAAGTCCAGGTCTTGATCCTTCGACAGATGTTGCTATCGATCCGGTTTGATTTTCGTTTGTCATTTCGACCACTGTTTCAATTACCGAATGATTGCTTTGCAGAATCGAGAAGGTGGTGATCGGCCGCGAGGCGGCGGCGGCGGGGGTGATTTCCAGAGATCGGATTCATCCCCTGGATCGAGGCCCAGCTCCGTACTTCCGGATCTGTTGACGTCATCCCCGAGCCAACGGCAGGACAAGTCCACCAGTGAGGAGGTTAGATGTACATCAATCTTTTTTCCGCTATTTTTCTCTCTCCCTTTCTCTCTCTCTCTCTCTCTCTCTCTCTCTCTCTCTCTCTCTCAATCTTTCTCCTCTCTATCTCTCTATCTCTCGTACGTAGTCGCGAAAAGCACATACTTGCATACATATTTTAGACCCGTTCAATGCCACGTTCGATGTCACGCGGATCGCTGGTGATCCGTGTCGTTGAACTGTAATTTATACGGTTTTGTTCGTTTTTTCCGTTTGGTACAGTTGCAAAAGAATGACGCTGCTCTGCTACGTTATCACGTAATCATGTAATGTACAGTGCATAGAGATCGTACGCGATCATTATGAACATAGTCTTGTTTCTACCAGTAGTGAATTATACGGATGAACAGTTTTATGGAGTGTGTTTTTTCATAGAGTACCGAGTCGGTTCTGATTGTATGTACACTTTGATATGTTTGAACTTCCTTTTCTCTGTCTCGTGACGCATATTACTTTTTTCCTTTTTTTTTTTTTTTAGTTTTCTTTTGTCTTCTTGCACTGGTAAGGGATGAATTAGAGTTTTCTATTATGGCACTCAGTCATTTAGACCGAGACGACCTGTATGATCGAAAAGGTTGATTGTTGATGTGAAAATATATGGTCTACGTATAGTTTTTATTCTTCGATATGCAAACGATTCGAAATCTTGTTGCCCTTTACTTCTACTTTTTTGTTTGTGCATTTTTACAATGACGGTGTCCTCAGTTTTCTAATTATCATTTTGGTACACTTTGGTAGACTAATGCGAGGGCCAAATGTCCAAAGCATAATGCCTACAATAACGTAAAGTGACAATTTTTAGTTGTCTTTTCAAAACAAATTGTTACGGTATAACGATTAAGAACAACAACGTGAAGTGACATTGACAATTTTTATTTGCCTTTTCAAAACAAATTGTTACGGTATAACGATTAAGAACAACAACGTGAAGTGACATTGACAATTTTTATTTGTCTTTTCAAAACAAATTGTTACGGTATAACGATTAAGAACAACAACGTGGGATAAAATTGAACATTCAAATTATTTTTATGTCTTTTCTTATTTTTTTCTTTTTTATGCAAATGCATGGAACAAACGTTTCTGTAACATACTCGGTCTTTATTCTGCATTGTTATACCAGTAGATTATATTTAACAAATTCAAACACGAAAAAATCTTGTCGAAGGAAGAAGTTTGAAAGAAGAACAATTTTCGAAATTATGTTACTTGGGGAAAATTGGCTACGAAGAATTATTAAAAAATTTGACGACAAGTAAAAATGGTACAAGAAAGTAGAAGTGTCGAGTAATGGTCAGACACGAGCACCGGGAAGTGTCGAAATGAATTTTCCCAGAAGGAGAACATTATGTTACGTGGTCTTTGATTGTTTTTCTATATAAAATCAGTACTTTTTTATTGTACCATCATTTTGACCCCCGTTGGTATGATTGCCATTAAAATTTAAAATCAAATTTTTATTGATATATATATTTTCTCTGACATGTTTTCTTCTATTTGAAATCCCACGCCTTGCATAACTATTTCTATTTATCCAGCTATAGCATAGCTATTTTCAAAGTTCTCATTACGGCTTAATTGTACAAATTATTTACACAGAATGACACCTTTTCGCAAATATAAATAATTACCTATTCTCCTTATTTGTGATACGTGCACTATAGGGATGTTACGACCGAACATGAAATTGTTTATATTTTTAATTATAACATTAAGGAGCCGTTGAAATTGTACATTTTCCCAACAGATAAAAATAATGAGACTCCAATTTTTATTATATTCGACCTTATCGTGTAATAGTTTTCTACGTCACAAACAAAAATTTACATTTCATGTGAAAGTATCAACCGACAGTACATTACATGACTGTGTTAACTTTAATAGTAAAGAATACCAAACGACTTAACAAAGATCACCAGTCATGGTTCACGGGACATCGAACATTTTAAAAAGGTTATCATCTTTTGCGATATGTATCCCTCTCCCTATAAGCACGCTTTGGCAACCTTCTTATAATCACTTTGCCATCCCCACCATCGAGCTAATTGACAGTAAGCAGGCTTTGCTAGAGAGAAATAAACGAGTGAATTATGGAGAATAAAATGGAAGCAATTGGACATCATCGACCAAGTTTTTACTGACACCTTTTTGACCGACGGATATTGTCATTAACATATAATATCCATAAAAATATTAAACCACATTAGTTTAAAAACATACAAGTGTAGAGCTAAACATTTTATTTAAAAAATTTCTTCGCCATTGGACTTTTTTTTTAATGAAACTGCAAAATTTGTATTGCATTAATCCATACAACTTTATATCAGCCTTCTGATAATAATTTTATCAAAGATTGAATTGGTGTTGACAATTTTTTCTTTAAAAGGCGAGGACATTTTAAATACCTCAACTAAAGGATGAGCTCATTTCATCAGTGCAACGCTAAGAATGTTATAAATATTTTGATTCTTCGTTCAAAAAGTGCCGACAACCTTTCAGTCAAAGCAGTGTTGGCGGTTTAAATGAAGTCCACTGTCCACTGTTCTCTATGATCACGTTGCCAGTGCCGAGCGATGCGCTTATAGGGAGGGAATACAGTAATGTTCCGATATATGTACATATTTTACATAATTTAAAATATTTTTATTGTTCTGAATCTTTGACCAACGTATTCGTTACACTTTCCTGATTAAAATGAGACGAAACACGACACAGTTTTGCGCACATTTGTTTCTTCAATTGAAGATTCGATGGAACCTCGAGTATCCGAACCGATGATACCTTCATTATACGCTTAGAACAGTTAAATTTAAAGCGATGCATTGTACAAATTAGTAATAATCTAGCACTTCAGCTAGGCGACTGTTCTATTTCCCGAACCCTCATATTTCACTGATTAGTTCGGATAATAGAGGTTCTACCGTATCGTGGATTAAACAAGTGAAAATGGACCAAAATGTGTCGTGTTTGTTGTCATTTTAATCGAAGAAGTGTCACGGGTATGTCGGTAAAAGTTTTACGAAAAAAAGTTATTAGAAACAAAAATAGTTTTTATCATTGTTTTATCGTACAAGTGTCGCCATTTTGGTGTTGAAGTTTTCGGAAACATCGAGACATTACTGTACGCACTCGAATTTAAATAGCGCGTGCGCGCACCTTTTTCTGCAATACGTCTTTTCCCTCTCCCTCTATTCTTTTTGTTTTTCATAGCACTCAATATGAATACATATGTGTTTTTATCGAGATACGGTCTTCCGAACATCGTCATCTATATGTTCAGTTATTGGCTGCGCTTATCGATTTGAACCCTCCGAAGCGTTCATTAATTATAGAACGCCGATGACACTGAATTGTTTATTCTCTGCAGGGTGGGGTAAGACGAGAGGTACTGTCGAATAGGAAGCAATTCTACGACCGAGAACAAAGGAAAAATTTGGAATACAATTTTTCATACGAAGCTTGTCTTACTTGGAAGTCGAACTTCAAAATTCCCTTAATGAGCCTGTGTTTGAATATGCTTCTGCACGCGCTTCTCTTATTATTAATTGTTTGTGTTACTCCTGACAAAAGGTATTTGATCTATCCAGCAATGTGGTTATTACAAAAATAATTTACTTTTTGTCGTGCTCCTTTTACGTTACATTCCTGAAATTTAGTCCACTTCAATTTAATTGTTATTTATCTCTAGTTTGCACTTTGTCCTTTTGCAGTAATTCATTGTATATTATCACGTAATATAGACAATAATAATAGCAACAATAATTTATTGAACATAAAGAACGTTTTAGTTAATTGTGGAAATTAATTATTTCCAAATTAGAAAAGTATAATATATTTCTTACAGAAATAAGAAAAGGGAGAAATTTCTAGTCATACTTTTGAGAATTCTTTTAGTATCTTAACAGGATAATTAGTTTGAATTTTACATTTTTAGTAGCAAGCAAAAGAAATTATTGTATTGTTAATATCTTATATATTTATTGATTTATTCTTCGTCATAAATATGCAAATAATTTCTTTTGTAATCACATATATTGATTTTTTTAAGTATTATATTGATATTTTACGTATTTACAGTAGAGTAATATTATTAACGTTTCCCTCTTATTTATTTGTTACTTTATTGTCTGTATTTCTTGTAAGTAGAAATAGCAAGCACTGGTCAGACAAACATTAGCCAACCATATCCGGAAGCACAGGTGATCAGTTTTAATTCTTTCAAAATTGAAGCTTCATATGAAAAAATGTATTTGATCTTTTTAACTTATTTTTGCATGAGAACATTGCCTTCAGTCTGATTGTACAACGTAATCTATCCGTTTCTATTGGTTAGGTATGATTCACATAAGCACATATAGTAGTATGAAACTCCATTTATATGCACCCATTCGAAGATAATGATTTCATATACTTGGATTAGAATTTTATGTACAAATACACCCGTAGATAATTAAACTGACCCTTTTTCACGCATCTACATCCTACAAGTATTTCCAAAAACGTATAAAATATCAAATCAACTGGAACTCGAATGAGTCATCAATTTCTTAAAGCCATCAGCAAAGGAAATTAAATCTTATTTCAATTTTAATGAAAGCGCGAGTTAGCATAACGTTCTATAGTTTAAAAATAATAGTGACATTAAAAATTAACAAATTTGGAAGAACAATAATTTCACAGTAATTTTTTTAATGGACTAACTTTATTCTGCATTCAATAAAAGATGCAATACATGAATATATAGA
This sequence comes from Halictus rubicundus, assembly GCF_050948215.1. NCBI lineage: Eukaryota > Metazoa > Arthropoda > Insecta > Hymenoptera > Halictidae > Halictus > Halictus rubicundus. The sequence continues at coordinate 25,564,006 of NC_135150.1, forward strand.
AACGCAAAAGTCGCTCAACTTTAAACAGATATAACTTTTAAACTACCGATCTCCTGGGATTAAACCTCGGATTTTCGGAATTTTCTCGTCAAAATCTACAGGATTGCACAAAAAACAGTTAAAAATTTCTGGTTTCCCGAGGTGAAGTTTAACCGTTCTCGATTCAATAGTTTCTCTAATACGCTAACATTGATTCAATTGAGATCCAAGTAAATGGAATTCGAGGAAACGATGTTGCAACTAAATGGAATTCAGATAAATGGAGTTCGAACGATTGAAATTGAGATAAACGAGTTTTCCTATAACGTGTAGGGAAATCAATTAGGAGAATTAATGCAGCATAGTCAGAGTCTACGGTTCGATGAACGAAGCCAATAAATACGTGCGTAGATATGTACCGTGTATGTTACTGTGTTTACCCGCGAACTTGATCGGACTTTTGCGTTGATCAATGAACACGATTCAGTAAATCGTTCAATAAGAAAGTAATTCGTTAAAAAGAAACGTGACGACGCGCATTGTCAAGTTGAAGGGTTTACACATAGGACGCCTCTTGCTTTGTGTTAAGTACCTTGTGAATGCTTTGCTTATAGTCTTCTACGTCTGACAACTTACTAAAGCGAATATATAGTATTCTGTTTATGGAACTTGTGATGATCGTTTTAGTGCAGTCAGCCCGAGCAATATATTTATATATATATACGTAGACGTGTATAGTGTCGTTAATCTAAAGAGAAATTAATGGTTTGCCAACAATCGTCGAGTCTTTGATGATGATTATCTATGTCTCACGTACAGGTAGTTTCCTCAGCAGGTAATAAGTATCGAGGAGACGTGTAGGGCTCGGAAAACATTTCGAAGCAATTTTTAATACTGAAAAGAAGTTTCTACGTTTTTCATTACATTGGTCGTTAGCTAGTTCATCGGGGATCAAAAGTAGCAGTAGAGGAACGATAACTGTTGGTGTAAATAAGTACGCTACTAAGATAATGTAATTTCAGATAAAAAGAAAGAATTAATTTATAATATTTTCTGATTTTGACACCAGAAGAATTGATTTCGGAAAATGTAATGTTTGTTTATCAAACTAATTCCACGAGTCAAGTTGAACTCTTCTTCGATCCATGACAAAATCGATTGCCATACTCGGAAAATGATTGCTAGGCTATCCAGATCGTACGTATTTTGATCAAGAGTCTTCACTAGCGTAAAAGCATTCTAGTTCTATCAATGATCTCGTTTAGTAGATCTACCGATTCATCTTGTTTTACCAATCCGAGCGGGTTATTCGATTATTGGTACAGTATTTCTCGTGATTAGACAGACTTCATTGATTCTCCACACCCGAATATGATGAATCGAAATAAAATCATCGATTTCACGTCATATTTTATCAATAGAAATATTGAATATTGAAAATCACACGAATTCTTCTCGTTACGTAAAGCCGCGTCCACACCGCCCTTGGCTTTCGCTGTCTTACCTTGCTGTGGATTTTTGTCGAATTTTCGAAAAAAATCAATACAACGGGGCTAAGGAACCGGTGAGAATGCGACTTGATAAGTAACGCTATTCAACAAATTTTGACTCTCTTTTGAGTTCACTTTAACTGGCGTTTTTCACAGATTTTTGTGCATTGAATATGACAATCTCTTTTTCCTGCGTGTAGTTAATAGATTTAATGTAACAGTAATGCTAGTTTTCAGTATGCAAGGTTTTGGTGGTCTAATATTAATAGGCACCAATAATTGATAAATTAATGAAATACAAAACGGCAAAGATCTTAAATGAATTTGAAGATATTGTTGTGTTACTGTCGACTTTTTGAGATGACTAAAAGACAATTTTGTAGGTGGCATAATGATTCTAGGTAGCCGGTTCAAGTTTCTTCAACTCAGTTTCTTCAATTTTTGTTGGATCCAAAAAGATCACTATTAATCTCAAATAAGTAGATTCGAAAATACAGCGGACCCAAAAATGATTTGAACGCTAAACTTCCGATTCTCGAAAAATTGTCGATACTTAAACGATGATAATTCCGTAAAAGAAGGTACTATAATTTGTAATATGATGCATCGTAAAAGTAGAGTCTTCAAGCATCAAAAAAAGTCCAGGGTTGCGGCTGTACTACAGTGATCTCTTTATATATGTCGCCAAGGTCTGGATGATAAACGTCGCGGAATTATCCTCACTGCGACGACACACGACATATATAGAGAATTCACTGTATTCTTTTTCAATAAACATTGACAATCTGGCCACGAAATCAGGAAAGCATCGCCGAATAGAAACACCTTAAAATTGAAAATTTGCATTACTTTCCTAAGGTAGATTTTATTAGGGTAAGGGGCCCAATTACTGTGGGGGTACGATTTACTGTGCCTATATTAATTATACTTACCTTTAAAATGGAATGAATATTAAAAAAGTTAATATATATATTATATATCTCTTTTTTAATATTCTTTATGCTTCAGAAATAAGTACACCTAATATAGAAACGGTAATTGGTAGCCCCACAGTAATTGGCTCCCTTGCCCTACGCGCTGGAGGGAAAAGGATTTACTGATTCACTCAGCGAGCAGAAATCTGCGAAACTCGTTCGTTAAAAGTTCGGAAAATCGCAGTTCGGCTCGGTTCGAGAAAATCGCAGTTCGCCGAGCTGTTGACATAATTGATCGCGAATAGTTTACGCATTGCGTCCCCCTGTATATCGCGAGAATCCGCGCAAGCGGTCACAATGCGTCTGTCAGCGTGACTAATTCAGGATTCTGTTGTGTGTTGTGGGACACGTGGGAGCTCTAATCCGAAGGGCAGGGCCCTATCTACTGACCATCCCAATCCCAATACTAATTGCAATGTAAGTATTCATTTATCCATTTATACTTCAGTGTCGCTTCTATCTCCTCTTATGAGAATGTTCCTGATATATACAGACGAACAAAAACAAACAAAAGAAATAATATATATATACGAACAAGCCGCACAACAAACCCTTTGTTTTTCTTTCTTTCTCTCTGTCTCTCTCTCTCTCTCTCTCTCTCTTTCTCTCTTTGTCTGTTTAACATTTTTCGATTTCTTAACGTTCGAGTAACACCCCGCGAGGAATGTCGACCTCCTGTTATGCTACCTTTACTTTTGGTTTCTGGGCTCTTTTGTTTTTGGTATCACGCAGTGAACCAACTTCCCTGCACGCGATCGAGACCACACACTTTTCTTGGATTTACACTTGTGTACAACCCCGTTTTCGACTTTTCTTACTTATCCACCGAGTAGGAGGAGGAAAATCAACCTCACGAGACATTCCTGGACGTTTGAAATTCGTTTATTAACACCGGATGCACCGACGAATAATTAACTATCATTCCATCCATAAATTCCAGTCGTTAAGAGCCAAGACTCCGTAGATTCGCGATAAGGTAGAGTGACCACGTTACCGACAGAAATAGTCAAAAAATGGTTTTACCATTTTACCATATCCAAGCATTTTTATGCGATTGGATGAAATCGAGAGTAGCTAGAAAATATCTCCAGCTACAAATTCAGCTATGTTTTGTCTCGATTCTCTGCGAAATAAAGCCGAAAACTTGAAGCACGTTTCTGGCAAGTCAGTTTAATCACAAGTCATTTAATGAAAGTTTAATCACTGACTTAGGGCCCGTCGGATCAAGACCAAGACGGATCATAAGTCAGTGGCTGAAGGCTGTGAACGGAAATTATAGTTACCGACCTGCTGACTCTGCAAACATGACTACCCTTGGCTCTTAACATTAAACGCATTCTGGACGGGAGGCGTTAATTTGTTGTTGTTGTTTTTTTTTAATCACGTGTGATAACATCACTGGTTAGTATACTTCCATCTGGTTGAATAAATCAATGTTTAACACCTTCGAATATATCCACGCATCGAGTACTTAATTTACGGTATAACAATTCTAATTAACGTTACCGTCCGCGACGTGTTAATTTGTAATTTATTAAAAGAGTTTCGAGAAAGACTCGATTAGTCATCGGTGCATCCGATAGAGGAGAACGATACGTGACTGCCGAAGATCATTCGAAGATTTTCCTGGATTCTTAGATTGAAAGAATATGTTATGCTTCAGCTTGTGTGATTCTGTTTTGTCTCTTGCACCCGGTTCGTGTAGTCCCGTACGAAAGTTTTCTGTTCGTGTAACATATGTTTGTGGTAACATATATCTATCTATCTATCTACATGTGTATGATTTTTATTGTTGCAAAGTTATGTTCCAGTTTGTTTTACAGTTGACTCGTGTTCGGTTCCGTTTCCACTTCTCGTGCTGCATGCGACGAACTTGATAAACATATACATTCTTCATTCATCTCTTAATTTCTTCTTGATTTTACTGTATGCTGTCTATCATGGTTACCATCACTCTGTTTGTTTCGTATTGTTGGTTTTTACAGTAACATACACACCATCCTCGATAGCCTAATTTCTGTCGTTTAGACGCCCATGCGCGAGACTGAGAGTGATTTTTCGTTGCAGTATCGGCAAGCGGTTAAATCACCACCCCCGTTTGCGCTCCAACAGAAGCAGAGATCATTCCTGACATTCGGATTCGGTGCTGGACCAGCCAGGAGGGAGTCCCACGTGAATGTCAACGTGACACCGACCAGCCATGACCTTGCGTCGGACACGCCCGAGATTCGCAAATACAAGAAACGATTCAACAGCGAGATACTCTGCGCTGCGCTGTGGGGTAGGCACACTATGAAAACCTACCGGCCACTATAACACTGTCCAACACCAAAATTATTTTGCTACATCTGTTGGGTGATTCTTATAGACTTTGTCATTCTGAAACCGAATCCCAAAGCAGGATTGCAACGTTCTCGAAAAATATTGATTTTTGTACAAATCCATGATTTTTATCAAAAATTACGTGTTACGCAAAAGCTAAATATGCGAGAAAGTTCAGGTTCGAGTCGAAAGATAGAGGGGACTCTCCTCTGCATCTCCATATAGCTAATTATATTTTTATGTACTTCCCTGACAGTTGTAAACGGTTGTTAAAGTTTGAAAAAGAGCCGACGCGGGTACTTATGCAGTATTTATGCACTTATTTTTGCATATAGAGTCACCGGTGATGATTTGGAATAAAACTTAACACATCATGAGTGTTTGAAGACGACAAGCTCAGTAAATGAAATTAATCTTTACAATTTGTAGAACAGTGTAGTGTAATCTAGTCAAAAGAAGACTTGTTATTATCGATTTTCGAGAAGCTATTGCCCTTGCCTATACTCGAGCTCAGACACTTGTGAACGTGTTGAGTTAATTCGACCTTTGTCGTAGACGTGTAGTTCTTCATGTTTTGGCTGGCCCATCAAAATATTTCACGTTTCGATGCACTTTAATTCCCACAGGAGTAAATCTATTAATTGGTACCGAGAATGGCCTTATGCTGCTAGATCGAAGTGGTCAGGGTAAAGTGTATCAGTTGATAAGCAGAAGACGGTTTCAACAAATGGAAGTACTGGAAGGTCAGAACATTTTGATTACAATTAGCGGAAAGAAGAATCGAGTACGGGTGTATTATCTTTCCTGGCTGAAGAGTAAGATTCTACGAACCGACGGACATAGCGACGTAAGTCTTCTATTCTGCCACTTTTAATTTTCTAAATTCTTCGCGGTAATCGTAGAATTAAAAGGCAAAGAACGTAATTTAACAAATGATTTTTATCTCACTAAAGCACGTATATACAAGGAATCCCAAAAATGTTGTACTCCTTGAAAGGGGCGATTCCCGAGGTCATTTGAAATAACCTTTTTCATTGCGAAAATGTTCTCCTAATTTTTCGGCCAGGGATTGTACAACCATCAGTGATTTATTAGACTTATTTGTTAAATATTCTTGGTTTCTGTATTTCAGCAAGTGGAACGGCGCAATGGTTGGATCAACGTCGGCGATCTTCAAGGAGCGGTGCATTTCAAAATAGTTAAATACGAGAGAATAAAGTTCCTCGTGATTGCGCTGAAGGATTCCATAGAAATTTATGCCTGGGCGCCGAAGCCTTATCATAAGTTTATGGCATTTAAATCGTTCGGTGACCTCGCGCACAGACCGCTTCTCGTCGACCTCACCATAGAAGAAGGCACAAGATTGAAAGTTATTTATGGCAGCGCTGATGGTTTTCATGCCGTTGACTTGGACTCTGCTACGGTTTATGATATTTATTTGCCAAAACACGTAAGAGCAGTTTCATTACTTCATTCGCAAACATTTAAAACATCAATTTTTTGAAGCTTACATAATTTGAAGAAATTAAACTTTCCCATTTAGACTACACATTTAACTATACTTAAACAAAATTCGCAAACTTCAATAACTCGTATTCAGTTTTCAATATAATTATTCACTTCACTCGCTTCAGAAGATATTAATTTATAACATGTTACATAATTCATTTTTTATGGAATGAACATTAAATAAACCTTATCTCTTTATATGGAATAATAAAGATCGAATGTCACTACCATTTTCAAGTAATTCACATTCATAGAGAATTCTCCTTTTTGTACTTAATTTTATGGAAGTCAAGACAATTGAGAAACTTCTTTCATTCACAAAAAGATTCCTTGTAGCAAAAAGAAAAGTATTGTGTATCTTTATTAATACACATCTTTCCCTTGTTTATTAATACACACTTTTAATACATAAAGATCCACAGTCTAGTAATATAAAGCTTCTAGAAGTAATCCACTTCCATTAAATTCTCAGTTGTATTGTGTGACGTATGATTGTATTGATACTTCGTTTTGATTACAGACTCAGGGACCTATTTGTCCACACTGCATCGTTGCGTTACCAAACAGTAATGGCATGCAGTTGCTATTGTGTTACGATAACGAAGGTGTATATGTCAACACTTATGGTAGAGTTTCCAAGACAATGGTTCTTCAATGGGGTGAAATGCCCACGAGTGTTGCCTACATAGGCACGGGACAAATAATGGGCTGGGGCAATAAGGCGATTGAGATTAGGAGCGTAGAAAGTGGACACCTCGATGGTGTATTCATGCACAAGAAAGCTCAACGGCTCAAGTTCCTTTGCGAGCGTAATGATAAGGTTCGTATGCACTTTGTTTGTGTACACTTCAGAGTTTACTGTTAGAAAATTCTTCTTGCTTTAATTCTAGAACTACAATTTACTTTAACTCTAGATTAATTTACTTTAATTCTAGAACTAAAAGTTCCTAAAATGTTTCAAACACTAAACGTGACTACTTCATACTACTTAAAAAAATTAACAAGACTGTATTTATTCAAATAGTGAGAAATTTATTATGATACAGTACTCTCGAAATTGCATTCAAACGATCCCCCCACGACTTAGCAAACATGTTCGTCCTCGTATTTTAAAAGCAACTCTCCTAATAGTTCGTACTATACCTACCAAAAATGATATATATCTTGTATTACGTTACATACATATATCATTCAAATTACTAAGAAAGTACATATTTAAAATACTTAAGTTAAATGTTGATATGAAATTGATGTCATAATTTTCTTTATTACGTATTCACCATAAAATTACCACATTTTTGCAAGAGGTAGTTTCACGAACTGTTGGGAGAGACAACAACATTAATATTTTTTATTTACTATGGAACAAGCCCTTGAAAATCATTCTTTCGCTGTTACACTGATTTTCAATTTATTCAGTTTGCTCTATTTGTCAATTTTTCCAATATATATTGAATTTTTGTATATCTTGACAGAAACAGTTACTCATTTCACATTCTTGTTTCCAGGTATTTTTCTCGTCAGCAAAAGGCGGAAGTTCGTGTCAGATTTACTTCATGACATTAAATAAACCTGGCATGGCTAACTGGTGATCCCGAATGAGGCCGGATCTGGCCGTAAAATTACCGACGCGTATAACGAAAACAGAAAACCAATCGCCGCGTGTATCAAGATCTGCATTTTCGATATTCATGTTAACTCGTTTCTCACTGCCAAGATTAAACAACGCCATGGGGGAGAAAAAATTTGTTCAGCGTAGTCGGCATAATAATAATAATAATAATAATAATAATAATAATAATAATAATAATAATATTAATAATATTAATAATAATCAGTGTCATTCTCAGTTTTCTTACAATCGTCGTTGTCATCATCGTCATCGTCACCGTTACCGTCACCATCACCGCCATCGACATCGGCAACGTCACCACTACCACCATCACTATCACCGTCACCATCATCATCACCGACCCCGACACCATCATCACCATCACCGCCATCGTCACCGACATTATTATCGCCACGACCATCGTTGTTTCTCTGAACAAGACCTTTATGATCAGTATCAACATTTTTGCTCGAGTAATTGCACATCAATAATTGATAGAAACGAAGGCTACGCTAAGAAACCTCGGCAACAGCTCCGACAGTTTTTACAGAAAACGCAAGGGACACTAGCATTTGTAAATCTTCTTGTAAAGAAATTTCTGTGCTTTTTTCACCGTACACCTTTCGTGATACGGCTTAGCGTATGAAAGAGCACAGATTTTTTTAAAAAGAAAAGATTGTTCCTTCCTCGTACCGGTGTCCCAGTTTCGTAGAAGAAAGTAAGTAGAAACGAACGAGTATGCACAAAATTCCCTTGACACTTTTGTAATAACTTTCGTTATCGGTTCGTCATTGTTTCGCTACTTATAACATTACGAGAACCCTACCTTACACATTGGAAGGCCGGTCAATTTCGAGAAATAGCGTTCAATGATAGATGATCCCCAGAAATGATTATACGCGGATCTTTTGAATTCGAATCTGTCCTGCAGTACAGTAATTCCTTCGCAAGTACATGACGGGGTAGCCAACATTAACGATTCAAAACAGTATCATTATTATACCATACTATTGTCGTAGATGCAAGACATTGTGCAATATCGATGCTTTGATCTGTACAAACACGAAGACCTTCCAGAATAAGTTTTTAATGAGTAGCTAAACTTTTTTATGATAACTGAGACTACGTAAAATGTTTTGATAGCTCCAAGTGCAGATACGCGAGCAAAATTGCAGTATGAGTGAGTGTGTTTGCGTTCTTGCGCCGAAGGTGGAACTATAGAGAGACAAAGAGAGAGAGAGAGAGAGAGCAAAACCGCGCGCGCGTGCATGTGGGGTGGTGAGTGTGTTTGAGAGTGAGAGTGAGAGTGAGAGAGCGAAAGGAAAACGGAGAGTGTGAGAGAGCAGTGGAGTATGTACTGAATACTTTTTTTTTTTAATTAAATTCAATTGAATATTATAGTTTTCTTTTCTATAAGTACGTTCGATGCAATAACTACTTGCTTATAAGCGATTACTTCATATATACAGTTAATTATAATTACGTATGTTAGGGCTCGAAATTTGCGTTATGGAAGTCTTCTGAACGGTAGAGTAACTTTTTTTCGAGGATAAAGCATTGCGGAGGTAGCAGTGAATTGGAAATGGTATAATTAAAATTAACAATAAGGAAAGTAGCTGCTAACGTTACGAAATGTATAGTTCTCGATAGGAAAGAAGACGTATACGTTGATTCCGGCGACTCTAGATCACGGCGATGATGATGCACGACGGTAGGATACACGACGTCGAGTCGCGTGTCACGCGAGGGAAATAATTAAAATTTTTATTGAGACTTTTGTAGCAGGACAGTGACAAGAAAAACATTTTTATTTTTAAGGTATTTACAGATAATAGTATCTTAAGATTGTTTTACACTCTCTACTTTGCGGTGTATGCTTGTATTGGTAGTCATGGCGTCGTTTATTCTTGACAATTAACAATAGGCGACCGCAGAAACGCCTTTGGCTTTTATAAAGAATTTATAACTTAATAAGGCAATGCGCACAGGAAAAGGATGGTCTTCCTCTTCCTACCTTTTTATACATTCGATCGTACGCGAGTCGACATACATTATATATATATACATATATACATATTATATTATTCATCCCGTGAGGTCGTTATTTTGTGTAATGAGAAACTTAACAGAAAAATTCGCTAGTAACAGAACACTTCTGTTGATCGATATACAATAGATATTATGACTGATTACATTTGAATTACGCCACTTGTAACTACTATAGAGCATAGGAACAAATTGTAATGTGCTCAAAGAGGTTGTCAGCGCTCCGAACGATTAATTCATTCGAACGGGTACATACCGCATAATTGCATGTACATCGTTGTAGTATTTACGTTTACAAGACGTATGGACGTTTTTCACAGAACTGTCTGCTAAAGCTGATTTTAGTTTGAACTGTTCGACGTGGAATCCAAGGAGATTTCTCAAGATATTTGCATTGTAACGGTAATAGAATTTATATTACATTTTTTTTAAGTCTATATGTGTCAGTATGGTGTAAATTTTAAATAAATATGAATTATATATTGTATCACACTCGACAGGCGAATATAATTCGTATTTATCGGTAACTCACGATTATGAGACGTAACAAGCAATCGAGTAATTTTCGAATTATAAGATTTGCAATTAGCATTCGGATTTGTGTTTATTTGAGACGCGACAAATTTATAGCAATAATGCATCGCCGAAATTAATTTTCGAATTTTTTAAAACGACACGCGATGGTCTATTTATTTGTATAGATATTAGGGTGGACCTAGGCTATGCTTGGCCAAGTGTAGCATAGGATTGTGACATTGGCTGAACAATAATCGGTGCAAAATTTGTAGACGCTGTGGCAATATAGAAACAAAATATAGTTTTCTTCTAACTATATTTACTTTGTTGAATAGTGCAATTTTTGTCTAAGAAATTGTGTCATATATTCACAAGTAATGATGATATGCCATATACCATATGCAACGTGCATATAGTGCAATACATAGTACAAAATGTAGTTTTACAACAGGGACAACATATCTTTATATTCTATTTTACAATATTCTTTTCTTCCATTTCAGTCCAAATATTTCATATATTTTCTAATAAAGTTTATTATATTTTTTTATATGGATACCATTTTCTGTTTTCTGAGAATCGTTTGTAACTTATTGTTTTTCTTCTTAATTCTTTGTCAACAATTCGTAATTGTTGTCCATTCTTTCCGTTCTCTTTAAAATTGTTCTCACCTTGCCATGAATCAGGTTCTTTTTCTAAAGAATTTTGCGAGAATTGAGGACCTGTCCAAAAATATTTTCGAATCTTGAAAAATGAAGTGTCCGATTTCCGTATAAATGTAGTTTTCTACTTTATTTGTAGTAAGCGATTTTACCACGTTTTCATTAACTCGCTTTTCTTGTCTGTCTGTTCGGTACAAATTTTGCAATTGATTTTAAACTAACTTCCCGATGAGCTAGACAATGACAATGCAATAATGAAAAACAATAAAAAATAAGAAATAATTATTTAAAAGATAAAAAATTTTTAAATAATTATTATATTTTATGGTCTCTAGTAGACTTCCCGTAGGCCAAAAGATTTAAAATTTTGTATAGATTGTATTTTCATCCAATGTCTCATTTATAAGAGTAGTCACGGAAAAAATTCATTGACAAAAAATAAGGTCCACCCTGATATACATACGCGGTATGTGATACGCGAAGAGTGTGACATGTTTGTAAGTTCGCAAGCATGCGCTTTACAGAGCTTTCTACTTAAAGAAAAATTTGATTAAAATCCTTCTGTATGATAGACGTAGTTGATTTACAAGAAAAGGTTTTGATGGTTTGCAATATACTTCGCATAGCAAGGCGCAGTAAAAATACATTTGTATCGAATAGGTTTTTAAGAGGAGGACGTCCGGTAAGTGCATCGAAAGACTGTCTTTTGAATGAGAACAAGATTTCTAATAAAACGCTGAAACTGAAAGAACGAAGAACGGGTGGCGAGCTTTTGAATGCGCGCGCGCGTGTATAGAAAACAAATGAATGGGCTACACGTATGAACGGTTATTTACAAATAACAGGAACTCTAATATTATAAACAGTAATACTAATTACTACTTTACCCAGATTCGCGTATTAATTTTGTGCAAGAATCTTCTCATTGATCCCCCTTTTATCCCCCTTTTTTCGGTTCCTTTGTGCTTACTTTATATGTTCCATCCATTATCTTTACTTGAATCGTCTTGCACATTGTTTCCCAAAGATGGTAGTGATGATTTCGTAATATTATAATAATTATTATTGCTGTAGTTTATGATTGCTATTATTGTTACGATTATATCAATCCGTATGTCATTATGACCATCAATCATCATGCGATGTATTAAGATTCTAATGATTAAGATTACTACTATCATTATTATTAGCAAAGTCAAATATACAAACAATTTGTAATTGATGCGACAGTCATTTCTTCGTATGTCCCATCGCATTTTATACATGTACACGTATTAAAACTTTTCAGTTTTAAAAATACACGGTTGCAATAACTTAATCCGGATGTTTCAATGTCATCATTCAATAATCATCATGGCTGATTGTCCCTATACTGTTGCCCCAAGGGAAATAGTAATTTGGGCAAGAAGGATGTGGAATGATCTCTCATGCTAGGTAATGTATTTAATTTTCCAATTATTTACAAAAAATTAATTTGTAGTTCCACTTTAACACTCCTACATCTCGTCTGTGTTATTACTTCGACAATATTAGTTCCGACCGATAAGGTAGGTTGTGACACAGAAATGGTAAGGAGGTTTTAGAGCCCCGCTGACGTGAGACAAAAAATACATTGATTGATTGGACTACTCCTATACCTCGTCTGCGGTAATTAATATACATTAAATATAATAAGTATTTTAATTTTTTCCAATTTTTTAGTTGCAAACTCCAGTTGTAAAAAATTAAAAACCCGGAAAGATTCGAACATGTACAGATTTCATATAGAATTTTAAAAGCGACCATCCTGAACATTAATTTAATAATGTGGTGTTTTCGTGTGAGACACGAAAGACCATATGGTCATTGGTCTACTTCGCTATACTTCGTCTGTTCTAGTGCCTGCATCTCGTAGCAGACTTTTCTGATTGTCTGCTATTGCCTGGTTTGATTGACTGGGAAATTTTTACGCGCATTATAGACGTGATATTACATTATACAAGTTGAATAATTCAAGAACTTTTTGTTTATTCTACTTAACGAGTGTTACGAGTGTACATCAGTTGCACGTATTATGAAACTGCGTATTACCAGCAAAATATATTACATATAGTAAAATTTGTCGTATATACACTCCGAAAAATTCCTTACTGTGCTAAAAACTCACTTCAGTGTTTAAAAATTTATCGATGATCTACCGTATCTTCTAATCTTTCAAAAATGAGAGATCTCTATTGTAAATTATAATACAATTGTAATACATTTGACAATATCGAGAAGTTTCTCGATTTTCTTTCGTGCAGTTGCACGATGTTTGACTATAGCGAGCAAATGTAGACAGTGACCATAAAAACGGGCTTTTTCGAGTGTGTGTCGGAGCACATGCATACACGAAGGAACACCTGGATGACATTCAGAAGACGTTAACGTTAACATCGATCACCTGGCTTTGCAGTTTTCCTTCTCTCACTACCTGGAAGCCTTACAATGGCCAGAACCTAAACGGTGGTCCCTTTTAAAATTATTACAATACACGCATATATATGCATACTTTTCTCTCTATGAACTGCGCAACTACCGTTTCTTAGGGTGCGTATGCAAATCTACATCAGCAAATGTAGAGGTGAGGCTCTAACGAAAAAGAATCCGATCTCTTTTCTAGAAAGCTATTAACATTTAAATATAAATGCTTATTTTGATGACTGAACTGTGGGTCTTTATGAAAACTCTAATTCTCGTGCAATTATTTTACGAATATTTGAATAAGCGACTTTAATTTGTTAGTCAAAAAATGTTGTAACGGATTTTTTAAAATTTGCATAATAATTAACTATTTATAAGGTAAAACTTTGGAAGATGGATGTTTTTCTGCATTACATTTAATATGTTGGAGACCAATATATTAATACATAAGCAAGAAGATTTTTTGAGGAATTTTTTGGTTATTTTTACTGCATATTTTCAGTAATATTGTTGTTTAGTTAATATTTAATACCTTTTTATTCTCCATGACAGTATATGTTTCCGATGAAATTCAATGCCTTCTAAAGGTCTTTTATTACATATTAGTCGTTCGCCTCGAAATTTTAAATGAAGGCCATCCTTGTGTACAAATACAGTGTAGGCGAAATTGTCACGTTCTTGGAGCGAACAACGAAAATTCTAATAGTAAATTACTTATCTGTTGTATTATGCGATAAAAATGCGACATTTAACTTTCTTAAACTGAACTTTATTACCATATATAATTATGAAATTGAACGTATAAAAATTAATAGATGTTCTGGTATCCGGAAGTATACAATTATAATTGTAAAGTATTTAAAAAAAGGAAGGATGTCAACAAGCGCTTCTAGTACATACCGAGGGGAGATAAAAAAACTCTTAATTGACGGAAGTTCTAGAATCAATTCTTTCATCGTATCATTAAATTGTACATTTAAAAAAAAATTAACGAAGCTAGAATCTTTTAAAATAATATAATTTTGCTATTATGTTCTCATTAGAATATATAAGATAGGAAATTTAAAACATACGTAATACGTTACAAACTCGTTTGAAGGCATTAGGGAATAGCAATGACGAATTTAGAAAATAAGGAACGTATGTAAGAAACCAAGGACGCATTTGAAAAACGAATTTAATCAAGATACGTTTCAACCATCTTCCGTCAGGTAACCATGATTACTTCCAAGGTTATTTCCAGCGAAATAAATGCAGTTTGAAAAAGTAAACTTGATGTGACATTGCTTGTCATGCACAAGATGAATCACATTTCCTCTAAAGGACTTTGTTCAAATTTGTTTATTGCATAATTTTAGCAATTTTATATCATACATAGTACAAATGCGTATAGTATACGCCGTATACATACATTTTTATGTTGTTGGCGATTTTTTTGTAGAGTATAAGCAATTCTCTTGACAACACACTGAATGTAAATAAAGGAATTCTACTAAAAATACATTCGTCGTCGTAAAAGACAGTCACAGTTATCAGCAAAGAAATCGTTATAAAACTCAAACGATTCGATATCAGTTTTAATCATTGTATATGACGTAATACGAAGTATGATGAAATTAAATTATAGATCTCTATATAAATACAAATGTTTAAAAAATAATATAAATAACAAGCACTGAAAATACAAAAAATTCGATTCTTTCGTTGAAAAAATTTGCTTAAATAAAAATAAGATTAAAACTGATAGTAAATGTATACATTTACCTTATAAGGTGTAACAATGATGACGAGGTTGGAAAATGTACTTTTTCCTAAGAATGACAAAATAAACGCATAGCAAAAAAAAATTTATATTTATCAATTGCTTCATTATAACCACAATTGAAAAATAAAAATGCAATAAAGTATAATAGCATCGAAGAAATGTGGCAACAAAATCTAAATTTGCATCTCTGTGCTCATTCACGATGGCCAATTGGGCGGAAATAACTGCTTACACCAATTGTTTAGCATAGTTATTCTCGAATATGATCACTAAACCGGAGACATTTATGCAAATTCACATTTTCATCAATTAATTTGAGACAACTGATGGTACGTAGACTTCTATATCTTTGATGAAGGATGTACATTGTACACACAGGCTAGATTTACAACGAGAACTTTGTACAAACTGACACCATGGAATAAATAATTTATTGTCGGGCGATCAATGTCATGAGCCAGGCAACGTATCGAACAGTTGTGCGTTGTGCACAAGCAGCAGTGCTCGAACATACTGGAAGTTTCAGTAGAGCTCGAGAACTTTACTGCAATGCTATCGTCATCGATTTCCTGCAGCGTCTTTTGCTGCATTGACTACAGTTTCCTCCTAACGTAACAGTCCAATCGCATAATTTCACGATGACAGGCAAGAAAGAATCGTTAGAAAAATTATTAACTATCTACATGATCTAACCTATAAATTGGACACTGTTTTCAGATAATAAAGGGGCAATAAAAGAAACTGAAGCAACACAGTACCTTTAAAGGAACCGATATACACAAAAAATATAGAACATAAAAACAAAACTAACACTATAAATATAATTAGTAATACCATTGTTAATCTTATTTATAGTGAAGGGTCCGATTCACTAATACCTAATTTTTGCATCGATATTATCAAAAACAAATCGGAATTATTATGAGATTTCAAAAATATGCAATTCTTAAATTACCGATGACATATTTCTATATTACTGAATGGAAATATTTAATTTCCCTTTTGCTATAAGCTGTGTGTAATACTTGTAATCAAAATTAAGAGATGATATCACGAGGAATTCATGATATTTTGGAGTTCCTCGAGGTTCATGTGTATACATGATTCATACGTCACATGCGTATTCGAATGATTATGTATATGCGTCATTATACGCGAGCAAGCCGGATATCAGGGTTACTTGCAGTTACAGATATACTATTATGATTTATTATTATTTATTAATTATTGATTTATTACTATGATGACGATGATGAGTGTTGAAACATTGCTGAGCGTCTGACGTTGTATACAGACAATGGTGTGAAAATGCTGACCTGTTCTATGCATGTATACTATCATAACGTATCCAGTTTTGAGAACGAACTCAAGTTCATCGTCGAATTTCGTTGATACAGAATAAGAGAATATGAAATTCTACGCATGTTCTTAAAAAATAATTTCTGTGATACGTCTACCGAAACGAAATCTATATCTGTGAAATGGCATAAAATATTCGTTGAATTACAAATATTTATAATAAATATATCTGTAGTCCAGCTAATCTACTTCCAAACAAAGATTTATTGTCTCACGCAGCATTACGTTCATTAATTCTATCCTTTTCCCAATAATATTACATCACCAACGTTCATTTTGTCACACAAACGTAAATTTTAAAAACCCACGTTTGATAACATGCTGAACCGTTTCGCTTGCGTTCGTAACTCGGTAAACTCGGTAGGGAATCAATCAGTTAAGTCTTAAGCCATAAAGTCATGGATGTCAATGAAATCGAGTGTCCTTGAATAAAGTCGATCCAGAATCCAATGCAAATGTAAACTATGTACATAAACGCTGGTGCACGTGGCCATGTTCGGTACTTTCTAGAATTAGATATTTCTCCACTTTTCTCACGTTCTCTACTTCCGGGTCGTCTGCCGTTCCGGCCGGAAATCATTCTGAAAAATGGTTTAACAAATTCACTGATCCTTGAAATACATATTCGTGACATTGTAAAACTATTCTCATGGTAATAAGGGGAGGGTAAATTTGAAATATGTATGCTATCTAAAGCATATTTCGGCTGGTCGATAATCGGATGAAATTTCCCTATTGATTCACGTAGTTCGCGCTCTCGCCAATGGCTACCGCCGGATTGCATCCGCCAATAGGATTTCCTAAAGCCGGCTCCTGATTGGCTGTTGCGGCCGGTAGAGTGGGAAGAACATTCTAGAAGCGTCCTCTGGAGAAGTGATATACGCGGAAGCGCGGTGCAGCCTCTTCACTCACGTTGCGAATCGTCGAACGAAGAACTTCTTCACTTTCCTACGAAGCTAATTTGTATAAGCGTATAAAGAAAAAAAAGGTGTGTTCACGTTTCCGTACGCGATAACGAACGGGACGACGCGGTTGTCTCCCGAAGGATCTTCCATCGTTGGCGGTGTCCCGAGTATATTATTTAAAGCGAATTTCTTTTTAATTTGTTCTTATAGTAAAACAAAGATGGAGAAAGCACCCGCAGTTGGTATTGATCTTGGTACCACCTACTCCTGTGTTGGTGTCTTCCAGCATGGAAAAGTGGAAATCATCGCTAATGATCAAGGAAACCGAACAACACCCAGCTATGTGGCGTTCACAGATACCGAACGGTTGATCGGCGATGCCGCCAAAAATCAAGTCGCCATGAACCCCAACAACACAATCTTCGGTAAGCATTTTTCACCTAAAATTATTAAAACGATCGATAGCTTTCCGAGGGAAGCGTCTCTTCTATTTCTTTCGTATTTTGTTCATCTCTTATCTTATCCTTTTATTTGTCAGCAAGATTTTCGTGTAAGCGTCATGCCCAACTTCGAAAATCATGGTCAGACATTGTACCGGAAATTCTGTTCGAATTAACTTCTCAACGAATATTTCACTAAATTTTAAACTAATGAAATCTTTTATTTCGATGTGCAGAAACGAGACTAAGAATTGTTCGATTTTTATTTACAAGAAGTTTTGTCGGATATTATAGTAGATGCATTGAAATATATAATTTTAATACTCGTGTATAATTCAAATAAATCTCGCAGAATTTCTTACAACGATTTACGTTGTTGTTTCAATAAAAGTAAGAAAAAAACGTGCGATAAAAAAATAATGCACGCAAGTGCTTCGGAATATTGGCGGTAGGCGTGGAAATGGATGGAAAGGTCAATCCATAATGCTACTCACTATATATATGTTAACCTCGCACGCGTTATGGTTAGGGTCATGGCGCCTAGAGGACGCCTGTTTAGTACCTTATTAGGTCAGCGCCGCTATAGCGAATAGCGAGTGGCCTCGAAAATTTTTGTATACTTTAACGATCGAAAATAATAATGAACTGCTTTAAGGTAGTGCGCAATAAAATTAACCGCAACTTTGTTCTGGCATAATTAATCGTTAGTTTACTTCCGTTATGAGATAACTGAGGCGTGAGTTTGCGTTTTACCGCGAACCGTGTGCAACAATCTGCGTAGTTGTTGTATTATGCAAGTCATTAGCTTCGTATCTAAATTATTTCAAATTAGTATGTTGATTGTATCAATGCTAATTTTATTGTAAGTCCCCCACCCATCAATATTTGACATATTGTAAACAAACATCAGAACAATCGATTTTAAAAGTAGACGTTATTCAGGTTCTTCAATAAATGTGAAATTTTAATAGAGAGCTGTAGTCTGATTTCGTTTTTTTTTCTATTTTTCAGATGCTAAACGTCTTATTGGACGTCGGTTCGATGACACCACGGTTCAAGCTGACATGAAACATTGGCCCTTCACTATTGTAAATGATGATGGCAAGCCCAAGATTAAGGTACAGTACAAAGGAGAGATGAAGACCTTCTTCCCTGAAGAAGTGAGTTCAATGGTTCTGGTAAAGATGAAGGATACTGCTGAGGCTTACCTTGGAAAGACCGTCACGAATGCCGTGATCACTGTACCTGCTTACTTCAACGACTCGCAGCGTCAGGCAACCAAGGACGCTGGTACCATCTCTGGCTTGAACGTTTTACGTATCATCAACGAGCCGACCGCCGCCGCCATTGCTTACGGCTTGGACAAGAAAGCCATTGGCGAGCGTAACGTCCTAATCTTCGATCTTGGCGGCGGCACCTTTGATGTGTCCATTTTGACCATTGAAGATGGCATATTCGAGGTCAAGTCCACTGCAGGAGACACTCACCTTGGCGGTGAAGATTTCGATAACCGTATGGTCAACCACTTCGTACAGGAGTTCAAGCGTAAATACAAGAAAGAGCTGACCGCTAACAAGCGTGCTCTCCGTCGTCTTAGGACTGCTTGTGAGCGCGCGAAGCGTACACTGTCGTCGTCTACCCAGGCAACGATTGAAATAGATTCCCTCTATGAGGGAGTTGATTTCTACACTTCGATCACAAGAGCTCGTTTCGAAGAGCTCTGCGCTGATCTCTTCAGAGGAACACTCGAGCCGGTCGAGAAATCGCTGCGCGATGCCAAGATGGACAAGGCTCAAATTCACGACATCGTCTTGGTAGGTGGATCCACTCGTATCCCGAAGATTCAGAAGCTGTTGCAAGATTTCTTCAATGGCAAGGAATTGAACAAATCCATCAATCCTGATGAGGCCGTAGCTTATGGAGCTGCTGTGCAAGCTGCTATCCTGCATGGTGACAAATCCGAAGCCGTGCAAGACCTGCTGCTTCTCGACGTTACACCTTTGTCCCTCGGTATTGAAACTGCTGGCGGTGTCATGACTGCTCTTATCAAGAGGAATACCACCATCCCAACGAAACAAACACAAACGTTCACTACCTACGCCGATAACCAACCCGGTGTATTGATTCAAGTATACGAGGGAGAGCGAGCCATGACGAAGGACAACAATCTTCTGGGTAAATTCGAGCTCAGCGGAATCCCACCAGCACCTCGCGGTGTTCCTCAAATCGAAGTCACCTTTGACATCGACGCGAACGGTATCCTGAATGTCTCCGCAGTGGACAAGTCTACTGGCAAAGAGAACAAGATCACCATCACCAACGACAAGGGCCGTCTTAGCAAAGAAGACATTGAGAGAATGGTCAACGAAGCAGAGAAATATCGTACGGAGGATGATAAACAGAAGGAACGGATTTCTGTTAAGAACAACCTTGAATCTTACTGCTTCAACATGAGAAGCACAGTGGAAGACGAGAAATTGAAGGACAAGATTAGCGCCAGCGACAAACAGCTGGTACTGGACAAATGCAACGAGACCATCAAGTGGCTTGATGCCAACCAACTTGCTGACAAGGAGGAATTCGAACACAAGCAAAAGGAGTTAGAGGCTATATACAATCCAATTGTCACGAAATTGTACCAAGGCGGCGGTATGCCCGGTGGAATGCCTGGTGGTATGCCTGGTGCACCTGGTGGAGCACCCACCGGCGGTGCATCTGGCGGACCTACCATCGAAGAAGTCGACTAATTTTCTCGTTTACCACTGCTCTTCTGTATGGTTCCACGAAAAAAAAAACAAACAAACAAAGAGCGAATTTCAAGAACATAGAATTATTGCATCTACGGTCTTCTCTCTCCACAGTATAATCTAGCCATGTTTGTTACTTTATATGCATTTAAAAACAAATTACATTTATTTATTTTATTTCTGTAAACTGTATAAATAATTTATTCGACTTTTGTATTACGGAATATGTGGCAGAAACATATAATTTAATTGTACTTATTTAATAACGTTGATGGAAAGATCCGTTGTTGATTTTCTATGTTCGCAAAACTTCGTCTAAAAATAAAATCAATCCTATGAAACTTCTGTGACTTCAATTATGACTTCCTATGTCCCATAATTTAAGAAACATAATTAAGCAGAATTTCTAGCAACTGCAATCTTTAGAAAAATTCTCTTCGTTTTTGAAATGTAAATTTCACAAGTATTTCAAATTTAATTACGAATAAACTCATAAATTTGGCAAATTTTATTTAAAGTAAAGTTAATCATTTTCGCTAAATGTTTATTAAACTTGTGTGGTAAATTTCACTCAACTTCGAAGCTAGAAATAACAATTTTAATTAAATTCTCTTTGCATTGGTAATTTCTGTGTACCATCGTCTTTTAAATTCACAGAAAAATTAATGTATTGTATTCAAATCGTGCAGGATCGTTTGATAAACATCATACTTTTCAGAAAAACAAAATTTTATTTGCAAGCACAACAGGCTGCTACAGAAAACAATTTTTCAGTAATCGATAATACAATGACAAAAATTGGGCAGGCGTGCAATGAGACACAGTTACATTGTGATCTGTACTAGGACTTCATGAATTTACTAAAATGTACTAAAGAATCATAAAATATTGTACAGGAAAAATCTTGGACAAAATTTAAAAGTATGAACGTAAAATATAAGCAATATTAGGGCAGAAAATTAAGATGTGTGTGCCATAGTAGTTGCGAACAATAGAGTCGATTTCCCTTTCTTCTTCTTTTTTCTTCCACCATCCTTTTTGCCCCCTGAAAAAATAAAATGTGAAATTATTATCGTTCCAAAGTCATGGACTCATTAAAAGATAGACGAAGCAAACGGCGACGATCGAATGCTTTATCACCGGATTGCTTTTGCTTGAAATTATTGAAACTTTTGTTGCACTTGCCTAGTAACTTTGTTTGTTCTAAAGCGACTGCCAAAGCATCGCCAAAACTTTGACTGTACGTTGGTGGCGAAGCGTACTCTTCTTCCTCGTTATGACTCGAGAACGACTGAACAGACACAATCGAATTCGACTTTCCCTGAGCAGAAGCTACAGATGGCCACGCTACTGGTGATTTTAGGCGCGTGCCGGTATTTCGTAACATTTCCGCGAACGATGGTCCCTGTTCATGTGCGG
The DNA here is from genome assembly GCF_050948215.1 of Halictus rubicundus. Classification (NCBI taxonomy): domain Eukaryota; kingdom Metazoa; phylum Arthropoda; class Insecta; order Hymenoptera; family Halictidae; genus Halictus; species Halictus rubicundus. Next base: position 25,586,193 of record NC_135150.1, read on the forward strand.
TATTGTCGGTTTGTCTGTCGCGAACAATTTCATCGAACGTACTCATTGACGGACTGCCAGCTATGCTCGAAGCTGTTGTTGATTCCGATGGCGATGGAACAGTTTCCCTGTACGAACATTATTTGCCTATATACCATCTCGACAAATCTTTTTTTTCATTTTTAATCTAAAATGTTTGTGTATTGTATGAGTTCATGAAAAAGCTGATGATCTGAAAAAATATTACTCGTTCTCTTAGAGATTTGCAAATATTAAACTGTTTTCAAAATAACTATGAATTTTCTTTCTTCGAACTCATAAAACTGTAGTATATACCACATAGTACCATTAAAAATGTTTACATTTGTTCTTGTTTTGAGGAATCCGGAGAAACAACTTTTATAGTTTCAAAGAATTCATAGATTGATCAATTGCAATTTTCTTAAAAATTGAATTTTGGAAAATTATTTATAAGATGAGAAAACAATTATCCGTGACAATTAACGAGTTCAATGGAAGACAAATAGTATGAAAATATGACATTTTCTCCACTATATTTTTAAATCATATTGACTATATTATTGTAACATTATTATTATTGTCACATTGTATTATTGTGTTTACATTATATTATTGTAACTTTAAAACCTTGAAAAATATGTGTGAGTACGATAATGGAATTAATGTTTAAGAAATGGCGTTTTGTCGTTCAGGATAATTCATACACATACACGTCAACGCAGCATTAATATTAATAATAATCAAATGTACATACTCAGAAAATAACAATTCTGGTTGCCACTGAGGAAAATGTCTTTGTGAATCGATGTGCACATTTGGCCTTGGATATTTTCCCATTCGCTTGTTTTGCTCCTCTGTGATTTTCTTCTCTCTTTTTCTTTCTTCTCGTTCTCGTTGTTGTCGGCGTTTCTGTCTCAGCACCAATTGGTCTGCGAAAATTTCAACATGAATTGCTTTGTTGGTAAAAAGGAAAGCAAAATTTTTATTTTAGAGGGATTGAAATTACCTTGAAACGATGTAAGAACCTCCTGTGATACAATCGGCGGTTTTAAGTCGATTTCTGCTAGTTCAAATTGGCAAGTAAGTGGCAAATGACACAGATATCTCAATCTACGTCTTAGATCTTCGGTGATACTTCCACCTTCTTTCTCCAAGAGCTTTCCTTCTATTGTATGAGGAGAATTTTCAAGACTACCGTACTGCTGTTCCAGCATTTTTACATTCATTGCGTGGAGATACAAATGTTGCCCGTCATCCGCTGAAAATTTAAAAATAGATTAGTCACAAAAATAGAAAGAGTTGTGACAAAAACGTATTCGCTAATCACAAACCTTGATAGAAGTAAAAGAATTTTTGTACGCCCGAAGTCGACTGCGAAATGTTTGAACTTTCTATTATTTTGGAAGATGCTTCATCATCATTTTTTATTTCTTTTTCGTTAGCAACGTTGTTAGTTTTTTCATGAATTTCTAACTCGTGTTGAACTGATTGTTGGTCTTCAGTAACACTGTCCTCTTCTTGTCCTGTTGTATCCGCTTCTGATTTCGATTTTATCTGTAACCGAAGTGTTATAAATTTTGTATGTTCTAATATAACGCATAATGTTTCAGTTAAGTACACTGGTATATTACCTCATTTAACAATTCTTCTCTTTTTGAAAGTTCATTAAGTGCTTCTTCGATGTAGCAATTTTCTGGCGAATCAGGATTATCTAACATTTCCAATTTTAATTGAACTCGTTCGCATTCGAGAATATTCATAACCTGAGTAATTTTATTAACATGTTAAGATTTTCGAAATTATACATTTCAATTACCTAAAATCGTAAGTACTTACGTGGTCTGTATTTGCTATAAGAAGTTTTGAGTACACCTCGTTGCTTATGGTCTCTGTAGCGAGGAAAAAGTTTGTTGGATTTTGAGGTACAGAACCAACCGGCACCGCGAGCAATGATCCTCTCTCACGACGCATTAAACGTAAAGTAACGATATCTCCTATGTTTACCATGCTCTGTGTGATTTCAGTGACACTAAAAGCAATAACAATACAGGGATTTAAAAATTTTCCATTTTATGGTACTTTAAATACGCTTTTAGTTTCAATTTGGCATTGAAATTACCTTTTCAAATCGGATTTTTGAATTAATTCGTAACAAATCGGACATTTGCGCCAAGACTTGTCAGAAAGTGATAAATAATGGAGAATACATGGCCAACAATAAACGTGACCACAACGTGTCATTTTTCCAGCAACTGGTGTACACAAACAAATGGGGCATGACAAATTTTCAGGGCTATGGATTTTCTGAAATGAAAACATATATGAATTTCAAAAAATTCTAAAAATGTAATTTCTAACCTACAATTTGTTCTACTAGTTTCCAATCAACTAGAGTGTCAGGATCAGTCAGATAAGATGAATAATTCCCATTGGCAGTTACAACAAATTGGCAGCTAAAAGAAAAATGATCTTTAGTATAAAAAGATTAGGGTCTACGATTTTCGACGTGTACTGAAAGAACACGTGTACACGGATTCCGAGAACCATGTATTCGCGAATTGAGTATCCGTGTTCTTAATACATTTGTAATTATACATTCTATTCTCTGTGTACACAGACATAGAGATCTGTGTACAAAAGTACACAGATCTGTCCGGAAACAGATGCGGTTTTGTTCTCCGATCGGATTCTTGGCGACTGTTGATGTTACAAGTGAGACAGTAATAAATTCACGCTCAAACTGTTTAACGTTAAAATACATGGGTACCCGTGTATTTAATATTACGTGGATTAAGATCCAGGTTCATTTATTACACGTGTACACGTGAAATAGGATACTCTAATTTATTTGTAATAAGCCATTTTACCTGGCTTGTAGAAACTGTTCCTTGTTGTACTTATGTCGCTGGACTGGTGGAAGCCATCTATTACTGTTGCGCGTGTAACCCTTTGTAGATTTCCCATGACTCCATACACCTGAACCACCTTGCATTTCACGTGGTTCATAATGAAAATTCAGCAAGTGATTCAAATTCTGCTTTTTACTTCCTTGGACCACTACTGAGCCATGCTCAGCTATTTCCGTTTGCACTACCTGTAACAAATTATGAAGTTTAGTGTGTTACCATGGAAGTTATCTAAACACTATGATAATTGAGTTTGAGATAATAGAATTTAAGTAGACACCTTGGTATCCTCCTTTGCACTGCCATGATATTGTCCTTTAGGTTTTGGTCTCTTATCAAAACTTTTTGTTTTCTGTACATTGCACTTCCTTGGTTGTTCATACTTTGAGAAACTACAAGTACCTGTTGGTTCACGTCGGCGTGAGGTCTTCGGGAAGAGCTTGTTATTTGTAACATCTACAAATGACAATAAGGATAAGAAAATATCAGGATAATGGCAATTATTCATTTCGAAGAAAAAAACAAAACAACAGATAAGCAATCTCTTTTAAATATTCCTCATAATTGGACTGATCACATAGCATAAATTATTACTTGATAATTTTTATTTATTTTTATTTTATAATTGACATTTCTGACGGATTTTGACAAATATGTAAAAACGCTTTGTTCATAACAAATATCTTCCAAATACTTATTAAAGCCTATCAATTGCAAATTTTTCAGCGCTTTTTACTATATTTGAACAATATAAAAAGTAATTCTAAATTTAGTGTATGTATCAGTATCAGATATTACGGTTGTATAAATAGATAGAAACCTTGTTCTTTTATTAGACTTATGTTATATCTATTCTTTTAAATATATGTAGTTACATTAATTTTCCTTTAAATAACAATTATGACTTACACATATAAATAGTTACTTAATATACAAGTGATTAAATAACTTTAACATATTCAAAAAATTAATAAAAACTTATCTTAAAAACAATCTATTGTCATTCTATCATTAGTGCTTTTATCCATATCAATTTAATAAAAATAAAGAAGAACAATTCACATGAATCATCTTTATCTTTTTCTATGAATAAATGAATCACCTGTAGATATAGTAATCTTCATAATGTTCAACAAAATAGCGTTTGTTTGAGTAAATTTATACAGCATAATATAAATAACAAAACAAAAATTAATTTATTGGAACAACATTAATTTATCGGAATATTTTGAGTTTCAAAAAATATTCATATTCACAATCTATTTACTACGTCAGTAGGGATAAGTTTTAATAATAAATTGACATTGTATAACTTTGTTTACAGTTGCTTGTAGCCTTAACTTAATCATTTTTCAATGAACAAGTTAAAGTTGGACTTTTTAATTCGTCTGATATTGTTCTAGGAATCTCTCTAAATATTATAGATTTTTTTCTCTTCAAAAGAAGTTGAACTAATACAAAAAATGTTTTCTTGTAATGTGATACTACAATATACATTCTATTGACGAACTTCTTGTGAAGAATTAGAGTGTTTGAAATTCAAAATAATTCATGAATGGACGTAAAATGAACAGTCATTGAATTGTGAATATCCGAGCTTGTTTTTTCACAATGAAATACGTATATATAAGACGTCACCAAAAAGATGACGTCGCTATCGAAGCGATCGACATTCAGATAACGACGCACCTTGAGTTTTCTTTGCATCAGTAGGACCCCCCTTTGCCGAGGATTGCGAAAATTTTGTGTTCTTTTCCATTTCCGGCACGAATGTATTCGTGCTGTTGTTTAGCGTAAGTGAGGCTTTCGTCTCCTCCGTATGGAGAAACAGTGTATTTCTGCAGGCCCTTCATCTTCTTCAATAAGCCATGTTTTCTCAGCGTCAAATATGGAGAAAATATCCTCGAGATGCCGATAATCGACGCCCGATGAGATGGTACTACGATAACCACGGACACGGTCTTTAACAGAGCAAAAGCTCTGTCTCCTGTTTTCGTCGTAAACGACGATAACTCGTTTTCTGGCTCAGCGGCCGAAAGCGGTCGCGATCTCGTCGCTATGATGGCGACGAAACTAATGACTTGCGCAACCGGAAGTAAAGTGCAACACTTATCGACTAAACTAATCTTGCGAACATCTAGAAAACTACTTACCATCACAAATATGAGTTGTATATCAACTTTATTAGAATGTGCATAAAGGAATAATAATACAAAAACTTGAAAGTGTACAGTATATTTATATTTTCTGAATTACTTGAATAACAACAACGCGTTCAGCGATAGAGGTTCGTTTGATTTCCGGTGTTTAAAATTGTGTTTTGTAACGATAGGTCCAGAAAAATGTAAAAAAGTAACTTTTATGCATGATTATTGGGAGTATACAAGATACTCCATTCTCACTAATGTTTCCGATTAATGAGTTATGTTCTGTTAGTTATTTCTAGCTGTGGTTGGTTATTGTATTTGGGCAGAGTCGATGTTTCATATCGTACGAAACAGCGTAAGGTGACTGGCGTACTCCTACATCTTGTCTGTGACATTAGTTCCACAATATTAGTTCCGACGAAAATGATATAGGATCTGATCCAGGCTAAAAGATGATGTAGGTTCTGTTCCAAGCTAAACATTAAACTAGAGGACAGCATTGTACCGGTCTCTGCAAGTTTATGTAAATCACAAAATGGAAAGATACGTTGCTGAATCGTTATCTAATGTTATAAATATTTGTTCAGTCAGTAGGTCATAAGTGCATATATAGTTATACCTTAAGGAAAATTATATCATTGAAATTTAAGCTTATTTATTGCACTGTATCATATCTTTATATCGGCTTCTTGTTAAAAAATAAAAAAATTTTTAACTTCATTCATCTTGTCGATGCACTCGTTGGAGGATTCATTCCTTCAAATAATTAATTATTTTTCATAAGCTAAAAATTAATATTATGTGATTAACTAATTCTTTTTTCATTATATTATTCTGTTTACCTGGTTATTACATTTATATCATTTCCATAAAACTATAATATTTACATAAAACTATAAATACAATTCTAACATCGGTGCAAATTTTGTTTTAACATGATCAAAAACTAATTTTTGGGATGTACTATAGTCAGAGTCTCGATAACGATAACATTATTATAAACCGAATCAGTTCTTTTGCATGTACATTTCTACAAATGTAACAAGAGGTATCGATAATACAGCTTCTAAGGGTAAATCAAATATTGCAACAGTGAAAACGATTGATTCGTCAGTTTCTCTTTCACCGAACAAATGATTTCAATTGCATCATACTTTGCTGGTTCAGAAGTTGACGTATCAAGCGATTCAATAGAAAAATCGCGGTGCTGTATATCTATCTTCAAAGGACTCGTATTCCACGCACGAAGGGTACGGATGCGCGCGCCATTACGGTGAGCGCGGAATTCGGCGCACGCGATTGGCCGGCGTTTTCGCCTGGCAGGGTCACGTGACCGCGCCGCGTATATACGTTCGGTCGCCGGCAAAGTTCCGCACTCACTCTTTCGAACCTTTGCGACGCGGTTCCATTTTCGAATTGGTGCGTCGAACATCTGATGGTTCGTCGTCGCGGCCAATGCACGATTTCTCCCCGGAAACCGATTCGCGGGAGGAACGGCATATCATCGGTTCCCGCGACGATGGCCCTCGCAGATTAACCCGGAACGATCTGACTCTGAGAAAAAAAACGAAAGGGCGCGCGTAAATGACCGCAACAAGTAAACGAATCGAACCGTACGCTCGATAATGCACCGGGGACTTTAAAAAGAGGTGTTGGCCGAGTTAATTCCTATAGGATAACGTTGTAGAGCCGATGTGTCTCTCGGGGGATATATTATTTTTCGCGCGTAAAGAAAAGCACCGTACTGTGAGCTGCCAGTGACGCGGTAATGGGTCTGACAGACTCGAGTTTCGAAGCACTTTTGACCCTGTGGCGGGTTCACGTCGAGGGAGTTGTGTGGACCGAAGGGGTCCGCGGTCAGTGTCGCGGTGTCTTGCCCAGCCGTAACATCGCCGGTCTGATTCGTTAATTCTTCGGGTCGTGTTCCACGGTAAGTGACAGAACATAACCAGCAAATTACCGTAGAATAACGTTCTTTCGTAACTGACGCATGCCGACCGATTCTCACGTACGACAACCGAACCGGAAGTCGCGAAACTGACAATCCGACACTGGGGGGTTGAATGGTACGCGCTAGTGCTCCTTCTCGAGAATTTCTCGAGAAATTTTATAATTTATTATCTCTTATCTCTCGAGAAATTTTAGAATTGATTATTTCTCATTTCTCGAGAAATTTTAGAATCGATTATTTCTCATTTCTCGAGAAATTTTATAGTCTATTATTTTTCATTTCTCGAGAAATTCCAGTATTTCTCGGGAAATTTAAATCCAGCAAAATTCTTATGAATCTCATTTATTTTATAACATATTTTCGGAAATGAATTTTCAGTTCACTCAAATTGCATGTCACTAATCAATCGCGTACGTATAAGCACATATACAGGCAGCATATCAATGCCTACGTATGCATGTTTGCAATGTGAAAATTTATAATAATTGTTGCGAATGCATGTCGACGTGAGGTAAAGCACACCCCAAAGGACATCGAATCTTCAGCAACTTTTGGATGTTCTGTATACGATGAAGCCAACATACACACAAAATGAAAGAAATTTTTCTACAGATTTTGTTACAAAAAAAAAAAAGAAGTAGATTGCCTGATTCTACATTAGACGCATTATGCTTGTTAAGAAGTCATTTCAAAAGAAGAGCGTAATGTTTCACTTGATAAAAGTTTGGTTTTAAATAAATAAATTTATCGGTTGTATTTAGCGTCTATTTTTTCCTTGTTTTTAAAGTTATGAACATATTGAACAGGAATAAACACTGAGTTAAAGTTTTTTGCCCTTTCGATAAATAAGTATCCCAATATTTTTTTATTTCATTAAAAATTCTCGAGAATTCTCGCATTTTTTAAAAAGAAAGTAATTTTTCTGGCGAAAGATTTATTAATTTTAGCGTTATATGGATTTCTTATGCACCAAACTACCAAATTGTTAAATAAATTCGTCTAACAATAACGATCCATATGTGAACCACAAATGATAAATTGCACGCGTAAAAACAAAGAACGGGAAACAAGAATAGAGAAATTGTTTGTTAAAGAATATTTTCGATGAAGCGAAACGAATAATTTAAACTATATAAATCAATATCGTTCAATAATGATATAGCGAACAATGAACGTATACCTTTGTGGCCATTTGTTCATAAATCATTCTTTTCAAATTTTACAAGGTGAAAAGGGTTTTGCAGCGAGTGTCGAGAGTAGGGACTCTCACTTTTATTCAAAATTGTGAAAGGGGAAAAAAGGATGTCAAAGTAACCTTTGGACGAAATTTTCAATTGGTCCATAGCTTTTCATTCGTTTATGACTTTCAAAGGTCGTTTACCCTGAAAGGCGTAGACAATTATTGATCAGCATGGCTGAATTACGGTTTATTATCTACTTATTACATACTATATCGGTACATTCTATAGTTGTTACATTAATTTTTTCAAGTCTCAGCTTCAATATTTTTTTACTTATAAGAATACGATCATTTATTTGAAACTAATTCTATGCTTCATGTAAAGAACCTTAAGGTATCCTGAATTTGATACAAAATAATAAAAAAACAACTGATAGTAAATTTTAAAAATAAATGCACGAAATAATAAAAAACAATCGATAGTAACTTTTAAAAATAGACGTGCAAAGCACCATACGTATTAAGTCCACAACAATAATAATTCTAAATTGTTAAACAAGTCGATGAAAAATAATTCCGTAACATCTACATATACGCGAGTGTCAGTCCAGTAATAAAAAACCACGATAGTTCAGAGATTGATTACCAAAGAGCCCGTCTTTCTGCACGACGATCCTTATGTTCCTTATGCTCTTTTTCACGGCCGTTTGCGGTCTCAGTTATTGTTACAATTCTCGGGTTTCGTCGTTTACTTTTTTCTAACCTGCATGGTTCATGCGACCTTTGTTAAACACGTGATTCACAGAAAGTGGCAACGATTCATTACCGGTTTTCCGGGAAACGATCAATATACGGATATTAACACGTATATCGACGAAACTCGATGAACAAAATTCATTATTTGTATTGTTTAACCGTTTATGCGGTTGAATTTGAGCAATTCATACATCACAGAACTACAGGAAAGCAGCACGGTAATTATTAGACATGACAATGAACAGGTAAAATACAAAACTGTGAAGACATTAAAAGAATTTAAGAATTATAGAATGGCGACTGTAAGGTGCCACTAAAAATTCCTGTATGATTATTCAAAATATTTTCTACATTATTAAATTTTTATGTATTTAATAAATTACTAAACATTTCAGTAGTCTACGAGTAAATTGCACCATTTCCGTATGTATAGCATGAAAAAATATATGTAGAAAAGAAATATTCTAGGTCGGAAGAAATGTTTCGTTCTAGAGTTAAAATGGCTTCGAGCGCAAAGGGTTAAAAGTAAAAGTTCATTTCTATGCAATTGCTATCTATCACGATTCGCTTAGAAAGTTCGATTTTGCATAAAAATCCACAGTCTAGAATAGCGAAGACTGTTGCTAAAAGAAACGGTAATCAACTTGAGATTCTTCACTTCGTCGATCTTCGTAAGCTCTGTGTGGGTGTGTGCAGTCGGCTGCACTTGGCTCTGCATAGTCGGTGTTCGATCGCGGACACGGCAGCTCATCTAACGATAAATTAATTAATACTGCAATCTTGTTTGCTTCCTCGAACACCTTATCCCCGCCTCGCGTTTCCTCGAATTTGTGTGCGCCTCGAACGCGAAACTTTTCTTCGCGTGGCGCCATTTAAATCCCGAAGAACGCGCAGCAGCCGTTCGTTTTATTCGCGCTTTCCCGAAGAAGGTGCTCCTCTTGATTGCACCTGGTGGCCATTAGCGTCCGGCTACGGCTTTGCTTCTTAGACGGATTTTTTTCTCTGCGCGATTTCTCCTCGGGTTGTTTCTGTTACCAATTTCTCATTTGACGACGGGGCGCGCGAAGACTATGTGCGACAGGTGTGCCATAACACAGATTTGATCAAAGTTGCCTTGGTACCGGGTGAGTGGAGCAGCCAGAACCTAATCTACTCATTAGATCACAAGAGAAAAGTAATTTGATTATCTGCTTGTTTCTTTTTCTTTTACATTCAGTTGAGACCATTTTGACCTAGATTTTTAAACGTCTCACCCAAATTCTAATTTTCTGACAGTCAATTAAAATTAATAGCTACTTATACGAAGTTCTACGAGAACTTCATTCTAGTTCTAGAGAACGATCATTAACACTGATCTCAGAAAAACGGGTTTCAAAATACGCGAGAAATGGTAGTATATAAATTGATTGATAAGTATATAAATTGATGATTTTCTAGTTCGACCAAAATGTCAGACAATTTTCGTCTTTCGTTATTACTAAAAGTTTGATATGCAATAGCTTATTGGTTCGCCTGCTTTATCTGAAGACCTAAGTGCAAAAACCAGGCGAGTCCATTTCTCAGTAAAACCTTATTTATCGAAGTTCCACATATATTACAATACACATATAATACATTACTGATTTTTCAAAGTAAAAATTAAACAATTTTCAAAATCTCGGTTGAACGCTGTCCCTACAACGCAAACTACCATTTACTTTTTGTTGAACTCAACCACGGTAATTTGGTTTTTGATATTATTGTAACATATTCTATGTAATTTGAAGAAAAATAAATTGAGAGATTAGTAAGGAATTTATTACTTCGAAGAAGTGCTATAGGTACTTGTAACTAATAACTAAATAGTTATAGAATCGATAATTATGTTTGTATGTGTTGTAAGCATACGTGAAAGCATAGAATAAATAATTGGCTTCCGAAAGATGAGTTTAGCACCATTTTACAATTCATATAATATGAATTTATACACGAAGCTTCCATAAGTTTATAGATCGAGCCTTTTCGTAAATGAATTTTATCATGTAAGTATAAGTAGAATTTTTGAATTTTGCGGACCGCAAGTAGGATTTGAATTCAGACCGGAAACGCTTCGGACCGCGAAGGATTAAATGAATTATCATGCCATTTCATAGTTCTACACAGTTACCGTGAAAGTCTTGCATCTTGGTCGGTTGTAATATTTTTCATAATTTCTATGCAATTAGCTAGTTTATCGTTGGTCCTTAAAGAACTTTAAAAAACTGTGATAGAATGTATAAGAAATTAAATGAAACAAAAACTGTCGGTTAAATGTACGACAACATAATAAAAAATTAATACAATTTTAGTACGACAAGATGATAGTAAGTCATTTGAAAATTATTGTAAATGTATATGAAAGTATCACTGTGTACAGAATTTATTTTTTGTGCAACGCCTACGTTGTCTAAAACCGTTGTTGTTTATTTCAAACGATAAGTGTACCACGTTTTTTTAAATGACGGTAATTTTGATTTTAATTCTGATTTAATTCGATTTTAATTTGATTATAGTACTTCATGTTATTGAAGTTCGCTTACAACAACTATCGTTTCTAAATTCAACTATGAATTATCTTTTTTTAATTAAATTGAACTATAATCGTCAACTTATTATTTCTTTTCTGTCATTTTTTTCAGTGGTTAAAGATGCATTGTTTTACATCATTCTCGCGTACATTGAAATTCTTTTCATATTTAATCGGAAATGATTATTATTATGTTGTCAAATAATTGCTTTTAATGAACTTGAATGTTACTTGAATTTAGAAAGAAATACTATTGCCGCACTCAAATACGAATTGAAAGAACTGCAATATGGAAATATAGATTTATTACAGCAGTACAAAAATATTGAGTATTCTTTATTGCGCATTTCAAACCTTCGTCGAGATGTCCGAATAATTTAGCATTTCAAACAGGTCGAAAGTCATTAGTTTCTTCCACATCGTTTTACCGTAATCAATCAATTAATTAAAGAAGTTCCACGGTTAGCTTCAGTGTGCCTACAATTCATAGACTTGCGAGTTTGATGAAGACCTTCATTCGTCGAGGAAGCTCTAATCAAATTACGAAAACGGAAATCGAGATATTATCCAACGGAATCCTCTTATCATACCTGCACAATAATTATCACAATTATCATTCAGACGTGCCTTCTGAGAAATACGTGTACGAGACGACTCCGATTGAAAGAGTCCATAAATTTATTTTAATCTGCCTAATTTTAAGTATGTTTAGAACACCGCTGACGTTGATTTCGTTTGAAATGATCAACGTTAGTAAAAGTAAAATTTTGAAATTTCTTTGATAAGTAAGTCTAGTTTCAATAAACGCTAACCCTACAATACATTTTAGATTACGGTCTCATTAATTAAATTACACTGATTTTGTAAGAATCTCTGGGATTGATTTCCGGCATTTAACGTGTGAACAATAACTTTTCTCAAGGTTCGGTCATTTTGCGCATGGTAGGGACACGTATACACGAAATGTCGGTAGGTTTAGTGTTAAAAGAGTCAACAATTACTATAACAAATAACAGAGGAGAAAAAATCTGCAGCCACCGCGCGAGGCGTATCGTGCAGATGAAAATTGATCGATCGATCGACACAAGGCGTAGATCAGGTGAGCCGCGAGGAAAGATGGTGGCCGCAAGCGTTCCTCGTCTTGCACCTGTCCGCGGAGCGTTCCATCGTCGTTTGGCAATAACCGCCGAATATCAATTAATCGGGTCGATCTATAGACAAGCGTGGATCAGTGCGTGTGACAGAAAACCCCTCGTCGAGAGTCAGAGTCCCCTCGAGGTCGGCACCGCGGCCGCCTTTGAAATATAGCGCTGTTTGTCCGCAACCCGTCACAGGGGCACAATGAGCCTCGCTCGGAGCTTAAGCGTTGTCGCTTGAAGGGCTATCGATAACTTGTCGTCGCCAAATTACACACGCGACCGCGCCCGCGTCCACGTCCCAGCTCGCACGCGTCTCGACCCCCTGACCCCGCACCCCCGCCTCATCCGAATCCGCCCCCGCCAATAACCCCCCCTCTCACTCACTCAATTTTTAAAATACAATAATGTCTCCATACGCGAAAGAGATCCGAACCATATTTGTCCCCGTTGCGGGGGCTATGTACCCCTTAATTAGCCCCGAAGGTCGTTTAACGACTGAACCTTTTGATTTTGCATTATTTCTTGATGAAACTCTAAACGATATATTCGTGGCGTTTTCCCGATTAGAATGAGTCCAAATACGAAACAATTTTAAAAATGCAATAACGTCTCTATACGCGAAGGAGATCAAAACCATAATTAACCCCGTTGCGGGGAGTATGTACCCCTTAAACAGCCCCGAAGATTGTTTAACGTCTGAACCTTTTGATTTTGCATTATTTCTTGATGAAACTCTAAATGATATATTCGTCACGTTTTCCCGATTAACCCTTTGCCCTCGAAGCTATTTTAACTCCAAAACGAAACATTTCTTCCGACCTAGAATATTTCCCTTCTATGTATTTTTTTTTCATATTATGCATGTTGAAAATGGTGTGATTTACCCGTACGAAATGTTTAGTAATTTATTAAACACCAGCAAATTTAATAATGTGAAAAATATTTTGAATAATATATGGAATAATGTACAAAGTATTTTGAATACTTACAGTCGCCTTACAGTCGCCGTTCGAGTGCTAAGGATTAAAATGAGTCCAAATGCGAAACAATTTTAAAAATACAATAACGTCACGATACGCGAAAGAGATCCAAACCATATTTGTCTAACTAATAACTAAAGACTATTTGTTTAACGACTGAACCTTTTGATGTTGCATTATTTCTTCATGAAACTCTAAACGATATATTCCTGACGTTTTCCCGATTAGAATGAGTCTAAATACGAAACAATTTTAAAAATACAATAACGTCACCATACGATATATTCGTGACGTTTTCCCGATTAGAATGAGTCCAATTACAAAACAATTTTAACACGTTGAACGCCACGTCAGCCATATGTGGCTGACGGAATTATTTGTGCAGGTTTTTAAATGAATTTTTGCGTTGATATATTCACTGTACTGAACTTAATTAGGATCTGTAACATGCGAGAAAGTTGGAGGATTACTCAGTATCGTACATTTAATTTTTTGCAATTTCATTAAATAACTTACTTTGATTTTATGGAATTTTTGGGGTTTCTAGTTTGGCGTTCAAAGTGTTAAAAATACAATAACGTCACCATACGCGAAAAAGACCCAAACCATATTTGTCCCCGTTGCGGGGATTATGTACCCCTTAAGCAGCCCCAAAGATTGTTTAACAACTAAACCTTTTGATTTTGCATTATTTCTTCATGAAACTCTAATCGATATATTCGTGAGGTTTTCCCGATTAAAATGAGTCCAAATACGAAAGAATTTCGATCACATTTGCTCGTTTATCCGCACGTACGATTAGTTCGGATAAGCGAGGTTCTACGATACTGTGGATTAAACGAGCAAATGTGATCCAAATTGTGTCGTGTTTGGTGTCGTTTCAATCAGAAAAGTTTCACGAATATACTGACAAAAGTTTCATAAGAAAATCATCGAAAAAAAAGAAGGTTTCATTATCGAATTATTATTGTCTCACCGATACGCTGATACCGATATTTCGTTTATTTGGTATTCTTTTCTAGGTTCGTGTTAATCGATCACTTGATCCAAATTGATCACACAATACAGTAGAATTCTCCAGAAGAAGAGACGTAAAACAACCCTAATTTGATCACTGTTCGGGGTGTAGAAGCCCCCGTACACGCGAGCGGGGGCTACCACAGACAATTTTCATTGACAAACCTGTAGCCGACCGCGCGGATCATTAAACCCGAGCATTTCACGCGTGCAGCGTTCGCCGCGAGCCTAACATAATAAATTACAGAGCGCTGCGGAAGCGGCGCGTGTATTACACAACTAATCATCGTCGATCGACGATTTTAATCGCAGCCGGAGTGCGCACTCGAGGAATCTCCGATATGAAACGCGGCAACAGATCGAGATTCATCGAACGGACAGGGGTATCCCGATCAAGTTGACAAGCGTAATGGGTCCTCGTTTCGCGCGAATTTTTCCCTAACCGTCCAGGAGAACGCCTAAAAAATCGCTAATCCCTCGGCCGATCTTGTTCTCATTATATTATCTCTCCCCGCTGGAACGCGGACAAAGATAATCCAACGATTAGGCGGCTGTGGATTTTTGTGCGAAATAATATTTTCAAGCGAGATCTCAAAATTAAATAAAAATCTAGCTTTTCTCGTAATAAGTGTTACATAAAAACGAAAATTTATGCTTTTTTTTTGTACCCAGTCTAGTAGCTAAATATTCTGATAACAAAACTATGTAATTACATTTCCACTTAACACTAGGTTTGCGGAACACTGAAAGTACCATTTTGCATTTTTACTTTATAAAAATAACAAGAACGTGTTGCCCACATTTTTAGCAATATTTTAAAAATAATATATACCCAAAGAAATAAATTTGCTAAATAATTTCTCGTGTATGCATCCTTGGAATCTTAATAATTTCAAATTAAAAATATTAGAACCCGTCATTTTGACGGGTCCCGTAAACCTAGTGTTAAAAGAGGTATGAATAGCATAAATATTTAGTAGATTCCGTCTTCCACGAAATCACAATATTATAAGTGGACAGCGGATTTTAAGCTTTTATGACAAAAATGTGTAGATGAAATATAAAACGCCAGAAAGTTTGAAGGAATTTAATAGCGTCGATATGTCATTAAGAACTTAAATTTGTTTCTTACTAATAACTTCTTATTTGGTTCTAGTAGCTTGTGACTGAAGCAGAACATTTTGATTTTGCACAAAGATCCGTCGAATTACAGTCTGTTCCACAAGAGCGTGGACGCGATATCTGAGTGCAAATAAATCTTTTCTGTAAAAAAGGTTGTACAGGTCGAAAGTACATTTAAAGAACTAATTCGCACTTGCTTGATAATGCGTCCAATCACCGCCATCAGCGATTATTGCTTCACAACGTCTGGGCATACTTTGAACCAGCTTTGCGGCGTATCGGACAGGAAGAGATCTCCATATTTCTCGAATACGGCGAACTAGCGTCTTCAATTTGAAAATACGCTTTCCTCGGAGTTTGTACTTGATGAGAGACCAAACATTTTCGATTGGATTGGCATCGGGGGACCGAGATTGGACATTGTTCCAATCGCGACAAACGTTTTCATGTGCCCACGCGGACCGTTTTTCGACGCGCTTTGTTGAAAGCAACGGCTTCGAAAGTGTACTACGCCGTGCAACTTTATTTTCTTCCAACCGACGTTTAATCGTTACCATGCCTATTTTTATGCCCTTTTTCGCTAACATTGCTCGCGCTTTGCGTAAGGAAAGTGTCGGATTTTTCGAAAAATGCTGCAGAATTGCTTCATCGTCCCTTTTCGTCGTGGCTCGCTTCGAACCTCGATCAGGGGGATCGTCGACGCAATTTGTCTCTTTGTAACGTTGCACCCACTTATTTACAAATTCGCGAGACTCGTGCAGATATTTTGCTGCATTTCCAACACTCATTTTTGGCCGTTTCGGGTGCCGGCACAAGAATACTGCTTCGAATCGTTTAGCGTATACGGCACTCGTCTCGAAATGACTTGAACTTAGTGACAGAAATGATACTAAGAGAATTGGAGCTATTGCGTATTAGAGGAGACATTGTATGTTTGGACTGGTACAATCTTTGCTGTATTGTGGAACAGACTGTATATAAGAGAAGGGGTTGAGAGATTGAGAATTCGTTCTATAACGATTGTCATCGTCATCTGGAGTGACACGACTGCCCAGGGTAAAGTTGAATGGTTAAAAATGAGGTGATCCGTTGTTTTGTAGGAAGACGCACGATGATGTCAACGAGGGCGGTGAAGAATCCTCCGAAACTCGACGACTCCGTCGACGGCAGAGAAACCTGGTCCGGCAAGGTCGACTTTCTTTTATCCGTCATCGGGTTTGCCGTTGATCTGGCCAATGTCTGGAGATTCCCTTACCTATGTTACAAAAACGGTGGCGGTAAGTGAATTCAATGATTATTCATGCGCTCCGTTCAATATGGACCTCACAGCACTGTTCGTAAAGGATCCTAGACTGCAAACTGTCATGCGCAGTTCCTTTGTAAAGATCAAGTCATTCATATTTTTGGTTAACGCTTTGACTACCAGAATGATCATATGAGGCTTCGGCATTATGGGAATAAATTATTTGGAAAATAATCGTTAAGGTAATATATATTGTACTATTTGCCTACATGTCATTTGAAATAAGTTACTATATAGTTCGTGAATTTTCAGTGAAATTCAAATCATTTTTTGTTTCATCTTTCATTTGATCAAATAATTCGCATTCCACAAAATTCTATTCATGTATGTGCACTAAAGAACAATGTGAAAACCGAATGCAGCTAAACGTAAGTCCTAAAATCTAAAAAAGTTAGCATATCCAAATTTAATAATTAACTTAATTACTTGAATAATCTGTTTGTGAGGTGAAATGATTTATTATTTTATGCGAACAGTGTAATTGAAATAAGATATTATTTCAAAATAATCTATTTGATTTGAATGCCAGATGAAAATAAATTTTTTTCGTTACTTAAAGTTGGCAGTTTAATTACAACAATTAAATGCAATGTCTATCAATATTTTTTCAATCTTTCTAAAATTTGCGAACACGCACGCAGTGTTAATATCAACTAACGTAAATATTCTAGCAATGTGAATCTGCTAATGTCCATGTAAATATAATAGACAATAACGTACACTCTTTAAAACATGTGGGGCACTGTGTAACAGGAAATTAAAGCGTAGCTAGTCAACGCCGTCGTTCATCAAGAATGAGACTAGTTGCTTCCTACGCGTATGCCAATCATGAAACTTAAGACGTCTTGCTCACTCACACGCTATCATTAGTTTCCAAATGGCTACGGATTTCGTAATAGAACCGTATGCTCTGAACCGTGCCACTCGTTAATTTATTTTTCAGGAAATTAACACGTTCACAGGCTTATGACCCATGCGTGGAATACAAATGTGCATTTATGGCACGTGCAAATATATGAAATGCAAGAAGACATCGTTCATTTGTAAGAAAAGTGACACGACTCAACAATTTTTTTAACTATTTTTATTGGTTCACTAGCTTCGCAGTCACTCTAACTTTTCACATTGAAAACGTCACAACTCTAACTCAACCTTTTAACAATTATTCGCCGGAAAAAACGACATACCTCAAAATATATTTATAGAAAAAATTTATAATAATAAATATACAAATTGTGGTGTGCTTCATAACTAGACTGCGGATCTTTACGCAAAATAAACATTTTCTACCTGAATTGCAACAGGCTGAAGTGAAATAGCAATTTAATTTCTTTCTTAATATGTTTAATAGGTTGAAAATAATGTGACAACATTTTAAAATTTTTCCAATGTTTTTACTGTTTTAAAATACGCCTACCCATTTTTGTCATAAATGCATAAAATCCGCATAACTCACGTACAATATCGTGTAACTCATGACAATTAACTCAGTATCTAAATAAGAACAAATTATTTCACATTTCTAAGTTGGTTATATACGATAAAAAAAAAATTGGCAATTTTACGTAATTTTCAAATGGCGCTCCTGTAAAATTTCCTTTTTCTGACTTATGTCACTTTTCTTATGAAAGAACGACAGGTACACACATTATTAAAATATACTAACATTTTCAATCTAGCTTCATTTAATTTTTAGAAAATAAACTACGAAAATGAAAAATTACATAATAATCTACGGTCAAGTAATTAGAGACACGATTCAGATTAACCTGTTTAAGCGAAGGCTGCTTATTCTTGCTTTTAAAAAAAGCCATTCCACTATACTTAATTTCGGAATCATGTCCTGCGGACGTTTTAAAAATTTGTAGACCAGAATCTCTCTCATCTGGATGTAATCATATTTTAATAAAAAAACCTGGAAATTAAATGAAAAATCAACTTAATTTAAAACGGGTAACTCTCTTTTTAAATTAGCCTTTGGATAATACTAATTTTTATTTTATTATAGGCCACTATTTAGGGCACAAATTTAGTGTTAATTTGTGAGGCAACAGCACCATTTGTTTCATTCGCGAATTTCACATTTCGGTATTTATAAACTAAATGATGATGTTCGGAGCTGGTTTTCGAGCTTCTCCGTCATTTTATCGATTTCTCTTACAATTAGCAGCCTCTTATGGCAAGCAGGGATTGCAGAAGTATCCTTAGCCACTCCCACATGGGACTGTTGTCGTTATTATTATCTTCGCAACCATCACTATTATTATCATTGTTATCCTTATGTTATCATCATCGCAATCAACTTGACAATGTTACGTATATTTTTCCGGCAATCAAAAACTGTGGCATTAACACAAAGATTATTCATAAATATTTCCTACAATTACTAGGTTATTAATACTGGTTAAATTGAATTAAATTTTTAAATAAATTAGACATATTTCAATCTTAGTATAATCTCAATGAAATTGTTATTTTCAAGTCGGTATTTATAATTGCAAAAAAATTAAGATTAGACTGCGTCGAAATTCAAGGGAAATGGAAAGTCTTTCACCTTAAATTTCGATTTGTTCAATTTCTCCGATTAGGTTCGACGTTCCGGTAAATTCGCGGTGTTCGGACGAAATTAAACAATCTGGCTCGAATTTTGCAATATTCGCTCGTACATAAACCCGGGGTGGTACTTTTCGAGCCGAGCATCATTTTTATTCCAATATCCTCCGACTTCGTCCCATGCTGATGCTTCGTAACATTGTCAAGCGTTATTTCGCTGCTGGAACGGGGAGAGGATGCGTCAAGTAATGCACTCCTGCAGCCAAGTAATACCGCGTTAACCGGTCGGCTAATTGGCATTTACCTCGTGGAAAATGACCCCGAGATTTAGATTTCACTTCAGGCTTCTTATCTGCGAAAGCGTCCGCGGGTCTTGAAATTGGCCCGAATTAAAGCGAAAGTGTAATTTAAGAGTCCACGTACCGTCTCGGAAAATTACACCGTTCCGATGGATTTCATCTCCAACAAATTGTCATTTACATTAAATTCTGCCGTTTTTCAAACGTCCGCGGAGACCTCGCTGCTCGGACATGGTTGAATGATGTTGTGTTTGCAGTTTTTAGTGGTAAAAATATTGATAAAAGAGCCTCTACTAAGGAGTCTACAGATTGTTAATCAAAATAAAGAGTTGTTTGGACTAATTGCAGAATATAGGATCTGCACACACTTCTTTTCTTAATAATTCTAAGGGTTGAAATTCTTTAAACGTCTTCAATGTCATGACGTACTCATTTTGACGTCTTTTCAAATTTTATTCTTGTATTGGAATATCGTATGCGTGAATGATGTTGTGTTTGCAGTTTTTAGTGGTAAAAATATTGAGCCTCTTCTAAGGAGTCCAAAGATTGTTAGTCAAAATAAAAGTTGTCTGGACTAATTGCAGAATATAGGATCTGCACACACTTCTTTTCTTAATAATTCTAAGGGGTGAAATTCTTTAAACGTCTTCAATGTCATGACGTACTCATTTTGACGACTTTCCAAATTTTATTCTTGTATTGGAATATCGTATGCGTGAATGATGTTGTGTTTGCAGTGTTTAGTGGTAAAAATATTGATAAAAGAGCCTCTTCTAAGAAGTCCAAAGATTGTTAATCAAAATAAAAGTTGTCTGGACTAATTGCAGAATATAGGATCTGCACACACTTCTTTTCTTAATAATTCCAAGGGGTGAAATTCTTTAAACGTCTTCAATGTCATGACGTACTCATTTTGACGTCTTTCCAAATTTTATTCTTGTATTGGAATATCGTATGCGTGAATGATGTTGTGTTTGCAGTGTTTAGTGGTAAAAATATTGATAAAAGAGCCTCTTCTAAGGAGTCCAAAGATTCTTAGTCAAAATAAAAGTTGTCTGGACTAATTGCAGAATATAGGATCTGCACACACTTCTTTTCTCAATAATTCTAAGGGGTGAAATTCTTTAAACGTCTTCAATGTCATGACGTATTCATTTTGACGTCTTTCCAAATTTTATTCTTGTATTGGAATATCGTATGCGTGAATGATGTTGTGTTTGCAGTGTTTAGTGGTAAAAATATTGATAAAAGAGCCTCTTCTAAGAAGTCCAAAGATTGTTAATCAAAATAAAAGTTGTCTGGACTAATTGCAGAATATAGGATCTGCACACACTTCTTTTCTTAATAATTCTAAGGGGTGAAATTCTTTAAACGTCTTCAATGTCATGACGTACTCATTTTGACGACTTTCCAAATTTTATTCTTGTATTGGAATAACGTATGCGTGAATGAGGTTGTGTTTGCAGTTTTTAGTGGTAAAAATATTGAGCCTCTTCTAAGGAGTCCAAAGATTGTTAGTCAAAATAAAAGTTGTCTGGACTAATTGCAGAATATAGGATCTGCACGCACTTCTTTTCTTAATAATTGTAAGGGGTGAAATTCTTTAAACGTCTACAATGTCATTACATACTTATTTTGACGTCTTTTCAAATTTTATTCTAGTATTGGAATAACGTATGCGTGAATGATGTTGTGTTTGCAGTGTTTAGTGGTAAAAATATTGATAAAAGAGCCTCTTCTAAGGAGTCCAAAGATTGTTAATCAAAATAAAAGTTGTCTGGACTAATTGCAGAATATAGGATCTGCACACACTTCTTTTCTTAATAATTCTAAGGGTTGAAATTCTTTAAACGTCTTCAATGTCATGACGTACTCATTTTGACGTCTTTTCAAATTTTATTCTAGTATTGGAGTAACGTATGCGTGAATGATGTTGTGTTTGCAGTGTTTAGTGGTAAAAATATTGATAAAAGAGCCTCTTCTAAGAAGTCCAAAGATTGTTAATCAAAATAAAAGTTGTCTGGACTAATTGCAGAATATAGGATCTGCACACACTTCTTTTCTTAATAATTCTAAGGGGTGAAATTCTTTAAACGTCTTCAATGTCATGACGTACTCATTTTGACGACTTTCCAAATTTTATTCTTGTATTGGAATAACGTATGCGTGAATGATGTTGTGTTTGCAGTGTTTAGTGGTAAAAATATTGATAAAAGAGCCTCTTCTAAGAAGTCCAAAGATTGTTAATCAAAATAAAAGTTGTCTGGACTAATTGCAGAATATAGGATCTGCACACACTTCTTTTCTTAATAATTCCAAGGGGTGAAATTCTTTAAATGTCTTCAATGTCATGACGTACATATTTTCACGTTTTTTCAAATTTTATTCTTGTATTGGAATAACGTATGCGTGAATGATGTTGTGTTTGCAGTGTTTAGTGGTAAAAATATTGATAAAAGAGCCTCTTATAAGGAGTCCAAAGATTCTTAGTCAAAATAAAAGTTGTCTGGACTAATTGCAGAATATAGGATCTGCACACACTTCTTTTCTCAATAATTCTAAGGGTTGAAATTCTTTAAACGTCTTCAATGTCATGACGTACATATTTTCACGTTTTTTCAAATTTTATTCTTGTATTGGAATAACGTATGCGTGAAAATAAATAATTTACAGGTTGACGCGATTATTTCGCTTTCGATGGTTCGTATAATATACAAAATGTTAAAAATAGGCGAACCTTGCTTCCGAAAAATGATAGACTAATTTACGCGGAAATGGATGGGCATGTTCAAGATAATTGTGGGTGATATTGAGGATGCATATCGATCGTCCCAGTGCTCCACGAAAGATAGTGGAAGTTGTGTTTGGAAAAAGGTTGCGAGAAGTTTGAAGGTACGCGCCGTCGATTATCGCAAAGAAAATTCGTAAATTTGGATTTGCCGGGGTTCGATTTCGGTTCGGCCGTCTCGCGTAACTCGACTCGCTTGTACAAACCTTGAAATAACAATTGGAGGAAGCAGCCGCGGCGCAACTGCTTGGAAGACTGGCGCATCGTCGTCGACGATGCTATTAGCTGTTCTATCGAGTCTCCCGTAGGAATACGATTAGAGCCGGCTATCAGCGATACAGGGGCTCCTCAAAAGCGGCGGCTAACTCAATTGAGAGGAGAGTAGGGCGCGCCATTAGTACCGGCAAGATCGGTCGCTAATTTCCAATTACCTTAATTAATTATAATTTCCCATTCGGGCTGGCCTTTGATCATGGACGCTCGCGACGCCTTTACCTGCTGCATGCCACCGTACGCGATCCATTATGTTGCGTGATTTCGCCGAACGTTTCGCGCTTCTTCGTTGCGGGAAATTAGGATATCTTCGACACCACGCGATACGGCATCAGTCCTCTCCTAGATCGGCCGAGCCTCCTTAATCTGGACGGAAGAAACTCGAATGGAGTAACTGATCCAAACCGATCCACGAGACCGAAGAATACTCGTTGTTAACACGTATGCTGCGAACATTGTCAGACACACATGAGACGTTGAAAATCTTATAATTTATTTGACTCCCCGAAACGCTTTTTTAATACCTAAATATGCGCAGTGTATGAATTTTTTTATTGAATGTACATTGAATCCGATGCGCAGTGACTAGGAAACGTGTAAACACGTGATAATACAACCTATTTTTCAACTGAATGATAAAGATTAGGTACTGATAATTATATGGTGAATGTGATAAATATAACATATCAGTTTATGTTAGATAATATTAACAATATATGTATAATATTTTACAAAAATAAGGATTTGAAGCAATGTTTACAGTTTTGTACGTATCATCAGAAATGGTTAGGATAGTAAACAAATGCTAGGGAAATGGAATTGTCAACAAACACTGTGTTTACACAGTTTCTCTCCTATTTGAAAGTTAGTTGACACGCGTAAGCCGAGATGATTATTTTGTACACTTGGCTGTTTAAAGTTAATAGTGCACGGTATAATATCTAGAGACTCGGTGACTTCTGGTAAATTGTTTTATTATTTCGTAAAGGAGTAGCGTTTTTCAAATCGTTTGATTTAATTTTGAGAAATTTCTTCCTTCCTTTAACAATTTTAGTAGGCTCAGATTAATAGATTGACGGTCTGAAATTCTCTTGAAATTCCATCTACCACTTTAAATTGCACCTGCTCAGTTTTATCAGTCTACTCATTAACATCTACTTAATATATATAACATATCTACTTGTTAACACCTCTCACCTGTCGAAACTCGCTCTCTGTGAAATGCGGTCACCATTGCCAGCTACAACCCACTGAGAATCACTATAACTCATTATAAAAAGCTAGCGTCCGATAAGGGTTAGTCACTTGTCGTACGATTTTCCTCGTGGTTACAATAATTGGAATAATTCCACAGACAAGGCAACCATATTGATATTTATTATATGCTTATATTTAATAATTTGACATGGTAGGGAACAAAATCTATATTTATTATTTGCCTATTTTTACTTTAATTACAAAGGAATAGATTGTTGTTGCGTCTTGAGGGAAAGGCATAACATTCATATTTAGTAGATTTTGTTTCATCGCGAGTTCGACTCGTTATGCATACACGGCGAGGGATCAACTTTTTCATGAATTTTTGGAAGTGCAAAAAATTGATGTTTCGTTTGATTGAAATCTTATAAGATAATTCTATAAATACTTTCTCGGGGTGAGAAATCGCGAGGAAATTGGCGAGCCGCTAGAAGGAACAGATGGATTGTGGAATTCAACGTCTCGAACACAAAGGAGGTGTTTGAAGCTTAGCATTGTCGCATGCTCAAAGGACTAAAATTGAGCGGAAATGTTGTTTGAAACCGGACGTTTGCACCCGACGCTAACAGGAAATACATCCGCGCGGAGGTCGTACGGATAAATTATAATGCGATTACAGTCAAACCTGTTTTTGTGCGGTCCTTTCCTATGCGATTTTTTTTTTTTTTTGGTGCGATTTGTTTTGTGCGATTTTCCTTTATGTGAATGCCAACGGTGTTGGCATTCTAACACTAATGTTCTCGAGTAGTATTGAATTGAGTGCATTTTGAAAATTTCTCCATGTTTAAGATGAGAAATAAAATTTTTTAAAAATGTTGCCACGTGCAATTTAATTATTCATTTTGTTTGGGAAGCACTTTCTCGCTATTTCGTAAATCTTTCACATATTTTCTAAGTGAGACTTTTTTTATGCGGTCCCTCTCCACCGCGCAAAAAAATTTTCTTTAATATGTTGTAAAAAATTATTTGTTACAGCTATTTATGAAGTTTCTGAATATTGTTTTTGTGCGGTTTCAAAAGTAAAGTTGAAAATAATAAATGAAAAACCACTGTTTATATGAAATTGAACAAGAAGCGATATCATCTTAAAGTTATTTTTCCAAAATTATTGCTCTCAAGAAAACACTGTACGTCCGGAGGTTTCACAGTGCGGATTATTATACAAGTCTGCGTTTTACGCGTCAAGTGGATCTTACGTGATTAGGGAAAATGATTGTACAATGAGATCTTAACTGGTAAATTTAATGTTCCGGGACGAATTGAATATTTGAAAGAATATTCTCAGTAGAGGTAATTATCACTTGTCATACGAGTGCCGAGGAAAACCGTTTTCCTAGCGTTTTATTTGATCAAAATAATTATTCCTTGTTTCCCTGGTGTCAAGGTTAAGCAATTTGTTTCGCCCGAGTAAATCGACGAAAATGAGAAACATAAAGATACGCTTTCATTAAATTCGTTCATTATTGGGAGAAAAAGGTAATCAAGTTAATCATGAGCTATAAGAAGAAGGGAATATTCTTTCTTAATGCGATTACGTCTCCGTGGTTACGAGGGAGAGGTTACGGACAAGCAAAAAGAATGTGCAGTACATTTCATTCGATCAATCACGATCCACGATCTCTTTTTGATTTGATCGTTCTGTTATCTACAGAATTGATTAACCCCTCGACGACTTACGCGTGTTAAACAATGTGATTCGACGAATTTAATACTTGTCACTGTCAACTAACTTATTTACTTTTCATCCAAAACCATGACCCATTTATAGCATTCGCGTTGTGGACGTATTAAATTAGCTTACATAACATTGCTGTCAATCATTTGCCAATCGACTCTCCGTCATCCCTATTAGAACGAAATCGATATTCCCAAGAGATTTTTTTACAGCTCGTCGAAGGCAAAATATGTGCAAAGCGACGTCAATAGTGGTTAACAATTTACACGTTGGTAAAATACCAGTCGTATGAAAAATGAAAACTTTTATGACGCGGTACAATCATTTAACCCTCTTGTTGCTAACTGAAAAATTCAAGTCGAAGAGGAATCCACAAATTGGGATAAAATATCGATTCTAATGTTATTATAAATCTTCTCGCAAGTGCAACTGACCGATATTGTTGTTCCACGCTGAAACGGTTAAAAAATGCGGACAGCAACTGTACAAAACATATGGAACCGCATAAAATCTTTCTGAAATCTGTCAATTTTCCAATTTTTCTGACTTGGATTTTCGACGCTTCAGGTGTCGGTTTATCCGTTGTCGGAAAAATTGTTGCTGAAAAATTCTCGGCGTTCATGGATCGCCCGGATCGTTTTGCAGATCGGTGCCATCTGAATCGCCATTTTCGCTTCGCCTTGCCATATTTTCGAAAGTTCACTATCGAATTACGCACCTAAAAGCATATCGCTACAGCACCCCGCTGCTCTGAATATCCTGCAATTCAGTTATGCAGCTAACACGCTGATGCGAGTGGCTCGCTCGTCACTCTTTTTCCCCGTGATGTTCGCCGCCGTCCTCTTGACAAGCGGCAGGTGTCATCAAAGACCATAAGAATGCGAACATTTTCGCGCTACTCGCGGGCAAACCGTTCGCATTCGATTCTGTCCGATTTAATCAAACTCGTTAACATTAAATCGATCCGTTTAAACCTGTCGTACGGGACAGTTCGTTAACAAAAGTTTACCCGACTCGCTCAAGCTTCATTGTACTGGCGGTGTCAAGTAGAATGAATTTCATGAACTTGTTTTTCTGACGATTTTTGAACGTTTTTAATACGTCGGTGATGCACGAATGCCCATAAAAGGCACACGAGGTTGAAACAAGAGGAGCCATTTTCTTTCAGTGTTGAAACAAAAACGAAGCTTTATACCGGTTAGCAAATTCAACATTACAGAAAGGTACAGTGATTTCTCTATATATTAGGGGGACCCGTAAGTAATCAATTATTTTGAAATCTAGAACAAACTTTGTAGTAAATTCAAGCTTTTATTTCTTAATTTAATCTCCATCATTATCAAGAACAGTTCGCCATGTTTTCTGCAAATTTTCAATCCCCCTCTTATAGAAATCCGTTGTAATAATAATAATAATATTGCTTTATTCAGCCTTACAGCCAAGAATTGGCTCTCTCTCTCTCTCTCTCTCTCTCTCTCTCTCTCCCCCTCTCTCCCTCTCTCTCTGACTCACTCATCCCTACCCCGACCACTCTACCTATATTCTGCCTATTATATGCAACGTTGTATTTATTATGAAATATAGGAATTGGAGTTTCAGTTTTTCTAACTAAATAATGCGAACATTATATTGCTAGGCTGCCAACTGAAATATGAATGAATTTATGTTTACAGGAGCCTTTTTGGTTCCATACTGCATAATGCTGGTGGTAGGAGGGATTCCTCTCTTTTATATGGAGCTTGCCCTCGGTCAGTTCAATAGAAAGGGAGCGATCACCTGCTGGGGTCGTATAGTGCCACTTTTGAAGGGTAAGTCAATTTACACATTCCAGTCTTTTGCTTCATGGCATCTGAAGTCAGTATTTGAATGATTCTGCTTTAGTATATAATACAGGCAATTTGTCTGTCTTTTCCAGCAGTAACGTCCCCTTATTACTTCTCCCTAAGCTTGATGGTTTAACTGCATTTGAAAATTTTCGATTCACTACTTCCTTAATTACCTATCTAATATAATATTGTCTGAAAAGAGCTTTAGAAAATATTGCCGACAAAGTTAATTGAGTGACATAGGGTCACTGCAATAAGTAAAATTTTAAACAATTGTAGTACTCCAGGAATCAACCACTAATCTGAACGCTGTGTGATATTATATTAAAAATGGTCTGCGATTTTGCGAGTTGAAGGAGATGTGATATAATGGGATTGTAACCCCGAGGGGAACAATAAATGAATACATACATATTAAAAATGATATTCATGTAATTACTGGAAATTTTGTGTATATTTTTTCAAACTCTTAGAAGACCAAATTCTGTCGAAAGAATTTGTTTACCCTGTTTTTGTATCTAACCTGTTTGACCTGTCTGTTTAGTCTGACCTGCGTAGTATAATCTGACCCTTCATCGGCCAGTACAGTGAATTCCCGTTGTAAGTCAGTGCAAGCTTCGCGGTTGAAAGTCATTGGAACTACCCACACCACCGCGTGGTATACCTTGTGAGGGGGTAAAGTAAATATCATCGGAATTATATCAAATTTGGAATCATTTTCATTAGAAAAAGTCCCATAAAAATAACGTTCAGCGCAACTTTCGGCGAGAACCTCAGATTTCGTCTAAATGTCTCTCGCCAGGTCCGCGCAACTGACTTATATCGGGAATTCGCGGTATCAGGTCGCGAGATATCTCGTCCGGAGACACGAAGGGGTTAATATACACGTTTTCTTATATTTAAAAACTGTACAAATACCACAAATGCATAAATATCCGCGGCCCAGTAAGAAGGTAACTTCGTCGAGCTTTGAGCACGGTGTCCGGAAGAAAGGCCAGGAGCAATTCGCGCGAAATAATGTTCGCCAATTGGCATAAGAGCGTGGGGATTCTTACTTTTCTCTCGGTGGAATTTTTCTAAAACCGTTCCGTAGCACTCGCGGCCCGACACCTCTTACTATGAAGAACGGAGCATTAGGCACATCCGGTATACTTTCTTTTATTGCACTGGTACGGTGCACAGGGCGGTGCTTTACGTAACGCGTATAAATCGGCGGGGGTTGGACGACCACTCGAGAAGAACCTCCATTTCCGTCGATTTCCTGGCTCATCCGCGACGATTCCGATGATCGATGTAAGCACAGGATTCCTCTATCGACTCTTGTCTCTCGCGTGCTTTTTCCTTTTGATCCGCATCGATGAACTACGTAATTGATTCGTCCTTCCCGGCGAGCCTCCCCACGGAATAATGGAATATTCTCCGGCTCGAGGATTCACTATAAGACACGTCCCCCAGAGATTTTTAATCCTTTCCGAGATGAACGTTCCCCGTGCGGAGAACGAAATCCTTCATTTTATGCATGACATAACTATTTACGATAGTGTCTCGCTATACGCGAAAGAGATGCGCGTCCCAGATGGTGCGGGTATAGTTATAGCGGTCGGACGATACTAATCCAATGACTGTATTTTATTGTTTCTTTTTCTTTTTTTGTGAGATGTTTACCCCGACGTATTTGTGAGATTTTTTTCTGATTGAAATGTCTCCAAGCACGATGCAAATTGGATTGTATTTACTTGTTTGTATAAGTACAGTCAGTCCCATGAGTATTCGTACGCTCTCAACACGTTCGCGGACGTGAGTGCTGTAGCATTCATTTTCACAGTGATGCAAAATGACATGAATGCTGTAGCATTCAAATTTAATTTTGTACAACCTTAAGTTTTTGTAATTAATATACATTTCACAGTAATGACCAACTGTCGTTACTAATGGCAGTTAACTTATTATGATTGTTTATGTCTAATCAGACTTCGGATAGTACAACCAGTTTCAAGAAAAATTGCCTGTCTATTTTTGCAGCTCACTGAAACTTTTACTGTCCGTGAACGTGTTAAAAATCGCATAACTTTGTCAATATTGGACTATACTACTTCAGAATTTCATTATTTTCGCCGGTACTCGGTATTAGTAACGGAAAAAATTTGTCGGTCGCGAATGTGTTAATATATACTCAGAGTAATAGGATAACTAGATGATTTAAATATGATTACCACCATATACGCGGCATTGGACCCAGTAGATAAAAGTCCCATGCCCGTTATACAGTCAGTCCCATAAGTATTCGCACGCTCGTAAAAATCGCATAACTTCGACAATATTGGACTATACTACTTGAATTTTTTTGAGAAGTTAGAACAATTGGATCACTACATAAAGTGAACAAATTTTCTTACAAAAATTGCAATTGGTCGAAAGTGCAGAGAAAATACTAAAAGTTGTATTTTGCAAACTTTTTTATGCGGACTTACATTGAAAATGTAGAAAGTACGATTTGTAGATCTGTATGAATTATACATGTTCTGAGAATTTCATCAAAATCGGTGAACGTTGCAATGAGCTGCAGATGTTCGAAAATCACATAAGGGCGAAATTCCCTGAGAAGGCCAAAATTCTGCGACTTGCGCCCTTAAGTGTTCATCGTTAACACTAGATTTACGGGGCCTGTCAAAATGGCGGATTCTAATATTTTTAAATTGTGAATATTGAGATTGTAAAAATGCATCCATGAGCAATTATTTAACAAATGGCTTATTTAAAAAAATGGCTACAAACTTTGATCGATACATTCATGTTATTTTTATAAAGTAATGTAAAATAAATATTAATGTAAAATAAAATAGTGCTCCGTAAACCTAGTGTTAAACGTTTGTAGCAATGTTGACCGATTTAGATGAAATATTCGGAACATGTACAATTGGTACAAATGTACAAAACGTACTTTTTAAATTTTTCACATAAGCCCGCACAAAAAAGTTGCAAAATACAATTTTTAGTACTTTCTCCGTAATTTCGAGCAATTGCAATTTTAATCAAACATTTTTCTCACGTTATGTGGTGATCCAATTTTTCTGACTTTTCAAAAAACTTCTGGCTGGTAAATAGCGTGAACGACTTTGTATACGACTTCAGTAATGTGTTCGTTGACCAGGAATCGGATACGCAGTGGCACTGATAGCGTTCTACGTCGACTTTTACTACAACGTGATCATCGCGTGGGCGCTGAGGTACTTCTTCGCCTCGTTCTCCGGCATGCTGCCATGGACCACCTGCGACAATCCCTGGAACACGCCGCATTGTCGCGAATTCGATGCAAATATCTCCTACACGTTCGAAGATACGTCTCCCATCGAGCTACTGGAGCCACGGAACGCCGACAATTCATCCATGGTCGAGGAGTATTTGGACATACCCGCCAATCACAACTACAACACCACGTGGTACACTAGCGCTGCGCAAGAATACTTCAAGTAAGCGCGCACATTTATCATCATTTGTATTTTCAACACGTTGACTGCCATGTCACCCATATATGGAATTATTTGTCCAGATTTTAAATTTTCAATTTCTATGTTACTGTATCCATTGTACCAAAGATTAGGATCTGTGAAACACAACAAACTTGGAGGACTACTCGATATCACACATTTAATTTTTTCAATTTTTATTTCATTAAATAACTTACTTTGAGTCTATGGAATTTTCGAGGTTTTTAGTTTGGCAGTCAAAGTGTTAAACAGTGATTAACCCTTTGCATTCGACTGTTCGCTCTCTGTTTGTCATTTAAGATTACTATACTGCAATGCTGTCCCAGAAATGTTGTACCTCCATGAACAGAATGATTCCTGAGATCATTTGAAGTAACTTTTTCCTTTGCGAAAATGTTCTCCGCGGCTTCGTTAAGGAGTTATTAACGAAAAACCGCGGACCAATCAGAGCGCGGCTATAGCAGAGCTTTTGTTGAGCGTGACGTTGGCATTGGCTGAGTCGGAATCCGCCTGTTGTATCCGCGCTCTGATTGGTCTGTGTTTTTCCTTAATAACTCCTGAACGAAGCCGCAGAGAACATTTTCGCAAAGGAAAAAGTTGCTTCGAATGACGTCAGGAATCCCTTCCAAGGAAATACAACATTTTTGGGACACCTTGTATACAGTGGGTGAACGAATTATTATGAACAGATGGAAAAGTTGCACACAGGTAACTGTGTCTATAGAATACATAACAGCTGCCTTTAAAGAAACTTGTCTTCATAAATATTATTTTATTATAATAATGTAAAATATTCTAAATACATTGATCATTATAGTGATGATTAAAATAAAATATCTTTTGAGTCTATTCATTGGGTGCTGACAGATTATTTTTTATTTGTATTCATTGGAACAGTAAAAAAGGCATAGGTTTCATGTCCGACATAAAAATGTCTCAACAGGAATATTAATTGATTACAAATTCATAATAATACGTTTGAAACAGTATTCGATTTTTAATTGCTTGTTGTTAGTTTACTCAAATTACACTCTTTCTTACAGCATCTCTTTTAATCACAAAAAACCCCCCAAAACTCTAAATCTTCATTGACCCCTTTCAAGTTTTGATATCAGCCCGAGAGGTCGATATATCAAACATATTTTTCGTCATTCCAGAGTTCCTTGTTGTATCTAATTGTGCCAGCTATTAATTAAAAATTACATTCAACCCTTTGCACTCGGATGTCCCCTCTGGGGGGACCTTATGAGTCTAAAATCGATGGCACCGAGTGCAAAGGGTTAAAATATACTTTAGTATAACCTGTTGTTTATCTCTAGTATAATACTGTCGTCTCTTGAAGATGTACGTTGTAGCACGTACCTCTTAGATGCCATAAAGAGGTTTTCATTGTCCCGAGATAAATGAAGAGTTACGGTGTTCAATAAAGTCATAAGAATGATTCATCAATTCTGTTTAAAGCCGAGCCATCTTAGAACTTCACAAAAGTGAAGGGTTGCACGATCTTGGGACAATTAAGTGGGACATTGCGTTGTGCCTGTTGGTGGTCTACATCATCTGTTACTTCTCATTGTGGAAGGGTATTTCTACTTCCGGAAAGGTGAGATTACTATCCTTGACATGAGCTCGAAGGTGTGGGGTGTCACCAGTGTCGCCAGATGAGGGGAGGGAGCACGAATTGGGGTGCAAAAGTTACCCCCCACCCCTCTCTCTAGAAGGGAAATTAGAGGGGAGGAACAAGTCTTGATCTGGCAACACTGGGTGACACCCTGGAAATTAAAATTCTGTAAGACCTCACACCTCATTTTCACGTAATTTTTACACTATCGTAATATGTATATCCACAAAAAAAAAAACAGTTTAAAAAGTATTTGAATAATTCACTAAACCACAACATAATTTTAATGTGTATTATGGTAGAGCATTCTGTATCCAACTGAATAGGAAGACAAAAGTACTTGGATTTGTAAAATTTTTTAACAATAAAGCATTCACGTCGTTTATTTAAATAGAGATCAAGAGGAACGGAAGTTTAGTTAAATATTTGTGCATGTTTATATTATCAAATTCTCTTTATCGATAAAATGTAATTCTCATTGATGTTAATTTTCTTAGACTGGCTTGTGATACAGAATGTTTGTGCCACTCTCGCGAACATGCAACTTTAAACGCAAATTCGCAAGCCAAGTAAGCGTTGAGGGCCCGGTCTTCGTAGATTCGCGATAAGGTAGAGTGACTACATTACCGACAAAACATGGTTTTACGTGCCTCAAGTTTTCGTCCTTATATAAGAATATTTTGTCGCTGGTAAAGGGCTCATTCGAAAGAGGAAGGTTCAATCTGGCGCGCGCTGGTCAGGTGCTGCCGAGATTATGCGGATATTTGGTAATATAAGCGTTCGAAGTAGGCCAAAAATTGACGATGCGCGTGCCGTGGAATCCAAGCATTTTTCTGCCATTGGATGAGTTTTC
Source organism: Halictus rubicundus (assembly GCF_050948215.1). Lineage (NCBI taxonomy): Eukaryota > Metazoa > Arthropoda > Insecta > Hymenoptera > Halictidae > Halictus > Halictus rubicundus. The sequence goes on from NC_135150.1 coordinate 25,619,869, forward strand.
CCGATGAAATCGAGAGCAGCGCGCGCTAGAAAATATCTCCAGCTACAAATTCAGCTATATTTTGTCTTGATTCTCTGCGAAATAAAGCGAAAAACTTGAGGCACGTTTCTGGCAAGTCAGAATTCATAATGTCGATAATACAGAGCAAAAAATGTGACAAGTTTCGTCACAGACTTAAGACGTGAAGGATGTTAGGTCTGTGAATGGAAATTATTAATTACAAAGTCACCTGACTATCCCGGGCCCTTAACGCCTATTGTAAAGCCGAACTTGGAAAGAAACTTTTTGTCACAGGTAGTTTGGTTTACGGCTCTGTTTCCGTACGCTGTTCTACTGATTCTACTTATACGAGGCGTCACACTACCAGGCAGTTTGGAGGGGATACGCTATTATCTCAACCCGAACTTCTCGGCCATTACAAAAGCAGAGGTAACGAAATTCCACAAGAATATTAGTAATTATAGAGACAAAAACTGTGTACATGTTCAGAATAAAAAAAAAAAGAAACACATTTGAACCCGAACTTCTCGGCCATTACAAAAGCGGAGGTAACGAAATTCCACAAGAATATTAGTAATTATAGAGACACAAATTGTATACATGTTCAAAATCAAAATAAAAGAAACACATTTGAACCCGAACTTCTCGGCCATTACAACGAAAAATACAACTTTTAGTACTTTCTTTATAATTTCGACTAATTGAAATTTTAATCAAACATTTTTCTTCACGTTATGTAGCGATCCAATTGTTCTAGTTTCTCAGAAAAATTCTAGTAGCATAATCCAATATTGACTAAGTTATACTTGTAATACGGAAAATTCAATCATTAGCAATAGTTTTTTTGCGAATATCTCGAAAACTAAAAACGACCCCCCTGTATTGGATAAGAAAAAAGTTGCATAACATATTTAACCCTTAGCACTCGAATGGCGACTGTAAGGCGCCACTAAAAATTCCTGTATCATTATTCAAAATATTCTTTTACATTATTGCTTGTATTTAATAAATTACTAAACATTTCAGTACAGTACAAGTAAATTGCATCATTTTCGTATGTATAGCACGAAAAAATATATATTTAAAGGACAACATTCTAGGTCGGAAGAAATGTTTCGTTTTGGAGTTAAAATGGCTTCGAGTGGAAAAATTTTTCATCAAAATCGGAGATGAGTACTTTCTAGATAATTACCATATGTTCCTGTGTGTTGCAATTAATGCGAACGGATTCTGTATAAAGATTCCTCAGCCCAGTGACGAGCAACTACTATCAAAATTGAAACACGTATGAATAGAAATCGTGCGTGATCTCACAGGCGGTCTCTAACTTGTTCGATCCTTGATACGAAAAGTTCACAGCAGCGCGGCTCACCGCGCATTCACCGGATCCATTGGATCGTTTCCCAGCGGATGATCGTGGGAATATGAAGTGACCACTTACAGTGGCCACGGGGAAAGGATAAAAAAGAAAGAAAGAGAAAAAAAGAAAAGGAGGCCGTGAGGCTGGGAAGTTAATGCAGCGGCATAAGAGGGTCGGAAAAATCGGGCAGCGTCGCGAGAATTATTGGGTAGGAGTGGAACGTGCCAGGTTTATCCGACGACGCTGAAAATGGAAACTCTGTGTACCTGTCATAATGACCATTAGAGTTCGGTCGGTCACAGAGCCAGGCCTGGAACCCCGTACGCTCGACCCTACCCGCTTCTAAGCGGAATGCATTTCTCTCGGCGCGTCCAGATCGCTCAAATGTATTTTATACAGCGACCCGGGAAATTTGTTGATTCCTGAAATCCGAGGGTTTACGGCGAATCATTTCTACGCGTCTTCCTTTCGTAAATAGGGGCCGGCCCGCGGTTTTTCTTCTCGAGTGGTCGCGCGTAACCCTCCATCACTCTAAGCCCCGCGTCATTCGCGACCTCTGAAGGGACAATTCGTGGAGATCTTTTGTAAGTTTCCGCCGTTTCTTTTCTTCTTTTTTTTTCTGCCGCTTTGACACTTTAACTGCCAAACTGGAAACCTCAAAAATTCCATAAAATCAAACTAAGTTGTTTAACCCTTAAGTGCATAGGTAAACTAAATATTAGGAACATGAATGCATACATCGGGTCCATGGAGGACCCCACTTACCTAATTCCTTGCTAACTTTGATTACAGCAACAATTTATTTCTGTAAACACATTAAACATAACCTAAATATTGACAGAAGCAAATAGCTGAACTCTCGGTTCACAAATGGCGCGGCTAAAAATGTTAACACCAAATCCAACACTGGGGTCCTTGAGCGGACCCCACTCATGCATTTAAGGGTTAATGAAATAAAAATTGAAAAAAATTGAATGTATGATATTGAGTAGTCGTCCAACTTTCTTGCATTTTACAGTTTCTAATCGGTACAATGAATACATTAACCCTTAGCACTCGAATGGCGACTGCAAGGCGCCGCTTAAAATTGCTGTATCATTATTGAAAATATTTTTTACATTATTCAATTTGTTTGTATTTAATAAATTGCTAAACACTTCGGTATTGTACGAGGAAATCGCACCATATTCGTATGTATAACATGAAAAAGAAAATATGTAGAAGGGAAATATTCTAGGTCGGAAGAAATGTTTCGTTTTGGAGTTAAAATAGTTTCGAGTGCAAAGGGTTAACGTAAAAATTCATTTTAAAACCTGGACGAATAATTCCGTTACATATGGGTGACATGGCAGTCAACGTGTTAACGCCTGACGAAATACACTACTCGATTCTCCGTTTAGCTCTGTGCAACTTTTGTACCGGAAATTCAAATTTTATTGGACCGTCTACTCGTTGGATTGCTACGCAAAATTTATGCGTTTCGTACCAGCTTCATCTTCGGTTTCGTTCACCGAATCGATCAGCGTTATTAACAACAATTGTTAGTCACTTGGTAATGAAGTTTTCACCTGACACTTAATTTTGCGGCTCTAGGATAACACTGTTTGGGTCCAATAAACCCATTTTAACTCGAGTACCAACAATTTTCGTATAATTCATTTCTTCTTAAGTTTTTAATTTAAATTGTTTTTATTTTTGAGACCCCGGGTCGCAGCCCATAAAGTCCATGCCTAGATCCGTCGCTGAGTATAGTTAACAGCAATATTAATAAATTGAAATTCAATGGCATTCGTTCTATGACAATCATTTTGAAGCAGTTCAATGGCGCTAGTCATCGGTGGATTTCAACGGCATTTTTATCAATAATTTCCACAATTTTTAGTAAGACGTATAAAATTTTGTTTCTTTCTTTAATCATTTTAGTGTGTTGAAAGTAATACACAGATATTCTTGAATTTTGTAATCTGTCTACTGTATTTTCACCTGCGAATTCATTGATCGCGATCAGCGTTATTTATAACAACTGTTCACTACTCGTGATGTTCACGTTTGGCCCGATTTTCAATCCACGAGTCCTACTCGTGATGCTTACGTTTGGGATAAAATCTTCATCACAAGTCAGGCTCGTTAAAGTACGGAATGGAGTTAACAATGAGAAAGAATTTCAGTAAACAATTTCTTCCCAGATTGTTGTAAACGGATCTGCATACGTTCATCGGTATAATTCAATAAATTACAAGTGGATGTCTCGGAGAGCTTGAACTTCTAAACAAATGTCCTTTGATAAGAAATAGTTGTGTTTGAGACTGTATAAAACGATTCGTAATGCGATTATGATTGCTGATGCTATTGACTTTGAAAAGCTTCCCGATTTTAATTCTTTTTTTGCACTGCAGCTGATTAACGGAGATTCCATTGCAAAAAATAAATTCCATTATATTAATATAATGTCCAATTATATTTATTATATTAATATTATATTTATATTATATTATATTATATTAATATTATATTATATTATATTAATTATATTAATATTATATTATATTATATTAATTATATTAATATTATATTATATTATATTAATTATATTAATATTATATTATATTATATTAATTATATTAATATAATGTATTAATATAATTCCATTATATTAATATTCCATTAAAGGAATTCCATTGTAAAAAATACGCATAACAAAGATTTCATTCCTTAAGAAACCGCTATCAAGTCTGATAGTCTGTTTCCGAAAAGCCCGAAATTCCTAATTTAATTATAAACCAGACGAGATAGTCTGCGGCTTTCGTCAAGATCCTTTAAATTGTTTTCAGGTGTGGGTGGATGCCGCGACACAGGTGTTCTTCTCCCTTGGCCCGGGATTTGGCGTGCTGCTGGCTTATGCGAGTTACAATAAATACCACAACAACGTTTACAAGTAAGAAACATCCGGAACATTAAAAACATTTCATTCGCGGCCGATTGTAAAATAAATAATACTCGAGGGGCGGGGGCAGTTAACACTAGGTTTACGGAGCACTAAAAATTACTATTTTACATTACTTCATAAAAATAACATGAATGTATCGATCAAAGTTTGTAGCCATTTTTTTAATAATATATACCCAAAGAAATCAATTTGTTAAATAATTGAATCCGCCATTTTGACGGGTCCCGTAAATCTAGTGTTAAAGTAAGAGGAAAAAACATCCCTATAAGAATTTCTTTGGAATTTTAATAGTAAAAGTACGTGTGAAAATGTTTTCAATTTTATGCTTCTTTGGTTGGAATACAGATAAGATAATTCCGCAGGATATTAAAAGTTTAGAAAATGAAAGTAAATTCATGTAAATATTCCTCGCATGTTTACTCTACTTAAATTGTCTTTGCTCGATCTTTCAGAGACGCTCTATTAACCAGCCTAATCAACAGCGCAACATCTTTCGTTGCCGGGTTTGTCATCTTCTCTGTGCTCGGATACATGGCGCGCGCAAGTGGAAAGTCCATTCAAGATGTAGCAACAGAAGGACCCGGTCTAGTGTTCATTGTCTATCCCGCTGCTATCGCAACTATGCCTGGATCCATGTTCTGGGCACTTATCTTCTTCATGATGCTACTCACTTTGGGACTGGACAGCTCGGTACACATCTCATACTTGTTTTCAGACAAAAGCGTTTCCCCTGAGAACAAGTGTACAAATTAAATCCTGGCTAACCAGTTAAGCGTGGAATTTAATTTGAAAAATCCCTCACGGCGCGCAATTGAAATCAAGCAATGACGAATATATACGTCGAACGTAGGCCAAATGCAGCTATTAGAAAAGCCAAAGCCCTTGTAAAGCTAAATGAGAAAGAATTAATTTTAACACTAGAGCTACCGAGCCCTAAACGTGACTTAGACTTACCCCTTTATGATAACAGCAAGATTGAATTTGCTCAGGTTTCATAAGATTTTTATGGTAGCGTGTACAACAAAGAAGAGATATATTAAGAAATTTCTCGTGAAAACGTTTTCATAGTTTCACTAATCGTGAAATAAAAAATCATCCACCAGTCATTTTGACTGGTTCGGTAGTTCTAGTGTTAAATTCCAATCTTTCAACCACCCTATTGGAGTTCATTAGTCAGATTCATTAGAAATATTTTGATCAATACTTGCTGGGTGCAATAATGTAAACCTGTTCTTGTAGTTTGGTGGTTCTGAAGCGATCATCACTGCTCTCAGCGACGAGTTCCCGATAATCGGGAACAATCGCGAAATTTTCGTCGCCCTACTGTTCACGCTGTACTTCGTCGTCGGATTAGCTTCGTGTTCGCAGGTACAGTAAATAAATAATCGACTTAACGTCACACAATATTTATTTTCTTAGTCTGTTTCTACTTTCTACATCTGAAAGAGTAAAATACAGAAAATTGTAACATCGATACGGGGACACCCTGTATAACACGAAAAAAAGTAATTTCTAACTGTTTGAGAAAATCAAAAATCAGTCAGCAGATTTCGAATGAAAAATCACCGTTTACAGGAGTTGTATTATCGCTAGACTGCGGTTATTATGCATTTGTTGACATCTCAAGAATTTCCAAAATACCGTTGTGTGATTTCAATTTCATAAAATGATTATCTGTACCTTGCAATTAATACAGACTATTTTTATTTCGCATAAAAATACGCAGTCTAATTATCGCTTTCGATTCAAGAGCTAATTCAAATACGTGGAGCCTGTACGGGAATCGTTGGAAATCTTATGATTTTACAAATTATTCTTTAGAAAAGTGAAAGACTCGATCCACTCGATTTAGAGAGTGGTCAAAAGTAATTGGCCAAGAGTCTTTCTGCAATATTTTTGAACGGATTTTTTTTTCATCTTGGAATTCTTTTCTGTCGATGGATTTTCACTCTACATTTTTTTTTCTTTTTGCAAAGGGTGGCTTTTACTTTTTCCACCTGTTGGATCGTTACGCTGCCGGCTACTCGATGCTGTTCGCAGTTTTGGCTGAAGCTATAGCCATTAGCTGGATCTATGGAACCGATCGATTCTGCGCCGATATCAAAGATATGATCGGGTTTTCGCCCGGCATTTACTGGAGGGTCTGCTGGAAGTTCGTCGCCCCGATATTTCTTATGGTAATTAATACGATATTAATCGAATGCTAATACGATATTAATACGACGAATCAGATTTAATGCTTCCACGATGCGGACTTTATCATTAGACTGGGGATCTTTATGCAAAGCAAACATGTTCTTAGTCGGTCGCAAGAAACAGAAATTAAAATAGATTTTCTCTTTTAATACTTTTACGAAGTCGAAAATAATGCAGCAATAGTTTTCTTTGAAAATTCGTTGCTTTGTACAAGTTAATTTTCTAAGCATTCTCACGAATTTATACAAATTTTTATAGAAATATAAATTCTATGCAATTATTTATATGACGCCTTTGAAGCAATTGTATGCACATCTCGAAGTCGTACGTGTAATGTTAATATAATTTATTTGAATAATTTTTGGAACAGTACTTCGGTTCGCCGAGATTAAATTAAAAAATGAAGGAAACGAAATTTATTTTCTCAGGATATTTTCTAACGTGTTCACAGTTTATTATCGTTTATGGTTTAATGGGCTACGAACCATTAACATACGAGGATTACGTGTATCCAGTCTGGGCAAACGTATTAGGCTGGCTAATTGCGACTTCCTCGATTGCCATGATACCCGGTGTCGCAATTTACAAGATCATCGTTACGCCTGGCAGCTTTATTCAGGTAATTATCGGGATCTTAATGTAATCCCTTTTATTTATGTGGTGATCCTGTTGAACAGTATTGTGCATATCGAATCACGAAATATCTTGGACAATTATTGATCTAACAATGAAAAGAACAAAAACGTTACTTCTCACTTGATCAATTTAATCTGTTGCATTTATTATGCAAATTTCAGCAGTATTAATAAATCTAATTCAGGAATGCAAACGAAATTGAATTTATCATTTATTTTATTATGGTACAAAAAATATAGTACAACATTTAAGTTGTTCTGTGAAAAAAGATACAAGTGTTTTTTATTTCTTAATAATCTTTAGTTCTTAATCTTCTTAATTGTCTTACTAGATATTACCACCTTGATTTACGTCATTATATTATTATTCTTTTGATAAAGATTAAATTGTTCCAAGAGATGTGCACACCGATTTTATTAGTTTCTTTTTTTTAGCTGGATGCATCAAACTCTTATGAAGGTCAACTTTGAGTTTTTGAATTGGACCGTATATTTTTTTTATACACCAATCGAAAAATGATTTAGGAGATATTTTAATTGAAATATTGCTAAGGAAACCTCGTTTTCTTACAAAAACGAAAATTTATTTATTTAATAATTATGTACTAAAAGAGTTGGCCATTTTTCGAACAGATAGAATAGAGTAGCGAACTTCATTCTATATCCGTTTTCTCAGCAATATTTCAATTAAAACATCTCCCAAACTAATCATTTTTCGACATACATAGGTTAATACGTCTTTTACAGAGAAGAAAAAGTTGTATCTTTTTCCATACAAATAATAGCATCAAAAAAATATATTGTCCCATTTGAAAACTCAAAGTTGACCTTCACGAGTCCTCGACGCGTCCACCCACAAAAACAAAAACCATTTAATCTGTATCAAAACATTTCTCGCTGCGAATAATAATACAATAATAGCTTGTTGCTACTTCAAAATTCGCGTTACAGAGATTGAGGATCCTCACGACACCCTGGAGGGACACTCAGCAAAGGAACGCGGATTTGTCCTCGTTGGCGAACGGCGTGGTTCGTCGCAGTTTCATCGGAGACCAGGACTTGAACCTCACCAACGAGCAACGAGAATTAACCAAGGAACAAACGGAGGTCATGATCCAATCCAGGGAAGGTATCAACGGAGATCCACCTCCGGAGCCAGTCTAGGACAGTGCGGTTGTGATTTTGCACGGTGCCCGGTTCCAAGTATACCTTTGCTAATATATTCCATCGTTGAGGTTTCATTTTACGTTCCGTTGAACCACACGGACCTCGAACGCACCACTCGAGAAGACATTACGATGCGATATACTATACATTCGACGATTCTTTACTCTCTCTCTCTCTCTCTCTCTCTTTCTCTCTCTCTCTCTATGCATGGCGAGGATCCTTGACGGGACCTCTGCGCAACGAACTCGAACCTTTCTACACCCAAACGACGATACAACACCGTTTATATTTTCTACCATTCACCGCAATCAGTGTACTAAACAAATTTTTGATTATGTGATTGCGATAGCGACCACGCTGTCATCTTTATACAGTGGAGCCTTGATCGTAAGCGCAACTGGGCTACACGATCTTAGTCGCTTCGCGTATCCCCTCCACTAAAGATAGTAGCCCTACACGATCTATGTCGGAGCACGTACCCGAGAATTGCGGTTAGATTAAGGCTTCACTGTAGTACGATTAATTAAATTCTAGATGCGCATGCTTTCTTCAAAGTAAAATGAAAACTTGATTAATGTTCATTAATTGTCCCTTCGCGAACGCAACGAGATCCGCAATCCGTTAATTATGTTACTTCAGGATAAAATTGTAACAGGACTCGAACTGTTATGTCAGCGAAACGGCAATAATTTTTGTTACAGACTTTGCGAATCTCGTTAATTCCGACTTATTGTTGTTAATTCGAAAATGTCGAGAATACTTTTTATATGGGTTTATATATTCTATGTATTTCAAAGTTCTATGAAGAATATTCTTACATTTTCGGCTAGTATATTTCTTGTAAATATATGACAGACGTTACTTGTGTAATTTATACAACTTCTTTGATGTCAATACGTTATTTCGGACACTGTATTGAATTTTGTTTTCATACGAAATCATGTTTTTCTATATATCCTTACATCAAACAGAAGGACGTGAATTTAATAATTAGCAATAATACACTACTGTTAGAAATATGAAAGAATGACCAACAAGATATTAAATCCGTGAATTGAACACTTTTAATTCCATTTTGTTGACAAAGATATACAACCAATTGAATTCGGAGTGTTGTATTAAGCGTAGCAAAATGCCATCTACTATCTTCTCCAAGTGTAATATTCCTTCTTAAGGAAATCAGAAAATCTCAATCATTCTCAAACGTGTAATAAATCACAAATCTCCAATTAATCTGATTTGTGTTGCATTGTGAAGAAAATAGTAGATTACTCATGGTTACCCTTAATATTGAGAAAAATATGCAACTGAACTAGGGTAAGGGACCCAATTACCGTGGGATACCAATTATTGTGCCTATATTAACTATACTTATTTTTAAAGCATATTGAATATTAAAAAAGAGATATTCAATTTTGTTCATTAAAATCAGTTAATATATATTCTACATATCTCTTTTTTAATATTCATTATGCTTTAAAAATAGGTATAATTAATGTAGTCACAGTAATTGGGTCCCTAACCCTATGTAATTCCATTTGAGAAAGAATATTAAACCGAATAGAGAGAATATATTGTTCTAGCACCTATCGCAACAAGGACGAGTACACTGAAAAAATTGACTTTATTTAAATCAAATCAACCGATGAAATGTTAATGGTTATTTTTATTTTTAAAATGTCTACAGTGTTCACCGAAAACACACCGCATATGGTCCAACCTGTAAATACTACAGGCACTACAGAATTTTCTAGATAAAGTCGATAAGCAATTAGATTATTGATACCGTTCTAGATTTAATGAATGTGTACGAGGCTTGCATTAGCTAGAGGAAAGTCTCTTTGGGCAGCAGCTTTAAGTTCCATGAAAGTTAATTTTGTTTTATAATTACAGGCGTCTCGTTCAAGTATAGGAAACCTAACTGGAATCTCTACCGTATCATTGACAAATACCATACCACAAACGTAGGAAAAATTCAAATATAATGATCGTTCGTGTAGCGAACGAGCAACCAGCAATTGTTATCCACGTTCTGTTCACAGAGTTCCTATCCTTACCGGTACTTAATTAATAAATGAGTTTACAGGCAGATTTACAGGCAAATGTGTCACTGTCAATTTTTAGAAAAATTTGTTCACAAACTGAACGTCATATAACAACTAGACTGCGAATTTTTATGCATTTGTACTAATAAAAATTGTTGAAATTCAAAAGATTAAAATTATAGTTATATTTTATTTTGACCATTAAAATCGTTAAACTTTAAACTCGTAAAAATCTGCCTACAAAAATGTAAATTTGCATAAACATCTGTAGTCTAGTAATAATTCTGAAAAATGGTAAGAAGTGAGTTTTTATTATGTTGGGTTGCGTTATAAATAATTGAAAATTTCCGAAAATATATTATATAATAATTACCATTTTTTAGAAATCGATGAAATAGAAGGCGTTCCTTCTAATCTTTATTTTGAAAAATGCGAAGAGTTGACACGAATTTTGTCTGATGTACAACAAATTGATGACAGTATTATCGCGAACAATTGTTTTCATTTGATTGTTCAAACGCTTTTACATCGTCTGGCTCGAACAGATGAACATGCTGTGTAGACTATACGCGAATTGTAATCACCGCACAGGTGTAAAACGTTACATTAAAATGTATTAACGTTAAAATGTTATCGAGATAACAAAGCCTATGTAAAATGGAAAATAAGAAGTATTATTGTCGATTTAATATTTAGAATAGACCTAGTCGTTAGACAGACAATACTGAGGAAATCTAATCTACATAATTAACTAGAAACACCATACTAAAAGAAATTATATTTTCAATTCTATATAGCATAATATCAATGTGAATTTGATATTAAGTTTGCATTGACAATTATTTTAAGTTTCTAGCATCTTATTGAATGCTTTCGTCAATTATTATTACTTAAAAAGTGGAAGAAGTAATTCAACAAAATGTATCCGACGAAATTGTCTGTCTTTCCTTGACTTTAACTATCGACGACGAACAATGGTTGAGTAGACATTAAGTATTTGAAAAAGTATTATCGTGAACTTGTTAGAGAATATTCTATGTGCAGATATACATATATACATATACATATATATATGTATATATATAAATATATATATACACATATATACATATATGTACGATATAGTTTATAGATATTGTTGTTATAGATACAACAGTACGTATGTACGTATAATAATATGTTAACCGACGTGCGTGCATATACTTATAAATACATATGTACAAGCTTAAGTCACCAGAAATTAAACCTGTAAATGTCTCATCTAACTGCGAGAGTCTGAAAAAATGTTCCGGAGATCATTCGAAGGATTTCAGAAAACTAATTCGATGAAAAATAATAGCACCTCATAGGATAAGGTTAAGGGACCCAATTACTGTGGGGTGCCAATTACTTATACTTATTTTTGAAGCATAATGAATATAAAAAAAGAGATCTTAAATTTTATTCATGAAAATCAGTTAATAGATATGTTATGTATCTCTTTTTTAATATTCATTATGCTTTAAAAATAAGTATAATTAATATAGGCACAGTAATAAGCACCCCACAGTAATTGGGTCCCTTACCCCAACTTCCGTTTTTCCATTCTTCTTCGAAAGGCGTATATTTACCTCTACTTTTTAATTAGTTTATACTAAAGAAACATTTATCGCTTTATTAAGCGAATTTTTGTTTTAAAACTGTACGTATTTTTTGTAACTAATGACAATTAATTACAGACATTCCTTCTCCTATATTAAGAAATAATATTTTACATTAATTCTTGAGTTTTCGCTCGGTATTGAAAATATGAATATCTTTATTGTATAAATTATTATTATTTTTACAAAGCAAAAATCTTTAAGTTAAGAAGTCAAAAATATGTTCAGGACAGTGATTGCGGCAGACATTTTTTGCACATTTTGTCAGTACATTGAATACAGTCGAATTGTGTCCCGAACATCTTTCAGATTCACAACAATGAAGAAAAGTAATCTGATGTTCCGTTTAAAACGAACCATCCTGTATAATTGTATGTTATATTTTATACATCGCATCTGAGTTGCGCCCACAGCCATAGGTAGCAGCTCGGGCCTTGTTAACATGACAAATACATAAATATTCGCAAGAACTGAACAGCTATCATAAGTGAAACAATATTCTTTAATTAGTTGGCAATAATTTGCATTAACTAAAATTTGTATTCGACGAAAATTGAACCGCGATCATTCACAGTTTCGTTTGGACAAAAATCTGCGACTCCAAAATTCCTCGTTAAATAATTGTAAGTTATGCATTTAGATTATTGTTTATAAGTATTCCACATTATTACGAATGTAAAATTTAATTTCCGAAAGGAGATATTTGTTTCTGTAATAAAAATTTGTGTGAAATATTAAAACAGAAATGTGTAAATTCTTAATCATTTTAATGTAAAAAAATATACATGTAATGTTTATTATACACACAGAAATGTTTAAAAAATTTATTTATTTCTAATATATTATACTTTCTTATTATCTAAAGTCGTTCAAATTAAATTGTACAATTTCATAAACTAAATTTTTCCTCTACTCCAATTATATCCAAAATTTCCACTTAAAAAGATTCTAATCACAACATTTCTATTACTTCCAGAATATAAACAAGACGTCGACGTTTTCTCAAATATAGTTACTTCTGTAAACATTACAAACTACAACTCAAACAAAAAAAAAAATATTGTAGTGGATTGATAATAAAATAAAATAAAACCCCTAACAAAGATTTTAAAGTATTTTACATAATCAATTATAAACATTTTTCTGATGAAAATGAGTTCAAACACGCCATAAATAGAATAAAAGGAAGTTAAGGAAGTGTGTAGGAATAAAGTGTAAATAAATGTAATTATACGCAATATTTACCAAAAAGGTAACATTAATAATGGTATATTTAAATAAAAGCGAAAATACAAAATAATGGTTTCAATATAAATTCCTCTGCAATTCTGGATGTGTGTGAAGCTTCCCTACGTAGAAACGTAGTCGCGTAACAAGCGTAAAGAAATTAAAAGGACACCACACTCTTTTGTTTGCTCCATTATTCATAGCAGAGAGGATAGGAAAGTGTTCACGCCCGGGTTTATGGCGTTCCCGATATAGTGCTGACATCTGCTCAGCCTTAGCATGGAACAGAACCACAGACGAGGTACAGGAGTAGACCAATCACCCAATGTATTTTTTTGTCTCACGTCTACGGGCCTTACCATTTTTGTGTCACATCCTACCGTATCGGTCGGAACTAATATTATGGAACCAATATCACAGACGAGATGTAGGAGTACGCCAGTCCCATTATACTGTTTCGTGTCGCACGATATGAAATACCGAGTAATCTTAATGAGAATCGAGTATCTTGTATACTTCGAATAATCATGCATAAAAGTTACTTTGACATGCTTTAAGACATGCTCAAGACATGCTTTAAAAGTTACTCTGTATCCCGAGTACTATTAGCCATTTTTACTAAAAAGATTAGGTGGTAAGATAGCAAAGAGGGTATTCGACAGCATCATTCGTAAGAGGAATTCTTACAATCGTTAAACAAGCAGAGACAATAAATTTATCAGTGTACATTTATCCGTGGTACAAAAGTTATTCTGTACCTTGAGTTTTATCATCTTTCTTTACTAAAAAATTAGGTGACAAGATGGTCAAGGCAGTGCTCGTCGACATCATTGGCGAAAGGAATTGTTATAAACATTAAACAGCCAGAAAAAATAAATTTATCAGTGAATTGTGCACGATAAAATAATGCGTACGAATATTCATGATTTAAAAGTTATTCTCTATCTCGAGTTCTATAATTTATTTTTACTAAATAATTAGATGGCAAGATGGTCAAGGGAGTGCTCGTCGACATCATTGGCGAAAGGAATTGTTATAAACATTTATATTATAACAGGAGGTAAGGTTTATACAAACGGCGAGATGATAAGGCGGTAAATCAAGCGAGCCAAGGACGATGGGCAGCGGATTTGATATTTCGGAATTTTGGAAACGATGGCCTCGCGACAAGTATGACAACAGACGTAAACAAAAGGTTTACGTTCACCCGAGGCCGGCCTCGAGCTCGACCAGCTGAGCTATTGTCAACGCCGGGACACGGTCGCACCGAGGCAGTTCTTATATGGATGCCATAAACTTTTTGTTTGGTAATCCACATAAGAACTGTGGTGGCCCGAAATGGTTTTTGCGTTACCGGAGTTACCTGTACGATAAATTAATGCGTGCGAATATTCATGGCTTGAAAGTTATTCTATATCTCGGTTTCTATAATTTATTTTTACTAAATAATTAGTTAGCATGATGGTCAAGGGAGTGCTTATCGACATCATTGGCGAAAGGAATTGTTATAAACATTAAAGAGCCACAAATAACAAATTTTACAGTGAACTGCGTACATAAATTAATGTGTACGAATATTCATGGCTTAAAAGTTATTTTATATCTCGGTTTCTATAATTTATTTTTACTAAATAATTAGTTAGCAAGATGGTCAAGGGATTGCTTGTTGATACCATTACCAAAAGAAATTGTTATAAACATTAAACAGTCAGAAATAATAAATTTTACAGTGAATTGCGTACGATAAATTAATACGTACGAATATTCATGGCTTAAAAGTTATTCTATATCTCGGTTTCTATAATTTATTTTTACTAAATAATTAGTTAGCAAGATGGTCAAGGGATTGCTGGTTGATACCATTACCAAAAGAAATTGTTACAAACATTAAACAGTCAGAAATAATAAATTTTACAGTGCATTGCGTACGATAAATTACTGCGTGCGAATATTCGTAAATTAAAAGTTACTCTGTATTTCGAGTTCTATAATTTATTTTTACTAAATAATTAAATGACAAGATGGTCAAGGGAGTACTTATCGACATCATTGGCGAAAAGAATTGTTATAAACATTAAACAGTCAGAAATAATAAATTTTACAGTGAATTACGTACGACAAATTACTGCGTGCGAATATTCGTAAATTAAAAGTTACTCTGTATTTCGAGTTCTATAATTTATTTTTACTAAATAATTAAATGGCAAGATGGTCAAGGGAGTACTTATCGACATCATTGGCGAAAAGAATTGTTATAAACATTAAACAGTCAGAAATAATAAATTTTACAGTGAATTACGTACGACAAATTACTGCGTGCGAATATTCGTAAATTAAAAGTTACTCTGTATTTCGAGTTCTATAATTTATTTTTACTAAAAAATTAAATGGCAAGATGATCAAGGGATTGCTTGTTGATACCATTACCAAAAGAAATTGTTATAAACATTGAACAGTCAGAAATAATAAATTTATCAGTGAAGTGTGTTCGATAAATTAATACGTGCGAATATTCATGGTTCAAAAGTTACTCTGTATCTCGAGTTCTATTAGGTATTTTTACTAAAAAATTAGATGGCAAGATGGTCAAGGGATTGCTTGTTGATACCATTACCAAAAGAAATTGTTATAAACATTAAACAGTCAGAAATAATAAATTTATCAGTGAAATGTTTTCGATAAATTAATACGTGCGAATATTCATGGTTCAAAAGTTACTCTGTATCTCGAGTTCTATTAGGTATTTTTACTAAAAAATTAGATGGCAAGATGGTCAAGGGATTGCTTGTTGATACCATTACCAAAAGAAATTGTTATAAACATTAAACAGTCAGAAATAATAAATTTATCAGTGAAATGTTTTCGATAAATTAATACGTGCGAATATTCATGGTTCAAAAGTTACTCTGTATCTCGAGTTCTATTAGGTATTTTTACTAAAAAATTAGATGGCAAGATGGTCAAGGGATTGCTTGTTGATACCATTACCAAAAGAAATTGTTATAAACATTAAGCAGCCAGAAATAACAAATTTATCAATAATTACTATCGCGGCGATCGAAGTCTGGCGAAGTTAGTTTGGGGTGGGGGAGTTGCGCACCGCGCACCGCGCACCCCACCACGGCGTCCGCGCTCAGTCAGTCAGTCGTAGTGCGCACTTAGGAGTGAGCGGAGGTGCTCCGGGACTAGAAGGGCTACCGACCTTGGAGTTGACCAGAGGTTCTCCAGGGCTGCCCTGGCCTACCCTCACCTACCTTCGAGTGGACCAGGGATCCTCCAGAGCTGCAGTGGACATCACTGGTCAACCCTGGTCCACCTTAAGCTGGTTCGCGTTCGGACAGCGGTTCCTGGAAGCCGTCTCCGCTCACCTTGGTCAACTTTCAACAGCTGGTAAGTGACAATACAAATATACATTTTCTATTTTGGTATACGTGTTTATTCAACGAAAGCCGTCAATTATTATTTCTGTATTTTTAATTCGAATTTGCTTCGGCATTTTTCACAAGTTTCTTTCCTTGAAATTACATTAGATTATATTTTTGACATAAAATTGGTATTTTGAAATTTTATTATATTATATTATATTTTTGACATAAAATTGGTATTTTGAAATTTTATTATATTATATTATATTTTTGACATAAAATTGGTATTTTGAAATTATATTATATTATATTATATTTTTGACATAAAATTGGTATTTTGAAATTTTATTATATTATATTATATTTTTGACATAAAATTGGTATTTTGAAATTTTGTTATATTATATTATATTTTTGACATAAAATTGGTATTTTGAAATTTTATTATATTATATTATATTTTTGAAATAAATTTGGTATTTTGAAATTATATTATATTTTTTACATAAAATTCGTACTCTGAAATATTATATTTTTAACATAAAATTGGTATTCCTCCGAACGGAGGTCCCTCAGGGGCTCACTCACGGGCCGGGCCCGTGGGTGAGTACGGGTATTAACGAACTCGGGGCGACCCGAGTTTGTAGATCGTTGCGTCCCAATTTCGTTCGATTTATTTTTGATTCGGATTGTCCATCTTTCCAATCCAATATTTATTTCTAAACTTTCAAAAGTCCCCCTTGTAAAATTTGTGTATATGGTTTAAAATTGGTATTCCTCCGAACGGAGGTCCCTCATGGGCTCACTCACGGATGCGGCCGTGAGTGAGTACGGGTATTAGCGAACCCGGGGCGACCCAAGCTTGTAGGTTGTTGCGTTCTAAATTCGCTATATTTATTCTTGATTAAAATTGTTCAACTTTCAAATTAAAAATTATTTCTGAACTTTCAAGAGTTCTTCTTCTAAAATTTATTTATCTGATTTAAAATTGGTATTCCTCCAAACGGAGGTCTCTCAGGGGGCTCACTCACGGATGGGGCCGTGGGTGAGTACGGGTATTGGCGAACCCGCGGCGACCCTCGCCTTTATGTTGCGTCCCAATTTCGTTTGATTTATTTTGGATTGGAATTGTTCATCTTTCAAATTGAAATTTATTTCTGAACTTTCAAAAGTTCTTATTCTAAAATTTAAGACGTACTGATAATAAAAACTTGTGTATTTAATTGAATTGTGTCTGAATTTATTTTAAACTTGCATGGGATGGGCCAAGGGTCCTTCCTGCCTTCCTTCTCGCTTTCCTTGTTTACCCTTGGCCCACCTACGCCTTCTTGGCAGCTCCTTTTAATTATTAATCGAAACACACACTTCTTGTTTCGGAATACTTTTTCATTCAATAAACATCGTACATTTTTTCTGGATTTCTAATTGAAATTTGCTTCTGAACTTTTTAAAAGTTCCGTTTTTTAAAATTGCTATGACCCTAGCCTTTATGTCGTTGCGTCCCAATTTCGTTTGATTTATTTTCGATTGGAATTGTTCATCTTTCCTATTGAAATTTATTTCTGAACTTTCAAAAGTTCTTATTCTAAAATTTATATGTCTGGTTTTAAATTGGTATTCCTCCGAACGGAGGTCCCTCAGGGACTCACTGCTGTGGGTGAGTACGGGTATTGGCGAACCCGGGGCGCCCCGAAGCGCCACCTCAGTAGATTGAAGTTTTGACTTCATCTACTCTTAGTTTCTTGTCGGTTAGGCCGTACTCGTGTACGGGGTTGGTTTGGCTCTCGTGAGCCGTTAGATTTGCACTCTTGTGCATGTTAGGTAGGCCGTACTCGTGTACGGGGTTAGTTTGGCTCTCGTGAGCCTGTTAGATTTGCACTCTTGTGCATATTAGGTAGGCCGTACTCGTGTACGGGGTTAGCTTGGCTCTCGTGAGCTGGTCGTAGGTTGGCTCTCGTGAGCCGGTTAGATTCGCACTCTTGTGCATATTAGGTAGGCCGTACTCGTGTACGGGGTTAGCTTGGCTCTTGTGAGCTGGTAGATTTGCACTCGTGTGCATGTTAGGTAGGCCGTACTCGTGTACGGGGTCATCGTTTTGTCTTTATTTCATCGTCTTCTTATACTTCGTTGTTCCTCCATTGTTTTGTGTCTAATCATTACTAATCTGTTTCAGATTGAGTACAACAGTTGCAGAAATTTATCATCGAACGAAGACAACGCATCGTACGAAGACTCGTTTCTTCTTCGATTACTTCTGTGTTCCTCCATTTTGTGTCTAATTATTATTAGTCTGTTTCAGTTAAATCGCAACAGTTCAGCAGAATCATCGTCGAACGAAGAAAACGAATTTTAAGAATACTTAACAGTATTTATAAGTTCGTATTAGTTCTCGAGCAATTATTGTGTTAGATTCACTTTGTTAGTTTCGCTTGTTGATTTGGGTCACAGCCTTCTGCTGTGACCAGTTGGTAACGTCACCCTCGAACCAGAGGCTACTACTCTGGTTCGCTTCTTTCATTTTTCTTTCTCGTAAATCTGAGCCTTCTGCTCCATTTTTATTTTCTCTGGAATTGTTCAGAGACTTGTCAGATTTAGTTTTTTTTGGCTCACAATAATTGCTCGATTCGAGTGCGTGCGTTAGTTATTAAGCTTGTTTATTAGTATTGTATAAATGTCGAGTAATTATTGCCGTAACTTCACTTTGCTCGGTTCGATTTTTGATTCCGACACAGCCTTATGCTGTGTCGGACCTTGCTTGTATGTACCAGACCGGTTGGTACCGGTGCTCGGCGTAGATCCATTGAGAGGGATGTTCGAGAGACCTGTTCACTCGTGTAAAATCCTCCCTGCCGTAAGTCCACCCGAGTCGCCTCAACGCTAGTCGTTGCCTGGCGACAGGTGGGTGGGGGAAACTTAGGGTATCGTTTGAACGCTTCTCTCGACCATCGCTCTTCGTGAGGACACGTCGGGTATCGATGCTGGCTGGAGTTGGGCTGCAAGCATTGTACGCGTCGCGTCACCCTCGATCCAGAGCCTTCTGCTCTGGTTCGGTTTTGTTTCTCTCTTTGGAAGAATCAGAGCCTTCTGCCTGATTCGTTTTTAATCTCCCGTGAATCGGAGACTTCTTCTCCGACTCGCACCTTTTTCTCCGCAATAATTACTCGACATACGCTGCGAAATTGAGTTTGTAAAACTCGAAAGCGTCGTTGTAAGAAAGGGAGTCAGAAGGAAGCGTATTGAATTCCTTCTGGCTTCCTTTCGGGTCTCTTGTGCAGCAACCTCCTCGTGGTGAGACCCGGGCAATCGATAATATTCTCTATTTGTTAGATCTTCTATTATCTTACAAATGGAGAATAATATCGAGCTAATAGCTGCTCATTTGTAATTTGCGATAACATTGTGAAATAAAATTTAAGACGTACTGATAATAAAAACTTGTCTGTTTAATTGAATTGTGTGTGTCTGAATTTATTTTAAACTTGCATAGGGGGGACCAAAGGTCCTTCCTGCTTTCCTTCGCGCTTTCCTTGTTTACCTTTGGCCCACCTACGCCTTCTTGGCAGCTCCTTTTAATTATTAACCGAAACACACACTTCTTGTTTCGGAATACTTTTTCATTCAATAAACATCGTACATTTTTTCTGGATTTCTAATTGAAATTTGCTTCTGAACTTTTTAAAAGTTCCGTTTCTTAAAATTGCTATGACCCTAGCCTTTATGTCGTTGCGTCCCAATTTCGTTTGATTTATTTTCGATTGGAATTGTTCATCTTTCCTATTGAAATTTATTTCTGAACTTTCAAAAGTTCTTATTCTAAAATTTATATGTCTGGTTTTAAATTGGTATTCCTCCGAACGGAGGTCCCTCAGGGACTCACTGCTGTGGGTGAGTACGGGTATTGGCGAACCCGGGGCGCCCCGAAGCGCCACCTCAGTAGATTGAAGTTTTGACTTCATCTACTCTTAGTTTCTTGTCGGTTAGGCCGTACTCGTGTACGGGGTTGGTTTGGCTCTCGTGAGCCGTTAGATTTGCACTCTTGTGCATGTTAGGTAGGCCGTACTCGTGTACGGGGTTAGTTTGGCTCTCGTGAGCCTGTTAGATTTGCACTCTTGTGCATATTAGGTAGGCCGTACTCGTGTACGGGGTTAGCTTGGCTCTCGTGAGCTGGTCGTAGGTTGGCTCTCGTGAGCCGGTTAGATTCGCACTCTTGTGTGTATTAGGTAGGCCGTACTCGTGTACGGGGTTAGCTTGGCTCTTGTGAGCTGGTAGATTTGCACTCGTGTGCATGTTAGGTAGGCCGTACTCGTGTACGGGGTCATCGTTTTGTCTTTATTTCATCGTCTTCTTATACTTCGTTGTTCCTCCATTGTTTTGTGTCTAATCATTACTAATCTGTTTCAGATTGAGTACAACAGTTGCAGAAATTTATCATCGAACGAAGACAACGCATCGTACGAAGACTCGTTTCTTCTTCGATTACTTCTGTGTTCCTCCATTTTGTGTCTAATTATTATTAGTCTGTTTCAGTTAAATCGCAACAGTTCAGCATGATCATCGTCGAACGAAGACAACGAATAGTAAGAAGACTTCACAGTATTTATAAGTTCGTATTAGTTCTCGAGCAATTATTGTGTTAGATTCACTTTGTTAGTTTCGCTTGTTGATTTGGGTCACAGCCTTCTGCTGTGACCAGTTGGTAACGTCACCCTCGAACCAGAGGCTACTACTCTGGTTCGCTTCTTTCATTTTTCTTTCTCGTAAATCTGAGCCTTCTGCTCCATTTTTATTTTCTCTGGAATTGTTCAGAGACTTGTCAGATTTAG
This sequence comes from Halictus rubicundus, assembly GCF_050948215.1. NCBI lineage: Eukaryota > Metazoa > Arthropoda > Insecta > Hymenoptera > Halictidae > Halictus > Halictus rubicundus. The sequence goes on from NC_135150.1 coordinate 25,641,274, forward strand.
TTTTTTTTTTTGGCTCACAATAATTGCTCGATTCGAGTGCGTGCGTTAGTTATTAAGCTTGTTTATTAGTATTGTATAAATGTCGAGTAATTATTGCCGTAACTTCACTTTGCTCGGTTCGATTTTTGATTCCGACACAGCCTTATGCTGTGTCGGACCTTGCTTGTATGTACCAGACCGGTTGGTACCGGTGCTCCGCGTAGATCCATTGAGAGGGATGTTCGAGAGACCTGTTCACTCGTGTAAAATCCTCCCTGCCGTAAGTCCACCCGAGTCGCCTCAACGCTAGTCGTTGCCTGGCGACAGGTGGGTGGGGGAAACTTAGGGTATCGTTTGAACGCTTCTCTCGACCATCGCTCTTCGTGAGGACACGTCGGGTATCGATGCTGGCTGGAGTTGGGCTGCAAGCATTGTACGCGTCGCGTCACCCTCGATCCAGAGCCTTCTGCTCTGGTTCGGTTTTGTTTCTCTCTTTGGAAGAATCAGAGCCTTCTGCCTGATTCGTTTTTAATCTCCCGTGAATCGGAGACTTCTTCTCCGACTCGCACCTTTTTCTCCGCAATAATTACTCGACATACGCTGCGAAATTGAGTTTGTAAAACTCGAAAGCGTCGTTGTAAGAAAGGGAGTCAGAAGGAAGCGTATTGAATTCCTTCTGGCTTCCTTTCGGGTCTCTTGTGCAGCAACCTCCTCGTGGTGAGACCCGGGCAATCGGTATTATTCTCTATTTGTAAGAACTTTTAGTATCTTACAAATGGAGAATAATATCGAGCTAATAGCTGCTCATTTATAATTTGCGATAATATTGTAAAATAGAATTTAAGACTTGCTAATTATAAAAACTTATACGTTTCATTGAATTGTGTCTGAATTTACTTTAGATTAGCTCGGGATGGGCCAAGGTGGGCCTTCAATGCTTTCCTTGTTTTCCCCTAGACCACCTTTCAATTATTAACCGCAACACACAGTTTTTGTTTCGGATTACCTTGTCATTCAATGAACATCATCAACTTTTTTCTGGATTTCTAATTGAAATTTGCTTCTGAACTTTTCGAAAGTTCCTTTTCTTAATTGTATTGGCTAACCTGGGGCACCCCGAGCTTATAGGTTGCGTCCCAATTTTGCTACATTTATTGTTGATTGGGCTTTTTCGTCTCTCGATTTGAAATTTACTTCTGAACTTTCAAAAGTTCCTATTATAAAATTGATTCATGTGGTTTAAAATTGGTACTCCTCTGAACGGAGGTCCCTCCATTTATTATTGGAATATGGTCTAAGCTTCTTGTGGATCTAGTTGCAACATTTATCGTTCGGCAGCGTAGAGGTCGTAAGAAATCTAGTTGTTAACGATGTCGGTATTTCAGATCATGAGACACGAAACTCATATCATGATTGGTCTACCCCTATACCTCGTCTGTGGTGAGACAGAAAAATACATTGGGTGATCGGTCTGCTTCTATATCTCGTCTGTGATAATATGCAATTTCGATAATCAAGAGTCGATAAAGATGTTGCCTGTGCAATGTTCTCGATGATTCCATAAATATTCGACTTTTCGTTATGTTAATCGATAGTCGGCAAAATGGCGCCTGCCACGGAGGATCTAACCGATTTGCAGAAAAAGATTTTTGAAAAAATTAACAACAATGCGGTGTCAGAAATTAAAATTTTACTTGCGGCGAGTAAAGTGAAAATGGATTTCGTAGACGAAAATGGTGTGAGTCCGCTTCAACATGCCTGTTACAAAGGAAACAAGGAAATAGTACAGATGCTTCTCGATCAGGTAGGTTAACTTTTCAATAATATAAGTTTTTTAAATTTTGTCTTTTATAGTTGTTATTCACTTACATTTCTACTGAAGATTTAGTACGTGCATATTCCCTCATCTTTCTCATCTAAGCAATGAAATTCAATGACTAATTTCTTTTTCAATACAGTAAATAAATGTTGATCAATTTCATATACCGTAAAATTTCTCTATAAAAAGTCAGAGTAATATATAATTAATTATTTGGAAATATATTCTGCCATGTGATCCACTCCAATAATTACTTACACAATAATCAAGAAGAAGGTAACACATTTTATATGTTGGAATATTTTTCAAAATCAACAGAAGAAGATAAATAATTGAAATCACACGTACAGTGCTACGCTTTCAAGAAAATATATATTTAACACCATACATATGAAGCACTTAATAAAAAGACCTTGAACAAATGTGTGAGCAATGATTAAAACCAACCTAGTCTGTTGGCTTAAATATTACTAAAAATATAAAACGTAGAAATTGTATAGTTTTGGAAAATATAAGAAATTATAGTTTACATTAATTAATGTTTTATTTCAGGGCGCAGATGTAAATGCTTGTCAACACGAACATGCATATACAGCACTTCATTTTGCAGCTCTAAGCGGAAATGCTGAACTGTGTCATCTGTTAATGTCGTATGGAGCAAGATTAACAGCTACGAATAGTGTAGGACGGACTCCGGCTCAGATGGCAGCTTTTGTTGGAAATCATAATTGCGTAGCAACTATCAATAACTTTATTCCAAAAGCTGACATAGATTACTACATTAAACCACAAGGACTACAGAGTGAGTCAATGCTTCCACCACACCTAGCAGATTCTTTTCATAAGTTCATTATGCAAGTCAACGTACATCCTGTTCGAGTAGTTATGAATCTCCAAACATGCCCTGGACTGTTAGAAAATGCTGCCAAGGTGAAGACTATATAATTTTCTACTGAAATGTTAATTTTTAAACAACATTGTGCTCATCTTTGTACTTTTCAGGTACAAAAGGTGTTAGAATCTATGCGTCATAAGGTCATGACTAGAAGAGCAGAAACTAACGAAGTGATGGCTTTTAAGTATCATTATCTAAGTTGCGTTGTGGCTGAAGTAATCAAATTCCAAAAGAGGCAAGGAGCAATGAAAGGGGAGAAAATTGAAAAAATAACTGACGATGGAGATGATAAAAAGTCAGATACTATAGAGGTTTTGATAAGGAAGTTTTTGAAGTGTAGCAAAAGTGACGGTACACCAGAGTATCAAGAGGCTTTCTTACGAGACACTGTAAGAGAATTTCCATACAGAGAAAGCACAATCTTCCGTCAAATGGTAGCAACTCTTGCCGCCCGTGATCCTCCGTCTGCTGTATCAGTAGTATCAGCCGCCATTAACGGACAAAGAGCATTTTTCGACAACGCACAAGTTTGCATCACGTGCGGCGAGGATAAGGCTAGTAAAAAATGCAGCAAATGTAAAACAGTGAAATATTGCGACAGGGAATGTCAGAGACTGCATTGGTTCATGCACAAGAAAGCATGCACAAGATTAGATCAATCCTCGGCGCTGAGTGCAAAAATAAGCGATGCAGACAAAGAACAAATAAGCAGCGCCGTGAGCTCTAGGTTACAGAACCTAAATGTTAATTAAGAATATGATATATGAAAGTTAATTCTGAATCATATGTTTTGATGTGCTGTATGTACGTGTTTCATTGTTAATTATTTTAATTAAGATAGAAAAATTAGAGAAATCGTCACCATATTTTTAGAGCATTTCTGACTTTTTATTTTCCAGAGAGTAACGAGACTTTTTATACATTACATTAGGTTTTTACTTTTCTTTTTTCTGTGAATTTTTTTATAAATATTGTATTATAGATGCTTTTCTTATGTCTAAACACTCAGTTAAAATATTACTTTCTCAGGATTGTATACTTTTGTGGCTGCTGATGCCATGAAAATAAAACACATGTACGAATGTTTCCATCATTTGAATTTACATTACGTTTAGAATATTCGAACTCCTTGACCACAATCGAAATACAAACTTTTTTATGAATAGAATTATGGAATTTTATTGTAATATAGTTTTATTTGCAAAACATTGTATAGTTTGTGGTTTTACAAATATTATATATATATCTATACAAAAAATATAAAATCAACAACGTTTATTTTATTTATTAAATACTATATAACAGAGCACTATGAAACTTAAAATATTTTCGATAATGAAAATGCTAAAAATCGATATCTTATTACTTATTTGTAATTTTCACATAGAGGGCGAAAACCCTCCCCATCCTTCATCATGGCGGTTTGCTATTCATCGTGAGTCTACCTGTACACCTAGGTAACTCTACCGTCGGGTAACCACTCGAAATCGCGGTTTTGAACGTGTACTAAAATACACAAATACGTGGCACGGGAACCGTGTAGTAAGAAATTAAGAAGAATAGTAGAACATTTTGGGCAACCGAGCGCTTAGTGGAAACAGTGGAGAAAGTAACGGAGAAAATACCACCCTTTGTAGTAATGTCATAGTATGTATCCGGGGGGAGTGCTGTGGGAGGAGGTGGGGAAAATATTAAAAAAGAAAGGAACAGGACAATGGTTGGTTCATAATTATATTTTTAATATACGAGTATATTTATAGTAATGTATCGTTTATTTTTCTTAGGCTTGTGTACATATAACAAGTTTAACAGTCTTTCCAGTCATGTACATAGAAATCTTGATTTTAATAACATGCCCGTTAGTACAGTAAACAATAAAACTGACAATGTAGACCAATTGGTCAAGCCACAGTTAACAAACACTGAATGAACATCCAAAGAAGTTCCTAAACCGAAGATAATAGATAAAGAAATTGGGACAAAACATTGTTAGGCACAATAAGAAGTATACTACAGAATCCTAATGTAAAATAACATCTAGCAAATGCAAATCTGTTAAAAATGTGAGCCTGAATATCGCTATTCAAAGTTCTGCGAACTATTGTGAAATTCCAAATATGAAACTGCTTGAAAAAGATACATATTCTCTAGATCAGAGACATTTGAAATGTCTAGGACCCGAAACGGTAGAAGAAAATGAATGTATGAAAAGATTATGTAATAACTTGCAAAGTATAGAAATAATAGTATCTAAGAGTGGTCTGAGCACAAAGCATCCATCGTCTGAAATGTTATACATCGATAGAAATGAATTTATGCATTTAAAATGCGAACTGGAAAATTTAGTAAGCACAACAAAAGAAAATCTAAGCAAGTTGAAATCAACATTAACACGTAACAAAATTGTTGTCTATGCCACTTGTCCTGCACGAGCAGCAACGTGCAATGGCGTTGTACCCTTTTCCTGTAGGAACAAGTATTTCGTTAGACGAACATTTGCACTCATAACATCACTATGCTCTTAAATAGTTTATTTATCAATATCTTGTAGAAATAATTTGGATTGGCACCTTGTGCAAGCAGTCTCAAAGAAGTTCCTAAATTGCTTGTACGAACGCCGCTATGTAGCTGCCTGCTTAACTCTTCTTCGCTGCAACATTCTTCCTTACTTGGACGTAACACAAATGCTAAATGCTGATGTTTCGCCTTGATAAAATCAGCCTTCACTGGACTGCAAAATATAAACATACAAATTAATAGTAAAATATCACGAATTTGTCATTACAGTAGGTTCTCGCTCGTTAAACTCTGAATCAAATGCCCATTCTTCATGTAAACCCTGTTCATTACATTTTGTTCATATAAAGTGGGGAATGTAGTTTAGTGTTAACGGTCATTTCGTAGAAGTGTTGCGAGTTGTATCGCGACTGTTTCTATATACTATTTGTAAGCATTGATTGAAGCTTCGATTCAATAGGGGAGTTATAGGTTTTTCCGAGTTATACTCGGATCTTGCCTGAAATTCTGGTCGCATTTTCATACAACAAGCACGTATCTATGGTATAAACATAATACCTTAGCTTGCGGTTTCCTTCTACTAATTTTCGAGTTATTAGGATCTAAAAGGGAATGTTCCCAAATACTGTTCGATCTGTTATTGCTCAACGTGTGCACCATCTGTAAAATATATTATATATTACCATTCAGGATGCGTAGTTTCATAATTCTCTACTAACATCTGAAGAGTATTCCGGGACATCGGAACAGTATTTTAACTACATTTCAATAATCTATAGACGATTCTAATAGATTATGATAAACCGAATTCGAATCCAAAGTCTCTTTGCCCCCTTACTCTTAATTTTTAGCGTACCTTTATTTTTGGTTTAGGAACTTCTTTGGATGTTGGATGAAAAGGACAAGTGACACAGATAACAATTTCGTTACATGTTAATTTCTTAATGTTGATTTCAACTTGCTTAGATTTTCTTCTGTTGGGCTTACTAAATTTTCCAGTTCGCATTTTAAATGCATAAATTCATTTCTATCGATGTATAACATTTCAGACGATGGATGCTTTGTGCTCAGACCACTCTTAGATACTATTATTTCTATACTTTGCCAGTTATTACATAATCTTTTCATACACTTATTTTCTTCTACCGTTTCGGGTCCTTGACATTTCAAATGTCTCTGATCTAGAGAATATGTATTTTTTTCAAACAGTTTCGTATTTGGAATTTCACAATAGTTCGCAGAACTTCGATTAGCGATATTCAGGCTCGCATTTTTAACAGTTTTGCATTTGCTAGATGTTATTTTACATTAGGATTCTATAGTATACTTCTTGTTGGGCTTAACAATGTTTTGTCCCAATTTCTTTATCTATTATCTTCGGTTTAGGAACTTCTTTGGATGTTCATTCAGTGTTTGTTAACTGTGGCTTGACCAATTGGTCCACATTGTCAGTTTTATTGTTTACTGTACTAACGGGCATGTTATTAAAATCAAGATTTCTACGTGCATGACTAGAAAGACTGTTAAACTTGTTGTATGTACACAAGCCTAAGAAAAATAAACGGTATATTACTACAAATATACTTGTATATTAAAATTAAATTAAATGAACTAACCATTGTCTTGTTCCTGTGTTGACATTCTTTTTTATTGCACCCAATCTTCGAGACAGTATCTTTTTCTTAACTGAAATGCATAGATTGTTATTAATTATTTACACGTAAAATAATTATAATTGTAATATTCTGACTGGTTGAGGTCTGTTATCAAACTATAAAGTATAAATATATAAAGTAGTTTATATATATTAATAAAGTCCAATGTCATTTTTTTATCTAAATGAATTTTATATTGAAATTACCTCGAATTTTGGTATCTTTTGGTCTTGGAGACGTTAAACATTTTTTCATTGTTTCTAATAAAGAGGTTTTAATTTTTCCTGATTGAAATATACGATAAGAATATCATCAGAAATGAACTTTTATCAATGCGATTCGAAGTATCGTAACAATCTTTACAAATCGTTTAACATTTAACTTATTAAATTTTAATTGTACTCACCGTAGAATGTGCTTTAATCGTCGTCATATTTGATCAGTTTTAATAATAATCGATTCCTGTCTCATGACGTTCAAATTTCACGTTCTGCCAGAGTACGAAGTTACTTGAACGTTCTCTTAGCCGACGATTACACGGACGTGATTCGTTGTCGTCCAAAAAAAACGAAATAAAAACGTAAACATAAACAAAATTTAAGCGCGAAGGTGGTGCGCGTGGAATGATTCCAATTTGACAGTTAAAATATACAGGGTGTCCCACATAAATGGGAATACCTAAATATCTTTCGTATTTACAGTCCTATCAGAAAACTTCAGAGGACAAAGTGACACTATTGCAGGGGGTCATTTTAATGGTGAAGAAAAAAATTTTTTATGTCGTATTTTTTAATGAAATTTCAAGGTCACCGATGTTTTTTTAAATGGAATAGTATATTTTTCTGATAGCACGATAGACAATAAAAAGCTGAATTTAGTGGATACCACCTTTTTGACCTTGAAATGACCTTGAGCAAGAATAATCATGTTGAAGCGGATGAAATGTGGAAGTTTAAAACTTACGTGTTCCAGCAAAGATTGCGCGTTGTTTACGTCGGGTTGACCTCTACATATCATAATAAATGTTCGAAATAGTTTTCATAGTAAACAGCGTATGTTTATGTTAGAGTATGTATCATTGAGATCGTTAATGTTATACTGTACAGGAACGAATCGATATGGTTTTCACTTATGGCGAAAGCCACCAATCTTTGAGGCAAGCAGTACGTTTGTATCGTGAAAAATTTGTGAATCGTATTTGTCCTTCGTTACACGCATTTTCCGTCATGGTAAAATAATTGAAAAATACCGGTAGTGTAAGTTCTAAAAATCGTAATAAACAAAGAATTGTAACTCACGAAGAAAATAGAATTACTATCCTAGCCGCAGTATCTAATGATCCACATGTAAGTTTGCGACAACTCGAACAAGAGTCCGGTATTAGCAGAAGTAGTATTTCACGAATACTGCAAATAGAAAAGTATGATAAACCCACAACGCCAAAGGATATGCGGCAAAGGATTACTGCAGCACGTGCTTCAATTACGTTTCAGGAAATGGACAATGCCTACAGATCATTTATTAAAAGATTGCAACATTGCATAAATGAGGATGGTCAACATTTCGAACATTGATTATGATATGTAAAGGTCAACCCGACGTAAACAACGCGCAAACTTTGTTGAAACACGTAAGTTTTAAACTTCCACATTTCATCCGCTTCAACATGATTATTCTTGCTCAAGGTCATTTCAAGGTCAAAAGGTGGTATCCACTAAATTCAGCTTTTTATTGTCTATCATGCTATCGCAAAAAAAATATACTATTCCATTTAAAAAAACATCGGTGACCTTGAAATTTCATTAAAAAATACGACATAAAAAATTTTTTTCTTCACCATTAAAATGACCCCCTGCAATAGTGTCACTTTGTCCTCTGAAGTTTTCTGATAGGACTGTAAATACGAAAGATATTTACATAGGTGTTCCCATTTATTTGGGACACCCTGTATATATAGTATAGAGTATAGAGAATAGGTAACCGTGTAAATATTTCCATAAGCATGCGAATGGCAATAAAAGAACAAAAGTAAAGAACGCACAGTCATTATACATAGTAATTTACTATATATAACGTGTAAACGCGCATGGGTAAGTAAATACAACATAATACAGATGCGACAAGAAAATGCTGGTTCGATTCGAATCTACTGATTAACGTAGTTCAATTGACTGCCTTCACGCGGAAGTGACAGAAATTACGATTGGTTGGGTAGCGTTATTTTATTACGTGTCATGTACGTAAATCTGCTTTTCCCGATTGCTTGAGGATCACAAGACGAAGTCCTGAAGTTCTTTCGTATTTGTTTAAACGAGTCGTTAAAGGTATTTAGATTTACCCTCTTACTTATAGGCTATAAAATACACGAGTTTATTATTACTCTCTTATCTGAAAGCTCCTGTACTTTGACAGTGTTTAAAGCTGTCATAAACATATGCATTGTACAAATGGTCACGTAGTTAACTATTCGATATGATAATACACCTTTTTAAGAAACTCGAATTTTCGATTGTGATTTATAAAGAAATTGATTGTTCCTTTTATCTTATCTAGTAGTATTTAACATAATACACTTTAACAAAATACTCTCTCCAACGAAATCACATTACCCATGTGTACATTATCTTTTATCATTTACAGCGAGAAGATGCGTCAACTGAAGGGGAAGACGAAAGAAACAAACAAACAGAAAAAAGAGAGAAAAAAGGAATTTCTAAAGAACAAACAGCGTGTCTTCACAGTGGTGTTACCTACGATTGCTGCCATATTCGTTGTAATAGCAGCATATGTTTATGTTAAAACCCGTCCAAAACTTGTTGAGTATTAATCGGAGTATTGTTCGTCGTTATTGATCGTTCCAACACAATACAAAGCATATTCTGAGAATGCTTGGGGACAGTTCCTTCATACATTTGTACAATTAAATTGAAATTATTTGAATGACAAGGCAGATTTTTGTGCCTGTTCAGAACGCATTTCATTCCTATCGTTCAACAATCGAATATACATGTTACGCGTTAATTGTATAACTTTTGACAAAGTATTTTTCGCTCTAAAAGTTGTGTAATATCAGAGCATAAATATCAATTAAGGGAATATCGATAAGGTTTTATTATACAGAGGAACGGTTGGGGTACTTGTACCATTATTGTAAAATCTGTCTATATCGAGGTAGTTATTTTTTGAATTGATATATTCAACAGTATCTACCACGTTTCTCAAGTGCAATTTTATAAAATAACAATTCACCGAACAGTCTATTCGGATATCGAATATGATTCCAAGTATGTTATTGCATTTTTTAGTGTAACAGATACATGCTTTTTCCATATAAATTGTTCCGTGTAGATTAATAAAACGCCTAGTAATTTTATCATTTTTTTAAATAAAATGAAAGGTATTGTTTTATAAAATATTTACAAAATAAATATGAATATAACATAAGCTGAACATGTATTAAATTTCTTAAATTCCTTCGACACAAAATTCTGTCCAACATTTTTGATAGATTCTTCACAAATATACAATATGTACTTATGTTCGGAAAAATTAAAGCACTACGAACAAATGTATACATAATTGGGAATTGGGAATTGGGAACCACTGACAGTCACATCTCACCAATAGGAGGCTAACACGTATATAGATGTACACGTGTATCGAACATTCGATTTGTGTTCCTCCGAGAGTTAAACATTTCGTTATCGGTTGAAGAAAATGAACAATTATTTAATTAATTTTCCGTTTGTGATTCTAACAATAGTTGCAGCATTATGGTCAAGTTCCGTCAGAGGTAAATGAATGCTTTTACCATCGATCGACTACATGCGAAATGTCAATGTCAATCTATAATACGAGTACTTGAAATATTATTATTTTTGCAATTAACTTGAATTCATTAATACGCTTCGTTTTCTCAGCAAGTATTCCTGTATAAATATTACGTATATTATTTCAATGTCATTGATATTTTTATGTTAACCTTATTGTCTCTTGACAAACGTTAGGTCTCTATGTATTAATGTCGTATTTGTTGGAAATAGCTAAAGGAACACAGTATGTGACCTGCGGTTCTGCATTAAAACTATTGAATGTAGACTACAAAGTCACATTACATACTCACGATATGAAATATGGAACTGGCAGTGGTCAACAATCGGTAACGGGTTTGTCACCAAAAGAGAATGGAAACTCGTACTGGCTTGTTAAAGGACCGACGAATAAACAATGCACCAGGGGGTATGTGACAACATTGTTATTAGAATGAAATATATGGTGCATTCATTTTGATTTATATAACTAATTTTCAACAGCGAGCCTGTCAAGTGCGGAGACATCATAAGACTGGAGCACATAGGTACAAGAAAGAATCTTCATTCTCACAGTGTTAGCTCACCTCTTAGCGGTAAACAAGAAATATCTGCTTACGGAGATAGCAAAGGAGAAGGAGACAATGGAGACAATTGGGTTTTAATATGCGACAATGAATCTCTGAGAAGGGACGAAAACGAATTATGGAGAAGGGATTCTCATGTTATGTTGAAACACGTAGACACATCTGCGTAAGTTAGACCATAATATTCTGGGTATCTTAAAAGTATTTCCAATACAAATAAAATTTTCACTATTTTATAGGTATTTAGCAGTGAGCGGAAGAATCTACGGTCACCCGATTAACGGTCAAAGCGAAGTAGTAGGTGAACATTCTGTCATTAGTCCCCATTGTCAGTGGATATCAACAGAGGGAGTATTTACTCATCCTCATAATTTAGAGGCTCAACATTCCGCGCATACAGAATTATAAAATGTATTTCGTTAGAATTACAATTTTCAATGGTAAATAATATTCTAAATAATTTTACCAAATATTGCAAAGAATAGACACCCATGTCAATAAATTTTTCAATTTGATTCCAGATCAGTATCTGATTGTTCTGTATTTCTATGAGGAAAGATTTTCCTGAAACACGTTTGAATTGATTTTGTAAATGAGAAACTAATAGAAAAGTTATATTCTTCCATTACTGTAACTTATAAGAACAAATTTAGGAAACATAAAACTTAGCATTATTAATTCTTCTCGTGATCTACGTAAACGCCAAATAATATTGCGACAATTATACTTTTAATACTATGTACTTTTATTACGAGTAAGGTTGTAACGACTAAAGGAAAAGTTACTTTATTGCACAAGAATTTTCTTTATAGTTTTCCGAACATTTCTGTGAAGAGTGCAGTGCAGTATGGTTTTGTTTGTGTAAATGTATTAAACGTATGCAATATTTATTACAATATAATACAATTTGAGATAAATAGAAAATGTGTGTTTAATTTTAGTCGTGTGTATGTACATGTGCTTACAAAAATGTAGAAACATTTATGATTAGTGCTTCTTACAACTCCATAGGAACAACTCTTCGGTGCTTTCATCTTTTGTTGCATTTCCATGCACAAACTATAGTAATGTACTTATACTTGTTTCAGTTGGTATTTTCCATTTAGATCTCTAGTTCCTATGAGACCATTATATGGGAAAATAATGTTCGAAAGACCATAACTACCAAAAATTTCATTTAAATTTTGCTTTCTTGATATGCTTGAATATCTTTGTTTGCCAGTTGTGTAACTGTGCAATTTCCATGTTGCATACACCAAACAAACGCATGAAACGGTAACTGATATATCGAACATAGTTACAAATAGTATATAACTATTTTCTCTGGAATATAATAACTTCACCAAGGCAACAGGAAAACAAAAGTTTAAAAATATATTGAAAGAGTCTGTGTCTGTTCTAATTACACGGTTCATATTCTCATACAAGTATGGCCCCAGTGTGCACAACGAGTATATGCATGTTGAGGATGCATAAAAACAAAATAAAATGAAATTTCCAATATTTTGTCGTAGTATACAAGCACCTAAGAAAAAACAATGGTGATCCCGAAAGTGAAAACATTTTCTACAGAAAATGCAGTGCTGTGTTGGTTTGCATGTATACTTAATGCATTTCTCGCAGTACCATTTGTATTCTGTGTTATTTGCTACTTTGCTATATATTGATTTCCTTCCTATCATCATCACTTCCATAACTTTTGTCTTACGACCAATATTGTACACCGAATACCAATTCAAATATGTTTGAATGCAAAAGAATATAAAGACTGGAGTAATTCGTCCATTAACATACGTGGTTAGGACGATAACAACTAAACTATAAAATAGAGTAATAAATGGGCAAGACTTTGCAATAAATTGGGGAACTGTTTTCATATTTTACATTTGTAATGGCATAGACACTTTAAATGGATACTTAAAATCTGTATAATTATCTTTGGATGCGTAACAACAATTCTATCAATACACTGATTATTTATCCTGCAAAAGAAAAAATGTACATGCGATTTTCCCGTTGTTTGCATTAAGCTACATATATATTATCTTATTAGAGGTTAGAGGACAATACGAAGATGGATCAACTGACCTTGATTATAACCCCTCCAATTTCACCGGAGCTATGCCCCTAAACAAAATTACATATTAATGTATGTAATTTCTTTTCCGCAATACAGTGTTGATTAATGTATTGGTATTATGCGATTTTCTTACTTTTTCTATATGGTATGTTCTATGGGACATAGCAAAGTAGTATAAGCAAGTCTTCGACATGTATTATTGGGTTCGCATTCGCATTCATGAGAATCATGAGCGCTCATGTGTCATGGAGAGCAAAACAGAAGAAACTTGAAACCTTTTTTACGAAAACATACGAAATTTCCGTATCTTTTATGAACTGGAACGTAATGAAAGATTCATAAATTGAAATTTTGCTGTATAAAAACAAAAAAAAAACAAATAATTTATAATTTATATATTTAACAGATTTCGTGTATATAGTAATTCGTAAAATATATACATACATGTAAATTATGCTTGCATTGTAGATATAGACCATACTCCATTTATTTTACTATAAAAACAATTATCTTTTATTGGTGTATCCGTTTACATTAAATTGTTCTAATGTGAAAAAACAGTAGATCTACCGATGCATGTACATTAAAATTTCTGTGTAAAAATCTATCATCGTTCAATACATATTTCTAAAGTATTTCTAAAGTATATGTCAATACAACTATACAGTACAAAAATAAGATCAAATTATATGTAAACACATCCAAAAAAAGTGTAATCTAAACAGTAAAAGTTCAATGAACTTTGCGACATTTTGGTCGATATATTATTGGATGAATTGCTCTGAAACAAGTATCGTATAACAAATACGTTTTTGTCGTAATATATTTTTTTTACATATTTATACATCTTAAAATACTATGTAAATTTTATTATGCGCGAAATTTGTACGTTCTTCGTAACGAGAGGTTGAACTCAGAACTTTTACTTGTTTGTTTGCTTATGAACGTGGGATACCCAGTACATTGCGTTCATAGACATTTAGACACTTATTTTACAAAATTATTTTTCTAGTTTCTCTTCGGTTGCACTTAGAAGCACAACTTATTTCAATAAAAAACCTGGAAAATTACTATCTTCTATAAACAAACAAAGACAATATAAAAAGAAAAATCTTCAAAAGATCGACGATTATTTACACCTTATTCACATTACCGATTGTAGATTCTTTTGCTTTGTATATACATGTAATATTCTTTTTTTGTTCGAAAAAGGAAATGTAATTCTACGTAAATAATTGTGCATGGCTAATTCGTGTTTACCCGTTTCGCATCTCTTTAAAAGTCAAATGTGATTACTGCTTTTGATAAATACTGTATGTTCACAGTATATTCCATACAATCGCAACAATTTCTAAAGATAATCTATCATATGCTTATAAAACTATGTAAACATATAGTAGGATGATTTGCACAAGTTATCAAAATATACTACTATAGTCGAACGATGGTTACACGTGTAGGTGTTCTTCAAACAGTGTAAAAAATAAACTTCTGAAACCCTCGATATAATATGTCGTATAGGCCATCACAATACACGGTTTATTTCATGTGTTAACAACTATGAGTTTCCTTCTTTTTGTAACCAGTTTGCAATAGTGACCTAGTCATAGCTTCACGAGAGCTCGCCAATTGGTGCATTTTGAAGCCATAAATCGTGTATGAAATTATATAAATCATCACTGACTGCGACCTAAATAAACGTTATTTATTTTAATTATCCATATATATATATACACATACATATACATACATGTATATTTGGATAGATGGATATATCGAATTGAAAGTATTACTAGTACTCACTTTGTACGGTGTAGGGTTCAAATTCCTTTTGTGATCATTCCTTAACGTTTTCAAGGACTCCTGAACTCTATTTCGTACTTCATGCAACGATGGTAGTGGTTGACATAATTTACCATTCTTCCAATATACCTGTACAATATCGTAATAATGCTAAATACTTGTAGTTTTTTCGTTTATCAATTTTACAATGCTATCATCAATTTACCTTATGCAAAGATTCCACTCGCGTTGGAATAACATACGCTCTTTTCGATTCTTGAAACGGATGTCTACAAAGAACTTTCTGCTTTACTTGTGGAACTTCTTCGGTAGATCTTTGCAAGAGATCAATTAAAGCGTATCCATCCGTTCCATACAATCTAAACGCATCTTTTTTCCCTGGTATCGTTACTTTACCAACTTCTTGACTGAGCTTCATTCTGGGCTGATTGTTGATTTCAACCATTTTATAAACACAGCCCAATGCTGGTTGTCGTTGACACGTTACCAAATGTGTACCAATTCCAAAACAATCGATCTTGTGGCTCTACAAAAACAAAGTTCTTTATTTAAGAAAAAATCAATATACATTTGCAATGTTTTATTATAGATCTATTTACCTGTTCATTTAAACTGAGAATAGTCTCCTCGTTGATATCGTTTGACGCGCAAATCATCAACTTTGCGAACCAAGGTATGTTATATTTGATTGCAATTCGTTCAAATATGTCTCTGGCAGCATTACTCAAGTATGCCAAGTCACCGCTATCAATTCTGATGCCAATCGCTTTATAACCCAAATCATTCAGAGCTAGTGCCACGGCACAGAAGTTTAGCAGACCGCTCCTAAATGTAATATTTTGCTATTATAGCTATTTATCAATTACCTATACTTAGACATTATACTTAGACATGTCGCTATAAAGTAAAGATCAATTATTTTGTAATATTTTTCATAATCCCACCTACGAGAATATGTATTCTACTATTACACATTATGTGAACGGTATCAACGATAAACTACGGAAACTCTACACAAATGAATTAATAAGTAGTACTCTAGCCAACTAAAATATGACAGGAATGAGTGTAGAACATGCAGTACCATTGATTAAGTGTAAATGCGCGAAGTATCTCACTACTTTCTGTTTATATAGCAGAATTACTTTGAACAGAACACGTATCAACCCACATTACATGCAAACTATTTAGAACTTGTAAGTAGACTTCCAACTTTGCATTGTTTTATCAACATTTTCTTTAACTACAAGGCACGATTCATCGTATCTTTTTTTTTTCCAGAGTAAGTACAATAACTATTCGGTTAAATGGCTGAATTGGGAAGGGTACTATATAAGGTCGTACATTAAAAACAAAGGTGACATTAAACTTGCCTTGTTCCGTCTTAGTTATTTCATGCTATAAACAAGAGATCTTGGAATATAGACTTGCCCGCTTTACAGAATGATTTTTTCGTTTTGTACATGAATCGAATTGAATCCAGCTGAATTTGTATTTTAATGATATGAAATTTGACTGGTAAGAACTGCATGTGTATACATGTTTGAACCCGATGAAATGAAGATTGAACTTAACGAAGAAACTTATGATCTCTCTACTTGCGACAGGTAACGTAATCGATTAACTTAGATTTTGTAGATTAAAAAAAATGATGATTTATATCCTGCAAAGCAGACAGAGAGGATAAAAATCGTACCTCACATAGAGCTCACCCAATTCGCCTCGTCTTAAAAAGTCATTCTTGTGATGCGAAGTCGTTTCTGATAAAATCGGATTGTTTCCGACACCATTTTGGGCATGTGAATTGGACCCATTTGTTAGACGTTTATTCTTTACATTTAGGCTGGTTATACGTGCCTGTCTCTTGGCCGTGGTTTCGATGCTATAAACACACACCTGTTATGGTACAGTGTGTATATGTTTCATCATGCCTGCTTTATGAATGTGTAATTAGAATTACTAATGCCTATGGCGAACCCGATTAAATATACTTTTTTCAATAGAAATCACGCTACCGATATAATACCTGGAATATTTAGTAACTTGTCACGATATTTAGCAGCTGTTGTCACATACACATAATGCGATATAACTGTGCAAAATTTGTTTCATAATTATACGACACAAACACAGATCGTATCTAAAATATCATAGTAAATTCTTTGAAAATATTTTCTCTCTCGAGTCTTTGTAGTTGAGGTTCAAATTGAATACAAACGATAAGAACGATTAAGAAACATTTAAACGATAATCTTTGTCCTCCGTTTGAACGAGAATATTCAAAATTCAGGCAATCTTTTGTTTGAACTACTTTATATTCATGCAGACTAGATAGCAATGTATAGTAGTATTAATGTTTGTATAATAGATGGCGAAAGATTTCAAAGAAAACCGATGCTAAATTTAGCATATTAGACTATGCGTTGTTACTATACCCAGTACAGAAATATGGCAGTGCACATTTAAGTACGATTCTCAAAGTATATACGTGCAAGTGTTCAAACACAGATGCATACCTAACGGTAAGAAGAAAGATTGCCCACGTGTAAAATGAAATCAAAACACAGTATATCTACTTACACGTACCAAATATACAAAAGAAAGAATTAATAAAACAAAAAAGAAAACTTTATGAAGAAAAGATATGAGATAAATGATGAACGAAATAAGAACGAAATAAGCGTAGTGTCATACCTTTTCACGTCATACGTGTCTACAAGAGCAACAAATCGTTGCGGGAAAGCAATAGCGTAACTAATCAAAGCAGCTAATTCTCCACTAGAAGCCTCAGAAATTAGTGTTCCTACATCAGCTGCAATGGAATCCTGATGTTTGTAAGCTAATTCGAGAAGATCGTAAACCTCTCCTGTCTCTTTATGCGCCAAAGTCTGAAAAGAAAGATGATTTCATTAGCATAAACATTTACAATCTTATCTATAAACATATTAATTAACCATTGACTTACTCGTTCTTGCAAGTCATCGATACCAATAAAAGATGTAATATATGCATGCGCGTGCGTTCCACTCACAGGAATGTCGTAAAGCTTTCCAGCTAATACGTTACTGGTACCATCAAAACCACCTATAAAAAGAATTCAAACTCCAATTAATCGAAGTGACTATTAAAACAATTTACGAAGTATAACTACCATTAAAAATTTACAATTACATTTCCGTCAATGTACAAATGCACGTACACGGTTTACGTATTTTTATTCGAATAAGTGACATAAAAAAAGCACATGCCTCATCGGGCTCTTAAATTGTTACTCATTGCCATGGTGAGTAGCCGTGGCTGTCATAGAATGGTACTGGTCATTGATTTTTATTCGAAGAAATATATATATTATGTGTGCACATATGTATGAGTGTGTGTGTGTGCGTGTAAGTGAGCGCGCGCGCGTATATATTTCTTTGAAGCAGTCCCACAATAAATGGTACCATTCTGTAACAGTATATATGGCATATAATTAATAATTTAGGTATGCGGCAAAACGATCGATTATTAATGGAAAATGTTAATAAATATTTACCCATATAACTATATTTGGACGCGCTCAATCCGCCATCAGGACCCTGAGCTCTTCGAAGGCCAAACTCTAACAATGTTATATTTTTCCCAGCAACCATACGGTATCTGGCTGCATTAGTTGCCATTAAACTTGCATAGTTTACTAAGGTTAACAGTGTTGTTTCCAAAAGCTGAACCATTATTAATGGACCTTCTACTCTTAGTAATGGTATTCTGCATAACATATCAATTTGCATTGAGGTTTTAACTTATTAAAGTTCGACGTTTCATCAAATATGTAATGTCGATAAGCATTCGAACATTAACTCTAAACTGCTGTCTTAAGAGCAAGAAAAATTTCCCTAAACGATGACAATGATGACGATGATTAACATAACTTAATGATATATGCACGATGCATTCATGTTCCATAGTATTTGTACCAACCTGGGAAAAGCCACAGAGCCTTCTTCCATAGCGTATATCGTCACATCTTTGGGCGTCAAATCTTTCAAGTAGTCGAAAAACCTCTGATCCACTGACGAAGGCATAGTCGACTTTAGGTACTTAATATCTGTAAAATTAACAGCTAGAGTAAACACATGAACTATCGAATAGTATATATACCACCAATATGTACACATCGATGCTTACCGCTAGATGAATACTTAAACTTCTCCAAAAACTTAATACATTCTTCCAATCCAGCAAAAATGGTAAATTCTCCTTGAAATGGATTCTTGCGAAAATATAAGTCGAACACAGCATGATCATTCACCTTCCCGCTTTTCCAATAGGCGTATGCCATAGTAATTTGATATAAATCTGAAATAAAATAATCAGCTTATGTTCAAGTGATTATAAAATACATTTGATCTTTTTTCTTGAGTTAATCTCGAATGATTACATCAACAAGAACACCAGGTTACATTATTTCGAATGATCCTGTAAAAAATGCAAAAAACAAGCTACTGTTCATTCATCCGAAACGACAATTTTGTAAATACATAGTATTCGATTTTTGAATGGGTCGAATGATCGTTTCAACATCGTTGATAAAATAAAATTCGTGGACTGTTTGAATAACAGTTCACTTTAAATGGAAAAAGCATGTAAATAGCAAAGGAACAAAAATGTGTTGCTTCCTTTCGAGAAGAGAATTATGTGAATGGAAAAGAAAAAAAAATTCTTTATCGAATTCGTGTAGATACGGTTAGCTCGCGTGGATAATATTTTGAAAGGCCACTACTGCGTTACATCACTGTCGCGATATCAACAAGGAGATAAACGACGAAATAAAATCGAGTCGGTTGTTTTGAGGTTACTTTTCGCGGTTAGTTGATTAATCGTATAAAATTCCCATTCGAAATACCTGTCAATAACGGTTGCACCACGCAAGTTTGACGGGAATAACACCGCGATTTTCCTTCGTTGTCTGACATTTTTCGCGAAATCTCTGTTCAGCGGTTCGGCTCGAGAACAGGGAAAATTGAAAATGAAAATAAAAGTGATTGAAAAGAAAGAGAGTGACTCCTTATCCTAGAGCGAGGAACGTTTATGCCAGCCACAGCACGACAAGCACCGTTACCGACGAACTAACATTTTTCAACGGTGAACATCGTATTATACGACTACGAGTCCGGGTATCTCTCCGTGCACTCTCTCAGAATCGATAGAAACGTTTGAAGGACGTTACGAACAACGCGACCTGTTATTCCACCATTCCCACCAATAGCGAAGCTTCCTCTTAAAAAATAACTAGGAATCGGGTTATCTATTTCGTTCGAGCACGTGAGCGCGTGGAAAGCGTTGCGAATTTTCGCTACTGACTAACCTACTGTCACCTGTACTAACTACTATATAACTTATGATTTTCGCGCATCACGCTCAATCGATTCATCGAAGTTCCAAATTCAAAATGAATTTCCACAGAGAAAGACGAAACGGTAATTTTCCACTCGATCCGAACGATTACTACTGTATGCCGTATCGTGCGAATTTGAAATTGACACAACGAATTCTTAACGATCATAAATGATGATCTGTTTCCGCTGAATCCTCGAGTGTTCCAGTTTAATTGAACGATGATGTCGCTGTACATATACATATACATGGTACACGTATTTACACGTGGTAAATATATACAGTAAGGAGCAAAACAAAGTCCACACTATTTGAAGCAACATGACTTTTTTAAAATTAGATCAAATGACTTGAATGTTATTGAGGAGTTAGAAGGATTAGTTTATTAGACGAGGTGTAAAAAATTTGAATTGGTCGGAATCGCAAAAGAAATAGTAAAAGTTGGTTTTTCAGCTTTTTTATCTGAGCCTGTATTGAAAATTTAAAGAATGCGTTTGATTCGCTCGAATAAATTATATCCATGCTGAAAATTTCGTCGATGTTGGTTAATTTGTTTGCGAGTTATAAACGATTAACCCTTAGCACTCGAATGGCGACTGCAAGGCGCCACTAAAAATTTCTGTATCATTATTCAAAATATTGTTTACATTATTGTTTGTATCTAAAAAATGACTAAACATTTCAGTATTGTACGAGTAAGTTGCATCATTTCCGTATATATAACATGAAAAAGAAAATACATAGAAGGGAAATTATTCTAGGTCGGAAAAAATGTTTCGTTTTGGAGTTAAAATAGCTTCGAGTGCAAAGGGTTAAAAGTGCGATTTTAAGTCGAAAATCGTGAAAAATGGCAATTTTCCCACTTTTAAGCGTTGAATTTTAAAAAAATTATGTTGCTTCAAATAGTGTGGACTCAGTTTTGCTCCTTACTGTATATGTATTCCAATTCAGATTCCAAATCAGATTCGTCCTGTCGTTTCGTTTATGCAATTGATATCGTATGCTGATTTTTAACATCGACGTTTTCAGACGTCGGTAGACGTTATCCAGCACAATCTTCGAGCAACTGATTTTCTGTTTGTCAGCAGTAATCTTTTGATCCAAACAAATTTCGAATATAGTTCTTTGCAGATACGTCAGCGGAGATAATGTTTCTCCGCGGATGAAACGTCGGATTGCGAGATGAACGACAAGAATCGTTACAAAAAATGTAGCTGAAAATTCTCAGAACTAGTGTGGGTAAAACTGCGACAAGGAAACTTATTGTATTCGTACTTTTTCGCAATACCATGTTATCACTTTGTTCTACCGAATTCCTGTAATTATCATATCTGCACTTTTGTATAAAAAGGCGACAGAAAGATAAAGTAAATGTATTACACAGTATATACGTATGTATAAAGTTTTTAGATTCGATTTCGAAGGAGAGAGACGATAGAAGCAGGATAGAAGATAGGATTGTGTGAAAACGATGCCGCAAAACAGAAGGTACAATTATAGTTTTGAAAGGGTCGCTTGGCGGTCGGGTGAATCCTTCGATTAAACATAATGTATCGTTAGGGGCAACATGCCCGTGTACCGACGACCTTGCCGTAATGATACGGCATTGCAGCTGTTCTTCTTCTTCTTCTTCTTTCGACGATGACGCGACCGCGTGAAACTTTTCAAACGCGGAGAATTAGCAAAAGTTTGCAACTCGCGTGCCGCCGTTACACCTATGATGCAACTCCTGCAAGTTGCAAAGACTCCTTTTCCGTGCCCATCAATTTCATCGCTCGATTCGGCCGCGCCGATTGCGCAACGCAATACCGCGATTTCTCTACCCGGAAATCTTTTTTCGATTTCGATCGAATTTTTCATTTTTCTTCTCGTTCTTGGTCTAGTCGTTAGGTATTACTATTTCGTATATTCACTCAAAAGACGTACCTACGGGAAAAGAGCGAATGCTCGTAAAGATTGCAATACCGAATTGCGTTATTATACAAACCATCTTTTCAGCGGACAATTTTTCCGTAATTCTTTTTCAAAACGCTGTTGAAATATCGTAGAAGTTTCGCAAACTTCATTTAACCGATTGAATGTCAGAAATTCTTAATGAAGCGCTCTATAACCGAGTGGCAACCTCCACAACTACTAGTACATACTTATTAAATACATATGTGTATGTAGGTAAATATGCACCAGTAGTTGTGAAAGTGAAATAAGTCATATCTTGTTCCTTCGCGATATTTAGAGTTTTCCATAACAGATATTACACAATATGTAATATATACTATATAATATATAATTTTTACAATTTTTTTTTTTCTTTTTACTTCGTACTTTATACTTTATACTTTTTTTCCTTTTTAAAATACGTATATCTATACAGTTCCTCTATAACTGGGAAATCGTTTATGTAATAAAAATGGTTGGAAAACCGGAGTCGAGTAAAACACAGTCCCGTCCTTTATATAAGACGACATATAGAAACTATAATAGTCGTTTTAGATGCTCGATAGCATTAATGTTAACCAGTCCGACTGGTTAACCTGCTTCGAACCGAAAGCAACGCTTCTGTCTAGCATACTCCAGTCTATTTTCGTTAGATTCGGTTCAGGGAGGCCGGACTCGTTGGTTCATTTTCATTTCATTCACTATGTCCCGGAAGGAAGCCGAACAAGCAAAATACACCGGCCTGACAAATGCTCCTTCCATTGCTCGCGCATCTTTTTCACTCATTGTCAGAGTCAAAGCCAGAGTCGAGTCAGAGTCAGAGTCAAGGACTTCCATTGAGCAGCGCGGTTTAACGCGAGCAACAAACACATGAGTACGAACCGCGATTCGAGTACTATGGCCCTGGTGAATTTATCGAAATTGCGGAGCCCGTCAATGAAATATTTCCGATACGATTGTTTGATTTGTCGAGGTCCAAAAACACAGTTCTGATATTTTCTGGATAAGCATTTAGGTCAATGTGTAACCTTTACAATGACCATGCTCGATAAGTCGGCAATCGTTGAACCGAGATGCCGTTGATGCCAAGCATATCGTGTGATTTTCATTACCGACGCGACACAATGTATTCCTATTGAATCAGAGAACCTGAACTGCAACCTCTGATTATCAGTAGAAACACAAAGTTGGTCCGATAACATGGTGATTCACTGTCAACGCTGCTCCAATTAGCTGCGCTGTCATCATATTAGGCGGGTTTGTCATCGAATTTCGTCGAGGCGAGGCATACGAGACAAAAGCTGAGGCGAGACAATTTTAACGCAAGACGCCACACAGTGCGGAGAAGTCGGCACATCTCACTACATTTTTATATTAGAATTGCATATTAGCAGGAAATTCATATTATTATTCATTTAAAAATCATTTAACAATTTTTTTTATGCATAAAATAATTTCTTTTTTTCAACTTATTAATTTTATTGTTAAATTTAATTTTTTGTGACTAATTACCATTGCATATGCATTAGTAACCAAATTTAGATTTTTGTAAAAAAATTTGGCCATAGAGGCACTCTCTAAAGTGCCAAAAATCGAAAAATATTGTATTAACTGTAAATGAGTGTGCAAGAATAATTCTGTGTAATGGAAAGTGCTTACCAAGGAATATGCATTCTTTATATATAAACGTATACATTTAATAAAGTAGATTTATTATTTTGTACAAATTTTCAACGGTGGTTTCATTTGTTAATTGCATATAAAACTTCAACTTAACATAAAACAAAAACGGCAAAATATATCCTGAGATTCATGCATATTCGGACTCATTACTTATTAGTGTTTAAGAATTTCATAGTTTTGTCTGCGACTTTTTGCGACTCTCAATTTTATAAACTTTTTAAGAAGTGTCCATACCTTTCCTTTAGGATCTATCGTGGAAAATTTGTTATTTTCTTTTTAAATGTATTATTTGCCATTTGTTCGCCACAGTTACAGTGGGGAATTTACTGGGAAAGTTCAATATTCGTGTATACCACGATATGAAATACATTTCTTTTGCAAAACATGCGTATTAGGATGGAAATTGTTAATAATAATCATATAATAATCATTTTTATGCATAATACAATTTTGCAATAATTATATATCAATCATTTTTATCTATTTTTAATTTGTTTTTAATATATGTTTTATAACTATCGAGATGTGCAAGATCACGAGAGTCAATGATTTTGGGTCGCAATCAAAGTACTGAGAATGACTCGGATAAGACTTGTTAAGTTTATTCATTTTATTCACTAGTATTATAATTTGTTTAAGTTTATTATTGTTAATTTTACATATGGTTCATTTATTATTAATTTTGTTCCAAACTTGTTAGTTTTTAAAAATAAATCTGTTAATTTTTAATAATAAATTTTTTTTCTGAAAAATTTTTTTTTTTTTGTTAAAATTATTAACTATATTGGTAAATATAATTGTCTGTAAAAAATTTCCTCTATATATACGTTAATAACCAAACTACGAGAAGTGCCGAAAACCTTTTGTCCGCACTGTGCGCCATGCCAAAAGAAATACATACTAGGTTATATTCTTGAATTGGATCAAACGACTGACAAGAGGCATCAGCCAACGGACATATTCATATTTTCAGCGAAATTTTACACAATGCCAAATAAATGTAACAATTAAACGAGGCAAAGCATATTGTAGCTGTCCACGCTTTATTTGCTTTATTAAATTAAACAAAGAGAAATTATTTCTTTTCATTGGTGTCCCAAGGCTTGAACCTATCGTGGTCATGGAAAAAGTAGAATCGGACAGTAGTCTTGATAGAATAGTTTTTATCCCCTACAATCTACAATCTATTCAATCTATACAATCTATACAATCTATAATCTACAATCTATAATTGACATTCCACAGCTTATCTTTGCGTTCGTGTCTTTCAGTTTTCTACTTAAAATAGCTTGGAACAATTGCGAAGAAAAAGGACTCACAGGCAATCTATTCCGAGCACTGACTCATGATTTCCGTGACTTATACATATATATACGTATATGTGCAAGTGTTCTTGAATATTTGTCTGGAACTAGGCTGTTACTGATCATTGCGGAAAATATACCATATAGCATGGGGAGAGTAATATTTATCGATACCTTCATCGATAAAAGGAAGACGAATCGTTCCGTCCCCTCGTGGAACGAATATTTATACCTCGAAGGAAAGTTTGTTTGTCAAAAGATTATGAACTTTCGATGTTCATGCAACGGCGGAAAAAAGGGTAGCGCGATCAATGGCAATTAATCTTCTAGAGTAGCCGTAGTCCGT
Source organism: Halictus rubicundus (assembly GCF_050948215.1). NCBI lineage: Eukaryota > Metazoa > Arthropoda > Insecta > Hymenoptera > Halictidae > Halictus > Halictus rubicundus. The sequence goes on from NC_135150.1 coordinate 25,667,062, forward strand.
CGCGACGGAAGGCCAATCGACGAAACAGGACAGGGGTAGGACAGAACGGACTTTTTATACAATTATCTTTATTAAGTGTCACAATTGATATTACCGATAACTCATATCTTGATTCTACAAGTAATTATCCAGTACTTGGCTGCCGAAATACACGCTACGTTAGTTCACTTGGTTACTGGCACTTCTGAGATATTGTTTAATCGCTAGTTAGATGCTAAACAACTCCGGTACGTGGACTTCAGACAAATGGTTCGAACCCAATTTTCTCGCTCCTTGCAGCAGGGACTGAGCAAATCATTTGGCAATCATTCTGAATCGAATTGTACACCACCAAAAAAGAGAAAACGAACTAGAACGGAACGAAATAATAAACTCTATAATATTTTCTATAGTTGATCGACAGGAGGGTGAACGCTTTGTAACGACAACTTTCAGAAGCAACCTATAGTTTGGCAGTTTCAGAGAGAATCAGTTTCGAAGAATTTGCTCAACCCTGTACAAAGAGTCTGATGGAAGAATTGTGCTTCCTGTTTCTCTTTTTTTTTTGTTTTTTTTTTAGAAAAATCGATCGTTCTCGCGAATACACGATCGGTCTCCGGCCTGTGTTGCTATGCGACCGGCAAGCGTCCTCAAAAAACGTAATCGCAAAATATACGATTGTGTTTCTAACAAGCTAGGGCGACTCGTGGAAGCTACGGTTGCTCGACGATCAAATATTTATCGGTTATTGTTAAACGCTTCGATGTGTCGTTCGGCTATAATAGTCTCTCGTATCTCGCGGAATCGGAGCTAAGAAGATGTTTGGTCCATTGGATTCTCGAGATATCGTCGAGGCGAAAGCTTGGTCACCCTACTATCGCTAACGTAGCAACGTGGTTACACAACATTTTCCCGCCGTTAAATGCTATTTACTCGTTTACTCGCTCACTCGATTAGGGTCAGGTTATACCAGGCAGGTCAAACGCTGAGGATGTACAAATGCTAGATACAAAAACAGGATGAACAAATTTCGTCGACAGAATTTGTTTATCCTATTTTTCTATCAACCGTTTATAGAACCTCAGCGTCTGACCTGCCTAGCATAATCTGACCCTCACTCGTCTATTCCCCTATTCGTCTACGCATCCGTTTGCCGACCGATAGACTGTGGATCTCGATTTGTTCATTGGTATTACGGATCTTTTCTTCGGTCACGATATTGGTCAGAACGAAAAGTATACTAATTGTAAGCCTACGCTACAGAATCCGCAGTCTATTTGTCAGCAGCCGCTTTACCGATCGTCCGAATTTTCAGCGATTTCGGATTCCGTCGTCCCGGCCTATGTGACGCACGAATTGCGTACGAATATGTGTATTTATACGTAATGTATACGGAAGCACGGTCTACGATCTCTACGAATTACACGGCTCCACTAAACTTATCTAGATCCTCCTAAAACTACTCAGACTTCAGTTAACATTTACTTTAATCGTTACAGATCTGTTTAAAAGAATAACATTGTGGATCGTTCGTAACGACGTCTACAGCCTCTACGGTTTTTCGTTTTACACGTTTGTTAGCTCGTTTTAATACTGCATCTGAATAAACTAGATTCATCTTTCGTGACGATACGGCCATTGATATTTCGTATACTATCCTTATGTTTATAATGTATTACCCTAATTTGACACAGAATTTTTTCGTATACAGTCTTAACGTTACTCAATGATGGTGCTCGTTTATCGTGCTAAAAATATCCCTCGAACTACGAACTTTCCCTCGTACAGAAGAGTTTTTACCCTTTCCTCTCCTCAATATTTTCGTTTTTCTTTGGATTTTTCTTTGGTCACCGTCTTGTATAATGTAGCCTTATGAAGTACTCGCTGTTACACAGCAATGCTTTGTTTGGACAAAATAACGCGCTTTCTTTTAGAACGTTCGACGTCACTCAAATCCGTTCACGTGTGTTCTGTATGTATATGTCGTACGTGTTCGCGCGTCGCGTGTTGATGTAGTTGTGTATTTATTGTTATGTGTTTTGTTGTATACGTACGCGTACGCGTGTGCGTGTGTAAACACTTTTAATGTCTTTTTTAATAACGATAAGATAAAATTCCACCCTCTCCTACCTCCCTTTCTCATCGACTAAACTATCAATTAAACGTAAAATGATTGAACGTTAAACCTTTGTACCTTTTCTCCTTTAATCGACATCGAGTACATGCCGCTCAAACATGTTACGCATAATATCTAAACAATTTACGATCTCGAAAAACTAGTAACATCGGAGAACACAAATATTGAGCGCAAACGATTCGTAATTATGTATTGTGCCATCGCTATTCTACGATACTCGCGATTGCGATTCACTTGAATACTCAACCCATTGGAACACGGATCAATTTTCGTAGCATTAAAGATATCGCCGATTTACAAAAAATCACAGTTTTATTCCGCCAAGTTTCTTTCGACAACTTTTACTCGGTACTCTACTCAACTGACAAAAGATATCGCTTCTGGCCTTAATATTTAATATTTCATCGTGTTCGTTATCAATGAGTTAACGTATTCCAATTTAAGACGATTCAAATAATACTGTATATATGTATATTTATACGTATATATCGTGTATATACTGTTAATGCTGTTATCGTTTATCGTATTATACAATCATTGTTGTGTCCATTTAGATATTAAACTTTCGTAGAATCTTCTCTAAGAAATGGTACCGAGAGCGGTCTCTAATTCGAATTTCTATCCTAGGGATCGAGAAGAAAATGTATACACGGTAAATATAGATAAACCAGTAAAAAATACAAATTTCTTATTTCGACTAGAGTGTTTAAAACCTATTGTTATTATCACTTGTACTATGTACGTACGAGTTATAAAATAATAATCACTAAATTCATCAACAACAATGGAAATGTATGTCCAGCAACATTGATAAGATAAAAAATTACGAAAAATATATATATATATATGTATTATATATGTACGTATATATATATATACACACATATATATATATATTTGCCCGTTGCTATTTCCGTGTAAAGAAAACCTAGTCACGGCTCAAGAACAAACAACGGAGTGCCTGTTGTTAACGATAACGTATCTAACGCTAATCGTAAACGAGTGAACAGAAATATAGAAAATTTGTTGTTGCCTCTCGTGTTAGCACCATTAATATTCAAAACTAAAGCTCGTTCGTTCGGTAACACCTAAACACGACCGTTCCCTAAATGATTACGCCTCTCTAAAACCATTCTTCGTACTGGTTACCCATGGTTCATCTCATTAAATCCGCTGCTCTTTGTCTGTCTCGATGCACCTCTCGAGGATGCATCCTTTTACGGTGTGAAAAACAGTTACCTGAACTCGCGAAAGCTTTCGGACAGTAGGGACATTGATAAGGCCTTGCACCTGTATGCTGGTTTATGTGAAACTTCAAATCCTGATTTCTTTTGAACGTTTTGTTGCAGAGAGGACACGCGTGCGGTCTCAGGTCCGAGTGCGTGATACTGTGGGCACGCAGCGTTGAATTCGTTGGATAAACTCTCCCGCAAACGTTACATGGAAACTGTATCCCCCCGTGGTACTCCTTGTGTCTAAATAAATTCGACTGTGTCTTAAAGCTGAAAACATTGCCGAAAAAACCAAAAAGAAACATAAACCACCATTACCAGAACTTGCTCGATTATATGTAGCTGTTTCTAATAATTGATTGTCACTTACATTCTACCACATATGTCGCAACCGTACTTTCCCTTAGGCCGATGAGTCTCCAAATGCACTTTTAGATTACCCTTGGTAGAAATTTTTTTACTACAAATTGGACAGACAAAGTTCCCAGATGAATTATTATCGGTATTCATGTGAAGCACGCCGTTTGTGGAGTAGACTTGCTGCGATCTTAAGATAGGCTTTCCATCGGCTCGCTTATCTTTAGGCAAATGAGACCATAGATGATTTTGTAGACCAATTTGCGATATAAACGATCGAGAACATATTGTGCATTCGTGAGGCTTAGACGGTGCATTGGAAATCAGTTCCTCGTCGTCTACCTGCGCTCTATCACCATTGTTCTCTTCTTCTTTCTCTTTCTTTATGTCTTCGGTCCTGTAAAAAAAATATGCAACAGTTTGTAAATACGTAAGTCTCTTTAAACATCTATACAGTATAGTACTAGAGAAGTAATCTTACTTGTTCGTTAAGGATAATGGTTCTGGAGAATCGACTCTTGCTATTTTGTCTTCGGTATCCGATGCATCTGAAGTTTCAGACTCTGACTGTTCCATACCATATTGTAAAAATAACATTGGATCTACTTTCACTTCCATTTCCTCCATGCTCGGAGTTTGACATTTCTCTTCTTGTGACATTAATTCTGATGGCCCCAATGGCTCGCCTTCAGCCAAGATTTCTATTGCACCCTGTAAGGAAACGTCGGTCTAACGTAATTCAACAAAATTACTTCCAACGAAGAATATTTGCTGTTTACTTTTGTTAATATCGTATGTAGCAATCCCCGATCTTCCACCTTTCTTGTTTCATCTTGTGCGTCTTTAATGCTCTCCGAATCCACATCCTGCATAGCATTTATATTATCCATACTACTGTATAGTTGCAACCTTAATTTCTCTTGGGTTCTATAAGCCATCATCGCGAAGCGATGAATGCTCTCTATTCTCTTGATACATGTAACGCACACCATTTTTGAAAATTTGTCTTCCGAAGATACCTATAATAAAATTTATATTATTAATGCAAGGCAGACAAAACAATGGAAAAATAATAATAACAAGTAAAAATGTTGAAAAAGTAGTTGATGGCGACAAAAAAACCTTAAAGCAACGTTGCTAAAAAAATATTATTTTCCAACATCATTCGACAAAAAATTTTCAATTTTTCGTGAAATTGTTCGCTGTCGTCAAATATAAAAATTAACCTTACGGTTCAAATGAAAGTTAACATTTTTCTATCTGCTACTTCCAAAAATATATAATTATATATTGTTAATCATATGTTAAACATTTCGCCCATTATTTCATTCAAGAAACGTCAGACATTATTTGTAAGCGTTTCGTGTATCGAATTATACTCATAGATGCACGAGGCTATGCGTGTATATTCATGTATGATATGTATGTGTATGTGTTATATATATATCATATACAGTATACTTATTGTAATCAATAAAATGCTAATTTTTAACACTTTTATATTCGTAACAAAATGGATCCCTCCAGGCCATCCCTTAGGAACATTCGATATATCATGTATCATTTATATATACACCCGCACGCAATTCGATCGAATTAATTATCGTTTAATTGCACCGATGAGAAAAATTGTTGCTCGAAATGAATCGTCGCACCATATTCGTTTCTACATTTAGAAACGACGAATATTAAATTTAATGTTTAACGAAATACTTTAGTTCCGCATAAATATTCATCGTACAGATGTAACGATTAATTAATTAGTTACATTTCATTTCAGTGAAATTTTTCATTGTACTACCAGCAAAAGATCTAACAAGCCGATTAATTTTTGGAAATGATCAAATTAGTGAAACGGTATCACAGCAAATCTATAGTATAGGTTTACTTGGAAAAAAATAAGAAAACAGTTAATCTAATGTTATAATAAATAGTAATAGTAAATATAGCATTGCAGGCCGTTTTGAATTTGCATGAATACGCACTTACTAAATACACACGTTAATTCACGTGTAGGGATCATGGGGGTACGAGAGGGGTCGAGCAGGTCAGAGATCAGAGATCAGAGATCAGAGAGAGGGTCTCATTGAGATTTTGAAAAAAAAGTGCACACTGCACACACAAACTCGGTTCGACTGTGTCCATGCAGGCGCGCATACAACGGCGAACGTGGTATTCGCATGGAGCGCGGTCAGACTCACCAAGATGTACAGATATTTTCGTATTTTGGTCTGCAGGTAGTGCCGTCTACCATCCTCGGCGAAAATGTGGACACCGTCGTTTCTTGGTATGTCACTAGCACAAATTCGACAGTGGAGCTCGTCCTCCCGATCGCGTTCGAAATCGCGACCCGCCGTACCCATTTCAAAATGAAACGAGAAAGAAAAAGCAAGTGGACGAGCTATCACCCACGTGAAGGATGAACCCACGTTTCTTTCGCACAACGAATATGTATCTCGATGCCGGAGCACGAATTTGAAAAAAATACTACAATTACGGAGAAACGGTGTTTCACGGCTGTTTGTTCACAACGTTAATTTCATTGCTCATTGTTATATTTTTCTCCCCCCCTTTCCCTGTCCCGTTATCTTAACACCTCAATGAATAAATGTCCGAAACCTCCGACAATAAAACTTTTCACCGATGCATCTTTACGATGTGCCAGCGTGTCCAAGAGGGTTGATTATTCTAACGATTTTTTTTTACTTATGAGTCCCCCGGATTGGGTGAGATTACTCTGGCACAACGTTGACGCTTTAAAAACGACGTCGGCGCCGGGCGTCGGCGTCTCTCTCCCGAAACGAGTGCTCAATACAAAATATATAATAGCATTCGTCGATTTGAAAAACATATGTATATAACCAATTGTTTTATTTATGGATTCCGCCCGTATTAAACGATATCACCGTTGCAGGTTGTTGCGGCGAGCCTTTTATATTGTTTTCTGGCTGTTTACGCGTTAATTAATGTTACCCCGTTAAATAGTTCGGTTCTCATTTCTAAAATACTACCCCTCGTCACAAATAAAGAATAAAATGTATCAGCGCGGTACTCTTAATTGGTCCGCCATCTTCTTTCACCAATTCGTTTGTATTTTTTCATTTTCCACCGCGAGAGATGATCCGATTGATCTTGTAGCCGGCATATCGATGCCACGGTAAGCTTATCACATTAGGAATACACGTAGATCGATAGATTTTCTTCAAAGTTATCGGATATCGTGAAAAATAGAACGAATTTTTCCAAACTTTCCCGCCATTTTTCTGCTCGTGTATTACTACGCGCATGTCGAGAGAGGGATGATTGTGAACGTTTTTGTCGGTGTGGAAAATAGTTCCAGGTACTTGCGAACGAACAGCCTCCCCCTTGGATATGCTACGGCCCCATTTAAAAAAAATCAATACTTAATAATTAGCAATTAATACATTCCTTCGGTATATACTGATATCTTGTCTTCTCAAGTTTTTTACGTTCGTACGTGTTCTGTGGAGATTTAGTGTTGAATTTTAGACGTATCTTTAGCTTTATCTATATTGAACAGCAGGCATAATTATTAACTAGGAGTAAATTATTCATTCATATAAATTTTACTTACACCAAAAGTCACTTTTGTATTGCAATAAACCTCTTTTAATTTTAAACATTCCGAATTGTAGTTTTTTTTCTGAAGGTTAATGATGTGTCAAACGATTGAGGTTCGTTATACATATTGAAATATTTGTATCGTAATTTCTTTTCGTTTCAGGATTTTTTATGAAAATAGTCATTTAGCTTGTATCAATGTTACTATTAAAATAAAAACGCAGTAAATAATGTAGCTAAATAAATGTACATTTTGTATGAATGCCAAAGGAATTCAATCCTCGAGAGAGTATATTTCATAAAATATAAAGAACTGTTCTTACAAATATTGTTGTGGTATTAGTAAATATCTTGTGTAATAAATATATAGCTTGTCAAAGTACAAAGTATATATTTATTCGGTCAATTTTAACTGTAAATCCAAGTCACAAATACGATTGGTTTATAAATATCGATTGTGTATTCTAGTTCTTCCTTTGGATGCCTCGTGAAAAATTATAGATGTACTCTGGATTTAACATTTTGCTTTATTCTGTATTGGTAAGAATAATTTAAATTCTGCAGGCAATTCGTCTTCCGAATACAGTCTATCCGAAAAGTATACTCTTCTTATTCTACAATTGGCATGAATTTGAATTCTCAATGTTTCCACGTAGTTTGTTCCATATGCGCGTCTGGTGAAGTCTGCTAAATTGAATTGAATTTGATTCCATCCATCATCCAGTCTCATCGGCATAGTGCAAATAAATGGTTTAACTCTGGTCGTAGACTGATAATTGCTAGCTCGAAATCTACGGCGTACATTCTTATCGTCGATTACCTATAATAAATTAATTGGAAGAAACCTGGTGATCGGTAATCGATGGTTAAACGATCTTTTGATTTTTATATCTTACCTGAACTTCAAATGTAAAATACTTTTTCAGATTTTTAATGATCATCACTAAGAATGGCAATTTTATACCCAATGTTTTTCTGGGATCTGCTGGGCACGTAATGTACGTGGTGCTGACATTACTACCCAATATTTCTAACACTAAACTTTGTATGTCATTATCCGTTATTCGCTTTATGTGACCATTTCTTACTTTCTTGTCCCAAATCTGTAACGGTTTGCTACCGATACTATACAAGATCGATAAAAATCCACTTTGGAATGTATTCTTAAACATGTTCCTCTATTTCTATCGCGAATGTTGCTTTTTCCCAAATTATTTCTTTTATTCTATTCTAATCGGATAGATACGTTTTCCAAGTTCAAGAAATTTTGTGCGATCCGTGGTATTTACAACTTAACCTCCCTTCATTTTACAACGCTAACACTTATCAAAAAGTTACACATTTCAAATCATTTCAATGCCGGAACAATGAATCTATATCACGTTTAACGTTGGTTATCAAACGCGAACATTTTCATTGTAACTTATCATTTTCTTTTAGAAATTTAACTCTCCGAAATAACTTTACCGATGAACATAACCTATAACATATCTGTTTGATCAATGTTGCCGTAGGATTCGCAATGACATCGAAAATCGATTGTTGTCTCGATTCTTTATGAATATCGAGGATTTTAAATCAATGAAAATTCATACCTATATAATTGAGGAGTATAAATAAAAAGAATGCTACGCGACAACATGAACGTTTTTACAATAATTTATTGATGTCAAATACAAACCGATAAAGTTTAAATAAGCGGTAGATGTCTACGTATTAAACCATCATTTTCTCTTTTAAAACGGGGTTAACGCCGATTCCTCGGCAATAAAAAACTTTATCAGTGTAAAATTTTTACTGTCATATAATGCTACTTTTTTTATTTATTTCTGTAATATCGTTATCTTGTTTTCCTTTGTATTCGCTCGACGTTACTGAAAATCACATTTTGCGACTGTAGCCTCTCAAGGAATGAATAAGAAAAACTGAAAAAACGACTGACTCGGAACAAGTACTGCTTTCATTTTTTCGGAAACAACGATCGCGCGTGTACGTATCATATGATTTCTTCAATTAAACAAAGATACTAATACACAATTCTTCGTCAAAGAAAGTTTCTGATAATTCGATTCGTCGTTCTCGTTAATATTTTGTTGAAACGATTTCTTTGCCATTCGGTACATATCCACAGAGATTTCTCACTTTTACTAAAGACCAATAAGCTTCCGTGGTTCGTATAAAAATGATAATTCTCGAGACCGGAAACAAAATATACATTATTATTAATTCGTAATTTATAATACGATTACAAGTAAGCGTACAATGTTCGGCGTCGATACTGCTCGACAGTTACAGGTTTAACAGAAAAAAAAAAAGAAAAAAGAATCAAAACATTATGATACGAAACATTTCGAATCTGACAGTTTATTTCTAATGTATCTGCAACGTTTCTCGAAATCAGCTTCATCCTTCATATTCCTTCGACATAATTCCACTTCGTACACCTTAGTAATTAATACTTTATTCGCTTATTATTACAACTAACTATTGTATTATAGTTTACGCGGATAAAATAGGTCCTGCAACGGGGGATGGGAATGGGGATGGGGATGGGGTGGTGATGGGGTACGCTTTACGCAGGATTCACGTTTCGTCTATGGTTGTTACCTCCCGCTCAAAATCTAACCTGACGAAAGAAAAAAAAAAAGACATGTTTAGCGCACGCAAAATCTTTTCTTTCGTTCTCTTTTCTTTTCATCTCATATCGGAACAGTGAATCCCACGGGAAGAAGGAAGGCCCATTCTATGAAGCAATATCTCGGAAAAAGGAACATTCATTAACTCGTCCTCGAGCGATCTATTTATATAAATAATTTTGTAAGTTATCGCGCGCAAGGTAATACGAAAGGTTATCTCTTAACGAAGAAGTCATTTCATAAATAATGTACATGCGACGCAACGAGTTCAAAAAAAGGACCCTTGTAAAAAGAAAAACGAAAAATATGGGAAATGAAGTTAACGCCGTTTTCTAATTCGATTCGAGTTAATACTTGTAACGCGAACGTATCGTTATGCTCGTCGCACAAGAGACATTAGTTAACTCGTACTCTGAAAACTAGAATTCTCGTTTACATGGGTCATTTAGTATTTTGAACTCCTAAAATTCTCTCGTTTCTTCTTCATGTAGAACTCCATTGATACGGAGTTGCGTTGCAGATCATAAAAGATGAACCGATCATGAACAGACATCATGGAGGAACTCCGCAATTGAATAATACCGTTGCTTTCTCTCTTTTTGTTCTGTTTTCGCTACTGTCGAACAACATTCGAGATACCTTACGAGTAATTTCATGGGTATAATGAATGTAAGATAAGTCTTCGGCACGAACCGGAACAACGTATTCCTTCCTCATCGTTAGACGAAGATACGAGCAAGCTTGATCTCTCGACGTTATCTTCATTCATTATTGTATCTTTTTCTTTTTCTCTCTTTCTTTCTTTCTTTTTTCATTTTATCATCGTCACCCTCAGCATCGTTACAAATTATTCTTGGCAATAAGACAAAATTTACGACGCTTTAAAAATATCGTTACGTTGCATACCATCGCGGCGAGCCCGCGATGAAATGTACCTTCGTTCGCGATCGTAATGTAACGAGAGAAATTTTGAATTATTACCATTTTCAACTACAATTTCCGATACATCCAAAATCAATTCAAGTTCCCTTAGTGGATAACGGATGTATGAAAATTTGAATGTCCTTTACTTCTCAATACCTCGCGGAACACGAATACTATGACCCCAGAGTGCTTCTAGGCCCCACGAAAAAGCAAATTGGGGCGATCATATATGAATATATCACATTACCTTTTCTTCAATCCCTATTAAACTAAACAGAAATGTGTGCAAAGTTTGTCGAGCACGGTGAAGAGTCTCCAATCAATTGCCAAAGGCTCGGTACAGTCTTTGCGATTAAAACGAAAACAGGAATGAGAGTGTTTTCGTCATTCGATTGGAGACACTTGAAACGCGTAACTCTCCGACATATTCTAATTGGATTCCGTATCGAAGACGCGCGCTTCGTGTAACATGGATCGTCATATGCAGAATTCGAAATAATCGTGATCAGAGAGGACTCCGTTTCGTTCAACGAAACGGAATCAAAACTTTTGGTCAAATTAATCGATCGTTTTCCAATTTCCTTCAGGACCTGCGTACACGAAGATCCACGAACCAACTGTAGTATTTCACTGACTCGAATGCGCTGACATCAGGTAATAAGACATAACAGACATTCTATTCGCGGAAGAATGAGAAAGCTAAGGATTAAATAGAGAAACTAAGAGATGGCCGCATTTCATCTCAGATTTCAATATTCTTCTCACTTAAATGTTTCTACAATGTTCTCATGATCATAAACCACGACTCTCTGGAGAATGACCATTTTTTTCATTCGGTTATAACGTCTATGCGACGACTCGTGTTTACCGATTGTGGTCCTATCAATGAAATTGTTATAATAAATATAGTAGAATCGACGAGCACTGTTAGGATCACAATCTTGATCAAGCACCAATAAGAATTCTTATGTCTCTCTCTCTCTCTCTCTCTCTCTCTCTCTCTCTCTCTCTCTCTCTCTCGCTGCAGTTCCCTAAGCATAGAAAAAAACTGTAATATAAATGAATCCACTCGATGATCGCTTCGTATCAAACGTAGATCCTACGCCTTAGTACCATTTAAGTTTCAAGATTATCGCAAGAGTCTACCGAGGAGGTTGCTATGAACGATCGTTATGTCACTCGTAAAACAAACGGCATTTTCGCATGCTCACTTTCCCTCTCCCTCGCCCTCTCGTTAATAACTCGAGTGGTTATTGGTGCTTGAGCAATTTTCTTGACGCGATTAAGGCACTGCAAAAGACTGATCCTCCATAAAAGCTACTGATCTTCCAAATACGCAGTCCATTATGTTAAAGACGTAATGGCGTAATATGCGAAGACCGAGTCATCGGTGATTCAATGTTTGAAGTTATCGTGTAATAAGGCCCAGAGAGACTGACCGAGAAGTATCATTTTCCCGTAGATTAGAGTTCATTCAACAACTGTAATTACACGTAAATACATTAATAAAAAGCAAAACGTATCGTCTATGATACTACATACAAAAATATAATTTAGGAAGACTACGTAAAAGCAACAGTGCACACTAATAAAAAAAAAACAAAAATCTGCAATCCTGATTATATGAAACTAGCAATATATTATTATAATTAATACTAATAATAATAATAATAATAATAGTAATAATAATAATGATGATAATAATGGTGATGATGACAATGATGATGACGACGGCTATGACAATAATAATAATAAATGTAATGAAACCAAATCGTTAATTTTAAGAAGTCTACGATACAATTCAAAGAGTCGAGGTTTAATATTAACACTTGATATTGATGTTAACATTAAACCTACAATTAAATCACTCGCTTTTTTAAGATCATTTTCAAACGTGCCTTCGTCATATCCGTAACTTCGTGAAATATTCCTAAATTAGCTTTCCTTTGCAATGCCTTAAAACGGCAATGTAAATTAAAGTTACGTTAGATAAGCCTTAAATACTATATGATTACTTATCGATAGTTCCATCCATTATATTGTTTTTAACTTGAATGCTAATATGTATTCCGTCCCCGGACGCACCTTTATCCTTTTTTGTTTGCGAATTCGATGCATTGTCAAGACCCAGTTTGCTTAAAGTGCGTAAAGCTTTTAATGCTGCTTGATTACGGCTCGCGTTCCTTGTCGGCCCATTGCCATGGCAAACTTGCGGCGGGTCTGTATTCAGCGTCACCAGCGACAGATATTCTTTATTTACCGCACCCTAAAAAGTTTAAATAATATATTGATTACGCGCGCACACACACACATGTTCATACACATGAACCTACATACTACCTTAGGAAAATCATTGAATTCCACGCTGAAGTTGAATAATTGAGAGAGATATTTCAGTTGGTCTTTAGGAGAAACTGTGGCTGGATTTTGTTGTTGTTGTCCTCGCAGTTCCTCGGCAACAATTTGTACACTAGGTCCACTACCTAATTTCGATTCTTGACCTCCATCCACCAACAAAAGCCCAGGTACTAGCTGACGTCCGATAGTTCCTGATCACAATTGATGAAGGTTTTTCAATGTACTCGTGCACAACGAACAACAAACAACAAACAACGAACCAACAACGTACACTACGCATGTCCAAACCGATTTCAATGAGTACAGAACTAAGAATATTTCACCGGAGCTAACGTTCCGTCGAATGATGCGACAAAATATATAAATAAGATCCTTACTACATTGGATTCTCCTTCACCCCATCTTCCCCAATAAACCACCCTAACATAATACTTATTTTCTCTTGTTTAGCTCTGACAGCTCTTTTCGTGCTTGGCCATGCCTGATTTTACAATTTGTGTGTCTCACCTCCAACTGGATGAGATGGGGTTTCATTGATTTGTTCGTCTTCCAAGAAAGTAACTTTCCTAGGCTTCGATTCGGTGGTCTCACTCTCCCCTGTTTTTATCGATGGCTTTGTGGGCTGCGGTTTACTGTAACCTAATTGAGCCAAAAGAGCTTCCGCTGCGGCTCTCTTGGCTAGCTTCTTATTAGGACCCATTCCCTGAGCAGAATGCTGACCCATAGTAACTTCCATGACGAATTCTCTTCGTCTTGGTCCACCTTTCTCTTCGATTAAATTATAGACAGGTTCTTTTTCTCGTTTAGCTTGCTGTATTTGAACCAATCGGGAAATTGGATTTACTTTTTCCGCAGCTTCGGACTCGGAACGCGGCTCTTGATACACTTTTATCAAATTTCGTGATTTTTTCTTCGTCGTTGCGGATTTGCGTTTGAGTCGCATCGGACGATTCTGTATAGTTTCGGGCAGCGGTGGCAAACGATTCAACTCTTCCAACATGAACTCTGCCGCATGTCTTTTCGACACCTAAACGATAGATTTCACAGTTTACAGTTGATCTTTTGCTATTGAATATACTACATGTAAGACTTACTTTCTTCGAAGGTCCTTCTCCGAACGTGACTTTATCGCCGATGGTACATTGCGTTTTAAATGTCCGAATGTGAGGCTTACCGATTTCAGACACAACTTCGAAACTAACGGGTAAACTGCGTTTCAATGCCCTCTCGTGAACCAACGATACTGGACTTTTTAATTCGGCGATTGGATCTTTGGCATCGCCTAATGTACCGTTCTCGCCCGTGTTACAAGTATTTGCTACTTCAGGTAATGGTAATTGGCGTAATTGTTCCAAAGCTTTGCTTGCTGCATCGTGTCGTGCTGCTTGGCCTGTCACACCCCTACCGATGAATTCGCGTTCTCCTACCTATAAATTTGGACACGTTTAATGTTTGTGTTGGGTGTATCTGTATCAGATCGTGTCCGTAACATTGAAGTATTTCATTACCTTTAAAGATACAAAATACAGTTGAGGTTCCGCGTGGAAGCCACGATTATATGTAGGAAAACGAGGATTAAATATTCGGGGAAAATTTCCTAGACCATGCGTAACATATTGCTGTAACCCTGCTGGGGGAGCCTGTCTAATGGTATAAACAGTCGGTTCTCCTCTCTTCATAGCCAAAGCATTTAACTCGACGGTTGGAGGTAAATTCCCTGCAAAAGAATTCTCTTGTAGGAGCTCGAATCGTTCGCGTCAGTGCTGTCCATAGTTGAAACGATTTACAGCACTGAGTCGCGTTTCGCTCTAGATTTTGTTAAAAATACTATACAAGTACCAGAACCACTGAACCATTTTTCTGGATGTGCTACTCTCATCGCCTTTGTCGGTTTCGGTGGAGGCCGTTGATACCAGGTCTTGGTTAACGCTTCGGTCGCAGCACTGTGCTGAGCTTTCTTTATACTAGGACCGTCGGCAATGTATTCCTCTTGTCCGAGTTTCAGGGTTACCGTAAATCGTTTCTTGTGCGCTGGTCCTTGTTCGTTAGTCAACCTATATTGGTGCTGAATCTTATTAAAACGTGCTAACTCATTCAATAAGCACATCGGTGTTTTTTCTTTCATGTTTGCCAAAGCTGGATCAATCACGTTTACATGATTTTGGGTAGGTGGACTCTGATCTCTGGACTCTCCATTGTTGGTTTCATTTGTAGCTGGTTTAGATTGATCTATAGATTGCTGTAGTTGGACGTGTTGCTGCGAAGGAGGATTTTGTTGAGCGTTTTGTTGTTGCGGATATTGAGGTGGTTGCACGTTTGGATTTTGCAGAGTCACAGAGACAGTGTTCGCTTGGTCTTTTAAACTGACGCTAACCATGGTGCCTGAAAACCAGTATAATTATATCGACGGAAACATTGTTTATGTACAATGTATAGAATTAGAGTTGAAATCGTGCAATAGTACCGCTTGTATTGTGTGCATTCATGCCCATCAACATTGGTTGTCTTGGATTTCCGTGCGGCGGTCCAGGATGTTGTATGTGATGAATATGTTGTTGATGGGGGGGCATGGACAGTATTTGTTGATGTGGATTCCGATGCGGTAACGGATGCTGAGGCTGGTGTAAAGGGGCCATTGTAGCCTGTTGCATAGGACGCATCGGACCTCCCATTCTAGAAAATAAAATAGAGGACATTATTCTTTGTAACTCGGATAATAGACAATGTATTCAATTGACAAATGAATACTGATCGAGAGCTGAATATGCGGTAAGACGAATGGTTACGAACCTATTATGATCTCTGAGTTGGTTTTGCATTGTATGATGTTGGTGACGTATCATCGTACAAAAAGTTATGCAGAACCTAAAATGAAAAGAAAAGATATTAGAAATACACTGTAGACACAAAAAGTTATGCAGAACCTAAAATGAAAAGAAAGGTTATTAGAGATAGACTGCAGACACAAAAAGAAGTTGACATTGAAAAAAACACAGTTTACACGAATTAACACTTACACGCGAAGTTTAAATATTAACTTATAAGCACTAACGATAATTAGAAATTAACGATAATGGTTCAAACGAATCATAGTTTTCGTTGAAAGATAAACCCGATTACTTAATGTAAATTAATATAGTACAACGATGAGATTTTACAATTCGAAAGACGGCAACTAAGTTCCGAATCTATTTGACAGTATCAGTGAATACATGTACTATCTAGGCTGCAACGAGAACCGAAGAAATTTGTCAGCAGCCGAGAAATATAACGACGTTGACTAAGTGAAATGCATTTCTTTTCTTCGAACGAATCAGTCAATAGACAATGGGCTTGGCCCGGCTATTTGGCAGTGTAACTATGCGGTCGAATTTTCTTACCGAAGTTTGCTCTATTTCACGAAAATTTTCAAGTTATCCAACAGTGAAATTTCCAGCGAAACAGATCTGCCACTTAGAGGAACACTGCCAGGCCCTTTACACGGCTATTGGCAAACAGTAAAGAAAAATCGTCTGTAGACTAAAATGCGGCCATTTTGATGTGAGCCTCTCGGCCACCGTCTCTCACCCCTTCCAAAGGGCATCTTATACTTTCCGATTTTTTTAAAAGTCCACAGAATCGATTTCGATATCGATACTCTCGATTATTTAAATCAAGAATTGATCAACATTTTGCTTCTATGTTTTTACATATTGCATGCGTTGTTTTCAAATATAATTATGAAATATATCGATAAATTATATATATACATATATATATTTATGTATATACGTACGTATCGTTTAATGCTTATTTCATTATTATCATTATGTTTTCGAATAAATGGAACGATACTGAAGGCGATACTTACTATAATGTTACTCTTCAAAATCGAATTTCAAATAACAGAAATATTTTCGTACTGTTGAAATCAAATTTAATCATGCACCGACGTCTGAAAGCGTATGCATGTAACTTTTGAATCGTTAGCTAATAACAAATTGTAAAAGTTTCATAAAAAGTCTATACGTTAAAACTTGAAGGTAAAGACTACTTCATATGTAAATCCATTTTGAAACAATCGAAGAGTATATGTATTTAGTATACTTTCAAAACTCATTCATCAATTGAGTTCTCGATATGAAAATAGTAATTTTCTTACAAGAATATTACTTGAATATTTTACATTCGCAAATACGCATGTTTTATTTCTTAACAAATAGTTCTCATAAATATTTGAACAATAATTGGTTTATAGGATTCTTCATGTCATTATCATTATATATCGTCTCATTATACTTAAACTTGACCAACTTATGTATTATATAAATACATGATCGTATCACAAATTCTTTTCATAAATATCTGTATCTAGTAAATAGCTGTTGCAATAATTATGCTTTGCATTATATAGAATTGTATGGTTTGTTCAAACTATGAATACAAGACTTAAAATCTGATTGACATTTTTGGTATGAGAGTTGTTATTGATTGTCTTTTCTGTTGTACGAGCTATTAACGCGGTTTCCTTCTTTTGTTAGTAGATGAGGATATCGTCAACGTTGTTTATTTATATTGGAATGGATGCAAAATTAAATAATAATTAAGACCAAGATATAATAAAGATGAACATAACCCATAAATATAGTTCTGACTTTGTACCGAATAAATGATCTATTAAGATGCATATTTCAAAATAGAAACGTATGTAGTTAATCGATTTGACTCTACCTATTATTAAGTAAACAAAAATGTATGAATGAATTTGAACAACCATCGAGTTTATGTACATGTCTGCATATGTCTTTTATTGATACTCATTTACTTTAACTTGGTCAGTAATCAATTTACTGCAACAAGTCAATAATTATTAGGAGCATAATAATGCAGGGAGATATACAACTATAAAATGATGTGTCAATTGTCTTTTTATTTATTTTTTTTTAAAGCTTATCTGCTATTTTGTTTTAAAATATAAACGTAAAAATGGAACAATCATTTCAATATGAATTTCCTTAGTAGTAACCATCGATACGTATCTATTTACAGTGGTATATGTACAATAACGCACACAATAGCAATATAGATACAATAAAAGAATAACTGATTAAATGTGTTTCGAACAATATGATAAAGATGTATGTAACACCAGTATAACAAACAACAATTTGAAATTGAATTTGAAAACGAATTAGAGATACTTGCAGAAACAGAATTGTATTTCTGGTTTATCAGAGTATAGGGTACAGAAAAAACTTTGAACACATTAACTATGATCGTATTGTGTTGAAACTTGAAGCTCGAATTTGTCTCTATGTGAAAAAGAATTGAATATATGGAATTTCTTTATGAAAGAATTATAAATACTCTCCATATGTTTACAAAATACACTGATTCGATAAAAGTATTACACGTAGAGCGCCCTACTTTTCTCATACTTTTTTGGCAACTATTTTCGATCGACTTATGAGAATAAGTAGCGATACGATAAAAAAATTACAGTTAATCTAACAAAATTTAGTTTGATAATCGTGTTACTTACTCCATCATATTTTTCTTTCTTATTATCTATTAATTCATCGTAGAATCGCACTTTGTGTTATGTTCATTCAACTTTCTTATTAATTTCTCTTTGGAGCCAATAAGCGTCTAGCATCATTGTCTTGGAGACTCAGCTAAGCTCCTTTATTATAAAATAATTTGTTAAACGTTTAACGATTTCAATTCAATAAATACTATTTGATATACAATTTCGCTACTATATTTACAAAGAGCAGAATATATGTACATATACATAGTGTACATATACATATGTTTAGTGTCCCTGTAAAAAAAGTTCAGGTTGATTATCTTACTTAAACGTTGTTTAAATAGAAAGAGGCTGCCGGTGATCATGAGTTTTGATATAAAAATGCATCAACAGGAAATTGAGGCAATGCTTAGAGATCAGTTCCATGAAACACTGATGCTAAAAAGTCTTTAGAGACGGCCCCTTTATATTTAAATCTGATTAATTTATAATTTAATGGTAAAGATGATATGCGACAATTTATTGGTATTTTGCTCCAAAGCTTTCTCAATTTATACAAAAACGATAATAAAATGAATGAAGAGCAGATGGAATATGCTTTGGCGAACGTGTGTGTAATCATGCACAACACTATGCTTATGATCCGTTTAATTGATGCATGCGTAAGATAATCTTCCTGATCATTGAATTTAGGACAGTCTACATAATATTTGGTCAAATCACTATCACTCCTTATAGATAGTAACAAGTGACTTTGACATTGCTATTTATTTATATAAATCATTGCTATTACTGTATACTTTTTTTCAACCCACTTCCATCCAATGTCGAGCAACAAATGATTGTCTTTAAAAATTGTGCACAGAGTAAACATACAATTTCGACGTGAAATATATATTGGAAAATTATTAACCAAATCATTGTAAATTTATTCAAGTGAAATCACGCAATTCATTATCGTACGCATAGCTTGTAGTATAATATACCACGAATTCTTCGACGAAACGATTTGAAAATGATTTTATTGTAAAAACCGTGGACGTTGAAATGGGTTAAAAATAAATATAATCTTCTTTCGTACTAATTTCCAATAGCATTAGGCACTGTCAACCCTTCATTGAAGATTCTTCAATAAGTTAAATTCTATAAGGTAACGTCGAATATAAAAATTAGCTTTCAATTGTTATGATAGTTATCGTACGTTAAAAGCCAATATGTCATCGTGTGTATCGAATTCCGTAAAAAAAGATTCATTACGACAAAAACAGTTCTATTTTCCAGGGTATTTTAATTTAGCGAATTACATGATAAAATATAGCGTATGTTCTTCCTACTTACAAAATGTAAATTTTTACAATCCTTCTTTAAAACAAAAGATATGTATTCAACTTCTAAAGATTCGCACCGAAGCGCCTTCTCATTTGATCATAGAAAGTAAGACTTCAATTTGGCTTTATACTATTAACAACATATATAACAAAATTTACAGAGCGTATCATGCGTAGATAAACTTATCTCTTGATTTAGGTCCTAGATCACAATAACGTGTGTACGCGAAAACTTTTACAAAAGGAAAACAGAACGAGGCGTGGTCAAAGAAAATACATTGTCGATGTGGTTACTGTCTGTACTTTTTAAGCAGCAAGATACTCGATTGTGCAGCTGGTAGAATTGTGCTATTCGCTTAATATTGTACTTTCTCAGGGCACTATATACCTCTAAATTTCCTTACAAAGTAGACAAACTTGGAAGTTAGACTATAATTGCTAATTATTACACAACAAATACATTTCGAAATCAAAGAATGTCGCGGATGCCTGCATCCGAGACTCAAAGAGTTTCTACGAGTCACATCCCCAACGAAAAACAGTCTGATATTGTTGATTATAAACGGCGTACTGTGTGTTCGTTACTAGAATTAATTACAATTATTTAAAAACTGTAGCTTCTCACGGCGTACAGTAACAATGTAATAATAATAATAATCATAATAATCGTAATAATAATAATGATGATAATAATGATAATAATAATAATAATAGTACTAATAGTAGTAGTGGTGGTGGTGGTGGTGGTGGTAGTAGTAGTAATAGTAGTAGTAGTAGTAGTAGTTATAATAATAATTATTATTAAATTTTCGATTAAAATGTTGGACAATTAGATGAGAAAGCTCAAATATAAAATTTTCGAATATTTAGTGAACGAATCCAAGTAATTCTCTCATGTAGTAAAGAATAATGAGACTCAAATTCGTTTACAACGTTATTGAATCAATGATGACAAGACATTATTGTCGTTAAACGCATATAATCGATTGAGAAAACATATTTCTACCAACTGTACAGTCACAAAGAGGAGAAACGAAACGAAAACCAAAGAAAAAGGAGCATGAGAGCCATATCTCCTTGGTTGACATCCAGAATGCTATTTTGCTTTCGTTAGATTTATCAGTTATTATCACTTCGCGCGCCTTGGCAACATACACCCTTAAACGCTAAACACGCTTATCGCTTTACAGATGTACGACTTGCTTGATGGGCTATCTTGTGTCCCGATTCAAGACACGTTCCCGTATCGTTCGCTCGACTCGTTATAGTCTTTTCAGTTTTTCTTTCAATTTACTCGATTAATGCCCACATTATACAATCGACCCTTAACTTATTTTTGTGGCACCATTGTGATTCACCTTGTGGTTTACAGTCCAGCTATCCTCTTGTACAGTTTTTAAATATTCTTCTAGCAACGATGCCAAATTACGTCTTTTAAATCGTAACGATTCTTTCACGATATCTCGCAAAAACGCAAGTCGTATATCTAGAGTCCCTTGAATTTGGTGTAAGTGTGAAAATAGTGTCGCGTAATCTGAAACAAAATCACCGGCCATTACTAATCCTGATCGTTTCTTTTCCGACCGTGAGAAACTACAATAAAAATCGAATCGATATCAACTTACTTGTACCTCTTCTTCGTACTTCTTTATATACAAGCTCTCGCACGGACAGATTATGTTTTCTAATGTCTTCCAATTCTTTTTTCGTCAAAACTTTCTCCTTCTCGACCTTTGGTTCGCGCTTTTCCTCGACGTGATTGGTCAACCTGTCGTCGACCGAGTTCTCGAGTTTCACACTGTTTTCAACACAATCGTTCAGAGGTAGCTTATTACACTCATTTTTAACGTTCTCCGTCTTCTCCAATTTGATTTCATTCTTGGGAACGTCGATATTGTTAACAACCGGCATCAGAATCGGTGGAGTATCCATGTGGTTGTTGGTGTGTTCTACCGGGATTGGTTCGAACACCGGTATCGTGGGCATCTCTGCAAGGCCGTTTACCAATTTCTCCGGTGAATTTACCGTTGATGCGTTCGATACACTTGCTATACTCGGTATACTCGATATACTCGATATACTCGATATACTACTGGATATACTGGATATACTCGATACACTCGATGTGCTCGAGGGGTTCACTGTGCTCGGGGAGTTCACTGTGCTCGGCGGAGTTTGATTCAAATCGGCGGCAGCTGGGGTCACTTGGTTCTTTGTGTCGTCTACCCAAGGAATCGGCGAACTCGGAGTGCTATTGGTCGGTGTATACGACGGTCTCCGTACGACAACGTCCTTGGGAATTGGACCCGGCTTTCGTTTGTTTGGTGGCGGTTTCGAAGCTAGCGATCCTCCCCCATCCGAAGTTGGCAGTGTACGTTTCAGGCCGCCTTTGGAAGCCGAAGACGTCGCTCCAACCATGTCGATATCCGCTTCGTCTACCATCATTCTTTTATCTATCTTGAAAGGATTACCTAAAAATTGACAACAATCGACATTACATTTGATTCGACTTTCCGATCTCAATTTTTCGGGATTTTGACTGTCGACGAAAAATTTGTTTCAGCTCTTACTTCAAGTACTTACCAAACATATGCTGCCTCACGGGGACGCTTTCGATCTCCCTTAAAGGCGGAGTCATACGCTTCAAGTATTCCTGATAATTTCCCATTTGTGCTAGAGGCATAGAGTGGACGTAATCATCGTCGAGTAGTTTTGTGTGCAGCAATCCAGGTTGTAAAAAGTTGGCACGCATTCTGACCACTTGATCCAAAAGGGATTTCCGAGGAACGTCGAACGCGTTCCGATAACTGTGCGCGCCTCGCTGTTGATTTCGAACTAATCCAACTACGAAACCACCGAACTCGTTTAATTGATCCCTCAGCCCTGTAAACTTATCCTGCAGTAACGGATGCGAAACCTATCGGTAATGAAACATGCACAATTAGAATTTTCACCATCGACGACGGTACGAGCTCAGAGTCAGAGTCAGAGTCTAAATCGTTTTCCAAATAATTACCAAATCTTTCTTCAGTGGACTTCTTGGAATAACTCTTACTCCGTCCGTTATCGTTGTTGTGCTACCGTTTACTAGATTCTTTGTCATATTAGCTGCAGCGAGTTGTTTGGAGAGAACTTCGTTGCAAAGTCTATCGAATTCGATTTTCGCTTGATTTTTCAGTCGTTTCAAATAATTTAAAACGCTATAGGACAAAGAATTGTCCATATTATCCGGAATCAACGTTTGCGCCAATGGTGCTGGTGCACCCATTCTAGTTAAAGCCCTCCTTAGAGACTATAATCAAAGCATACATGGTATTAATATAACACGCGTAACATACGTGACACACAAACACGTAATATTGCATATATTACCGCTGCATAGTAAGTCGGCATGGTCCTCATGTAATTTTGAAATTGCGTTCTCCATTCGTTGGTTGGTTTCAATCTGTGAACTTTGAACAGCTCCTCTAACAAAGGCAAAAGCACCGGATAATTATAGGGCATTACAAACAAATTCACGCACGTTAAGTTCGTGCTCGCTTTTAAGTATCCAAACGGATGACCCACGTCACTAGATTTATACGAATTGGCTACAAAAACTTGCCAACAGATTGTTGGCTGCTTTCTGGCTAAAATGTATTGTGTTAACGGACTCGGTTCTAACTCGTATTTATCGAACGGAAGATTTTCTATCACCATGGGCTCTTGGCTGGTGCAAGTAAACTTTACGTTTGGATGCGCCGATCTAGGAGGCAGAGAACTAGCACTCAGATCAGGCCAGAAACTTTCGGGAATCGGCCAAAATCCGACTGCAAAACCTTTCTGCGCCGATCGCGGAACATAAATCAGCCTTCTACAAGAATGCCATGCCGTATTTCCAGGTGGTACCATCGAATTAGGCGGATATTGTGCTCGACTTCCGTTTGTCGCGTTATTCTCCTCTTCGTTCTCTTCGTCGTCCGCGTGTTGCGCTTCGTTCGTCAAAGGTGGAGGATCTGGTCCGATCTTCTCAAAGTTGATTACCACACCGGATTGAACCTTTTGTACTAAAGAGTCTATGCACTGCATCATCATTCTAAACGATGTTATACAATACGAACGACCTATAAAGGAATATTCAATTTCTTAATTACCGTTCACGGTACGATATATCGAATCCTGTTGGAAACGTTGTGCATATATGTTATTCGTACCTCCGGTAACTTCGCACATAGCATCTATAGGAGACGAGTCGCTCGCAACTAATCCCGTATCTCTCTCAACAGCTGGCGTTCCAGAGAGCCGTAATACCAAAGAAAATAATCTTTGGTCCCATCTAAATGGCTCCTTTGTCAGCTCAGACCCAGGGATGGGAGAATGCATGGGCAATGTAAACTGTTAACAAAAATTCGAGCAATTACTGAATGTTTTCCAATGAACTTGGCAAATTTACATTTTCATGCTGCCCCTCGAACACTTACATCCTGATTTACTCCACTGTTAGTCGTATACTTTCCTCCATCCGTAATGACAACGATCACAGAGGGCTCCAAGTAAAAGGGACATCTTCCTTGACCATACGTGTCTATGCCGGTCTGCATACGGTTTATATTCAGAACGTCTAAAGCATGTTTCAAAGCTGCACCTAGTGTTGTTAATCCGACGCATTGTAAATTCTTAAGCTCGTTCATAAACGTCGCTAAATTTTCTTTCCAACCAGCCTGGAATAAAAACGAATATATATTTGGTCGGTCAAGCGCAAGTTTTGGAAATGACTCGACCATTAAAACTGTAAATTTGTTATCGAGAGAATTGAATGAAAAATGATGATAAGGCTAATGGATCAAGAAAGAGTTAGTGTAGTTCTGTCACTGAAGTTGTGAAATAATGGAGGAACAAGAAAGACCACTACGCGACATTAGACATTAAGACAATGAAGAATAGCCATGACAAGTTTGCAGGCGTCATTGTCTATTGCATCAACAATATCTTTTAGTTTACTATCCTCGGCTTCCCATGATGATTCTTTATTGTTTCAGGGCCCGGTGTCGCGTAGATTCTCTTTCCACTTCCCTTACCATTATTAAACAGGCGACAGTACCTTAATCCTTATAATATTATTCAACCGTGACCCGTTCTTGAGCCACAAGCCTGATCACCTTACTCGGTCCTGAAAAATGGAAACAAATTAGAACTATGCTGAAAAATAGTTTGAATAGAGATAATACAAGGGCTTCTAAAGGGAGGATAAAGGCACTTGATAAAGTGTGACTAGCACGTGCGTATCAGTTTTGTAAGTTTGACACGCTCGTATCTAAGAGAGGAAGATTTTCATCTGTAAATCCCTGTTTGCATACTGCTACAACGTTGTCTTTTCGTAACAAAATACATATATAACAATTGCATGGCTGTACTTTGTTGCATTCTTGTTGAACATCGATTATTTGGCAAATAGAAAAGACAATTGACTCGATAATCAGCCCAAACAACGCACTGACTTGTTTACGCAAAAGAGCTAATCTAACAACAGAAAACTTAGCTAATCAGCTTTGAAAATTTATAGCTGCTAAATAAAATGTACTAGAGTTTCAGATGAATTCTTTAACATCGTGTTTTGAATGTTTAATTGCGTGATAACAAATGTTTCAATTGTATTTCTGTTGCTTTTCCTGCGAACGATACCTATGTGCGAACACGTTCATCCCTAACGTAACTGTACCTCTATAATCATAACAATGTAAATATATGCTACATAGTCAACATGATATGATGGACTAATGTTTAAACTACATACCATTTCTATTTAAAAGCCATATCTCGTCTAAGTCTGTAGCTAACATAATGTGACGTGTGTGCGTGTGCGTGCGCCCGTATGCGTGGCGCGCGCGCGTGTATCCGTGTATCTGTGGATGGAAAGAGGAGAGAGACGGGAAATATCACAGAAAGGAGAGAAAAGAAACGGACGAAAAGTGCGAAAGGTGCGAAAAGACAAAGATGAAGTGAAATACGACCATACCTTGATGTTCTGAGGCGGATCTTCGAAGGTCAGTAGCATGTAACGATCCCCACGGCTTTCCGGTGATCTCTGTCTCACCTGAAAAAAGAAAGATCAAAAGGCTAAGAGGAAGATCGACGACGAGGGAACCGATGCAAGTCAGAAACAGTTATCCACGTTGCTCTCTCTCCGCGATCAGGATGGCACGAGTCTCGGCGACAACAACGACAATCACGATCACGATCACGATCACGATCACGTCCACAACCACGACCACGACAACACCGATACCTCGGCCTAACCCACGACCGGGAGACAGAGCCGGGAAAGCTGTGTGACTGGCGTACCTTGACGAAAGTCTCCACGGCGCTCTTGGCTACGTCCAAAAGCGTGGGTCGCCCGCCCAAATATGCCCTCTGATTCATGGAGGACGACGTGTCGATCAAAAAGACTATTATGGTCATCTTCGCGAGGCGGACCCGCTCGTTCTCTCGAGGTCGTAACTGCGGCCCGAGACCTCCCGTAGTCAGAACTAGCTAGCTAACAGCCCTACGACAGCGTGGCGCATAGCTGCCTCGACCATTGAACGCTCTCCCGAATACGCTCTCCGAAAAACTTCTTTTATCGTAACGGCGCCCGCTTCGCTCTTACTCTCTTTCGATCTCTTTCTCTTTCTTTTCGCTCCTATCTCTCTCTTTCCCTCTTCCTACATGTGCATGTGCGCAAGTATATGCCTACGTATGTATATATCTCTGTGTGCCTCTGTGTGTATATATGCGTCTGTCTCTCTCTGTGTGTGTGTGTCGGTGTGCGTGCGCGCGTACGTGTGACCGCGTGTGTATATACATATATATGTAATTAGTACATATGTATATATGTGTGTATATATATATATTTATATATATGGGTATATATATATGTATATGTATATAAATATATATATATGTATATAAATATATATATATATATATATATGTATGAGAACGAATCTTTTTCGTTTGCTTCTGCACGGAACCGAGTCTACTGTTACTACTGTCGCGCAGGTTTGGTGCTCGAGTGTGGCTGGTGTAGAGCAGGGCAGGATAGCAGCTGAAAGGCAGCCACGAGCCACGAGATCGTCGCGAGTCAGAGTCGGACAGGTCCGTATGCCAGCCTGTCCGCTTCTTCTTTTCGTCCGGTCCCCTCTCCTCACTTTGTATTCCGGGCCGTTCCTTTATCTTTCTCTCTCCGACGTGCCGCGACAATCTTCCGTCTCTGTTTCACCTCTATAATCTCTGTCCTCCTTGATCTTCCATCTCTTTCCTTACCGTCTGGTTCCCCTCCCTCTTTATCTCTCTTTCTCACTAGTCCCCTCTTTCTTGGTTGCAGCGGAGCGGGTGCGAAACTCGACGTTCTCTCTCCGGTGTCTGGCTGGTCTCTGTTGACGATACTCTGGTTCTGCTCGTGGTTGCAGTACGTCGCGAGACACGTGACCAACAGGCACCTCTTCCGATTGGCGATCCCCCCACCGCGACAATTTTTCTCATTGCTCGTCCGAAAAGCATCGCACATTTCTGCGTTGTGCGAGTGTGCGTGTCCACCGGCGCTGTTTACTCCTGAACCGAATGGCTACTCGGTTTCGTTGAGATACGTTCGTGTGGTCGGGCCTCCATGACCCTTATGAAATTACGTTGCAATTCGATGGTTTCTTTAACATGTTTGGTCATTTCCTAGCTGGTCACTTAATGCTCGTAAAGAGAATATTGACGGTAACGATTTACGGTCTGGGGAAGAAGTTATCGAGACTACGAATTGGATGCACACGCATATACGCACGCCTCGATTGCACAGTGGTCCTGATCTTAAATTGCACTTTACGATTTATATGTACGCCTTTGATAATTACACATTTTCCATCAGCAATTCAATTGTTATAAATTTATTATTATTTCGTTCGCCATTACACTCGAAGAAACTGAAAGTATTAACTGTCTGTTATCTATTTATTAGTACTAAAAACGTATGACGGTATACTTAGTTCATATGATTATTACTTTGACGCCACTATGTATTAACTATACCATGAATAAAAGATGGATATGTTATTTGAACTGGTTATTGCTAATTTTAATTTCAAATCAAATTGACATAACCTTCATTGTGAAAAGTGATATGTATTTCTTGTTAGTTGAAAGCGATGCTTGCAGAAGAAAATGAGAAGATATTTCAATAATTTGTAATCTATTTATCCGATTTTGTTAACACGATTTTATGGTATCTTGAGCACGCGTTTCTCTGTTATCTTGTTATAACATTACTATCTTGTATACAGATGGCATGTTTTTATAGTGTACGTAACTGAAAATATTACCAGAATTAATTATGTTACTGTTTCATTGAAGCGTTATGGAACGAATGTATCCTTGGCCGATTAATTTATACCGGATAGAATTTATGTCATTATTCTTTTTATAAAAATTATATCAATTAGAAGAAATAAGTAACCAATGAAAAAATTTCGTGACAATTATCATCGGTAAACGCAGATTGGACGATTTTGAATTCTAAACCGACCACGTTCGAATGACAAGTTTACATGTGCACTGACACTATATACATTGAAAATACATACATAATGAGTAATCTACTTAACCACTTTGAAATCCCAACACCTTCGTTACATTTTCATAAACAACAATATATGATGTTTTTAGAGTCATATCGATTATAAAATTACGCTTCAATGTCGTTAACAATTATCGCATGTCATGTTTTCAACTAACATTTGGTTTTTTAAGTACACACACGGGATAATAGACGCGATGAAAAGTAAATACGCGTCACCATCTGTGTAAGAACGTTTAAACAAATAATCTCGCAATATTGTTGCAAGATGGCAGCATCATTATGTTCTTTAACAGAACCTCGAAGAAATCGAGCGACTCCCTTGACCAGAGATTTCTATAAATTACTTTACAATTTATTTCTATAAGTTAAATAAACAATACGATAAATAAGAGATCGATTATATAGGAGTTTCTATAAACTCGCAGAATAGCAGAAATGCTATTCGGTATTATGCTTTCATTGCTATACAGTGATATGCCGAATAGACTATTTAGAGACTAGACTAACATATGCAATTCTAGATCACACATTCTAGGATCTACAACGATTATATTGCGCAATATGATTTAGGATTACAAGTTGCGTCTGTTTTATGCGCAAGTAAAATATAAACAATAGGGGTGTATAACTTGATTCCTAAGTTATAATTTACTTACAATTTCATATCGTATATTGTAAAGTATTGTGGACAATACAATTATCAAGATATGGATGAACCGAGGCCGTCGAAGCGAAAAAAATCATCGGATCTGATAGACAAGTTTATAAATAATAGAAAAAATGTACAATCAGTTTCTCATTATGAATCGTCACATTTCCTTTTTTGCTTGATGTTCGAAATTTTTTCTAGACAGCTGAATCCGTCGGCACATTTAATTTCAACAAAAAACGTGTTCGTTTATTGAGCAAATTAAATGATGTTAAAGATGATTGTAAAGGGACATTGTACTGGATGTTTCGTGATGTTAGAGTACAAGGTATTTTCTAAATAATATAGATATTATTGTCCCTAATACATACATACAAACACGTATAAATGTACATATAATTAGACTTTTAATTATTAAAAATGATTTTTCATCTTTCAAGATAATTGGGCTCTACTCTTTGCCCAAAGGACTGCCTTAAAAAATAAGTTACCTCTTCACGTGTGTTTCTGTTTAATGTCAAACTTCTTGGATGCTTCGATGCGACATTACAAATTTCTGTTACAAGGATTAGAAGAAGTTGACGAAGAATGTAAAACATTAAATATAAATTTTCATCTACTGCATGAAGAGCCGAGCGACAGCATCGTTAAATTTGTAAAAACACATAAGATCGGGGCTGTAATCGTAGACTTTTGCCCATTGAAATTACCTATGTCATGGATCGAAAATGTACAAAATAAGCTACCAGAAGATGTGCCGTTTTGCCAAGTAAGTGAACTAATTTTACTATTAATGTTTCAAGTATTAAGTAATAAAACAAAACAACTTGCAAATCTTTTTTTTTCCAAGGTAGATGCACACAATATTGTACCCTGTTGGGAAGCTTCGCAAAAGCAGGAGTTTGCAGCTAGAACGATTAGAAATAAAATCAATACGAAATTGAATGAATTTCTAACAGAATTTCCACCTATTGTAAAACATCCGTATTCGTCGAACGAAAAATTTGAAGAAAATAATTGGAAAATGGCTCTGGAGGACACAGAAGTGGATAGAACAGTAGGTGAAATTTCATGGGCAATGCCAGGATATAAAAATGGCATTAAAGAACTGGACAGTTTTTTAGAAAATCGTTTAAAGAAGTATGCGACCGAACGTAACGATCCTTTATCAAATACCACTAGCAATTTGTCTCCTTGGTTTCATTTTGGCATGATATCGGTACAGCGTTGTATTTTGGAAATACAGACATATAAAAGATTGTATCCGAAATCCGTTGAATCCTTTATGGAGGAAGCTATTGTACGGAGAGAACTTAGCGATAATTTCTGTTTTTACAACGAAAATTATGATCTTGTTGAAGGCGCTCATACATGGGCTATGGAAACATTAAATAAACATCGGTAGCCTTTTTTTATCTATGTCATTATAAATCGCCTCTATATTTTACTATCAATATGCTTTATATACAGGAAAGATAAAAGAAAATATATTTACTCTTTACACGAATTGGAAAACTCCAAAACCCATGATGATTTATGGAATGCTTGTCAAAATCAAATGGTAACAATAGGAAAAATGCATGGATTTTTGAGAATGTACTGGGCAAAGAAAATATTAGAATGGACCAAAACACCCGAAGATGCTTTAGAATGGGCCAATTATTTAAATAATAAATATAGTATAGATGGCTGTGATCCTAATGGCTACGTAGGCGAGTGTTACGATCGTGTCATATGTATAACATTATTTCTCTAATATAGCATTGTAATCAAAGCACGTATTTATTTTTACAGGTTGCGCATGGTCAATATGCGGCATTCATGACCACGGTTGGACAGAAAGAGATATATTTGGAAAAATAAGATACATGAACTATGAGGGATGCAAACGAAAATTCAAGGTCAAAGAATTTGTCTCTCTGTGGGAGAAGAAGGAAACTGATATGAACGTATCCAAATAAACAAATAAGAGTCAAAGAGTTGAGAAATGCGATATTATTAGAAAAATAGATCAGAAGAAAGTAGTACATAGATGCTTATTGGAATAGTTTGCGCTGTTCGAACGACGTAAAAATATCTTACATTATTAAAATAGATTTAGGATCGTACAATGTTTCCGCGTTTGTTAACCATTAAGTTTGTTAATATTTTTGGTGTCATTGCATAGCGATGAAAGGGAAGCAGGAACTGCTTCTAGCGATGTCAACGAAAGCGCGACAGCCTTTAAGGTGAAAGAAAGACAATCAGTCTCGATCATATTTTTGTGAATCCCATAAATCATTCCTGCTGTAAGACAATCGCCGCAGCCGCTTACGTTAAACGTTCCGTTTGAATCTTCGGAAGTGTAGGATAACGGTGGATACAAACGCGAAGTAATCATGGTATTTACAGTCAGTTTACCCTCTTTATCGTAAAATGTGTCATTTCCCAAAGCTTTGCGAACGACCTGCAACAAACGAAATTACACGTTAATCAAAGTATAATTAGATTCTAACAGTTAAAGATACGTATCCAGGTGCACAAAGTTTCTTGCGTTTAATGATTTACCAATACTCCTTGAGATCCCAATGTACTTATAACTACTGGAACAAATTCAGCTACACGCTCCGCAATTGCTTTTATTTCTTCTAAATCTATATTCGACTTGTCTTCAGGCACTGGTATACCAAAATATTTTGCAATTTCTTTTAACTCATTCCTGTTCGGTGATATGAAATGAAGAACATTCTGCCACTGTGTTTCCGCTTCAAATATTTTTGTTGCTTTCTTCACGTCCGTAGGCTCGTACCAAACTGAAAAAATTATTTCATATATTTCCAAGTACATACAGTATTACGTAACATTATTGTATTGCAATGTATATATATATAGAATAAAATATATTATTGTTTCTGTTCGAAGTTTGCAATGTATAAAATATTTCAAATAAACCGCTAAAACAATAGGCACTGAGCGCTGGGAAAGCGATCAAAGATTCTCATGAGGCCGACCCTCTATTAACACTCTGCTTCATGGAGAAGATGTATAGGATATTATTGTGTGTGTACATTACACATTTCTGCCTAACCACACGCTGCAGCAGTCAAAAATAAAAATTGTTGCTCTAGTAAATCTGTTAATAAACAAACAACAAAGTAATAGGCGTATAGTAATAGGCAAATAATGGGCAAAACTCGAAATGGAAAGGCTGCTGCAATATGCACGGCAGTAGCATTTGTTTTAGTAGTGATTTCATTTACCACACCCAATTGGCTCGAAACAGACGGAAAATTGGAAAATCCGAAGTTTATTAAAATCGGTAATTTGATTTTCAACCTTTTCGTTACCGCAAGGTGGCTGTACATTTGGTTTATGATGTTGATCGATTGTCAATTGTTTAGATCGCAGAAACAAATTTTGAATAGAATTATCTACATACATTTCATTGTTAGATCATAATCTATTATTTTCTTTCATAGGTTTATGGCAGGTATGTTTCCAAGGATTCGAACATCCACATCATTTGTACGATACGAAATTTTATGGCTGTTGGTGGGTGTTTGAGGAAGAATACTACATAATTCATGATATTCTTCTGCCACCCTTTTTTGTCGCAACACAGTTCTTCTTCACATTGTGTCTAACCTTGCTATTAATAGGAAGTTTTCTAACGACATTGTACGCATGTTGTTCACGACAGCATGACAAATACCAGTTACTATTGTGGACAACCGGTGGGAATTTATTGTTAGGTGGAATATGTGGTATCATAGCTGTTATTATATTTGGTGCTCGAGGAGATGGCAGAGATTGGATGCCCAACTGGGAGCATAACGAGATCGGTTGGTCTTACGCGTTAGCTGTGATTGGCAGTTTTCTTTTGGTTCTTGCTGGTGTTCTTTTCTTGATCGAAGGACGTAGACATAAGAAGAAGCAAGAGAGAATATTGAACGACGAACGTAAGACGCATACAACCATCTAATTGCAGCCTCGACGAAATAAAAACACGAATCTCTCCTAAATTATTGAAAGCAATTAGTTCGAGCACACAGTTTACGTAGAACCGTTTCTAGTAAGCTCAGTGCACATTTTTTTTTAAAGACTATTATATATTTTTACATTTATACTCATTACTTTGATAAGTATTATTTCGACTGCATGCAAACGCCCATCTTAACTTATGAATGCAGTCATAGTATTAATATTAGAGCAGCCTAAAGTCAAGAATGATATTTTGTATACCCTTGTAACGTTTAACACAAGTAAATTGTGCATTTATTACTTGTTTTTGTAGAACAATTAACGCTACGAATCCGTCCATAGAAATAAGGAATCTTATGGAAAGAGACTAAGAGTCTGTAAATAGTAATAATATTAAACTTATAATTGAAACCATAACATGGTCTAAATCCAAATAAATATTGTATATTTGTTGTAATCTTTTATACAAAAAAAGTGTATGGAAAGTTGAAGCAATAAAATAATTTGTTTTAAATTTTCTATTTCATCATTCTTTTCGAATCGCATAATATGTTGTTTGTAATTAAGAAACCAATAACATTTCTGGGGAAGAATAATTAAGTTGCAAAGGGTAGAACACGGCCAAGCTGTGACCCATTTTACTATCGGGGGAGAAATAATTCAAAGTGAGTTACGACTAAGATTGCGTGCACGAAGATCGACGTCAGGTGTAAGTCGTTGACCCAGTTTAGCTCCTATTTTAATCAGCGACTTCTACAATTTCGTACACTATGTCGTTCGCACCTGGAAAGCATTTCTTTTACACCTATCGACAGTTATCAACGCCGCTGTCGTAAAATATTAGGCTCGAGTGTAATTTACATAACCCCATGGTTATATGCGTGTGTATTATTTTACAAATATGTATATGTACCATGAACTATTTCACAACACGCGAATCTATTGTTTCAGGGACATTCTTCTCATCTTAATTACTATTGTTCGAATGTACAGAATTTTTATGTTAATGTACGATTATTTCGAATAAACATATGTGCATATATAAATACATATATATAGTATGTAGGCACATAAGTGCAGTAGATTTGTGCTACTTTACTTGGCCAAACTGAATTTCACGATGTCTTTTCCGATTCAAATGAATAAGATAAACATTTATTTAAAGTTTCTTAAAAAAAAATTGAGGAGTAACAATTTTCACGTGAATCCCGAAAAAAAATTTGCTTCGATATACGATAATTTTTTTTTAATACTTCGTCAAAAAAAAGAGAAACTGCAAAGAGTGTAGATAAATAAATATACCGTTGAACAGATGAAATAGAAAACGCGAGGAGAAAACTCTGAGAGTAAGTCATGGTTCCGTCTTCTGTCATTGTAGTTTTTATTTCTTTAATGACATGCAGGAAGTCGAAGCGTCACTTATGAACTAATTGTAAGTAAGTCATGTGAATTGCATCTGAATGAATCACGAGCAGAACGACAGTAAAAGTGACGCGCATTCTAAGAAACTTGACTAAAGATCTAAGGATGGATGTGTAGGTCGAGTAACGAATTACCCAGACTTTTCTTCTGGACTTTGATTCTTTTTCATTGAACATTTTTGTTTGCAATCTTGTTAGATTTTGATACTGGCTAGCAGAACATTGAAAATGATTTAGAGTTTAGGTGAAACGTCGATGATGTAATCTATCATCCTTGCAATGAGAATTTACGTGGATATTCTCATTATACATAGGACGTGGGACAGCATTCCCATTTTGGATAGGTGTTTCGCGCGTTACAAATGAATCGAATTTTTCAAATTTCAAATTCGAAAAAAGAAACAGTAGGTATTATACAGGGTGTCCCACATAAATGGGAACACCTAAATATCTTTCGTATTTACAGTCCTATCAGAAAACTTCAGAGGACGAAGTGACACTATTGCAGGGGGGCAATATAATGGTGAAGAAAAAATTGTTTATGTCGTGTTTTTTAATGAAATTTCAAGCTCACCGATGTTTTTTTTAATGGAATAGTATATTTTTTTTACGATAGCATGATAGACAATAAAAAACTGAATTTATTGGATACCACCTTTTTGTCCTTGAAATGACCTTGAATAATCGTGTTGAAGCGGATGAAATGTGGAAGTTTAAAACTTACTTGTTTCAGCAAATATTGCGCGTTGTTTACGTCGGGTTGACCTTTACATATCATAATAAATGTTCGAAATAGTTTTCATAGTAAACAGCGTATGTTTATGTTAGAGTATGTATCATTGAGATCGTTAATGTTATACTGTACAGGAACGAATCGATTAGGTTTTCACTTATGGCGAAAGCCACCAATCTTTGAGGCAAGCAGTACGTTTGTATCGTGAAAAATTTGTGAATCGTATTTGTCCTTCGTTACACGCATTTTCCGTCGTGGTAAAACAATTGAAAAATACCGGTAGTGTAAGTTCTAAAAATCGTAATAAACAAAGAATTGTAACTCACGAAGAAAATAGAATTAATATCCTAGCTGCAGTATCTAATGATCCACATGTAAGTTTGCGACAACTCGAACAAGAGTCCGGTATTAGCAGAAGTAGTATTTCACGAATACTGCAAATAGAAAAGTATGATAAACCCACAACGCCAGAGGGGATGCGGCAAAGGATTACTGCAGCATGTGCTTCAATTACGTTGCAGGAAATGGACAATGCCTACAGATCATTTATTAAAAGATTGCAACATTGCATAAATGAGGATGGTCAACATTTCGAACATTTATTATGATATGTAAAGGTCAACCCGACGCAAACAACGCGCAAACTTTGTTGAAACACGTAAGTTTTAAACTTCCACATTTCATCCGCTTCAACACGATTATTCTTGCTCAAGGTCATTTCAAGGTCAAAAGGTGGTATCCACTAAATTCAGCTTTTTATTGTCTATCATGCTATCGCAAAAAAATATACTATTCCATTTAAAAAAACATCGGTGATCTTGAAATTTCATTAAAAAACACGACATAAAAAATTTTTTTCTTCACCATTAAAATGGCCCCCTGCAATAGTGTCACTTTGTCCTCTGACGTTTTCTGATAGGACTGTAAATACGAAAGATATTTAGGTGTTCCCATTTATGTGGGACACCCTGTACATACCATTCTTTTTACTACATTAAATAATTAATTCATTGTACATACACACAGTATTTTTTAATATCTATTCTTTATATGAAAGAACAAAGGAGGAAAACTATTTAGAGCGTAATTAAAATCGAATTGTTTTTTGAAAATAATATTCTCTACGAGAGATTGAGAACCGTTTGTTGGTAGTTACCAGTAGTTACATACATACTGGATGCATACGGGTACTACTCTGGTACATAGTTTGTGCTCGTGGGATACTCACGGTTTTACAAGGTTAGGTTAGATGCTATGCTACACGGCCAGCACACAACATAACGTGTTTGGGTGTGGTTAATACCGTGGGATCTCTACGGGATCGTTAGATTCGAAGCGTCCGTTTGTCGTACGCTCTATTCTGCGTCGTGATCTCCATCGTTCGCTGAACGATTCTTCACGATGAAGAAGAGAAGCTTGTCCGGCAATATAGGAGTCGGTGTTTATACCGTTGCTTTCGTCTGCGTTTGCGTCGCATTCGGCACACCAGCATGGTTAGTGAGTGATCATCGAATCACTGGCGCGAAACTCGACAAATTGGGTCTTTGGACCCATTGTTTTCGGTCCCTGCCGAATCCTCAGGAAATGGATGCGCCCAGACGTTTCTTCGTCGGTTGCAGATGGGTCTACGATCCATTCACCGCAGGATACTCTGACATTCGTGGTTTTCTGCTACCTCGTAAGTTTCTTTTCTATCTTTATCTTGTAGTTCGATTGTGAATTCTATGTATTTTGTAATTTTTAATTGCTTTCATTACAGCATTTATGATAGCAACACAGTTTTTCTTTACTGTGTGTTTCCAGCTGAGTTTGATATCGTTGGTGTTGATATTGTTGTTCACTTTATGCTGCGATCCTGAGCAAAAAAGATACATACAACTTATTTTCACCATCGGATGCTTATTGCTGGTTGGCGGTATAAGCGGTGGACTGGCAGTGATTATATTTGCCTGCCTTGGAAATACAGAAGGTTGGATGCCTGGACAGGCTAACAATTTCTTTGGCTGGTCCTTTGTAATAGCAGCTGTGGGTAGCATACTGACTATAATAGCAGGTGTACTTTTTCTTGTCGAGGCGACCGTACAACGTAAAAAGAGGGAGTACTTGAAAGAATCTCAAACGAGATTCGAGCTCGAGTCTCGTACATGAGCAGGGAATTTTTCTGGTAAAAGACTCGCACGACACTTTAGTACCAAAATATTGTAATATTATTCCGTCCATACTAGCATGTTTTCAATAGTACGTAGAACTATACAATAGATGTTAAGGTAGAATTGCTGCTACTTTCAGTACAAAGTATATGATATGACGCAAGATTTGTATTTTTGTACGATGTTTTATACATGCAGGATATGTAGAAGTGTTGCATTTTCTACAGAGGGGTATTCTCACTTTGTTACTGTTTTCTTTCTTTTTTTTGTTGTTGTGCATTAACATTTCTGGCAGTTAATAGTACAGTGAAGAAAAAGAAGAGTAATACTTTTCTTTGTACAGAAAATGCTTGACATGGAGGAGAATAATCTCGTACGTAATCGATAAACGGTATTCTGTTTTTCTCTTATTTTTTTATACATAGCATAGATTGTTGAATTCTGAACTATTTTATAGCGCGAACGTTCACTGCCATTGGTGAATTTATATATAATAAATTTGCTAAGACATCCGTCCTTAGGTAGGTACAGAATTATTATAATGTTGTTCTATGTAATTCAAATGGAGCATATAACTTTTTGTATCATATTTTTACTTCAATAAAGACGTAATTAAATGTACAAAGAAATTTGTTGTTTTTTATATTACATTGTCCTCGATTTTTGGCCAATTTGAACAGAAACAATTTCATAGCTCCCGGATTATGCTTGTCAGATGAAAACCTACAGGCTACAGGCAGTCGCTTTATCGACCTCCATTAATTTTTTTGGTTGGCAACAGTGCAATGGCAAGAGGTGTGGCAGTGTGGTCAGGTCGAACTTAGTTCTCCCGTAAGTTTATAAACAAAGAGTTTGTTAACTCTGGTCAGTTCCGAATTGTTCTACCAACAAACTCGAATAATCGACAATGTCTGTCGATAAACAAGAATATCACCGCGCGTCAAGTAAGCAGCATTGAGTCGTTCATTTTTAATAGCCGTTTTGTTTAAAAGGAAGCATCCTTAACCTCAACTAACTGTTGCGTATGTTATTTTAGACGCGGTAGTATTTGGTGGACTGGTCACGTATATCGCTGGTCTATTATTGGTAATGGCATTTACAAGGTAATCGTCTTTTCGAAATGGAAATCATTTATGTATCGAATTGCTTGTCCAATCGTTATAAATACTTAACCGAATTGCTTTCAGTCCCTACTGGATCGAATCGTATCGAGAAACGTTCAGCAGTTTCAAGCACATGGGATTATGGGAATATTGCTTCAAAGAATTCCGATATCCGTACTATCAATTCGACAAACAGTTTGACGGATGCCACCACATTTTCTCGGAGGAATATTATGTAATCCGAGAGTGGCTACTGCCAGTGTGGCTTTTGGTAGTGCAAACATTTGTCACCGTTGCCCTTTTACTTTCGTTCTCTGCGCAAGTTATGATCGCGTTAATATTAGTGCGTTGGCCATTGAAGTTCGTATTGAATAACGAATGGGTGCTCTCCGCATCTGCTTTTTTGTGCTGCGCGGGTGCAGGTAAATATCCCACTTTCGACTAAACTTCATGTTTAGCGCATTATGATTATAATTGTTTGGCACGAGACTTATGTTGACAACCTCGAATGTTTCAGGTACTCTACTGTTTCTGGCGGTGTCGATATTCGGTGGACAATGCTGGCGCAGGGACTGGTTAATGTACCCGAATTTTAATCATTTGTCCTGGTCGTACGCGTTAGCCGTCGTCTCTTTTATGTTTCATTGGTTGGCCGCGTTTTTCTTGTACCTGGACGCCAAAGCCGGTCAGAGTATGCGCAGACAATCTCGCAATTTGGTGATGCAGATGCAACCTAATACACAGTCGCATCAAGGGTTGCATAGAGGTGGATACATATAATCGAATCTCCGAATCGTAGAGCCCATAAAGTATACACGTATACGAGTTTTGCACAACTCGAGCGAACCACAATACCAGATCTGCTTTCAGAATTCAGAGCTTTTACACGATATTAGCGTACCAATCGATTACGCGGGTGTATTTTACTATTTAACTCCGTCCATTTTTTAAGAGATTTATGTAGCTAGAGTAAGGAAACCGTTTATACATACTTATATATATTATAGTTTTGTACATTCAATTAGAATGAAAAAGTGTTTAGCGCAACATTGTTATAGAGACGAATGAATTTCGAAAAAAATCTGTGCGTTCACCGTTGCGAGGTATCTCTGTTATCTGTTAACCGTTCTGCAGCGTATAGTTCTTCAACATTTGCGAGTTTGTTAACATATCAAGACCGTCGGATATCGTATTGTCTCTGCCGTGTATTTAGAAGATACTGTCAACGAGAGACGAGAATAACATTCGTACAAACAAAACTAAGAAGAATTCTTATCACTGACCTGGAATTTTCGAGTCCGTGGCTAGATCCAGAATGTATTTGAGAGTGTTCAGCGGTAGATTACCATCGAGAACGATGAAGCTGGCGTTCTCCACGTGCGCACGATGTTTCTTCACTACGTCGGGACCGATGCTGGCGAAGATGTCCATTTCACCGATTCCGAAATGGCACTCGCCTTTGCAGTCGATTATCACGGTACATCTTGAATTAGAAAATTGAAGAAATGTATGTGTCGGCAAAAGAGAGCGTTCGTGGCAAAGATAGGGGGTGCATCTGGTTCGTTCGGAGTACGGAAAAAGTATTGCTAACGAAAATCGGTGACAAATGGTCTCGAGCGGTTGTCCGCGAGGTCAACGGTTATCCCGCGTCGCTCGGTAGCCAATAGCCAATAGCCATTAACGTCAACGATGGGTTTTTACTGTCCCTGGGCTCACCACCGCGGAAGAGTCCTTTCTCTTGAACCTCGAGCCGTAAATGAACCTTGAATCCCCAGAGCACCCCGACTGCCTCTTTTAATCTCTAATGGTTTATTCGTGGATCTCCGCGGGTTTTTTTCGAGAGCTGCGGACATAACTCGTGCCTTTGCGAATCATTCGTTTCTGCGGTAACCGTTGGGTCCTAGATACGGGATCCTAACGACGTCTATATAAATAGGGTAAGATAGATGAAATCCTGAAATCCTTATCCTATTGGTATTCTAATCTTGTCGAAAGAATTCGAAATGAGCTACCTAAGGTTGGCGTATGATCGCAGGTAAATCGTTAAACCGTAAACCGCCAACGAAGGTTTGTTGCCGGGAGATCTACACATACCTAGCCGTGGTCATGTTCGACAACTGTTCGACGGTCCAGCCCCCATCTCCGAGACTTTTAATTATAGCTTCGCCAGGCTGGTCGTTGCCAACGACGGATATTAACCGCGTGGCGTTCAGACCAAGGTTGATCAAGGCGTTGGCGATATTTCGTCCGACCCCGCCGCAACATTCTCGGCTTCTACCGGCATGCGTTCTACCGTCGTCCTGAAAGAATACGTCGATTATTGATCGGGGATATGGAAAAGATGCGCCACTCCAATCACGCGCGACCAACACTGTCGTTTTTCCGATCGATGCGTTCGCCCGAAACGGTAAGCGATTTTCGATTGATTGATAGTTCGCGTTTCAACGTCTGGCTCGCGGTGAGAGGACTTTTTAAATTTGCGCGCGCCACACGGAAACGGCTAGTTATTTTTAAGATAATAATCGATCAGACTTCTCTGCCTCTCCGTCCCCACCCCTTCTCCATCCCTTTCCATGGTCTATTCTCTTTTCTTTTTTCCACATCAATGCTGCAGTTACAGCGTTACCGGTTATTTCCGGTTGTATAACCCGCCGTCCAACTTGAACCCTAAGGTTTTCGATTATTTTCGACCGTGGATAGGAATTATAAAATCGTCGTGGTCGTGGTTCGTTCTCCGTTACGTATATATCTGTAACACGTGCCGCCTCGAGGACATCACGTTCGAAGGATTAATTTCCCACCCCAGGCAACCCCCGTTTCAACCGACCGCCCCTCCCGTTGTTCAACGCCGAGAATAAATACACGGGGAAAGCGTGAATTTTTCAAGCAGTCCAACGGGCAACGATTCAATTATCAGAGAAACATTTCCCCCGAAGCTACTCGCAGAGTCATTCAGCAAAAGCCTGCCATTCGGTTGGAGGCGGCGGGGAGAGGAGAGCAACCCCTTTATCGCGCAAACTCCCTTTCTTCCCCCGTGTTTCTTGCTTTTTCATTTCCCTCGTCCGCACCGCTCCCGCTCCCTTCAACCAATTCCGTGTCATTTTTCTTCCTCGAATCGCTCTTCCTCTTCGTCCTCGTCGTTACTCCCCTCGCCCACGACGATACTCTCCCCGCCCTGCAACCCCTCGTTCGTCCTACTCCGAGTTTCTCGACGATTTTAAACGTACTTTCATTTTTCCTCCCACGATCTTATCTTCGTGAAACGATCCCCGCCGAGTCTCGTGACTTCTCCTAAAGGTAACATTCACCCCCTCTCGGCTCTCTCGGATCTTCGTTCTTGTCTTGTCTCGAATGAGCTTTCTCGCCCGTTCTACCCCGTCACGTACAACTTTCTCTTTCCGCATGTGCGTTTCCGTTTCTCGAAGTGTCGTCGTTTCAACGATTCCTTCTTGCTCCTCGATGGTCTCTTTCTCTCCTTCCTTTTCTTCTTCCTTTCTCGCTTCTCCAACCCGGACTCTGTTCCTACCATCCTCGAGCCTCTAAACCGACTGCGCCGTCTCTCTTTCTCTCTCTCTCTCTCAGTTCTAAGCGACAGATCTCCCTCTCTCTTCCATCCCGATCCAACAACGAGCTTCCCTAAGGGTCCATTCATACTTGCCGGGGCCGGATGGTTTCACGCACGGACTATAGGTCCGTGTTGCCGATAATCTGTGGCAGATCGGATGCCTTCGTTCCGGCCATTGGACTGTTCCCACCGGCCGCCGTTGAGCTCGACTCCGCCAAAAGCGGCTGATCATTACCAGATGGCCTTAACGAGACCGCGTTGACAGTTCCCTGCTGTGCGTGGCACAAAAGAAAAAAAAAAAAAGGTTTCTCGGGGCTCTCTACAGCTCCTCAGGTAAACTATCTGTAAGTAAACTGTTCGGGAGTTAGGCAGCGAACCCCCGCTGTGTGCGGGTCTTAGCTTTCGTTGCGAGCATCTCGAGCGCCTCTCAAGTTGCCTTGCTGGGGGTCCGGTGCGCATAGGCTCGTGCAAACCTGAACATTTCGACGAACATTGCGCCGAAATGCAGAATCGCGCCGTTCGGCTCGCCGAAACGACTGTCGATTTTGCGTTTCGTTCGCTGTTCGGCGCAAAGTTCGTCGAAATGTTCAGGTCTGTA
The DNA here is from genome assembly GCF_050948215.1 of Halictus rubicundus. Classification (NCBI taxonomy): domain Eukaryota; kingdom Metazoa; phylum Arthropoda; class Insecta; order Hymenoptera; family Halictidae; genus Halictus; species Halictus rubicundus. Next base: position 25,709,864 of record NC_135150.1, read on the forward strand.
GACGCCCCGGGGAAAAAAAAAAAACAAATTGCCGCCCCTTTTTAAGCACTAAGCACCGCGCTGAACAAAATGACCTTTTTTCTTTTTTTTTCAGCAAAATTGTCTGGCAAGGGTAGTCCGAAATGTTCTATTGATCGAATATTTAACACATCAATATTTTTCTCACACTTACAGCCAAAGCCAAAATGGCGCCCTTAAATTTTGGCGCCCCGGGTTGTCCCCCCCCCCTAGAGCGGGCCCTGTGTACGAGCCTCATGGATTAGAAAAACGTGGCAGTATCCATACTAAACGTTCGCCGCCGGCAAGTATGAATAGACCCTAATAATTCGCCCCGTCCATCCTCCCGGCCAGCTTGCCCCCGCTCTGGCGACGCTTCCTGGCTTCGTTTCCTCTTTCGATCCCTCTGTCGAGGTTTCTCCTTTCCCCTTTCTCCGTACGCTCTCAGACTTCCCGAGTTATTTCCTCCCTCCCTCCCCGCACGGTGAGTCTCTTTCGCGCGCGCGAACCACCCCGGAAAGCCTCCCCTTGGCTGGTTCGCGGCGTTCATCCCCTCCAGTCGCGATCTCCTCACGGTTAGAGTTCGTTCTCTCTCGGATAGAGTCTTCCACCCTCTGCGCTCTGACCACCCAGTCGAAACCATCTCTCTCTCTCTCCCTCTCTCTCTCTGGCATTCTCTTCGTGCCTGGTTCCTCCGTAGCGGCGCGGCGCGCTGGAGCCCGGTGGTCGCGCTGTCTGTCGCCGACAGAGTGTGCAAGCGCGCGACTCAGTCCGGTTGCCTACCTCGGGCGCTGTTGACAGCCAGGTCTCGCTTCTGACAGCGTGAGCGCGCGCGCGCGCGTCCCACGCCAACCCTTTCTTTTTTCCCGATGCCAGAGCTGCGTTACCGTGTTCTCGACGGAGTGGTAGGCGCGAGAGAGCGCATCCTCCGCGGGCCAGTCGGCTAGTCGGGTAGTCGGGTAGTCGGGGGTAGACGGGTAGTTGGGTAGCGCGCGTAACCGGCCGCCGAGTATCGCGAATCGGCTGCTGGATTCTTCGGTAGCGGACCGACGAATCAGTCGAATCGCATCGAACCTCTCCGGTCGGCATCCCGGTTGCAATAGTGAACGTGCGGTGTTGTTTGTTCGCTATGCGATACGGGTGTCGTCGCGACGACACCACCAAGTCGAAGCCGAAGCCGGAGCCGAGGAGCAGCCAAGGCAGTTTCTTCACCGCGGACGCGATCATGACGAACGAGCGTCGAACGACGAATCGAGCGACGAGATCATGCTGGTGAACGAGCCTGCCGCGAGAACCCGTGGCAAACGGCGAAGAAAACAACAGAGCTGGCATGAACGGCCAGGAGAGGACAGTCCTTCCGACGACGCTCGCGGCAATGGTCATAGAAGCGACCCAACCGACCACCGTTAAGATCGCGCGACCCTGCCTGTCCTCTCGTTCGAGATTATTTCAGAGTACGGACTATTAGTTGCGCTGGTTCCCGCTCGAGATTGTACCTTGTGCTGTACGCGACGATGTGCGTGCCCGATTGACGGTGTACCGAGACCTCGAGAGAGCCCGCGTCGCCGCCTGAAAGGTCAGTACGACGAGCCGCCGACGTCCTCGACATCCCCAACGCGACATCCCGTCGATATCTCGTCGACGTCGACGTCGCGTCGTCGGATTCCATGGGATGGCCGAGTGTGTCACGTGCGCGTCCGCCAACCGTTGACAACGCTAACGAAATATTTTTCTTGTATCTGGAAGCAGGTTGGGGGTGGAGGGAGAGGGGTTGTTTTCTCGCTAAGGGGATAGTTTTCGTCGGTTTCCTCGTCATCGTTCGTTTCAACTCAGCTGGAGAGGCCTTCTTCGTGGTCTCCGGTGTCGGTTCGGTTAGGTTCCGGGGATACCAGATTTCCCTCGGCGTTCGATCGTTCTTACGACGTCGAGAACATGAGAACGAGTGACGCGGCTACGGGCCCGATCGCGTCCGACCAGGCTCTCCCAACGAATATCGGCTAGAGGTCGATGACGAACTCGATGTCGATGTCGAAGTCGATGTCGATGTCGACGTCGACGAGGCGAGGCGGGGCCGTGACAGTGCTAGCAAGACGGCGAAATAAATCCACGGGATGAGAAACGAGGCCGAAGGAAAGCGACAATAAATTCGTTCGGGAAGGTCGGGAGGAGGATTGCATAACGTCCACCCCTCCCGCCGCCCTGCGCCACCCTTCCACCCACTCGTTTTCTCTCTCTCTCTCTCTTTGTTCGTTCGTCTGTCGTTTCCCCTCCGTCAGCCAGTACCCCTCGAAACGGTAACAAACATTCGCGCCGATAGCTAATTAAATGCGACCGAGGCGCGCCGTGCGCTGCATTTCATTTTTCCGGGAACGCTAGGAGGGAAAAACAACGGTTCCCCGTTACGATTTTTGCGCGAGCGAACTCCAACGTAATTTCCACTTAGAACCCGGTCGATTTTCCGAGGGCGACCTCGCGATTCGCTTCGGTTTTCGTCTTCGCCGTCGCTTTTTCACTCGGGTTCGTCGGGAAATTCAAAATCTGCGCGATTAAGTTAACCCTTTGCACTCTGAATTGTATTTCAATTTCGTTACCAGCAGCTCCCGACGATCTATTTGTTTGGACATGAAATAATGTCGAGTGGAACTCGACAATGGAGCTCCTCAGACAAAAACTAATGTCGAGGCACACTTGACGTAGGAGTGCAAAGGGTTAATACGACACGCGGTGCGTCTCGCGTTGGTTTCCCATGTTCACGAAATGTCCCAGTGTGTCCGATCGTTGCACGCACTTTGGACTAACAATAAGTCGAGTCTCCTATCAAACGCGTCGAGTCGTTTCTTCGCGAAACTTTGATAAACATGAATGAATCGGGTGCGTTTCGACGACAAAGATCTTCCGCCTCGCGGTGCATGGTCGATGCGACGATCAATTCGAAAAACGCGAAACGAAGTGGAGTTATTAGATGCGCCACTGTTGTCTGTTGTCTTCTAGATTTTCGGTAAATATCGCTGCTTCCACGGTTTTCGATTGTCTTAACATTAGAATTACCGTACAATAAATGCGACTGACGTATATCGTTTTGTAACAGTGACAAGACTTTGCCTATTCAGACTTTTATCGTAATACACATACGATAAAAGTACCATACCACTTTTATCGTAATATGTGCTTGAATGAAGAGGTTCATTAAAAAATTTCCGATGAGAACATTTTTACAGTTTCAGTGATTGTGAAAGAAAAAGTTAGGAACCAGTCATTTCGACTGGTCCGGTAGTCCTAGTGTTAACCCCTTGCACTCGAAGCCATTTTAATTCCAAAACGAAACATTTCTTTCCACCTAGAATATTTCCTTTCTATATATATACATATTTTGTGTTATACATACGAAAATAGTGCAATTTACTTGTACAATACTGAAGCGTTCGGTAATTCATTGAACACAAACAAATGTAAAAATGTAAAAGATATTTTGGATAACGACACAGCAATTTTTAGTGGCGCCTTGCAGTCGCGGTTCGAGTGCTAAGGGTTAAATATAGGATCTCCGCTTTGTCAACGATGATTATCTTTCAAACATTTCTATACATTTGACGACATTGGTTTTCGGCCGAAACGCAAACATTCGTTCGCAAACAGTCTGGGAACAGCTTGGAAACAGTCGTCTTGAAGGAATTTTGCATGCATCCTGTCGCGGTTCCGCAACCTTTCCGCGTCTCTCTTTCCTCGTCTCCGTGGTTGTTTTCGTCTTTCCCGGTCTGCACTCGTCTCGCGTTACCGGAGGTATTTAATTAGAAGAGACCGCGACCTATTCTCCCTATTCTCTCCGCGAAAGCATCCGCGAAGGTATTCGCGGTGTCGTTTAATTCACCGGACAAGGTCAACCTCCTTTGTCGCCGGTGCCGTTCTTTTTTCCCAGAAAAACCAGAAAAGGAAAAACGAACCTGGAGAATCGATCTCTTTCGGTCTTTTCCATCGGCATTGCGCGAATCGAACGAACCCGCGAGTTAAAGTGCAACCGGAAAAATTCGTGATCGATCAACGATCAGACATCGTGAAAGCCCGTAACGATAACGATTAGTTCGCGAGAGTCTTTTGTCGCTGATTACACTCGGTCCGAGTCCGCAGGGTCTGGGTTAAGTAAACGGGTCTGTTCCGTAGTTGTTCCATTCCTGTCCGGGGTCGTACCAACAAGGTTCCCCCCATCGAGTAACAAACTAACTCTGTTAGGGTCGAGGGAAGCTCGACAACCCCTCCCAAGCCCCGCGTCGCGCGTCGCGCCGCATCGTCCGATCACTATCTCGATCGATCTCTCGGCGTCGAGGTCTTCCTCCACGAGGACATTCGCAGATATTCGAATCGTTTCGCGATCGACAACGCTGTGAAAACCTTGGGCACACTTCGATCTTCTCGAAGGTGCTTCTTTTTCGTACGCTCGTATGCGTCATACGTTTTTCACACGCGTACGTCTTTTTCCTGATCGTTAACACGGGAACTAGTGTTCCTGATTTCTCAACGTTTTTCATTTCTCCAGAAATGAGAAAGAAGTATTTCTCGAGAATTTTTAATGAAATAAAAAAATATTGGGAAACTTTTGCCAAACTTTTATAAAGTGGAACATTACGCTTTTGTTTTGAAATGACTTCTTAAGAAGCATAATATGCGTCTAATGTAGAATCAGACAATCTACTTCTTTTTCTTTTGTAACAAAATCTGTAGCCGTAGAAATATTTCTTTGATTTTGTGTGGACGTTGGCTTTATCGTATACAGACATTCAAAAGTTGCTGAAGATTGGGTGTCTTTTTGTCAGTGGACTCAGAAATTTGGAACTCCTTTGTTGGAGTCCGGAATTTATTTTCTTCTGCCGCTAAACTCGTGACACTAAATTCTTGAAGGCTGTCTGCAATTTCTAACTGTTTTTCCAGTGATAGTTCCTCATTCTGAGAATCTGAAAGTTTTTCACTATTTTTATAAGAATCATTGTCATATTTTCCAAAAAGTCTGTTTAGAATTTGTTTTGCCATTTTATACATATCTGCCTTGGATGTTAAATCAAAAAATGTATCTTCTGAATCTTTTTGCAGAGATTCTGGATTATGCAGATATTTCATGAGGCATACAACAATCTTGTCTCTTCTTTTAGATACTTCTTCTTTAATAACAACAAGAAACTCATTACTCGATTCAGTATTCAGTTTTTCTAAAGTTTTAAATAAGAATTCAAGAGAATTTAAGAATTTATATGTTATAAAATAAATGAGATTCGTTAGAATTTTCCTAGATTTAAATTTCTCGAGAAATACTGGAATTTATCGAGAAATGAGAAATAATCAATTATACAATTTCACAAGAAATTCTCGAGAAGGAACACTAACTAGAACTACCGAGCCCTAAACGTGACTTAGACTTATCCCTTTATGATAACAGCAAGATTGAATTTGCTCAGGTTTGATTTTTATGGTAACATGTACTCCAAAGAAGAGATATATTAAAACATTTCTCGTGAAAACGTTTTCATAGTTTCACTAATCGTGAAAGAAAAAATCATCCACCAGTCATTTTGACTGGTTCGGTAGTTCTAGTGTTAATCTCGCATGTCATTATTAGATTGCAGATTTTATGCATTTACGACAAAAACGAGTAGCTGTAACAGTAACAAAATTAGAAGAATTTAAATATACTGTTACATTATTTTCAATCTGTTTAACACGTTCACGGACAGAAAAAATTTCAGTGAGCTGCAAACATAGACAGGCAATTTTTGTTGAAACTAGTTGTACTATCCGAAATCTGATTACACATAAACAATAATAGTACGTTAACTAGTACTGTCATTAGTAATGACAGTTGGTCATTACTCTGAAATGTATATTAATTACAAAAACTTAAGGTTGTATCAAATTAAATGAATAAAAATTGGCTTTAAAATTTGAATGCTACAGCATTCATGTCATTTCGCATCACTATGAAAATGAATGCTACAGCATTCACGTCCGCGAACGTGTTAACATAATCAAAAATAGATTAACCCTTAGCACTCGAATGGTGACTGTAAGGCACCAATAAAAATTATCAGTATCATTATTCAAAATATTCTTTACGTTATTAAATTTGTTTGTATTGAATAAATTACTAAACATTTCATTCTTGTACGAGTAAATCGTGCCATTTTCGTATGCATGACATGACAAGAAATATACAGAAGGTAAATATTCTAGGTCGGAAGAAATGTTTCGTTTTCGAGTTAAAATAGCTTCGAGTGCAAAGGGTTAAATCTTTATTTCACTCCAGTTTGTTGCAGTTCATATACAAAGTTTTTATTCTGCGTAAAGATCCGCAGTCACGAGTGACCGAAGTTGAAAACTTCGGTTTTGAATCATCCACCGAATGGCGTCTGCGTCGCGAAAGGGTAGCGCGTCGGAAACGGAAACGGAAACGGAAATGAGGAAAAGGGAGAATATACATTTCGCAATGTAAGGGTAAACACTTCACGCGAAGCAACGAAACGCTTCTTGCGAACGAATCGTTTTTCAAAATCGTATAGAGCGTTGCTCCAATGTTTTCCCAGGTGTATCGGACACAAATGAGGAAAAGTGATAAACCGTATATAATCCGGTCCGGTTCCTGGCCGCGCGTTTTTCCTCGTATGGCGGACGCGAGCGAAAGCAGCGCGAAGGACTTAAACGATCGATGGGCCCTTAATTTGGTTCCGTGTTTCGTTACAATGCACCACTCGCCGGTGCACAACATCGAACAGCCGGAGTGCACTTTGCCGCTGCAGATAGTCAACAGCACTTGCAACGTGTGCGCGGAGCAGCAGCGGGGTTCCCGCTTCGGCTCGGATCTCGCGAATCTATCGACGTCGAGGCTCTCTCTCTCTCTCTCTCTCTCTCTCTCTCTCTCTCTCTCTCTCTCTCTGTCTCTCTCTCTGTCTGTATCTCTCTTTGTATCTCTCTCTCTCCCCCCTACCCCTCTCTCTCTCTCTCTCTCTCTCTCTCTCTCTGTCTCTGTCTCTCTCTCTCTCTGTCTGTATCTCTCTTTGTATCTCTCTCCCCCCCCTCTCTCTCTCTCTCTCTCTGTCTCTGTCTCTGTCTCTCTCTCTGTCTGTATCTCTCTTTGTATCTCTCTCTCTCACCCCTTCCTCTCTCTCTCTCTCTCTCTCTCTCTCTCTCTCTCTCTCTCTCTCTCTCTCTCTCTCTCTCTCTCTCTCTCTCTGTATCTCTCTCTCTCTCTTTCTCTCTCGCCATATACGTGTGTGTTTCTCTCTCCTCCCTTGCTACCGCCCTCGTCGGGGGCTGTTTACCCTCTTTCTTCCGGCGCAGGCTTGAGCGAACGTGTGCGGATTCCAGAATTCAGCACGGTGCATACGCACCCGTTACACGTGTTCATTTTTCGCACGTTTCCGAGCGCGCATGCCAGTCGCCTAATCGTGGTACTATACGGTTGTTCGGAAAGTAATTTCGTTTTTCGGAACGGAGGACGTAATTGTATTTTTCCGCAGCCGACTTCACACAAAAGCTGTGATTATACATTTTGACAGCTGATACGGCAAGGTTTTTATTTATTGTATATCGTTCATTTTAACACTAGGCTTACGGAGCATTGAAAGTGAGTATTTTACATTGCTTTATAAAAATAAGAAGAATGTGTCTATTCAAGTTTTTCAGCCATTTTGTAAATAATACATACCTAAGGAAATAAGTCTGTTGAGTAATTCCACGCAGATGGATCTTCACAATCTCAATAATCGTGGATTAATAATATTAGAATCCGTCATTTTGACGGGTCCCGTAAACCTAGTGTTAAAGTGGTCGCATTAACAGCTAGGTCATTAGCGACCACATCGATTACAATTGAACGTAAAAGAGAAGGTTACGGTTAATATTTACATTGTGGAGGGGTACAGCAAAAAAGAAATTTGTAACAGTTTATATATGTCAATAGATGCCATTAGTTCGGTGCCCTATCGAATATGAAAAGTCGAAAGCAGCATTTTCGGCAACTTTACTTTTTTTACTATTGAAAAGGTAAAAATGCTGTACGAGAAAGAAAAACATTATTTGATGCGCATGGAGAAGATGGTACTGATAGAACGCCAGTGACAAAACTGGTTTGCAAAATTTCGTTGCAACAATTTTGATGTTGAAGATGCACCACGTTCTGGAAAGCCGGTTGAAGGTGATAAAGCTAAAATTGGGTAATTGTGTACTTCGAGATTGCACCAAAATGGAGAATATATGATTAAATATTTATACATTATAAGAAAATAGTCTTTCAATTTTCACCAAAAAAAAAAAAAAACGAAATTACTTTCCGAACAACCCAATATTAATTGGAACATTCTGCACGTTCATTGGATTATCCGAATCTGCTGAAGCAAACCAATCTAAATCGATTTTTCCTTTTTTTCTCGAAAGACGCGCAATTGCAATTAATTGCACCCCAGCGCGAGGAACTAGAAATTTAGAAATTCTGAAAAATCGTGAAAATTTATAATAATTGTTGCGAATGCATGTCGATGTGAGATAATATACATCCAAAGGGACACCCAATCTTCAGCAACTTTTGGATGTTCTGTATACGATAAAGTCAACATCGACACAAAATGAAAGAAATTTTTCTACGGCTACAGATTTTGTTACAAAAAAAAAAAAGAAGTAGATTGTCTGATTCTACATTAGACGCATTATGTTTCTTAACACTAGATTTACGAGACCCGTCAAAATGACGGACTGGAGATTTTTTAATTTACAATTATTAAGAGTGCATGAACGCACTTGCGAAGAATTGTTCGATAGATTCATTTCTCCGAGCACATTTTACAATAAAAATGGCTGAAAATCTGAATAACCCCAATTTCGTTATTTTTACAACGCAATGTAAAATAGTTACTTTTAGTGCCCCCGTAAACCTAGTGTTAAGAAGTCATTTCAAAAGAAAAGCGTAATGTTTCACTTTATAAAAGTTTGGTTTTAAATAAACGAATTTATCGGTTATACATTTATCGTCTATTTTTTCCTTGTTATCAAAGTTATGTACATATTGAACAGGAATGAACACCGAGTTAAAGTTTTTTGCCCTTTCGATAAATATTATTAACGATATTCCAAATATTATAAGTTTCCCGAATGTTTTTTCATTTTATTAAAAATTCTCGAGAAATATAGTCTTATTTCTCATTTCTCGAGAAATGAAAAATGTTGAGAAATCAGGAACACTAATCCGTGAATACCCGATACCGAAAACGTATGCATAACTCGCGGAGACCGTTTCCCGCGCAACAACAATTCTGGTAGCTGGTACGGATATTAGTTTGTTGGTTACGTAAACGACAGCCTGCAGACCGTGGCGTCGCGTCGCGTCAACGTATTTTTAGTGGAGCCGAAGAAAGATGGTGGGCGCCATTCCACCCTCGAAGGGCTTACGGCTCACGGCTTATGTCAGGGTTTCGCGAAGGATATTCTGCTCTTCGACTTTCGAGCTTAGGCTGAAATTGTATACGTCAACGAACGTAAACGAATCGATCGCCCCTTAAGGGACCCGTGACGTTTGGGGTCGGCAAAGGGTTTTCCCTTTAAACGCGAATCGGCCGGGGAAGGGTAAATCGACGGAATATTCTTTCGGTATCGGGGAAAGAGATAAAACTCGAGCAGACTATAGGTGATACCGAACGTGATTCGTGGTCCGTCGATGAAACGAATTAGGCGAATACTTGTTCAGGAGACCGGAAACCGTTAAATTCTCGTTTCGAGTCAGTCGCGCCGTTCTGGTGACTCTTAGACGAAATCTGAGGTTGAAAGATACAAGGCACGCTGGAAACCTAAGAGTCATATCCGTCTACAAGTCATAAAAGCCTATGACTGCTAAACGATAGTGACAAGAAGACTGAGAAAATATCTTTCGCCGCGGTGGTGTGGGTAGTTTCAGTGACTCCTAATTGTGAGGTTGGCACCGACTCGTAACGAGAATTCACTGTATAATGTTTCCAGCAAATTTCTGATTTATATCGTCTGATTTAGACGGCGGGGCTCGATGCATCGAAGCAGTTAGTTCCGAAGCGGCAACCTCGCCTCGTCTTGAACAGTTTCTCCGCTTCGTTTAGAAGCGGCGCAGACCCATTCGGAGGTTTATCGGCCAGACGACCAGCAAATTGCAGCCCGCAACGAGAGAGCATCTCTCGCCGGGGTCTGGCTTTAACGGCAACTTTGTGCCAAGTATTATTCTCTCGCGAAACATACGCGGCGTTCCCGGCTGCTCGTGCAGCTGTAAAAGATTGCCTCGGATGGCCCCTGATAATTACCGAAACTGCACCGTGCTCCGTGCAACATTTGGATTTTTCGGTCGTTTATTTGTTCGTTCGACTTGCCCACCGCCGCACAGTGGTTCAGATTGGAGAATCGTGTGACATTTTTGTATAACTTTGAAACCGTATGTGATATTAACGTGCAACCCGAACCAGATAATGTTGAATTGTTAACCTACGGATAGACCAAAGAAGAATTGTATCACAATTGTTGTTGTTGTTACTATTACTATTATTTTCATTACACTTTTTATTTTAAATATTTATTAAATCTAAAGCTTCTGCTTCTAACAGCCTGACTTTTTCTCTGTATGATTTTGTTCTAATGCTAGATATATACGGATCAGATGTTAAAAGTAATCGATTCAATATGTCTTCGTTCGTGCATAATCTTGAATTTTTTCGCGTGTTTCTACATCGTATGCGCTTGAAATCTTTATGACGCGTTTCTTGGGCCTCCTCTGAAAGTTGCCCTATTGGCAACAACGCATTTTTTATCATTTCCGCCCCATGTGTTAGTATTTTATGAATTGACGCTGGCATGTAATACCATACATAATTGTTTACATAATGCATTGCCGCATCTTGTGCATATTTTTTAAATTTTACTATGTCCACTGTGTAGGGCGATGAAATGATCTATAATAAAAAATGAATATACATATACTATTAAAAATTTCCAAATGTTTTGAAAAGGAAGTACCTGAAGTATAACGTGGAACCTTTTAATTAATTTTATATCAATTCCCGTGATTTCGGCTGATATTTTAGCGTTGGAGAAAAGCTTTCGGGCTGTATTACCATCGTTCGATGACTCTTCTCCTTGCAGAGTTTCATCAATTCATGCGATACCGCGTCCAACATTAATAGCTTTAAACAATAATAATTTGAGCAGTGGGACAAGGGGGGAATTAATTCTTTCATGATTATTTAGAGGAAGGTGTGCCGAACATATTCCCGTTTGTTAGAGCCTGGGATCTTTTGAGATAAAAAAGATCTCCTCCGACAAACATATAAAATTTTTTAAATCTGTCACGTATCATTCAGCATTATTTTTTAAATATATTATTATTAGTTATTACTAAAAAAATATATGGTATTAGGACCTTGAATAAGTTCTCGCTGTTTCTTTTACAAAATAAAAGCTTTTACCCAATGTCCTTGCTTCTGGATCATTCCTAAAACTTTTAAACGTTATGAAACAGTTGACTCATCTACTTGTAATGTTTTTCCAAGTTCTGCTAGCGTCTGACATCGGTCTTGATCGAGTAATTCCTCCAACTTTTCGTCTTCAAATTTTTTCGGTGCGCCAAAACGTTCTTTATCCTCAAGTTCAAAATCATTATTTTTGAAGCGTCGAAACCAGTCTCTGCATGTCGTATCCGACAAAGCATTGTCACCATAAGTCTCAACAAGAATTCTATGTGCTTCAGCTACAGATTTCTTTTGAATAAAGTAGTGCAATAAAATTCCCCGCAAATACACTTTATTTGGCACAAAAGTAGACATTTTCAGAACTAAGAAAAAATTACTTTGTTTACACTAAAGTGAACTACCATACACTGAAATTTAAGGTTAGATACACTACTGCCTTGCATGTGTGTTACCATTCAAAATTCCGCGAACGGGGTACTGCTACTGCCATTTTTGAAGAAACAGCGAGAACTTATTCAAGGTCCTAATATCTTATTGGAAAGGGATGCTCTATATCATGCAAAAAAAAAAAAAAAATTAAGAGAAAATATGGGACGAGACGATGAGGACATCGCAAAGAACTTGAGCAATTTTTCTTGGTGAAATATGCTACGTTCAAAACGTTCAACTCTAAATGATCATAGAAACTAAAATATGTATTCAATTTCATTAATTTCTTCATTCTCGAGGTCTCTAGACATTTACGAAGCAATACAAATTGATTGGTTTTCAATTTCGAAAAGTCGACTTTTTGGTCGAATGTACCTACATTCTGCGATCCGGACCACTGCGCGCCGATCCACGACGAGAGTTACTTCGAATCGACGCGTTCGCTCGGTACCGTTTCGAATTTCCCGGCGATTCGAACCCGAAAAAATAAGAATAAGAAAAGCGACCCGCCTGCCGAGAAAACAACTGCATCGCGGCCGTTGGATTAAAAATAACGTCCCACGTGGAGCGAGAGGGAAGCGCACGGCGCGGCGCGGCGGCATTCCGTTTTGAAAAATTCAGCGTCGCGGTTCCCCGCTGCGTCGCGAACGCGAAAACACGTCCAGGCACCTCTCGCGATACGAAAAGCGTGATCGAAAGCTTCGCGGAAACATCCTCGCACGACCCAATTCCATCCAAACGATGCAACGAGTCGAGTCGGCTGTGTACACGGTGTCCCAATATTCGGGGTGAGTCCGAAGAAACAGAACACCTAAATATCCCCGTTACTTTTCGTTGTACAAAAAAAAAAAACTAAATAAATTCCGTGAAAGTGTTGAAAATAAAAAATGTACGAAGGTGAGGACTCTTCACGGCTAAATGAATGTACAGCAGCTCGAGGGAATATTTTTGAACATTTTTGCATAACAGAAATAAAGCAAATGAATCTTACACGTTGAATGTTATTTGTTCCATTTTTCTGGGTTGAAGGTCATTTGTAGGTCATATTGTGTTACACGGATGAATTCGTTATTTTGTCAGCTACAACGTTACGTTAACGAAGATATATCATTCCGTTTAAAGAAACATCGATGACCTTGAAATCTCATGGAAAAATGACCTTGAAAATTTCTGATCTGATTTGCAATAATGCCGCACCAAACGTTGACCTTCTTTACACGTTGATGATCTATGTCTGTCACCCAATGAGTTCCAAGAATTACCATCTTCATCACTTTTGAATGTACATTCATCGGTGAATAAAATTTTGCGATGAAAATCACGTGGTTTGTTGTATTATCCAGTTGGAAAATGCAAGTCTCTGAAGAGAATCAGCATGATTCAATGTTTGATAGTGCGTCATTCTGTAAGGGTGTCCTTGTTACTCTTTCGTTTATTTCCATACTTTATTTCTATCAAGTTCTTTATTAATTTAGTTAAGAGAAGATATTGTCCTTTACTATTTCTTCTGTAACATGTGCAGATTCATTATTAACACTAGAATTACGGGACCCGTCAAAATGGCGGGTTCTAATATTTCTAATTTCCGATTATTGAAATTGTAACGAGGTATTCCCGAGAAATTATTTAATAAATTTATTTCTTTGGGTATATATTGTAAAAAAATGGCTAAAAATTTGGATAGACACATTTTTCTTAATTTTATAAACCAATGTAAAACAGTCACTTTTAGTGCTCCGTAAATCTAGTGTTAAAAATTACATCCTTCATTTTTTGAAAAATGTGAATTCATACATTGGAATTCATTTTCCGTCCAATGGAGGCGTTCTCGAGAAAAACGTCTCAGACAAAACTTTTACATTTTTTTGCGTACAATTTGAATATGCAATAAAAAGTACCAGGTCCCATTTAAAAAAACGACTCTCGGTTTGAAAATCCTATTTCCGGTTAGTGCCGGAAATTGCAACTATCACCATTCGATAGAGCGTGCTCGAATTGGTTACTAAAATTTGTTTAGTTTTCAATAAAAATCACTCTCCACCACCAATATATATATATACATTTTTTTTCCTTAAAAGTGGAAAAATTGCCATTTCTCACGATTTTCGACTTAAAATCGCACTTTTAATCGTTTATAACTCGTAAACGAATGAACCAATATCGGTGAAATTTTCAGCATGGATATAATTTATTCGAGCGAACCAAACACATTCTTCAAATTTTCAATACAGGCTCAGATAAAAAAGCTGAACAAAACCAACTTTTACTATTTCCTTTGCGATTCCGACCAATTCAAACTTTTTTCAAAAACTTTTTACACCTCGTCTAATAAACTAATCCTTCTAACTTCTCAATAACATTCAAGTCATTTGATCTAATTTTTAAAATGTTATGTTGCTTCAAATAGTGTAGACTCAGTTTTGCTCGTTATTGTATATATATATATATGTGTGTGTGTGTGTGTGTGCAGAATGAAGTTTTCTCGTACGAGGTCTCGTTTCCGAGGAGTCTAAAAATTCGTCGAGCAATAAGTACGCGACTTTCCGCATTTTCTCGGAATATTTCGTTCGTGTAAAGAAATGGCCCGCGAGTGCACTCTCTGGGTACGCGTCGATAAATAAGCCGCAGACGCCCGTAGGAAATTTGCATAATCGTTCAACGTAAACAGTCGTCTCGCGGTTTCTCCCTCTCTAACCGCGGCAAGTATTTTCATTCGATTTGCGTACTCCGTTAAACGCGTCGGACGCCCCAGCCCGGCCCGGCCCGGCCCGGCCCGGCCCGTGCCCGCCGCGGGCCGAGGGCTCGCGACGATAACAAACCCACCGGCATTTAGGGGAATCGGGGGTGGACTCTTGAAACACCGAACGCGCGAGGACAGGGGGACGATAATTTTAACCGAACGGAGCGATAAGAAATGAACGGACCCGTACGATAACGGGACCGTTTTCCACGAGAATCCTACGACCGATCAAAGGGTGCCGGTTCTCTTTGTTATCGGTTTCTCGATTCGACGCGAACCCGAGCCGACACGGACAGCACGACCGAGCTTTCGTTGGTTTCCGTCGAGAATTTCTCGGTTTCGTCCGTTCGGTATACTAAACTGGTTCCGCTCACAGTTCACGGTTTCCTCTTGACGTAGGAGGGAAACGCGGAACTAGCCTCGGCTCTGCGATCGATAACAGAATCGCCTATCGCACGGCAGAACTCGGAAAGAAGTACAGGGTGTCGCAAAAATATGCTCCCGGTCGAAACGCACGGATTCGGTTTACGCGAGTCGAAAGCTTCTCTTTGCTTGTCGAGATGTCGATTATCAAAAGTTGCCGGTTTTTTCTTTTTTTATTAAGCATTTGAAACCCTTCTGGGTTTATTTCGCTTTACAGCAATGATATAAGTGGGTACAATAATGTAGAATACAGAAATAATACAAGAAGAATACAATAACAATGTCCGTGAACACTAAGTATGCAGATTGCAATTTTTGAGAGAAGAATGAATACTCTGACAAGCTTCAATATTTGGCTTCGCTACGAGTGTGTCTACGTTAAGAGGTCATTTGAAACCCTTCTGGGTTTATTTCGCTTTAGAGGAATGATATAAGTGGGTACAATAATGTAGAATACAGACATAATACAGGAAGAATACAATAATAATACAAGTGAATACAATAACAATGTCCGTTAACACTAAATATGCAGATTGCAATTTTTGAGAAAAGAATGAATACTAAGACAAGCTTCAATATTTCGCTTCGCTATGAGTGTGTCTGCATTAAAAGGTCATTTGAAACCCTTCTGGGTTTATTTCGCTTTACAGGAATGATATAAGTGGGTACAATAATACAGAATACAGAAATAATACAAGAAGAATACAATAACAATACAGATGAATACAATAACAATGTCCGTTAACACTAAATATGCAGATTGCAATTTTTGAGAAAAGAATGAATACTAAGACAAGCTTCAATATTTGGCTTCGCTGTGAGTGTGTCTACGTTAAGAGGTAGTTGAAGGCCCATACTAAGTAGGGCATTTGTTAGTTTGCGTCTTTGTGGATTATACAATTCGCATTGCCATATTATATGATCAAGGGTTTCGCAGTCCCGATTGCATTTGCACTGGCTATCATTGATAATACCTAACCGCGCTAATGAATCAGCCAGGTTATGGTGATCGGAACGCATTCTGTTAACTGTAACAAAAGTTGCCGGTTCTTACGATCTTAGGGCTGTCGCGGCAGGTTGCCTCTCCTTAGGGGAATACTCCCCGATCGAAGTCACCGAGTTGCTAGCAATTACCAATTTCCAAACGCCGCGCCGATCTCGATATATTTGAAACGACTCGAGGATGCTACGAAATTTTTTGATTCGTACGCGCGTCACGATTTTTTTCTCGAGTCACATACTTTCGACGCAGCTTGTAGAATTTTCCGGGGCACACGATACACGCCACCACGCTACACGCTATGCGACCCGCTCGCCGGTTCGTGCCGTTTCCTGCCGTTTCGTGCCGTTTCGCGCGTTCGCTCTCGCGTGATCTATCACAGCGAGCGATAATAATTACTTCTCTGCGCATATGCGACGTCGAAACCGAGAAACCGCGCTCCCGATTCGCTCGATTCGGAGCGATCGCGGTTTCAATAGACCCTATACAGTAAATTATCGTTGTACGTCAGCGCCAATCTCACGTTTATAAGTCAGTGGAACACCTCACACCACCGCGGTGAGTGGCCACTACTAATCCAATTACAAAACTTCGTTTTTTATGAAACTTTTACCGACATATTCGTGGCATTTTTCTGGTTAAAATGAAACCAAATATGATATAATTCCGATGACATTTGCGTGTGCAACGAACGATGAAAGTTACTTCCCATAACAATTACATTAACGGAAAATTAGTGTAAATGTGATCCGAATTATATCGCATTTGATATGATTTTAATCGGAATAATGCCACAAATATATTGGTGAGAGTCTCATAAAAAAATAATTAATAACAAAGAAGTTAAATTTTTCATTTAAAGGCCTGCGCTCACGCGGGCTTTGATCTGCGCCGGCGGCCGCGACTCTTCGCGGCTCTTTCCTACCCATACGCTGTGCTTCTCTGTGTTCGAAACTTTTATCGCTTGTTGCACAAGTAAATATCATCGGAATTATATCAGTTTCATTTTAATCAGAAAAATGCCACGAATATGTTGGTAAAAGTTTCATGAAAAAATAACGAAAAATAAAGAAGTTTTGTAATTGGATTAGTAGTGGTCTTCTGGTCTCACACCGATATAGCCGACAATGTGTGGCACACTCCTCGTCGACGACGGCCCTCGAGCTTCGCTGTCCGCTTCTCCGTGCAACATTATATCGGAGACGGATATTCCTTCCGTTTGAACGTCAGTCGCGTTTGTATGTCATAGGTTTCTTATGACTTACAAACGGTATGACTCTTAGGTTTTCAGCGTGCCCTGTGTACTTCAAATGGGACGCTCGGCGAGAACCACCGATTCGTATGAGTGTCAGTGAAAAGAACGGCGGTAGTGACTTACAACGATAATTTACTGTAGTGCCGGACAATAAAAAGTTTCTTCGATTCTTTTGTCGCCCGGTAAACTTCGTACCATTCACCGGTAGCGTATCGACCTGAAGACGCTCGGTGTTACTTGCCAGAGATTTGTTCGACCGCAGGAAACGTTTCGGTTTTCCAAAAGCGGAAATCGCGCGAGGGGGCTGGTTCTATTCGCGAACGCCGCCGGGTTAAAGACGGACTAATGACCGCGTTAAACTTTCATCGACTGGAGACATCGAGTCGAAGTCTCGGTTTGATCGGGTTCCAATCAGTCTTGGTCATTACGAATTTATAAAACCGCGCTCGAAACGTCACCCACGCTGACACGTTCGCGCGATCGTTCGATCTCTACGGGAAAGGAGGTATGCGATATACCGCGGACGGTACATATCGTGTATCGATTAATATCGTGCCGTGTTGACTCGGGACGCGTCTCGATTTACGATCCATAGTTTTGTCTGCCACTTCCCGCGACTCTCAATTCCATAAACCCTCTAAGAAGTGTCCACACCTTTCCTTTAGGGTCCGTCGTAATAAGTAAGAATTTCATAGTTTTCGATTTACGATCCAGTCCGTTTTTTTTCGTCAACCTCGTCAATTCGTTTCTCGCCGTTGCCGCGTTCGATTCTTTCATTTTTGCGCGATACACAGGCTCACGAAAGTATTCGAACGCCCTTTAAAAGTGTATAAGTTTTTTTAAATTCGATCGAGCGACCTGACATTTTTTTAGCAATTAGAAGAAATGGTTTACCAAATGAGGTGCAAAAAAGATTTTGAAAAAACTGCGATTGGTAAGAATTACACGAGAAAATAAAAATGGTACTTTTTATAACTTTATATTTGTGCCTGTACTGAAAATTTCATCGAAATCGATTAATATACACACGGGCTACAACTTCTCCAAATGATGTGCAAAAAAGATGAAAAAATTGCAATTGGTAAGAATTACATGAGAAAATAAAAATGGTACTTTTTATAACTTTATATTTGAGCCTGTACTGAAAATTTCATCGAAATCGATTAATGTACACACGGGCTACAAATTCTCCAAATGATGTGCAAAAAAGATTTCGAAAAAATTGCAATTGGTAAGAATTACATGAGATAATAAAAATGGTACTTTTCATAACTTTATATTTGAGCCTGTACCTTATATTGAACCTGAGAAAATAAAAATGGTACTTTTTATAACTTTATATTTGAGCCTGTACTTTATATTGAACCTGAGAAAATAAAAATGGTACTTTTTACAAATTTTTCATTTGAGCCTGTACTGAAAATTTAAAATATGCGTTTTGTAGATCTGAGTTAGTTATACGCATGCTGAAAATTTCATCGAAATCGATTGATATACACACGAGCTACAAGTAGTTAAAAGTGGGAAAATTGCCATTTTTCACGATTTTCGACTAAAAATCGCACTTTTAATCGTTTATAACTCGTAAACGAGGCAACCAATATCCATGAAATTTTCAGCATGAATATAATTTATTCGAGTCAATAGGACACGCTTGTTAAATTTTCAATACAGGCTCAGATAAAAAAGCTGAACAAAACCAACTTGTACTATTTCTTTTGCGATTCCGACCAATCCAAATTGTTTACACCTCGTCTAATCAACTAATCCTTCTAACTTCTCAATAACATTCAAGTGATTTGATCTAATGTTAAAAAAGTTGTGTTATTTCAAACAGCGTGTGATCAGTTTTGCTCCTTACCGTGTACTATTTTAAAGGGCGTTTGGACACTCTCGTGGGCCAGTGTAGATCTAATCGTGTTCGACGCGAGTGCAAAGATTGGTCGCCGAAAAACCGATAGAAGGGTAGAAAAGCAGATGTTTAGCGAGCGCTCCCACTCTGCTCGGACAACAGGCTCCATTTACTTTGGCCGATCTTATCGCGTCGTCCCTGATCAATCCATTAACCACTCGACTTCCTGTAAATTGTGCGCAGAGGGAATAGCGAATGGGTTCGGATCGAAACGACCGGCGCACAGTGGTGCCAAGGCGGCAAAAAATCCAGTTTATAAATTTTCGATTTTCATAAAAAAAAATTATTTTTGTATAGCCTAATAGCGCGTGCATGATGTGCCAAAGTCTGATTTTTGAAAAGAAACTTTTTTACGGAGATATACGCATGGTGAATAACCATTTCTTCGCTCCTGGGAATTCATCAGTTTTCAGTGCGATAGTTGTGTAATTACTCCGCCTATAGTTGAATACTTAGGGGTCTACAAATCATATGGGTTATTGCAAATGGCTTCAACTGTTAACTGGCAAAAAAGTTTTTCAAAAAAAGTTGTTTAACATTAAGTAATATGGACTAATCTGAAGCCTCTTTGCGTTACGCTCAATTTTTATTTATGGAGGAATACAGCAAATCCTTTGAATAGCTTCGATCTGGAACTAATAGTTTTGGTAAGTTATAATATTGATCTAGTTTTGTGCAAAATTTCATGAGATACTTCGAGATGCTTTCGCCGCAATTTAAGTTTAAATATCAACTTTCGAAATTTCCAAGAATGAATCGCGCGGAAGTCACGCTTATTTGATGTTTCAGGTAAAATTTTTAAGGGATACATATCAGATTATAAAAAAAGTGACATTCATACATAGAAAAAAATATTTAATAACAATTTTTTATGTTAAATAAACGAGGTTTTCGTTCACTGTAACACTGTTGCAAAAATGCAACAGGTATTTTTTGGTAGTGTTCCACTGAACGCTGTAAAAATAATTTATGTAAGATAAAAAAAACGGTTATTAAATATTTTTTTATACATAAAAAGTTAATAAATCATATGCACTTCACATTTTTCTTTATTATTTAGAAATATTCCTAAAAAATTTCACCTGGAACATCAAATAATCGTAACTTCCGCACGATTCACTCTTGGAAATTCTGGAAGTTGATATTTAAACTTAAATTGCGGCGAAAGGGTCTCGAAGGGTCCCATGATTTTTTGGCACAAGGTTAGATCAATATTACACCTTGCCAAAACGATTAGTTCCAGACCAAAATCTATTAAAGGATTTGTTGTATGCTTCCATAAATAAAAAATGGGCAGAAAACAGAGATTTTCGATTAGCCCATATTACTTAATGTTAACAACTTTTTACAAAAATTTTTTTTTGCCAAATAAGCGTTGTACCTGTGGCAATCTGTCCACAAATTTTCAAACAAATTCGTTGGATAGTTTCGTTTCTACAGATTTTTGCCGCTTTTTGTACATTTGGCACCACTGTGCGGCGCACAGTGGGCAATTTGGACGAAATCGGATTCAAAATCGATAGAGCGATGAAATTTTTTTTAAATGAAAGCTGCAACTTTGTAGAACATGGGAAAAATAGGGAGATTATTACCATCCAATCATTTCAACGAAAAAATGATTTCATTAGTTTTTGTCACAAAAATCTATTTTTTGCAAAATCCTGAGGTCGTACACAAATTTTGAGACCAGATTTGAAATCAGCGTGAAAGAATCTATGGGAAATGACGTATAGCATGTTAAAACAAAATTTTTTCCGCGCGTGGTATTGGAAAAACTAAAATTTTCTTGAATTTGTGCGCGTTTAACGAATTTTCTCGAGGTTAGAAAACGTTCGTACCACAATCTCTCTATTTTTCCCATATTCTACAAAGTTGCAGCTTTCATTTAAAAAAGATTTCATCGCTCTACCTCGTTTCTATCGAAAGTTCCTTGATTTTGAATCCGATTTCGTCCAAATTGCCCACTGTGCGGCGCGGCGCGGACGCCGGATGCGTTCATCCTGCTAATTGCGCGCGAACGCTGCCCCGAAGTGCCCCGCAGCCCTGGGTCAGGGCAACGAGCGCTCTCCGCTCTAAGAGTACATCCTATTTCCCTTGGAGCGAAACGAAGGCAAACAATGTCTGACGGCGTTTCGTCACGCATTCTCTCTCTCTCTCTCTCTCTCTCTCTCTCTCTCTCTCTCTCTTTCTCCGTACCCCAAGGAGGGCGTAGCTTCGTTGCTCTCGATTTCGAGGGCAGCGTCCCACGGGGCAGTCGTATCCTAGACGCAGCCTATTTCGCGGAGCGGTCACGGGGAAAGGAGGTTGATCGCTCGCTGGGTAATATTAACCGCTGCACCTGTCACTGGCAATGTAACAAGAATGTCGAGAAGGAGGTTGAACCGAAGTAGGTGTCGCGTGGCCTGGCCCGACAAGCAAACCGCTCCCGATCGGTATCGAGATTGGTTGAAATTCGTTTGCATTTCGTTTCGGTGTTGTGGGCCTGTCGCGAGATCGTTCAACCACGTCGATACCCTCGGAACGAAACGCTGTATCGCACAGTCGATGAACCTAAACTGTGCCGCGTTGGAACCCTGGTCCGGTTAGAACCAGAGAGCGACGATTTATCGGGAATCGTCGTCGGCGAGTCCGTTCCGTTAAAATTGGACTTTCGAACCAGGTGAAAGAACCGCGTGTAATCGTTCGATTGGTTTGCTTCTTAGGAGCCGACGCTTCGTGACCAGGAGCAGGCGTAACCGTCGAGAAGCAGAAGGGCAAGGCGCAACGAGGAAGAGGAAGTGGACACGGAAGAAGAAGAAGAAGAAGAGGACAGAGCAGCCAGGTTTGCTCGCTGCGATGAACAGAGGACCGGTGTCGGGGTTGACGATGCGGTTCGCGTGACGATTCTCGTCTCGTCGGGTCTCGTTTGGTCCGCGGTGACACGGTTCTCGCTTCGAATCGAGCCCGAGCCCGAGCCGAGCCGAGCCGGAGAGCAATCCTTAGGACGAGGACACGGGCACCAGGGAGGCAAGATAGTATGACGGTGATGCTGCTGCAACGTTCGGTCACCCCGCAGTCGACGCACAGCCAAAAGACAGCGAACAAGGACTGCAGCACGAAACCGCCCCTCTTGTTCCTTCTGGACGACCGTCAGGAGTACCGACATTCCACGGACAACAACATTGCCACCCCTATCATCGCAACGACCAATCGCAACAACCACAATCATAACCACAACAACAACAACAACAACATCATTATAACGAACGACATCGGCCAGAACAACAACATTTACAACAACTTTCTGCTGGAGAGAGACGACAGGGACGACCGAGAAGACAGAGGAAACGGTTATTCCTCGTTCGCCGCCGAGGAGGCGGCGACCTCGGTGACGTCGGCGACGTCCCATAGACGCGCCGACTGTGGCCAGGACGTCGCGATGCGATATTACCGGCTCTGGATCTACACCTGTAACTTGGTGCTGCTTGGTAGCGCGCTCGGTTTCGCCGCCGCGGTCTCCAGAACACTTTTATTCACCGGCGACCCACGACGATACGTGGTCCCAGGTGTGCCCCGTGCGTTCGACCCGACGGCACTCTACGCTTATCTCGCTCTGGCAACGCAGTTAGGACTCGTGCAACTATTGGGCTGCATAGCCGCCAGAAGACTCAGCGCCAGGCTGCTCAACGCCTATTGGATACTGCTTCTGGCTCTACTGTTCGGCGACGCGGTCATCGGGGTTGCCTGGGTCTTCCGGTTCGAGAGGATGCTCGCCGAGCTCAGGCCAAACCTCAGGCAACGGCTTCAGGTCGGTCAGTTCCCTCCTGGTCTCCCGACATCCCCACGTCCCCAACGCTTTTCACACCCGAACGCGACTCTAGTGCTCCTTCTCGAGAATTTCTCGAGAAACTTAGGTTGGCGAGAAAGTAATTTCGGTATTCTTAGGTGAAATAAAATCCAGTCATCAAAGCAACGAACTTTAATCAATAAAATATTTTCCATCTTTTGCCATCTTTCCGGTAGCTTCACAATTCCGCGCTCAGAAAACGTCTGATCCTTTTCGGTGAAAAACTGATCCAACTGCGATTTCAGACCATCGTCATTGGTGAAAGTTTTGCCATTCAAAGAGTTTTGTAAACTTCGGAATAAATGATAATCTGATGGTACAATGTCAGGGCTGTATGGTGGATGCGACATCACTTCCAAACCAAGCTCCGATAACTTTTCACGTGTTACCAAAGATGTGTGTGGCCTAGCGTTATCATGGTGGAACACGATTCCTTTGCGATTTGCCAATTCTGGCCGTTTTTCTTTGATTGCTATGTCCAGTTTTGATAGTTGTCGACAATAAACATCTGAATTGATGGTTTCGCTCCTTTTGAGAAGCTCAAAATACACAATACCTTTGTAATCCCACCAAACTGACAACATGATCTTCTTTTGGTGCAATTCGGCTTTCGGCGTGGTTTGGGCTGATTCGTCACGCTTCGACCATGATCGTTTTCGTGTTGTGTTATTGCAAACAACCCATTTCTCATCACCAGTGATGATTCGCTTCGGAAAAGGGTCGATTTCATTTCGTTTGAGATGCATATCGCATATGTTGATGCGTCGCGTTAAGTGAATTTCTTTCAATTCGTGTGGCACCCAAATATCGAGCTTCTTAACGATTCCGAGACTTTTTAAACGATATTCTATAGTTGTATGCGAGACATTTAACCTGTCTGCAATCTCTCGGACAGTTATACGACGATCCGATTCAATAATGGCTTTCATTTGGTCGTCATCAACTTCAGATGGTCGACCAGAACGTTGGTCGTCTTTAAGTGAGAAATTTCCAGAACGGAATTTTTTAAACCAATTCTTGCACGTGCGTTCTGTTAAGCAATCCACACCATAAACTTCACATATATCTTTGTGAGCCTCGGCAGCTTTTTTACAGCTCTACGGAAATAAAAAAGCAATATGTGCCTATAATGTTCGTTTTTGCACTCCATGTTCAAATTGACACAGAACTAACAATTTTAATCAAAATTACGTGCAATTTGCTTCAAAAGTAACCCAAAAGATGCAGTTATGAAATGTCAGAAAGAAAACAAATGCAACGTCAACAGAAGTCAATCAAACAAAACATAAAGTCATCTATCAGTGAAAACCGAAATTACTTTCTTGCCAACCTAATAGATCAACACATCACTCAATAAGTCTTCGGTCTAACTAAGAAAAAGAAATTTTTTTTTAGAAATTCCACTTTATTCATCAACGTACTCTCCTTCAAGAGTGATGGTGAGATAGTCGACGAACAAAATTCCATGCGCGTCCCAAAATACGGATGCCATAATCTCGCCAGCCGACTTTTGAGTTTTTGGTCGCTTCGGACGATTTTCACCGGCTGCTGTCCACTCGGCCGTTTTTGATTCAGGCGTGTAGTGGTGGATCCATGTTTCATCCATTGTCACACACCGACGCAAGAAATCCTTTTTATTTCGCTTGAACAGCTCCAAACGGCGCTCTGAATCGTCGACGCGTTGTTGTTTCCGGTCCGGGGAAAGCAACTTGCGCATGCCCAAATTTTCATGTAAAATTGTAAAGATAGTACCTTCTGATATCTTCAAGGTGTCAGCTATCTCACGCAACTTTATTTTACGGTCTTCTAAAACTATTTTGTGGACATTTTTCATGTTCTTGCGGAACAACTGCCGATTTTGGGCGACCGGAGCGTTCTGCATCATCGGTGCTTGTACGACCGCGTTTAAATTCAGCATACCAGTCAATAATAGTTGATTTCCCTGGTGCGGAGTCCCCATAATGCTTATCAAGCCACTGTTTGGCTCCAACAGTATTTTTCCCCATCAAAAAACAGTGTTCAATCAACACACGAAATTCCTTTCTATCCATTGTCTCGAAAATTACAAAAATTGGGGTAAAACGACTGTAACCTCTAAACTAACGGTCAGAATGCCATGAAATTTTGACACGTACTGTTTGAAGGTCAGACCGGGGACTTATTGAGTGATGTGTGTTATTTCACATTCTTCGAGAAATTTCAATCCGGGAAAATTCTTACGAATCTCATTTATTTTATAAGATATTTTCAGGAAATGAATTTTCAGTTCACTCAAATTGCATATTACTAATCAATCGCGTAAGCATATCCACAGGCAGCATATCATAGGCAAATATCACACAGGCAGTTTTCATAGTAGTTTCAGTAATCGTGAAAGAAGAAATCATCCACCAGACATTTTGACTGGTTCCGGTAGTTCTACTGTTAATATAGGCACAGTAATTGGTACTCCCACAGTAACGGGGTCCCTTACCCTATGTTCATCAAGTTCCTTCGATCCTATGGTCGACGAAGTGAAAGAAGAAATCATCCACCAGACATTTTGACTGGTTCCGGTAGTTCTACTGTTAATATAGGCACAGTAATTGGTACTCCCACAGTAACGGGGTCCCTTACCCTATGTTCATCGAGCTCCTTCGATCCTATGGTCGACGAAGTGAAAGAAGAAATCATCCACCAGACATTTTGACTGGTTCCGGTAGTTCCACTGTTAATATAGGCACAGTAATTGGTACTCCCACAGTAACGGGGTCCCTTACCCTATGTTCATCGAGCTCCTTCGATCCTATGGTCGACGAAGTGAAAGAAGAAATCATCCACCAGACATTTTGACTGGTTCCGGTAGTTCCACTGTTAATATAGGCACAGTAATTGGTACTCCCACAGTAACGGGGTCCCTTACCCTATGTTCAGCAAACTCCTTCGATCCTATGGTCGACGAAGTCCGAGTTCCAATCGATTAGGTAACTTTCGACTTTGGATTCTTCGGTTCGTCGTAAAAACGGTTTGTCTGTTCCGGTTGAACTTTGACCGCGCATTTCACGCGCGGTAACGAACGATCGTGCGAACGTGCTCGAGGCAACGAGCATGATTCGCGTCGCAAAAAACTTGGGGATCGAGTGTCGACGAATGGGAGCGACTTTTGGTTCGGGGCTTGCGGAGGTGGCTCTCTCGGGAATCGGAGAGACGAAGCGGTAAGTGGAAGGGAGCCGATTCGAGCGGAAACAAGCGGAAAGAACCGGAAGGGGGCGGGAGGAAGAAGAAGTTTCTGTATTTCGGGGACGTTCCCGGCCCCGATCAATCGCGGACGCAGCTTAAACAGATTTTTGTACGGCCGTTTTCTTCGCCGTAATATCGGTGGGAATGATACCTACGCTCCCCCGCCGCGATACGCATCACTATACAGGGTCATCGGTTTTTAAACGGCCAAACGTCAACCAGCTATAGAGGACCCCAAATAAAACAACTTTCACCCGTAACACTTTTTTTGATTCGGTCTTGATTTGTAGATAATTGCAAAATCCCGTAATTTTTTGCGTTCACGTAAGATTAAATATATTAGGACTGCAATTATGTATCATGATGATTTTTCCTTTGTTTGGTTTGAAATAAATAGGGGCATCTTTTTTATTCAGTCAACTTTTTTGTGTGACCTTTGGATCTTGGTTTTTTTGACATGGGGCACGCCTCAAGTTTTAAGAATGATTTTAAATACATCTTTTGGGTACGTATTGTTTAAAATATTTTCAAGGAATCAAGGCCGAATCCAAAAAAGTGTTAGGGGTGAAAGTTGTTCCATTTGGGGTCCTCTATAGCTGGTTGACGTTTCGCCGTTTAAAAACGGATGACCCTGTATAACCGGGCTGGAAATTTGCTTAGGGGTTCCGACCGACGAAGATACGGAAGATTTACTTCCTCCTCCGTGATAAAAGGGCGACTTTTCTCGCGAGGGAAAATAGATTGGCGCGCGTTGTGCAGAAATTTTTCCCGGCAAGCTTAATTTAGGCTAAAATGCCGTACGATGGGGGAGAATAGGGGAGAATAGGAAAACCCGGAGTGCGCTTGTTCTTATTTTAACACTAGGTTTACGGGACCCGTCAAAATGACGGGTTCTAATATTTTTAACCTCTTAACGCACAGTTTTTTGAAAAAAAAAATCAATTTTTGATATACTGCGCTTTTGTTCCATGGAAAATGGCTACATTTTATTCTTGAATAAATAAGTGTTATAGCTTGCAATCCCATGTAAATGATAAATATCAATAAAACGATTTATTTTTCATTGCTTTCACATTGTTCTTTTGAATTCTCGATTATATTCGAGTGTGAAAAATTATAGCAGCATAAAATACAACGCCGCTCGAATTATCTCGAGGGTGCACAGTTTGCCCTGTTTAGCGCGCTCGAATTAACTCGAGCGTACAAGTTAAAGGGTTAATGTACGATTATTGAGATTGTGAAGATCCATCTACGTGGAATTACTCAACAAACTTATTTCCTTGGGTGTATGTTATTTAAAAGATGGCTGAAAACTTGGATAGACACATTCTTCTTATTTTTACAAAGTAATGTGAAATACTCACTTTTAGTGGTTCGTAAACCTAGTGTTAATCAACCGAAATTTTGGAAGAAAATGGATGGTTTCGATCTGCCAGTGCGGATAAGTGGGGCACCATGTTTATATCACGATTTACGAGAAATTCCTTTGGCGAATATTGATACTATTATTCATTTAAACATCATTGAACAATTATTTTTATGCATAAATACTGTTAATTTCTCTGTTCAATTTATTAATTTTATCGTTAAATTTCATTTTCTGCGAATAATTACCATTACATATGCATTGGTAACCAAATTGAGATTTTTGCCGCACTCTCTAGAGTGCCAAAAATCGAAAAATATTACATTGACTGTAGAGTACGCGGATAAAAAAAAGTATCCTACGAAAATTGCTGGTCTTTTTACGTACAATAAGATCCCATAATGAAAAATATAGGTTTCCATTTGAAAAAACAAAGTTGACCTTCAAATGACCTTGAAAACGCCACCCAAATAAAAAAACTGATACTGCCCCCTCATTCCCCCTTAAAATCCTTGGATACGTGTTTTACACTTTTTTTATGTACATTAGTATATACAAGGTCCTTTCGTTAAGTTATGTCACCATTTTTTAGGCATTTAGTGCAATTAGAAAATGTTTTAGACAAAAGCTTGTCAGTCCTTGATGAGCTACATGTATATTCTTAAATCTAAAAAAATGCTTTTTACGTGAAAAAGTAAAGGACACCTTGACTTTTTTAAATGGCGCCACATGTTTTGGACATCATAGGATTGTTGCTGACGTCGAGACGAATTCATATGACCTTGAAATGACCTCAAACTCGAAAATTTTGGGCGAACGTAACTGCAATGAAAAATTATTTCTTACAAAACAACAACCGTCTTGCTGGAAATAAATACGTTGTTGAACATCATTCGGAAGCCCGGATTTCAAAACGGATTTCAATTCGACCATTTGATGTGTGACTTTTTTACGAAATCGTTTGCGTTCCTTTAATCAAGGTTTCTGAATTGAATGTAATTTCGAGTCTTAATAATAAACACAAGTTATTATCGCCCATTCAAGCAGATCGTCATGTTTCGTTGAAATTTTCATCTCTTCGCCGTCAAGGTCATCCCAAGGTCATGGTATACTAGGTCGTTGAATTCGTCTCGACACGGGCTGTAATACTGTTAACTCAGAAATACAGAGTGCCATTTAAAAAAATGAAGGTGACCTTGACAATACTATAAAAAAAAATGTTTCTCGAACTTTTCTTCATTGCAATATATAGCCAATCGAAAACTGATCAACTTCCGTTGAAAATATTTTTTGTCAGATCATCGCAAGTACTTAAAAGATCGTGAAAACTGTTACGCGGGACACCCTGTATATACGATTAATAATCGAATTACGAGAAGTGCCCAAAAACGGGCCATTTGTCCGCACTGTGATGCCGGCGGGCGAAGTTAAGGCGGTGGGCACGGCTCAAGATTGTGTGAGTGCATCCCCTCCCTAGTTCCGCACACGTACCCGAGTTTTGCAAGGGTACGGGAGGCCCGCTCTCATTTGTTAACAATGCAAAAATAGTACTGTTCTGTAGTCAAAATCGCTAGATAAAAGTTCAATCTAGGGTGAAAAGGTCCTCAGAAGTCGTACTTTTGCGTTTTTTAGCCGTAATTTGCAATATTCAGCAGCATACTGCTTAATCGAGTGACATTATCGTAAATATCGAGAGATTCAGAGCTCGTATGGAGTTCGTTGGACCTTTCCACCCTAGCGGGAACATATAGGAACTCAATGCCACGCCGATCACGTTGTATGCTTACGTATCAAACAAATGAAAGCGGGCACCCAGAAAAATTAGATCATTGAGTATTTCATCAAAATATAGTTCCGACATTTTTCGCTACGAGCGCTGTACTATGTTCCCGATCTGTCTCATCGTCAGTAGTCACTGTATCGGTAAAACAGAGGCCTATAAGAGCATGCGCGTGTACGTGTGCGACGGCGATCGCAAGGGTCCGGGATGCCTGGAAATATTTCCCAATAATGCAGAGACGGGACTTTTCCATAGTGAAAAGAGCTAGATAAAGGTTCAATCTAGGGTGGAAAGGTCCTCAGAAGTCCTACTTTTGCGTCATCGAGAAATGATTAGCTATATTCGGCAGCATGTTGTCCGCCAGAGAGGCCTGTAGGAGCATGAGCGGCGCGTCAACATGGATGGCGCTGTCGTAGCTTCGTTCGAATAGCCGTGCCGTGGCACACTCACACACCGCCTGATCAGCGTGTACGTGTGCCGTCGGCGATCGCAAGGGTCAGGGATGCCTGGAAATATTTCCCAATAATGCAGTCACGGGACTTGTCAATGGTGAAAAGAGCTAGATGAAAGTTCTATCTAGGGTGGAAAGGTCCTCAGAAGTCGTACTTTTGCATCATCGAGAAACGGTTAGCAATATTCGGCAGCACGTCGTTTCTCAGGGAGGCTATGGAAACTGACATGGCGGCACACTCACACACCGCCTGGTCGGCGTGTACGTGTGCCGACGGCGATCGCAAGGGTCCGGGATGCCTGGAAATATTTCCCAATAATGCAGCGACGGGACTTTTCC